>NC_037323.1:0-712675 GCF_000143535.2 Botrytis cinerea B05.10 | reverse complement strand
CATCTATGTTGCTTGGCATGTACAAAGATACCTTGATGCGCACTTTCTTGGCTCGCTCGATGTTGTGTTTGACTTTGCTGAATCAAACAAGAGAGAGGTGTGTTGTTGTCGTATTGTGATGAGGAGAGATTCTTCATTCGTGGAATCGAGTGTTGTCAGGAAGCGCCGTCGATCGTGAGCAAATTTGATGAGCGTCGCTGGATATGTTTTCCGTGCTGAACGTTTTCCGTGAAGATTTGCACGGCTGCGGTTGTACTGACGTTGAATGGACTCAAATCTCGTTTGACGATATGGGGGTTGAACGAGAAATCAAAAGTATATAAAGGAGAACCAAATTCCACGAGATTCTCATTCTTCACAACTCACTCAACTCAAGGCAAAGAACGAAGTTGACAGCTCTACAATCAATCTTTTGAATCGATCTCCCGCAACGAACTTTTTGAATATCCAAAAAAAAATGAAGCTCTCCATTCTCTCCACAGGACTCGCAGTCCTTGCGCAGTTCGTCTCTGCTGCTCCAACACCAACTGAAGGTGATGCTATTGCTGAGCGTGCAAACATCGCTAAGAGAGCTACTATCACCGATGTTGCCACTACCGGCTTTGCAACCCAAAACGGCGGGTAAGTGATTCCTCGAAATCGCCTTTGTGCCTTTTCTAACAATTTTGCAGAACCAAAGGAGGAGCCGGCGGCGCTACCACCACCGTTTCTACACTTGCTCAATTCACAGCAGCAGTAACCAACGACGAAGTTGCAAGAGTCATTGTCGTTAGCGGTACCATCTCTGGTTCTGTCAAAGTCAGAGTTGGATCCAACAAGACAATCATTGGAAAGAAAGGAGCTAGTATGTTCTCTCCTTGCAAAAAAAGATCTAGACAGCACTAATGACTTTCTAGCACTCATTGGAATTGGTCTCTATATCAACAAATCCACAAACGTCATTGTGAGAAATATCATTAGTCAGAAGGTTCTGGCTGCCAATGGCGATGCTATTGGTATCCAAGCAGCAAAGAATGTTTGGATTGATCATGTGTTCGTACTTCCAAAACTCTAGAACAAAAGTGAAAACTAACTTATTTCCCAGCGATGTCTCCTCTGATCTCAACAACGGCAAAGACTACTACGATGGTCTCATCGACGTCACCCACGCCTCCGACTGGGTCACCATCTCCAACTCATACATTCACGACCACTTCAAGGCTTCTCTCATCGGCCACTCTGACAACAACGCTGCTGAAGATACCGGACATCTCACCGTTACCCAACACAACAACTACTGGTCTAACATCGGATCTCGCACTCCATCTTTCAGATTCGGAACTGGCCACGTATTCAACAGCTACTTCTTGAACGCCAACACCGGTATTGACACCAGAGACGGTGCCCAAATCTTGGTCCAAAGCAACGTTTTCAAGAATGTCAGTGAGCCAATCGCCGCGCTTTACAGTGATGACACCGGGTATGTTTTACTTTCTCTCTCCCTTCTCCCTACCTCCTCGCCGAACACACTAACACAAAAATAACAGATACGCCAACGCATTCGACAACGACCTCGGTGGATACGCCAACACAGCCCCAGTCGGCAAATTGACCACCACCTCCCTCCCATACTCATACTCCTTGTTAGGTAGCGGAAGTGTCGTTGCCGCTGTTGTAGGCTCTGCAGGTGCTACTTTGGCTTTGTAAACGAGCTAGCGAGCGACCGAACAAGCTGGAGAGTTCTGATGAGAAGCTCAAAAGGTGTGTGGAGATGACGGGACAGGGATTTACGAGATGCAGGGTGGTTTGTCGAATGAAGTTGTTTTTATTCTTATGGATAGGTAGTTTTTGGTGAATGAATGCATCAATGAATGGGTGGAGAGAGGAAGGGACGTACATAGTTTGGCAATACGATCGTTATATTCTTTAAAGATGACTTGACTTTTTCGAGTTCTCACATTTTATATCGATGATTATATGATGTACATCCTCTTGCCACTCGGAAAATTCATAATGGTCGTCACAAACAGCTCGCTAGCTAACCTATTTGTCAAGCTCGGATATCCCCCCTTTCAACTTTTTGGTCTTTCTGAATCCTGAGTAGCGGAATGCAGTACGTGGATGGAAAACAGATAGTTAGGGGGAAAAGATAGCGTATGTCGCTTCGTTTTTTTTTTTTTTTTTTTTTTTTTTTTTTTTTTGACTACGGGGTAAGTATTCCGTGGGATGCTATATGATTTTGAGAGACTGTTTTTATTTGTCTTCTAGAAAACATATATATTACTCTGTTTGGTTTTCTTCTGGCTATATTAGGACGATGCACAATAACGTATCTACCAGGGGCTGTGTCATAGCCAATAAGTATAATAACATCCGGTCCTGATGGATGATTCATGTGATGCCTGGAAGAGGCGTTTAATGCGCTTTGCTGGGATTTGTAGATGGGAGGGTGGGTAAGAATTGAATTCGGGTGATTGGTATAGGATGATTGATAAAAGGGGGGTTGTTCATGGGATGGATGATGGATCCAATAATTAGCGAGGTAACTATTTTCATAGATGCGAGCGCAAGAACTGAGGATGAGGATGAATCTAGTAATCTGAAGAGGGGGAAAGGAGTATTAATTTTTGTATCCGAGGAACTTTAAATCTATTTGTTCTATTCCAATGTATTTACCATCCAGCCATCTCTCTAAAATCCAATCAGTCGATACATTCCAGCCAGACTCCAAAGCGATATCCCAGTCATCCAACTCGATCTAAAGCCCCTCTTTCGCTAGCATATCTGCAATGTCCAGATAAAAAGCAATTGCATTGAACTTTCTCACATTCCCCGTCAACTCCCACACTAACCACCTTAACCTATTCGTCCAATTAATCAGGTCCAAATGACTGACTCCTACTAAAGTCCCCTTATAAGTGCCCCAACGACTACTCTCTACACTAACCAACCCATCATTCGGCCCCTCAACTTTCTGCACTATCCCATGACTCTTACGAAATGCACTCCATAGCTTCGGATCGCAAGCCGCCCCGTAGCTAAAATAGCGCACACTCTCATCATCCGGCGTATTAGGATTAAACTCCTCACCAATATATTTCCTCGTCAACTGTGTAAAAGCCCCCGTGCTAATCCCTACCTCATTCAATTTCTTAATCAACCCCGGTATCATTCCATGCCACCAACTCTCATCGAAACAGTAATCCGCAAACGCACTCCCCCGATGTGGCGTTGCGATCGTCGTCAAACTAAGCACTTCCACATTCGGCGGCTGCAACCGCGATATCATAAACCGTGCATCTAATCCCCCCATACTATGCGCAATAATATTAACACTCTTCCCATTCGCCTTCGCAGCAATATCTTCCCCTAATGCCGCGGCGCGTTCTTCGATACTGCCGGAAGCCGGCACAGAGGCTATTATGACTTCAATACCCTTCGCGCGAAGAGCATTCGTTATGCCGCGCCAATATTGAACTGCGGGGAGAAGACTACCCGCGATGCGAACTTCGTCGAAACCGAAGAGACCGTGTGCAAGGACAATTGGATGTTTAGGTGTAGCTAACCTCATTAATTCCTTGATTTACATTACATTGAAGAGCCATGCGAGGGAAAATACCATAACAATCTCTAATCGTAGCGAAATCATCCTCAATCGCCCTTCCAATGTCACTAACCTTCGGATCCGCATTTCTCATATCCTTTTCCTTGTCATGTTGTCGGGCATTCGACGTATGGATTCCCGCTGCATAAATAAATGAAATGCGTGTTTGAGGAATACGCTTCTGTGAAGTATGGATAGCTGAATGATATATTTTTATTAGGGAATCTGTCGATCGAGTAGAAAGTTTACGGGGGCGGGAGGTATTGAAGGAAAGCATTATAGGTCGTTTGGCTCGTGGTACATTGTGAGATAGACATCTTATCGATGCTACACGAGCGACCTGAAATGTCATAATGGGATATTATACATTGAGTTTGGCTAAAAACCATTGCCATTTTGAAAAAGAGTCGAGTGGGAAGGAAGAAGGTGCTTGATAGTGTTCGCGGGGCTGGATTTTTGTTGGTAAAACTAGTGACGTAGATGGAAACATGTGATTGGCCTTGAGGAGCGGAGCGGGCTAGACGTAAAGTTGAGATCAACATCAATATCAACATCAATATCAGCATCAATATCCACAAGATTGTATGAGATTCGTAAATGTGGAATTTGGAGCACAATGGCACATCATCTGAACCATCATTCGAAACAGAGGATATCTTTGTTGTTGAATCGCAAGCTAGTCTATACACAGGTTCTCATCAATTGCCTCTTCACTTCAACCGTAACTTCAATAAAACTCTCATCATGGCGGAAGACTGATGATAGCCCTCACTACCACAACCCTCTCCCCTTACAATTTCTCGTCGCTCAACCCCTTTTCCCTAATAACCTCAAGATAGAGTGCCTTATTTTGGTCCTTCAACACGTTCAGGTGCAACAGGCTTAACATCGAAGACTGCCTTCAACAGATCCGATATAACCTGACTCTCCCCCTTCTTGCCTGCTTCCTTTATCTCCTTCAACTGGTTTTCAGAATCCTTGTTGGCATCTTCTTCTGCCTTCTTGTTGCCGCTCGTGTGCTAGATCCAACATATTAGTATCTCAAATCGACCCCAACTAGAGTGCCCTCCCCATTCTCCAGACACAACATACCTCTGCCTCGAACTTTTTGAACTCATCTTCCTTCTCCTGTCTATACGCATCGATTTCTTTCTTTGCCTCGTCTCTTGCTTCCTTTACACGTTTTGTGCGGTCTGCATTTCTATCAGCATTGTCCCATCCTGCAAACATAGTATCGTCGTAAACATCAACTTACATTCTCTAGCTGTAGATAGAAACGTTAGCATATAACTCAAACTTTACCAACATTCTAGAAACCCAGCTCACCTTTCTGAACAATCTTCTGCGCATCTCTCTCTGCCTAACCTCTCAATCAGTATCTCCACCCTCCCCTCATCATCTCAGAACTCAAACATACATCAAGCAACGTCTGAATACCCGCCGAATTCTGTGCCGACTATCATCTTACAATTAGCAAAGCACTCATAAACCAACCTCCATCCCATCCATGCCCGTCTAACATAACCCCCGAACCAAATCGTCGGACTAAACATACCATCTTCAAAACCGACTGTTCTCTGCACAAACAATACAATAAGTTCAAGGTATCTTCTCTTTCGAATATCAATCGTGTCTTCGAATCGTTATCAGCGTCGCGCAAGAAGAAAGTGGAGAGTTAACGTTGGATTTGGAGTGGTTCAAGCTTAGATAGCTCCAACAGAAGCAACAAGCTCTCCTGTGCACTGTAGAGACCCCTGTCCGGCAACTTCCGTCTGCGCCTATCGCATCGATTGCAGCTTCTCAAATCACTCCACCATTCTAGAATTTAGATATTCGTCTTGTTCTCACTGAACATTACAAATTTGTAGACATTTTGAGTCACTTCTCACAATTCTTTATAAGGGGTTCCCGACAAATCAACTCAATGTCTCGCGCTGCAAAATTAACCCTCTTCGGCACTTCACTCTTTGCCGCCAGCACTATAGTCTTCGTACATTATGCGCAGACGGCCGAGAAAGCTGTATGTTCTGCCTCTTGATCCCCCCCCCGTCCTGTTTTCAGTCCCAGCTGCACAGATACTAAATTGATACACAGGCAATGCACGCAGGCGTAATCCGAGACATGGAACAACAGCGCATAAAAAAAGAGCGCCAGTTAGATTTCGATTTGCAGCGGGCGATGGAAGAAGAATATAGGAAGGTGCAGAATGTTAGCGACGGGACTACGAGGTGATATACCGCTGCGGCTTCAAACTTGTATACGTGTTGTGTCTAGAGATTAAGAATTATGGTACTCGTTTGAGGAATGAACGAGAGGGAAGTGTATATTACAAACCTGGGTACGCGGCAACAAAAATTACGGATCAATATGTATGAGTATGAAAATGAAGTCCCGGAGGGATTCCTAGAGTATGTCTAGAATTAGTTCGATGATTGGCGCATGTAGGCTCGGATGGCATGATCTGAGGGATATATTAAGTCCTGTAGAAATGGGCCATGAAGAAGTTTCGATATGAACGTTGAAGAGAACTTTCACAAAAACAAAAGAGATCAAGTCACACCGTCGATCGGATTATCAGTTATTATCTTGTTCTTTATGCATAAAGAAAAATCTTAATATGATACAGCAGCACCATCCAATTTCATGATGTGCGCCCAATATAATGCTTTTCTGTGCATCTCCAGAACTATGACGTAGAATATCTGGCAGAATATTTCTGCGAACGAGAAACGCAACCAAACTTCTTCATCCTATGCAAATAATTTGAATGCCCCTCCTTGATGGTCACAATCTTTCTTCCCTCCCAAACGCCACGATATGCAAAGATTTCTCCTACCAGGAAAATCATAGTCTACCCCCATCCAGTCGTAATTAGATCATACAAAATCAGCGCACCGTAATGCCAGATCTCTTTGTGAACATTCTTGTGGCAATATTCATTGCTGCTAACTCTTGGAAAAGTAATTTAGCAGCGTACGGGATGTGAATTTGGGAAATCTTTGTCTTGTTCTTGCAAGGACGGCACTCGAAGGAACCAGTATTAATTTTGCTATAATTAAGTCAGCTTAACTCATTCTCAAATGGCACATAGACTTACGCAATCGGTGTCATGAGTCCACAGATATCACAGATATGAACTCTGAAAGCATCCGAAACCTCGAACAATCTCTCCTTCAAGAAAGCACTAGCACCGTGAGAAATCATACAATCACGTTCCATCTCTCCAAAACGAAGACCACCATCCCTAGCACGACCCTCCACAGGTTGTCTGGTTAGAATTTGTACGGGACCTCTAGCACGTGCATGGATCTTGTCGTCGACCATGTGACGCAAACGTTGATAATATGTGGGACCAAGGAAGACTTGAGCCATCATCTTACGACCAGTGTGGCCATGGTACATGATTTCGAAACCACGGGAATGGTAACCGTGTGCACGGAGAAGTTTAGAAACTGAATCGACAGTGACTTCAGTAAATGGTGTAGCATCACCCTCAAGTCCACGCAGAGTAGAAACCTTACTCAATTGACACTCGATCAAATGTGCAATTGTCATACGAGATGGAATAGCGTGGGGGTTGATAATAAGATCTGGAACTACGCCCTCTCTAGTGAATGGCATGTCCTGTTGCATATATGTAATACCGATCGTACCCTTCTGTCCGTGACGCGAAGCAAATTTGTCACCAATTTGAGGAATTTTGGTAGTTCTCATTCTGACCTTCACAAATCGGAGACCTTCGGCATTGGTGGTAATAAGTACTTGATCAACAAGACCACTCTCGGTGCTTCGAAGAGGTGTTGACGCATCACGCTTGACATGAGCTTTTGTGCGCTGACCCATTTCCTCGGAGTCAGGAGCAATTGGTGCAGTCTTTCCGATAATGATATCGGCACCAGTGACACGAACACCAGGAGCCACTATTCCATCATCGTCAAGTTTATCGTATGTACCCTGCTTGAGCTTAAGAGTATCGGATCTATATGGCTTTTCGAATTGCTCAACAACGTTCATACCAATGCGCTTTTCTTGATCGGTGTAGGCTCGATAGAACAAACTTCGGAACAATCCACGATCGATACTACTTTGATTCATAATGACGGAATCTTCTTGGTTGTAGCCAGAATAACACATGATAGCAACAATGGCGTTTTGACCTGCAGGCAGTTCTCTGAACTTTAGGAACTCCATAGAACGTGTAGTGGCGAGAGGCTTTTGAGGATAGTATAAGATATTGGCCATAGTATCCATGCGAACATCAAAGTTAGTGAGGAAAACTCCCATAGCTTGTTTACCCATAGCGGATTGATAACAGTTACGAGGAGACTTTGTAGCAATAAAATTAGCCTTGAATGAATAAAGTCATTGAACTTAAAGCTTACCTGATTGTGATCCGGGAAGGGAATAATGCTTGCGCAGATACCCAAGATCATACTTGGATGAATTTCACAATGAGTCCAGACATGGGCAGTTGGATTGATAGGTGCCTTAACACGCTTGTTCAAATCACCACTTTCGTCAGGACGAATTTGGTAACCAGCCTGAAGCTGTCGGGAGATGTCCAGATCTTCAGGTGTCATTGTAATCATGACAGTCTCTTCTTCCTCGGCATCCAGGTACTCAACCACACCGTCATTAATCAAACCTTGGAATCCATAGTATCCGTTTCTTACTTTCTCATCCTTATCCATGTTTGCTGGTAGCAACTGATCATCCTCCAGACGGCGAATGTGATCCTTGTTCAACACCAAGTTACCTTTGTTTGCGCTGTCAGGATCATTGTCAATAACCAATAGAGGTCTGCACACTCGTCCTGCATCTGTGAAAATCTTGAATTCTCTATCACGAATTTCTCGAATAAGTGAAACTTCATGAGAGATCAAGTGTGATCTACGAAGATCTTGGACACATTTGACCAAATGAGCAGGATCTCGATGAATACCAACCCAAACACCATTGACGAAAACCTTTGTTGCATTGGGGGCTCGGAGTGGTTCATACTCCTCCAATACTTCCATATTTCGTTGAATCATGAACTCAACGATTGGATCACTTGGCGTACCGACTGTAACGTAACACATCAGAGCCAAATTTTTAACCAAACCACAAGCTTGTCCTTCGGGCGTCTCTGCCGGACAGACCAAGCCCCAATGGGTATTATGCAGTTGTCTAGGTTTGGCGATCTTTCCATCACGTCCAATGGGTGTATTGGTTCGGCGCAAATGAGAAAGTGTGGATGCAAAGGTATATCTGTTCAACACTTGAGACACTCCGGCGGTAGAACTTGCTGCCTTCTTCTGGTCACCCCAGTTACCTGTGGCCAAAGAATATTTCAGACCGTTGGTGATTGTTGTTGATTTCACACCCAAAGTCAAATTAAACTCTCGGTTGTTTTCCACGCAACGTTGCAAGTATCTGTACACGTCTGTTGTCAATCTGCGGAACAGATTTCTGAACAACTTTGCAAGTAAAGGTCCAGCCAAATCCAAACGCTTCTTTCCGAAATGATCTCGATCATCAGTCTCCCGACGACCAAGAGCGCATTGAAGCAACTTATGAACCATGTAACCCAAGAAGAATGCCTTTCGGGTTTCGCTACCTTCCTTTTGAGAGATATGAGGAAGCAGCTCTTTCTGCATGATGTCGCGGGCATATTTGATACGCTTATCACGAGTCAAAGATGTACCGTTACCACGCTTTCCAATGAAATCGAGGGCAACTTCACGATCTTGGATGACGAAAGCTTCCTCAATACATGGCTTCAACATCTCGAGCATTTGAGTATCATTTCGATCGTAACAAATATGGTTCAAAATATCTTCGTCAGATACAACACCAAGCGCGCGAAAGACGATGGCTATAGGGATGTCTGCCTTGATATACGGTAAAGTTGACTTGACAGTTTTACCAAAACCTCCTCGATTGCTGTCACCTTTGTCGTACAATTTGATTTGCAAAGAAGAGATAAGGCGCGAACCCTTCTCGAGAGCACTTCGAATTTCAGCCAAGTATGACACTGCACTGTTCGCAGGCTTCTTGAAGACCTGGACAATGTTGGCGGCACTACGCTCTTGGGCGATCAGGACCTTCTCACTTCCGTTGATAATGAAATATCCTCCTTGATCGTAAGGACATTCGTTCCATCCATAGAGTTCGTCTTCGTCGAGACCCTTCAATATACAGAATTCCGACTTCAACATCATAGGCAATTTTCCGATGTAAACTTGCTCTGGAAGTGGAGCACCTTTAGGACCTTCTGGGTCACCATCTTCATATTCCCAGACTAATCGTGTAGGATGCTCTCCGCCATTCACCATCTCTGCTTCTTGTTCGTCATCAAGCTCGTTGAGAGGAACAGGGCGCTCTACGGCGACTTGAGTACTCTTCGTCATCTCTATGTAAAGAGGACTTGAATACGTGAGATTTCGCAACCGAGCTTCTTGTGGTAACATGACTTGTGTACTTCCATCACCTTCGGTCATAGCCGGTCGAGAAAGCATAATGGTGCCGAACTTGATTTCATATCGACGGAGTGCGATAGGGTTGTCGTGGGACGAAGGTGGATTGTTTTGGTCAAGCGTGAGCTGCGAATTCTCTTCGACAAGCTCTTGCATAGTAGTTTGGACGAATTCATCGAAAGAATCGAGTTGCTGCGAAACTAGACCTTTTGCTTCGAAGAAGGAAGAAATAACCGTCCAGCAGTCCTCTGCCGTGATACCTGCATCCTCCTCTCCGTAATCGTCATATTCGTATCCCTCTTCGTAATCAGCCATGTTGTATTAATTTGAACTCCGCTATCTGAATGCGAATCGAGTTGAGATGGGAAGTTTGGTGGATTGCGGAGTTGTAGCTGGGATTGTCGCAAAGGCAAAGTTGAGAGCTGTCGCCTCAAACAAAAGATTGGCGCGTCCCCAGGACCAAAAAGGGCCTCAAGAACAAAGAAACAATGGCATAAAGATCATACACAGATTAGTTGAAGAAAGTCGGAGAGTGGCACGATGGTAATAGTTTTGTTGGTGTTGAGGCTCAAGTTTCAGAATTCAAGGTGAGATTAATGAAGGTACAGAAATAATTCCAGCTGGAGGACGCCTTTCAAAGAAGTTGCCCAGAGCATACAAGCAAAAGTGTAAGCCGTAGAATTGCAAATCAAGCTTAACTTTTTGAGACTAGCGTGGGGCTCGGATAAACTAATAGCCGAGCCGAAGAACACCCCTTTACAGTATTTTCTTGCAAGTCTAGTTGATACATCCACTACTTGTCCAGTGGCTGCTTAAGAAGTTTCACGACTGAGCATCCTATTGTCAGGAGCAGTGCCAGTCGATCTCTTGCAAAGTGTATTCCCCAATCTCAGAGGCTTTGTCACTCCCATGGTATCAATATCTGGACATGAATGTGATTGATACCTTGGCTTGTTGACCTCCAATGGTGAGAAGAGATAATCAACCTCGTTGATGATTTTCAAAGTACAGGATTAAGTCCAAATGATATGAACAAGTCTAAATGATTATTAGAGCTTATACAAATGTTTGCTAAAACAGTTGTCAGTATTACGCCCCATTGGGCTGAATGTCGTGAGCAATGGAACATACACACTCAGTGTCATTTTCGTATTACATTACACTGATATTTCTTGGTGGACTTTATACTCTCTTATTTCATATTTATCATTTCAACTGTTGCTTGTGTACATTTATCATTCTTGAACTGAGATTATACAATGCTTCCAAATACGCATAGATACTGTTTGTCTCTTGTCTGTGTATCATTTCAATTGTTCTTTATATACATATATATACATTCATACATATTCATCAAATTTGCCTATTGCTTCAACTCCTTTGCATGCTTCTCATTAACCAAAACATAGCGGTAACGAGCTTTTCCATCCTCCATATCAACAACAGCTTGATTCGCCTCCGATAATGGTCTCTCCTGAATAAAAGGATGGATTTTATTTTTGGCAGCGAACTCCAACATCTCACTAATCTCCTTTGGTGAACCGATTGCACTACCTCCAAGTTTTACTCCCTTTCCAATGAAGGCGAACATATTCAAAGCTGGGATGACATCCTCTGGAGCTCCAACCTGAATGAATTCACCTTTGGTTTTCAGCAATGAAAGATATCCAGCAATTGGCATCTTTGGGCTAGAGACAGTGCAGACGATCAAGTCAAGAGATCTAGCGTTCTTCTTGGCCCAGTTTTCGTCTTCGTCTGTCGCAATGAATTTGGTGGCACCCATCTTCTCTGCATCGTCTTTCTTTCCGCTTGATCGGGAGATTGCAACAACCTCTTTGCAGCCGAGACCCTTTGCCCACAAAAGACCAAAATGACCCAAGCCTCCGATACCGACTATTCCAACTCGCTTTCCAGGTCCGGCCCCGTTGTTGACCAGGGGAGTCCATGTTGTAACACCTCCGCACAACATAGGAGCTGCTTCGGCAAGGGAAAGTCCATCAGGAATCTTGACAACAAAATGCGATGGAGCACGGCAGTAGTCTGCATAACCGCCGTAGGATTTGGAACCATCGGGATAAACTCCGTTATAAGTTCCAACCATTTTTGTGCAATGGTTTTCCAATCCGCTTGCACATTCCTCACACTCAGGTTTCAGACAAGCGCTTGATTGTGCACCGACACCGCATCGATCACCAAGCTTAATGTGCTTTACGTTCTTTCCCACTTTCACAGCAGTACCAGCAAGCTCATGTCCTACGCAAGCTGGGTAATTTGTCGCGCCCTACAGCCAAATCGTTATTCCTTACTTCCATATTTCAAGACGAGAAGTACATACCCATCCAGATCTCAATGTATGAATATCAGACCCACAGATGCCGCAGTAGGCAATTTTAATATCAACGTCATCCTCCGTCCAAGTCTTTGGCTCGAATTCTTGCCATACCATATTTCCCTTGGCAGCCTCCTTATCTAACGCCATCCATCCTTCAAATTTGTATGAAGATGCCATTGTTTTTGCTTTGTGTAAGTCGTCGGATGGATTCAAAGAGTCTTTAAAGTGGTTTGTAAGGGAGAGGATTCTATCTGTAGCTACAGAAGTTGGAGTCTTCGTGGGTGTAGACATGATATATGTATTCAATGATCTAATTCAGGACACTACTTCGAATGCCTTGGTATGATGATGTGCTGAAATCCACTTTTTTCCAAACTCTATTTTCGGCCGAAGATTCCAATCCAAAGAAACAGGATGAAGTAAAGTTATTTTAAATCCGCAAAGAGCACCAATAAGATATGGCTCTAGAAGGCAAATAAGCAGAACTTGCTATGGAGAAACACGGGAACCCTCCAAACTAACAAAACGATGATGTCGATAGCGATGCTAGCAGGAATGGAGTTTAGCAATCTCCGCGCTATCATTAATGAAATCTTTCGTTCCGGACGGTAGCGCCGGCTTTGTTGATAATCAGGGGTAGAAGAATCTAGATGTGAAACTATGTTGAGATTATGGAGATGTAAGGAAACACAGGATTCCGATGAAAGAAGATTATGCACTTCAAGTTTTGTGAGATTTGGGGTAATAAGGAGGGATGGAAGTGTTTACCGATGCCGAGGTCTCTTGGCTTGGATTTAATTGTGGATCTGTGGTTGATATCGATATCGACATTGACCAATTAGACAGCTCTTGGACCCTTTGAACAATAAATAGAGGGTTTCGATCAATCAGTCCATCTGAAAGCAAGAATTGACTCCCAATTATGCTATGATTGAATAGGTTAACTCGGATCAACAAACTTCGTTTGGAATGCAATAAATACCGCAACCTTATTGAACCGTCGAGTCCGAAAAGTAGAAAATATATTTCTTGTCAATGGGAGCGAGTGCTTCCTATTGCAATTATCTCCATAAAAGCTATTGCCGATTGAAAAGGAGACGCTGTCAAATGCAGTTGAATGCACGTCACATTTCTGGCATCATTGATTATTTGGTTAGTCAATTGTGCTTTGCGGATATTCCGAGACAGTTTTTCATGGAAGACATTCTCCCCACATGCACGATCTTGTAGTTCTACATAGTAAGTTTTTCTCGATAGCCTCAAGTTCGTGTCTGGGTTTTCAATTGGAACATTGTTGAAGGGACTATATGTGATTCAATTGCTGTGTGTGTAAGAGCTATATTCATTGCTGTGGTTGGTTTTTTGCATTCTCTTGTGTATCTGATATTATTTGCAGCTTGCTGTCAAAATCGCATTTATGTGAGTTTTGATGATGAATGGCAGATGAAAGCTGTCGGATGGGAAGAAATTGAAAGCGAAGAACTAGCATTTGGTGTCAACAGGTCGCATTCACGGTCCCACCAATGGGTGTATGGACTGATGGAACACTCCTCAGCTTTCAATATTTTTTATTATTTCATTCTTCATTTATTTGATATCAGAATCTGTTTTTTGATTGTTCAATCTCTAATAAATCATTATCATAATTCTTAATATATAGAAACGGATATTTCAAAGGATAATTCCAAGTCAATTTTTGTAGTTTTCTGTTAGTTCATGCACCTACTAGTGATTCCAAAAAAACAGCCAGCTAAAATTACTATTTCAATGCTCCCAATATAATTCTCTACAATGGACCCGGAATGCAACAGAAAATAGGATGTCGCTTTGCGGTCAATATCCATCTCAACTATACCTAAACACATAGTTATGCTACTCAATGATCTCGACAATAGCCCGACGTATGGCAAGCACAATTACACCACCCATACCAAACACCTGCCAAACGAACCTCAGCTTCCTTCGCCCAGCGATGTTCTTCAAGTAAATTTTCCCGATCCTTCTCCGCCTCATCCCTTCCTATCGGCCATCCATCCACAGCTTTATCAACCAAGTTCAATAGCTCCCTTGGCAATTTTCTTCCTAAATTTTCTTTTCCAAAGACATCATTAGCCCACCAATCATGTCTTTGCGGTGGCACATTCTGGGTCGAACAAATTCGATAATGTTGATCTACCAACATAAGTTTAATGAATCTCGCATGTCCCGGTTCTGCAAGAATGCTTCTCGTAAAGTTCGACTTTACATTGTAACGCATTGGACCAACTTAGTAGCCGTTCCTCCTTCACAGCTATGGAGCCCAATTCTTGAGTCGCAGGAGCAGAATGAAATCCATCATCATCATAATGCCCACCTTTCTCAATACCGAAAGTTCTCGCAAAAAGATCATCGTTCAAAGGATTGTATGCTGACTCACTCACATAAGTTTTCTGTCGAAAAGAAATTTGCATGTTCACTATATTCTGCACATCGTAGAAACATATAGATGTAGCAGCAATGTGCTCACTCCGCGTTCCATCAATATCCCAATCATTTCCAGAAAATGGATGATCCGATTTACCTAATTCGATGCTCCCAATTTGCACAAAAACTTGCAGTCCTTTTTCCCGAAAACTCTCTTATAGAGAAATGCTGTAGAATTCGTGGTCTGTGTCAATACACTCATGCACTCCTTCTGAACGCTATGCATGCGCTGGAATACCTTTCCATACAGCTTGATCGACAATAGACTTGCCATTCTTCCCTTCTTTCCATTCTTCATATGTGAATGCAGTTCCTGGTTCAGGATGTTTGTGGTCGTCATCATCCGAACTTTCGGTTGGTACTAAAGATTTACCTAGTCCTTCCTCTTGATCTGCTGCGCCGTATGTTCTAATTCGGATGGGAACACGCCCGTGCTCGCCTTTCAACAAACAATCATTCCAAGGTTCTATAACCAGTTGTATAAGCTGTTCGATCATGCCGTATATTGCTTTGTTCTTGACAGGATGTAGATTGTTGATGTAGGAAGTGATACGCACGGAGGTAGCAGAATTTCCGTCAAACTTTACCTCGCATGGTAACCATTGATAGTTTGTTGACCAGCGGTAGAGATTTTCATCCAAATAGAAGGGGACGCCGTATTTTTCCAACCCGTATGCGGCCCTTGCCACATTGCTCCCCTTTGGGTGGACCCGCGGAATTTCTGTAGTGATACCTTGTCCATATGACTTGGAAAAGCCATTCAGACCAACTTTTCCTCCGTCCAGCAAAACTTTCGTCTTTCCGTAAACGAGCGGATACAATGATGGGTCTGTAAGATTAACAACTTGTTGATCCCAACGACAAATCTGCCAATCATTGTTGTCAAATTGGGCGCGCAATTCCCCAATAGCCGTGCACAGCTCTCTCTTGAGCGGTTGAGGTACATTAATATCTGATTTGGAAACACAAGCTCCAGCATCCAAAGCAGGAACACGATTTGTAGTTCTGAACAACCTTGCCTTGTCTCTCAACTCAGCCAAACACCACTCCCAAGCTTTCTCGCTTATCAGTTGATTTTTCATAGCCATTTCGTGCCAGATTGCGATATCTTTGTCATTGAAACTACCTATGTGCCAGTCAGGTATATCGGTCAAGAAATTGGTGAGACTCATCATGGCCAGCTCCCGAGCTGTCAGGCGGGGCTTTTGTACCCACCCTTCTTCCCAATCATCTAATCTTAGGTGGAATCGCAAGTTTTTGGGTAATTCGCTGAATAGAGATATATCACCAAAACCGGGAATCTTTAAAGGACCTTATCCACTGTTATCCATGGTGAGCTTGCGAATATGATTGTTTTCATCCATTGTTGTTGATGAAGTATCACGTTATATAATGACAAATTCTGAAACCGCAAAGAAGACGAAGGAGAACAGATAAAGAGATGACTCGTAGAATCTGCCTTTGGACATCAACTAGTTTGCATCTACGAGTTTCCTTGCATTTATACTATTACATTCTCCCAGATGACTCATTGGAGGGAGCTGGAGCCTAGAGAATTACTACTATATGATAGGTGTGCTGACAATGTTGGGTCTGTGGCCAGGGGCATTTGTATAAAAATTTGCGTAAAAGAATAGATTCGCAGGTACTTAGTATGTACAGAAGTCTCTTTTAAACTTCGCCAATTCCCAGATTGGAAAGCAATTACTACTCCACGTCCCCTTTCCCAAACGTGCAATCGATCATTACGAAAAAAAAAACGCTTCAGCCCGCATGTCAACGGTCAAGAAGATGAGAGAGAAGCTTAGATCTTAAATCTTAGACGTAGTCCCACACTAGCTACCGTAGTTATGGAATCCAGTGTATACCATTCAGTCTTATCGAAGCATACGATATGGATGTGTCAAGAAACGGCCAAGCTTATACATCCATAATCTAAACGTTCTACGCTGAAAGTAAACTGCTCGAAATGGATTATCTTCCTCCCATGCTGGCCCTCGAATAATAAATGGTAGGGTTTTGTTTTCATGATAAGTGCCAACAGCACGTTCCAGTGCCCATGGCAAATTCACCTGAAAGTTCTCAACGTTCTTGATAATCTACAAAGAACGCAAGAGGACTACCTCCGGGCCGCGACCTGTAGAATCGCAGAAGGTGACATATAAGTCTCTCAGCCCTTTCATGTTTGAGAGTTTGCGGCAAACATCAACCAACATTTCACTTTACCTTGTTGAAAACCTAAGGTCTTTCTTTTGTTGCCGTCTGTAGGCGGGGGTGCCATAGGGCCCGGTGTGGAACTCTGTGAGAATCGGGTGTTTTACTTCATAGCAAAGATGGAGAGAGCGAATGCGATTGAGTTGTAGCTCTGGAACTTTTGCCAGGAATTGTGTCAATGAAATCAAAAGTTGCCAAGGAGTAAACAACATGGATGAACTCAGAATTTCTGGCTGACACAACCATCATCAGTTAAACTATCTTTTCAGTTTATGATGACGGCATATTGTCTACATGTACTTGCAACTCAAGAGAAGCAAAATCAGATTCCATGATTTAAGCGCCGTTTTCTTCCACGATTGACATGTTGCTTTTACTATTCCCGCATGAATAAAGGGACCATCTAGTCCCCAGCAAGAAAGAGCTATGCAGGCAATGTGTGCATATCTCCAGCTGATCCAAGGTTCAAAGCTAACATGATCTTTTGGTCTAGCGATACAAGACAGAAGCACTTGCTTGAAATGCTTTGGATTTTTTTCTCCCTGGCCGTACATCGGCCGCTGCAATGTGCAAAACGAGCCCGAGATCCACGACTACTTGCTCGTATATTGATCTACGAATATCGAAACATAGTCTTGAAACAAAGCTACTCGATATCTGCTGATTGAACACAGAGGTCTCGCAAGTTTCTGCCACCATACCAGAAGTATGAGGCTTTGCCATATTCTCTTTTCTTAATTTTCAGTCCGGTGCGACTTGTCTTGACGATGCAATATTAATAAAGATGTTAGAAAACAGGGCCCGACGACGTGATTCAGAAATACCTGGGAGATAAAAAAGATAACAGTTGCATAGTCAGCAAAATTTCGAAGAATCGGCCGTTAGGTGATTTCATGTATCGAAAGATTCAAATAATTCACTTCCGCTAGTCTAGCTGCCACATCATACCACACATATCTCCTGCAGACCAAGAGAGACTTGAAAATATTAACATTGAGTAAATTCTCCATCTATTCTTCCATAGAATGATTTCTACGAATAGACCGGACTCGAATGCTCCTTCAAAGCAGCGTTCTACTTTCCCCTTATCTTTCTTTATACGCAACTTGCAAAAGGTGATGTTTGATTCTAGGAGTGGAAGGAAGATATCTCAATTGAGGTTATAGAAAGTAACAGCAACATTAAAATAAAGTATTTGAAAGTCCCATCATTCTACGCAAGAACTTGAAAAACAAAAAAAAAAACATCACTCATACCATAAGATACAGACAACTCTCGCATAACACCAGCCATAGCCACAAAACTCAAAAGATATCGCACAAGTTTGAATGCAAATGCAAATACTCGAGAATTCCAATCTACGAAAATTCTCGATTCCTAGTCAGAGTTACATTATAGAAGAGACTATATCGACAAAAACAGCAGATGCAAGCAAGACGAAGATAAAAAAAAAAAAAAGCATCAAACATTGTTAATCAACTTGATACCTAGACCTAGAAAGAGTGAAGAAGAAGTAGGAAGAGACACAAATCCAATCCCGTGGCTGTATAAAATACCTTCTTATGTAGAAAATGGAGAATTCTTTCACAGGCTGCAATTGGCCAGAATAGTGCAAACTCCAATTTGCAAATACATTTTGAAACGGAATGCCGGCGATTGGTGGTAAATAGAGAGGGGAATAACCACTCAACAGTCCGAAGGGACTACCACCAAATCATCAGAGACCAAAACAACAATCAATCACGAGGGAACTTACAGTGGCCGATTCTTTTGATTGTCAGGCTCGCCTTCGCAAACGGGAAGTACTACTATAGTTCCATCTTTGAACACGTTGGAGAGAAGCTACTTCCCGTATCTATAGATGCGCTCCCGTTCTCCATCGCGTGCTTCTGACGTGGACTTATTTGCTTGTTCTGCGATTTTTAAAACACGTGCAATTCGTGTATTTGGAGATGGAGATGATATTCAAGTAAAAGTGATAATGCGTACCATCTCCCGCGCAAAGCCTGATGAAAGGAACAACGCTTCGTGAAATTTCTCCTTGTGCCCCTCGACGAACTCGTCTGGTTTCGCACATGCGTCCTTGCAATATGGTAGTGTTCCGGCCTCGTCAGATTAAATACTACGTAAAATTTCTAGAATGCAGCTCACAGTTTCAGATAGTCAGAAAGTTCTGTGTTGTCGAGCGCTTCCACGCGCATTTGGTAAAGTTAGGAAATCATCAAAATGTTACAGGATTGAAGGATGGGAAGACAGATATACTCTCTCTTCTCAAATCTGCCCACTAACGTGAACGAGAGCATCATCGAAAGGCTACCATCGTTATAAATCCTCCAAGGCTCGCAGATCCGACTTCGACACAAGATGTAAGGACCAGGAGTAATATCATCCTTTCCATTTCGGAAGGCTACGAAATATCTCCCTCCCATATCCCACCCAAAAAGAACACCAAACGCAAACCCTTACAAATCAACACTATCCTCTTCTGCCCCCCCGAAAAATCTCACTCCAAAAGACCAAACCAGTCAAAAGCAATCCCCCAGCTCTAAACCAAAGAACCAACTTTCTTACACCTACTCCTCAGCAATTTCTTCGCCACCGCCGCGCCCACCGAGAAAACTCCAAATAATACGATATCCTCACAAGTTACAACGCGACCACAAGTTGAGGAAAGATGGTGGTTCCAGGAATATAATCAGCCACGCACAGATGACAGGATGCGATGAAAAATTCAAACGTAACCCACGCAATCAATCAATCAATCCATCACTAGACATTGCAAGCTGTTTAAGCTTTACAGTCACTATAACTTCCATATCGATTAACGAAGATGATCTACGTATCAGTGCATCTCGCGACGGGAAATTTCCGACCGCCATAATCTCCACAAGTTTTCAAAAACAAATCTGACGGATGGAAGCTAGCTCGAAAACACATTGGAGCAGGGGAAGCGCAACGACGTGAATCTTCGAATAGCACGCCAATAGAATGATCTGGTGAACAATACACCGGGTGCAAAGAAATGAATAAACACACTTATACTTCCACTTATACTTCCACTTCCACTTCTGCATCAACATTGGCGTAAGGAAGGAAAGAATGAAAGAGAATCATAAGATAAAACAAGTCAAGTCACTAGTGCAAGAAAAATTAGATTACACTGACTAGAGGAATAGGAACTATCAGCCGACTTTATATGTTAATTATAAATTCTCGAGTTTTCATGTAATTGAAAGAGAAAAAAAAGACTTTCTCACTTATCGGATATGACTACAATCGATGACTTCCTAGTCCCCCCCTAAAATTGACGTCACCATGTAAACCTTAAGGGGTGGTTGTGATAAGATAATACTTGCGAAAAAACAAAAGCGAGTTGAAATGGTAGATCATACTAGAAAGACTAAAATGATGATAGGAAGAAAAGGAACGCCAGGAAACCATTATTTGAATAGAAATCTTATACTCACGCAAAACTTCAAAGGTGCAATACATCAATCACAGGGGTCAAGGACAGCCAACTAGCAGCATCATGACGACAGAACAGGAATATTCAGCAATACGCAAATTGCCAGATTTTAGAAAAGCGGATATGTAACTTGATTCAAAAACTATATAACAAACCGACCCTATCTCTCCCATGAAAGATAACCTCAACTGTATTACCACCCATACACCTAAAGCCAATCACCCATTGAATTGCATCAAAACCATCACAACTCCCCAATAGCCACTAGGAAATAGAGATAGATGGACTTGAAAACGCAATTGACGGAATGGAAGCAAAGATGTTAAATATGCCAGTTCCTTACGCCCGCTAAAAACCATATTATAAACGAAGATGTAGAAGAATTGATGTGTTGAGCGGGTGGATAGAGGTGATCTTGACCCGAGATATAGTATCGCTAGTGGCAAATGGCGACTTTGGGGAAATCTCAACTACCGACATAGATTCCATGGACAGTAGAGTTCGATGGCCAACATGACGATTGAACAAGTATTTCCATCGTCTCCCCGTATATAATCTCGGGCGGGATGCGTTTCTCAGGAGAGAGTGAGGTGTCTAAATCCCCTTGATAACTTGGGTTCGCTCGGCATTTAGTTGAGCTGCATTTCGATCGTGACATTCCTTCTTGCACTGTGATGAAATGAGTCAGCCCACAATTCCATCTTCACACATGATATCTGAGAGCACATCTCCTAATCCGACTTGCCACCATTGAATCTGTTTCCCTATGCTAGGCTCATGAAATACCCCTTGAGGAACAGATTCCCCAGCACTAGATTCAGGAGATACATCACCGGAGATAGGGCAACTCACGTCTTCTAATTTCACACACTTGTGATCCTCCAACATTCTGTGCTTCCCACAGAATTCGCCTTCACAGAATCCACAGTGTCCTACAATTCGTTGTGCTGCCACCCCGCAGTCCTTGTAATTACACTTGATCTTCCTCGGTGGCATACCGCCTCTTAATGTTCCGGCAACGTGGATTGTCGAGTCTCGAGTAATGTTATTCGAGGTGAGAGTTGAAGATGGCTGTAGATGTCTTCCAGCGTGTACGAGACGGAGTGTTGACGATGGCGAGGATGTGCGGATAGAGAGGAGATGGGCGAGGTTTGAAATGGTGGTATCTTCGGGAACGGTTATGGGTATAGCTAGATGGCGAGTTAGTTGGGAACTTTAAGAATGCATAAATGAATCTGGGAATGCAACATACTGTCGCCGGACAAAACCTTGACAAAGATTTGCATTGATTCCGATTGTAATTCTGGAGAGGCGGACCTGGACGAAGTGGCGCTTGAAGGGGTATACATGATGATGATGGTGGTGATGGTGGTGATGGTGATGATTAATAGTATGTTAATTGAGGAGGACTTGAGAGGATTATCAATGAGAATACGGATGAATTTGAAGCGAGTCTGTTGAGGAAGAAAGAGAATTGTTGAATGGAATTGGAAAATGATTAAGAAGAGAAGATTAGTTGTCTTGGTTGTGGTTGTGTTCGTTGTACTTGTATTCGTAAGAAGAAAGCAATCGAAGGTTCTTGGTGACAATGCGATTGGGTGTCTTGTGACGAGGACCGGAGACGAGAACGTAATCTACCGTGCAAGTATTGGTACTGGTGACTATGACTGGGACTGGGACTGGGCTGGGACTGGGACTAAAAAGTCTTATCTGGAGGGCGGGAGTCGAGGCGGTATCGGGCTATTGGGTTTGATTTCGATAGTCGGATTATCTTTTAATGCAACTGTTTGTTGTCGACTTCCTATTCCTTGACGGGTCGATGAAAGACGATGGATTTGTTTCGTAAAGTTGTGAGTTGTGACAACGTGGTGATGGAATGTGATGGTGGAGGGGGGGGGGAGGGATGGAAGAGATGCGTATATATATATATATGTATGTATGTATATATGTATATACGTATATACGTATCAGTGATATTTTAAATGTACAAGCAACAAGGACCTTTGCCTCTGAATGGGAATTAGATCGCATTTGGGATGGGGATGGCAACTAGGTATGTACGGCTATCATGGAACAGATGGGCGGGAAGTAACAAGACTGGCTCGGCTGCTCCATTCAGAATTCGATGTACGGTTGAATGAATGGATGGGTGTGTGGGTGTGTGGGTGTATGTATGTATGTGTCTATGTATGTATGTATGTATGTATGTATGTATGTGTCTATTCATCGATGTATCGATGTGTGTATGTATCGATGTATCTATGTATCTATGTATCTATGCATCTATCTACCGTATCTATCGATGCCATCATATCGCTGGAGCAATGGATCATTAGATTAATAATCCAACACCCGACGTGAACCTAATGATGATCTAAAAAGTCCCCTAGATCCACCTTTTCGCCAGTGAAAGCATGGGGCCATGGTGGTGCTAACGAGTGACTAGTCTTACAAAGTACCAAGTAGCTAGCCTCTCTACTAAAAACACGCCATCTCCCTCTTACTTCCGCACCGTGCATCTATTTACATACACGACCAAGTCTCCTTGACTCCTCTCTCTCTCTCTCTCTTTCTCCACTCCCTCCCATGAGTTCGCCTTGCTCCCTCCCTCTCCACCTCTCTACAACCCGAAAAGCCAAAAAGCCAAAAAGCCAAAAAGCTCCAAGGAACTCCCTTGACATTTGAAGATTGAGATATATCAACACATCATGCTTTTGTCCTCATGTCATTACTCGGTCTGGAGTATTCTTCATGTAACGCTTTATCTGGAACCTACTAATCAGTCATAAGGGATCTAATTATGACTTTAAATTGCAGTACCGATCATCATAAATTGGTGGTTGGCAACAGATGATCATCGTCCATCTTTCATCCCACACTGCCAGTAGAGTATCGGTAGCTCAAAGAAAGTTCATGGCGTAGAGCTGAATCGCCAACTCCATCATTCAACGCAGACCTAGGCACGTTGTACTTTCTAGAGAAGAGAAGCCGAATTACGGCAAATGGTTGATTGAATAAATAAACAAAAAGACCAGATTCCAGAAAATGCCTTGCTTATTGTATCGAATTCCGGATTCGCTAGTCTTGATTATTGATTACATACGCTCTCTCGTATAACTACCTACACCATACTATATTACCACCGACGGCTCCTCCTCGTCCCATCTAACCAAGCCATTTCAAGCCCTCGGAAATGTGTTGTTACAGTATTTCTTGATACATATCGGGGGTACCCTTTTCCAAAAGGAGGCTTTAAACCCCGAACCTCACTTCCCAGGAAAAGCCATTCCGCCTTATCTCTCATCAATGGCACCACACTGTTAGGGACTCGTATAATCTCTCAACTCTTTCGCAACTTCGGAGTCTTTTGAGTCTTCCAAGTACCGGTGTGATTGGACCAAAGAACACCTGTCCTTCTCGTGTCCTCGACTCAGGTACTTTCGAAACAGCACTCTTAGGATGAAGCAATTCGGAAACAAACTATCTGGTGCTTGAAATCCACGAGCATTTCTCCTTCACACTGACGACTGGGTGGATTCTAAACCGTTCAGCCACCCTGACTCATGCCACGCGACGAGGCTATTTACTCCATGCGCCACTAGCCACCACGCTAAAAGAGATAGCCACAAGTGTTCGATTGTTCGATTAGTTATTCGATTAACATTTTGTATTTTGTTAGTTTGCAAGCCAAACGGAGCATATCGGTGTTGACCCTGTGGAGTACATCAAACTTTATTCCACGAGTACGATGTGCATCGCACACTGTCGAGAAAACACACTTTTGCCACATACATCATATGTTTGATAATCAACCAACTTTTGAATCAAATTTTTTCCCCAAAAAAGCTTGACATGAACTTTCGCAACAGCACCAAACTACGACTCCGGACAATTCTCGACAATCCTCTCCTCCACACCCAAGGTATCCTGACTCACTACCCATGAAAGAAATTTCTCCATTTCGATCATCCTGCATACAATCTGCATTACCCAATCCCTTTGATTCGATCGGCAACAGCGGCATCAAAACCGTCCACGATTCCCTTTGCCGATTTCTTCATGCATGCGCCATCCATCTGCACCGCCATAAGGTTAATATCCGAAGAACCGCAATATGCGCCTCGAATCCGTCGACGTCTGTACAGCTCTTCGAACCATGCATCGTCAAACTAGAACCCGAATCGCTAATCGGATATCTACATCTAGATACATTAGCTTAACATATACACATAAAGCTAATACCAAGACCTTCAGATATGCAACAAAGTGACAAATCTGCTATCCTATCTTCTTCTCCAGCGTCTCCGGAAAAATATGGATCTCGAATGGTAACCTAAGCAAGAATCACATCTCATGGTTACACACTTATTATATCTCAATACTCTCCAACCTGCTAATCTAGACCACATATTCAACTCAAACACTCCCATCCCTCCCTTCCCTCAACCGTAACTCCCTATCAACACCCCTCCTACCTACCTAGAGGCCACAAAAAACAGTAAAATATAACCTCTCCCCCAAACAATTCCGTGAATCCTACACCAAACATCCCATACCATAAGGTTAATCAAAAACAATACATCTACCCAGCCCAGGAACCATCTACCCAATAACCCCTCCCCCCCCCCCCCGAAATCCTATAATCATAATATCATTCTTTCATCCCATTCAAATCCATTCCATCCAGATCCATCCAAACCACAAAGAATCCATTACATTCAATTAGACGATTGAAGAAAGAGTCTCGCTTCGCACGCAGTTAATTCTCAATTCCTCCCTCCCTCCCTCCGGCCCTTTTATTATTATTATTTTCTCCTTTCCCTTTTCTTTCTCTTTGCGCTTTGGAACTCTGAACTCGGAACTCGGAATGGTATAAGTAAGTAAGTAAGTAAGTAAGTAAGTAAGTAAGTAAGTAGACAGCAAGCATATTTTTTACTATATGATGTGATATATATGATATGATATGATACTGTATAATACAAGAAGACATTATAATATATCCCATCATTTCTCTACAATCCTATCTCTACAATTCTATCATACATCCATCCACCCTTTCCCTCTCTCTTTCTCCAATCCCCATCCTCCTCAACGAACTCGCAAGATGATAAATACCACCACCTAAACTACCCATGATAGTCTAATCACCCATCCATTCACATTATTCACATGATCAAATCTACTCCTCATACACAAACTATACATCTCGTTTCATTCCATTTCATTTCATTGCATTCCAAATAATCTAATTATATATAGGCATGTACGATATATTCATATACCTCCTTACCCATCTCACCTCAGCCCCTCACCTACTCCTTAATTCCATCAAAATTCAAAATCAAAACCAATCTAATATAATCTTGTTGTTCCCAATTGCATCCTATCGCATTCCAGTCTGCATACTGTCCCATCCCATCCCATCCTAAATAATCCATCCCAATCCAATTCCGAGCACCCAATCCGTAGATAAAAAATCCTAGCCCAGTCCCAGAACCATAAAATAACTCCGGGTTCCATCCGCCAACTCTATATGAGAAGGAAGAACGACCAGTAATCAAGAAAAAGAAAATACACCATTCTCAATGCTCATACAGAAACCCCCTTCACTATGCTTGCACTTGTGCAATCTCGCATTTCAAACAAATTTATCATGATATCAATTTCAAACCTTCCCTTAATATTTTTGGTTGTTTGTTTTGCGTTTCCTCCTATTTTGCATGGTCTTTGTCAAAAGTGAGTTGCTACGGGGAGAAGCTCAATGCTTTTTGTATTTCTGAACATCAAGTTAGCAAATTATTTTTTCACAAAGATAATACATCAAAAAAAGAACTTACAGCATCAACCCTCTCCAGATTCTTCTTATCCAAAGTATTCGTAGCCCCCATCAACACTTGTCCAGCCCCCTTTGCCACTCCAATCACTGGCCTCAATATCACAGTAGGAGCATGCTTTCTCACGGCCTTCAAGACCCCCTTAGCATTGCCATCTTCCATAACTTCTCCCGGAACTGCAATAATTGCATCTCGAGCCATGATCAGATCTCGCTGTAAGCTAGCGTACCCGCCCCTGAGACCTTGCATTACACCAACCGGTTGATTCGCATAAAGTGAGATTTGCTTGCGTTCATCTTCGTCATCGCTGGAATTGGCATGGGGGAGAGAGGAATCTTGTGGCCCGAGAAGACCTTCAGCGCCTTGTAGAACGGTTTGTACGCCAATGGCAACTTTAGCACCAAGTTTTACAAGTTCAGTACCCGTGGTTTTGGCAAAGATCGCAGCGCCTCTGGAAATATTCCGGACGATTCTTCCATCCTTCTTATATTCGTTCATGGGTATCACAACAAGATCTTTGAAACCACTTCCAACGTTGACGATTGAACGGACTGGGGCTAATCCGGCCAAGATACCGGGAAGTTGATTTTCTTTGACATCTGGCGTCCAAATGTCATTAAGGACTTGGCCCATTTTGTCGAACCCAGAACAACCGTGAATGATACAATGTCTAAGGGTCATATCAGCTCCATCGAGGATCATGAAGTTCATGAATTCTGTCGTGCGACCGGAACGAAGACCAGAATAATCGACACGCTTTGGCTTGAAATCCAATTTGACATCAATCGAGTTGACTTCCACTCTTTGCAAAAATGGTTTCTCGCCCGGAGCTTCAGGTTCAATATCCGATTCTACCTTGAATTCGAAGAATCTAGTGATAAAGTCAAGAGCATCTTGGTCAACGTGAAGACGAAGTGGAAGAATAGTCACTTTGATGACCATCTCAGTTGCAGCAAGTGTCGGAACAGGTTTGACATTGATGATTTCGATGTGAACCATATTTGACCCCTTTTCTCTTTCACCTGCATCTTGCATGTAAGTGGCAAATTTTCTCCAGGTCGAAGTACGAATGTTATCAAACACCTCCAGGTCATTTACACGAATGTCAATGGAGCTTTGGGTTTCGCCACTCAAGGGTGGGAAAGTCACAAGGTCAACACAGACTCCTTTCAGCTCGAATGCAATCTTATGATGTTTGGTACGATTGAGTCGAAGCTTTTTGGCTGCACGCCCGCCTCCTTGTCTACTCGGAGTGACAGTATAACTCGTGGTTGCTATTGACTCCGTCTCGGTAGCATTGTCGTTCAGCTGTTGATTGATAGCTGCAGCGAGTTCACGGGGATCGCGGCTGTTGGGAATGTCGATCCACATTGAGTTCAGCAAAAAGGTTCCACGCTCAGTGTCTTCATCATCATCGATATCCTGCTCCCAAGTCGAGCGCCTTTCATTCCGAGCACGCTTTTCAATGGCTTTGGATTCGATATCTTGTACAGCCTTGGAGATTGTATCCCGAGTGTCTTGCCAATCGTAGCCATCAAACAGATTCCAGATTATGTGTACATCTCGTACGCGCACCCTCAACGGACTCTTTTTGACCTTGCTGTAGTTTGATGTATCATAGGTATTCCTAGCTGAGTTCCACCTATGAGCGGAGTGCTCCAGTGACGAGCCTGTCCCAAAATGATCCTCGTGGAACGATAGAGCTACGTTATCAATTTCTGGCTCTTCCGCAAAGCTGTCTAGTAAGACACCATCCCGAGTATCACGTGCGGTGAGGTTCAGAGATGCTAATGAATCTTCTACATCATCAAGAACAGCTTGTTTGTACCCATCGTCGGATGAACCTTTACAGTAATCGGAATCGAAGCCGAGTTCGCTTTCACCTTCTTCAGTTAAGTCCCCAAGCTCTGTGAAATCGTTGCTGAATTCGTATTGACCTTCGGGAGTTCCAAAAGCATCTATTGATACAGACGCCAGAAGGTTGTTAAGTGGAACAACTTTTGTTTGATAAGTGTTCTCTTCCTTTTTCGGTGGTTTTCCCGGCGGAGCCAATTTACCAAGCACGCTGATCAATGTTTGAGTGGAATCGGCACAAGATTCAAGCACGAAGAGATCATCTCGTAACTCAACATCAAGACAATTCTGGCCATCATCGTCAACTGAAAGAAGAACGGTAGCCTTTGCAGATGAGATGTAGCTGACTGACACATAGCCCGTTGAAGTGAGATCTGCCACTTGATTACTGCCACCATTGAAGGAATTCCTGTTATGATCTGATTGCACAGTACTTGCAAGATGAGCAACATTGTCAATGACAAGAAGAGAAGCCTTGCTTAACTCAGCTGTGACACTTGCGTTCTGATCCTTTGGTAAAACTGCAGCTACATGTGCTTCGGTCAATACGGCAAGTATTTTTGAAGGCAAGCCCAAAGGATTGAGGCCAACGATGCAGTCTTTTAGAACGACATCAATGGTCATTGGCTTAGCCGGACTACTACTAGACGCGGGGCGTTTTTCAACACCTTTCTCTTTGCCTTTTGGAGTTTGTGGTTGGGCTAAGTCCCTCAATGTAGCGACTGACGCTGTTATACTAGCCGACATTTCATTCCCAGTTGCAGTATCGGCCAGCCCGAGCAGTACCATCAATGTTGGAACGCGATATTCAACTCTCAGATTCCAGAGCTTGATTTTCACGATAGGCTCCATCTCATCACCAATCAATCGCGCCATGATGCTTGGAATTCTTAACTCTGGCCTATTGAATACTTGATCTGTGCCCGCGCCGATCAACTCCTCAGAATAGTTTCGATATGCAGAAACCGTGCCGACACTTAATGCTACCAGTGATGGTATGGGGATCTGCGCCATATCCAAATCAGTAGCCTTGAGTTGTAGACTCCCCACAGAGTTGTTGACATCAACATCGATACCGAGCTTCTTGATCTTGACCAAGGACAAAAGACCCGGTCGATCATCGTCGGGTAAATACTTTGTAACTGTGGAAAGTCTTGCGACCTCTTCACCCAATTCTGGAAGATAACTCAACTCGTTCAACCTACCAATTTTGGCCTGTAGATCGTCCACAGTAAGTCGGAGCACAGATCCTTGTTGTCGTTGACGAAGTAGAGTATCAAGAAGGATATCATCATCTTGATCATACTTTGAATTTGATGGTGCGATTAATGCCAACAATCGATCTATATCGTTGTCCTTAGGCGCGTTCAGGAACTCAATTCGCGTCGTAGAAACGTCAATCACAATAGCAGGGTCGTCAACAGAGTGCCTGAGGTGTGGCCCGGATAATCTGATCTTGTCGATGCCAATACCGATTCCTTCCTCGCGACTGATCAACTTCACAGCAGAAGTTTCAACTCCCACGCTGCATTCAGTGCCTACCAAGTCAAGAATCAACCCGCCAATCCTAACATCTGCCTTGTTTTGTACTGCCATTGTTTGATCATCAGGTTCAATAGGTGTGTTGAATTTCACGCCCTTTGACTTCGGCTTTATCACTGGGCTGGAAATGACTGTCGTGTTCGAAGCCATCGAGCTACCAAGGTTGAGTACGCTACTCAATCCACCAAACCAGCTAAATGTCTCATCAAGATGTTGTAGGTCAACCGCCACATGTAGGGGCAAAGTGTGAACCTCAAATCGAGTGCCATCATGGCTTTGGTATATGTTGGCAGACACATCGATGCCAGCAGAAGCAGCAAGATCACGAGTAGAAGCTCTCATTTGAAGACCTGCGTCAAAAGAAACAATATTTTCTTGAGCGTAGCCAAAAATAAACTTTTGCAGTGTTACGCTAGTCTTGGTAGTAGTGTCCGAAGGATTTCTAGAGACATTGAGCCCCTTGATTGTGGTCTTGAGAAGAACATCCGAATCCAATGCCTTCGTCTGTGGTTCTGCAATCCGTGAACCCAATGTACCCTTAAGATGTTCCAAGAACTTGAGTGATACAGTTTGAGCACTGACCCTGAGATGAGGTTCAGGAGAGCTAGAAGTAGGCTTGCTTGATACAGTGGCCGCTTGTGTCTTCTTTTTCATAGACTCTTGAATTTGGCAAACAAGCTTATATATGAGTCTGCCTATAGATATATCAAATTGAGCCAGTAAATTTCCCACGTCAACCTCAATTGATTTGTTCTCCTCAGGCTTCTGTGGTGGCTGTGTTGGGACTCTCGGTGTTGGTTTGGGCGATGACCGGGAGCGTTGCTCTCTAGGTAGATGAGTAGAAAATGCCCCAGGAAGATCCATTGTATTTGAGTGTGAGTCACTATGGCCATCGAACGTGCTGCCAAAGAGTGCTGATTCAGCAGCTGCATCTACAGGATCAGAAGAAGGATCATTCATCGCCGGAATATAAATAGCGACCTGATCAAGGCTAAAGATCTGCTTCGTCATTCGATTATAGTCATCAGAAGTAACGGTGGACTTCACCGAAACATCACTTGAAACTTTGTGTAAGAGGCGGGACTGGCGTGGAGTTTCCGAGCGCATAGAACCTATGCTCCTACTCGAAGCATGTAGTGGCCTCAAGGGCAAGATTGTGGATTTCTCAAGGGAATCAATATCTGATGCGCCATCCGAAGGAATATAATGGCGAGCGTTTTCAAGATTGTCGAGCTTCTCCCCTCGGAAATTATAGTCCGTTGGAGTGAGTGGTGGAGACCTTGCATCTTCGCTCTCAGTGCCTGAATCTGCCCACCCGCCAGGAATTGGAGCGGCAGAAGTAAATGAGACTGCACTCATGTACATGCTCTCAGCTTCTTCGTGACTGAATAATTGAGACTGCGCAAGATCATCTCCTATCTCTTCATTGAAAGTTGAGCTGCTACTCTCACTCATAGAATCTTCCGATGGAACTCTAGACTGCTGAACTAAATAAGTCCGATCAAGTGGCGCGGTAGTGGGCGGAAGTGTTGGCTGTGAATGAGATATTCGCTCCACAGAGAATCTAGTATGAGCTCTGGGTGGTAGCATGGTAGATTGTAACATATTGTGAGCCCTGTTAACGCTATGGAATGCGTTAAATTCTGGTGTCTGACTAGAAGGCGAGGAAATATGAGCAGAGGCCCTTGGCGTCGAAGTGCGTGAATTTTCGCCAGGTGTGCTATGTTCAGATTGTGATTGTGAAGATCTCATATCGTTTCCCTCAGGGTGGTCCAAAAGTAGGGAGTCGGTAACTTGGTCAAGGATTGCCGAGCTTTGAAGCAAGCTATCTCCCATCTCGCTGGTGTCGACATCCCCAATCCCACTCCCGGAAGGACTGGAATGGCCATCTTCTGATGCATCATCGAATTGTCCACTGTCATTAGCAACAGTCGAAGCTTTAACCGATGGCGAGGTTTTTACGGGCCTCAAGGGTGGCGAAGGACGTTTTATTTCCGGCAGTGAGGATTCGGAGACTCGTAGTGACGAAGCAGGAGATGATGGGGGGCTAGGAGAAGCCACTCGATCAAATCCACCAGCACTTTCCACAGACATAACTTGTGTTTCTTCTGATGATCGCTCCTTTTCGGCAGCCCTCCTAGGTTCTGTTATGTCAGAGTGCGGAGGTACTGGCGATACAACCGAGGATGATCGAGAGAGTGTCTGAAATAGATTTGCCTCTGTGATAAGTGCTCCTTGAATATTGCTTAGACAGACCAGTCTCTTTCCCTCCTTGAACAATGATGTTATGTCCTTCCCCCCTCTTGTCTGGGTAGACTCAATATCATGTGTAACTCCCTCAATATCGACATCGTCAATCTTTAACTGAACTGTTACTGGATCCGTGGTACGGTTTGACGTGGGTCCTTCTGCAGGAATATCAAGATCTACATTGAAGGTAATCCCATGCACCCTTACTTGTAGCCTGTCCACAATGCCCTGCAAGAATCTAGCCATGAATGCCGGTAGCGAGAGAGCCGTTCCAGTTCCAACAGGTGAATCTCCTCCTTCATTAGACGTAACAGACTCTGACACATCCTGCGTCTCCCCAAGAATTGCGGCTTCCAACTCTTCTTTCTCTTCTCTCGATTCCGTTTGTAGAAATGATGCCGCGAGATCCTCTGCAGTTGGAAGTGTAGGATCTAGCCCCTGGTTCTTCGATGTCGACTTCTTCCTGAACCTGTCATGGTTCGTCCGTGGATTATATACACCCTTCTCCTCCCTAACCCTCAACTGCACATCCACTCCATCAACTTCGACCAATATCGGGCTACTATATATATCGACCGGTATCGTGAGCCGCAGCAGTAAAACTTTAGCTTTACTTAATGCGATCGTGGAAGGAAGTTGTAGTAAAGTCTCGAGTTTCTACATCTCGCACATTAGCATGGCATCCTTATCCTCGGCATCAAATTAATAGAATAAGTACCTTTAATCTCAACCCAACATCCTTAAATTCAAACGTGCTATTTTTCCCCCACGCAATATCCAAATTTTCTAAATCCAATGCATCCGTCTCGAAGACTTCCAAACTCGAAAGCGCATATTGCAGCAACCGTTTGGGCATCGAGGATAATTGGAAATAAGACGCCATTGTTGCTTGCGACTTCGTTAGGCAAGGAGTTATTAAAAGTTATTAGAAGAAATCAACGCCTCTCAGCAAGAATGTCTTAAAGAACACTGGCAAGGAAGAAAATAAGAAGTTTCGGCGTATCTGATAGATGGTTTTGTCTTAAGAAGAGAAAGGGCGACTCCTGACGTCGACCTCGTGCACTGATATTGTCCGGGGCAAGATGGGATTCATACTTGACCGTACCCTCAGATCTTTCAAGTCGCTACAGTCAAATATATCAATAATAATCGGTGAATGTATTGGTCAACCGACCTTTGCCACTGTTGATGAAGATTCCCTACCGTAATGGTAGGTACTTTGGAATGGTTCAGTAATGGATTGGAGGTGGAAAGATGGAAAGGTTGGTTTAGGTAGAAGATAACCTACCCAGGATGTATGTGGGTTGCGAGGGCGAGTGATTGTTTTCGGGCGATATCCTTATCGATAAGAGACCACTAAGTTTCCTCGTGCGGGTATGGCTTACTGGTACTGACGTGGATTTATTCATGTACACAGCATTGGCTGGATGGTTGGATTCGTTTTTCTTGTCGAGCCAATCAGTATATTTATTCTACGAGCACGATTGCCCAGAGGGGAATTTCACGAGCCATTTCTGCTACGTTTGAGAGCCTACGAGAAAGTCATCATGCAGAGGTTTTGGAATTTTGTATATTGTAAAGGCACTTCTGCTCTACACTAGGTTTACATAGAACTATACCTCTGTTTTGTATACAAAGCTAACCTCATGTGTTTTGTTAGTGTCCATGTATGATCATATGATATAGTCTGGGGCTCTTTGATGTTTGACGAGAAGGTTTGGAAGGAGGATTTGACCAGAATAAGCTTTTGAAAGAGAAACGGAAGAGGAGAGAGTAGGGAGACCATTCTGTAAGACGGGCTCTAAAACTATATATCCAACGACTATATGTAAAACGCACGCCAGAATACTTGTTATTCGAAGTGTAAATTGCAATTTGTACAAACAGGATTACTATAGGTAGGTAGTTCGATAATGACACTCGTGCATGACCATAATGTATGGGGGAACCTTGGAGCCTTGGAGCCATTTAACTTCTGTACGAGTCCGACTACACAATTGCATAGCATTGGTTGAAATATATATATATATATAAAATAAATATGATTATAATGTTGAATTTCGACTTCCAATCGAGGGTATCGTGACCCTCCCTAATCATGACCTAAATCGCCGTGTTGAATGCACATGCTTTCCTGACAAACCCCATCAACTCCGAATAGGACTGCATTATCATCGGACATACTCAGTTTAATCTTGAGCAGCCAATGGACCATCTCCATCTTCTCTGATTTTTCTCGCACTATCTTCGTCATCTCCAAACTCCGTTACTATCCATAAGCAAAACTGTTCCCACTCCACGCTCCATTCTTGCAATCTCTTCGCCCTCACACCGTTTCCCATGGAAGCTTCCTTAACATCCTCTAACCATTTACCAGCGCTTTGATCCTCGAAAGCTGCCCATCTTACACTATTTTCGGCCAACGAACCTAGGCCAGCAAGTCCAAGATTATCCCAGCCTTGCAGAGCTTGCCAGAAATCATGCGTCATACCATTAACATCCTGACCAAGAATCGAAGGGTCATCGTTACAAAGAGAGCAGGAGACTCCTCGTGCAAGAAGCGCTGGTAGAGGATGTGACATGATCGAAGCGCAGAGGCGAAGGACTTCGTTCGAGATTGGACAACTCTCCACGAGAATCTTCTTTTCTTTGACCAAGTCAATCAATAAAGGATGCTTGTATAAGGAAAACCCATGACCAATGCGACGAGTTCCGAGTAGAACGGCATCGAAGAGATTCTGATCAGTATCGCTACCATCACCAAGACATTCTCCAGCGTGAAAGAAGAAAGGTATTTCGACTCCTTCTTGCGCACACTGTTTCTTGAACCAGAAAAGCTCCGGCAAAAGATCTTTCAATGGTCTTCCAGCATCTTCTTGACCGACAAGATCGTATCCAGATATGAGATTCGGGTAAGTCATCTTGATGGTTAAACAAGCATCCATATCTTCCACGATCTTTCTTGTATCCAAAACTCGAAGACCGGTCCAAATCATCCTTGCTCCCCAGAATCCCTTACCCTCTTCTGATGCCTTAAACTTCTCGATTTCCTCTCCGAAAACTTTAAACATATTGCTGTATGTATCATCTGCTTTCTCTTGGCCTTCGCGGTAATAAAAAAATGTAAAAGCCAGTCGTAAGTCCACCCATTTGACACCGTCGGCAAGTAAAGTCTGCATCATTCTCTTCATGAATGCCTTGAATATAGGCTCATAGAAGATGACTGTGTTCAAGATCGTAAAAACCGAAGAGAACTTCCTCCAGACTGCATCGACACCATGATGATGTTCAATAGACTCAGTATCAGTAATAGTGCATCGACTCCGAAGCCAACGCAAAAATCCCTCTCGTCCGCCTTCAGGAAAAGCCTCCGCGGCATCCTTCAAGGGCACAAAGCTAAATGGTTTATACCCCTCCTTCCAAATCTCCGCTCCCTCTCCATCTCCCTTCTTCCTGAACCTAAACTTAAAGGGCCCTGCCTCTCTACTCTCGGGGGAATCCAAAGCTCTATCACAGAAAATGCACATGCCCTCCGTCTTCAGCAGTTCTTCAAACAAAAAATCATAGTCGACCATCGCATCCATGTGCGCATGCAAAAGTGCGCCCTTTGGCATCTTCTTCACGATCTGCCATAATTTCGTCTTCTCCATCCTTTCCTTCGCCAGACTGAACATCATACCTGGATATATATTCTTCCCCGTTTCTTGCGCGACATGGTCTTCGAATTGCGAGGTCCACGTTGAGGCTTGTTCTTCAAGACGGATGCGGGAGACGATGTTGCAGGCTTCTTGCGCAAGAGGTGAGAGGGCAGATCTGAATGCATAGTCTGTTGTCAAGAATATAAGCAAAGTGAGGAAATGATAGCATAAAGAATATTACGAACCACTGCGCTGCTGTTTCTCCTGGTCTATAAGTGCTTCTCTCCCGCCAAGGTACTTGTTAATGAACGGTTCATCCTTTGCAGGAAGACCAGCAGCTATTTCAGCATATTCGTCGTCTGGTATTGTGGATGGCCACGGAAGGTCTCTGACTCTATTAGACATGCTGGCAGAGTAATTTAAGTTGACTGATGAAGTATTGCCATACAAGAGCTTGCTGACAGGAGAAGTAGAATAGCTAGGCAAGCTTGGGAAGTGGCTAACAAAAAGCTATTTGAGTATCTGAAAAGCTCAAAGAGTGGAAACAAACTAACGTCTAATTATCTCCTCACTCCACTAACAAAGCTTCAAATATCAATCTCAAATCACTTTGGTATAGTGAATCATCGGCTAAAGCTTACAGAATAGGTAGGTCGTTGCTATTACACCAAAACAGGAATGGGGGATGGCGGGGTCCTTCCGATAAGAGCGATAAGCATTTGGTAAGAGTTTCTAAAATTATCCCTGTTCCTGATGAATGGGAGCGAATTGGTTTGGCTACATATATGTTACGTATTGGTGTGACCTTCATAAGTAGGGTTGATGCGATGCTATCCATATTCCGAGTCTATTCAAATCCAACATATCAGATAACATTGGTTAGGTAGTTTAACAGATTTCTTAGTCGCCTACCACGATTTAGGTGGGTGCGCACTGCATACACGGTTTTTGAGCCTGCGGGAATGAGAGGGTGGATACGAAGTGGAAACCCTTTGTGACCTATCCCCAAGCCTATGATTGCCCCAATCCGTATCATACAATCACGCTCATACAATCACTCTCATACCCTCATATTACCAGGCAATACACAACAAGTTCGGCTATCCCTTTTCGGTCATCGGGAGCGTACTGAATATAAAGTCTGAGAGAATCATATTATACCACATTCAGCTGTTTAGCTCTAATTATATTATACCAATCTTGGAATGTCTCGATTACGTGCTTTTCTCCCAATGTTTCTGCCCCTGGTGTCTGGATGATGATCTATAACATACTCTTTGGCATGTTTTTGAGAGCTTGTCTGACTCCTAAATCGCCCAACACCTCCTCGGCTCCACCCAAGATAGCATCGAATTTGTATCTATAAGATATTAGCGAGTTTTTCCGGCGAAAATTTCCACAACATGGATACTCACGTTCTATGGAACATCTCAATGGTTCTTCCCATCCCACTCTGAGTAAGTGCGCGTCCACCAAAAATCTGCACTGCTTCATCTGCACATTCATGGGCTGAGCGGGTAGCGAACATCTTAAGGAGACCGATCGGACCTGCGAGATGAGTCGCTTGTTGTTTGTATGGCATCAAAGTCATCTGATATGTGATATTCTCTAACCATGCTTGGGTCGCCTCACAGTGAGATATCATCTTAGCAAGCCTAGAAAAGTCAGTTGGGAGTTTCATCTGCAGCTGAGGGAATAAACCCTACTTTTGTCGGATGACTGGCTGATCAGTCAGTTTCTTGCCAAATACCAATCGTTGATTACTCCATTTAATACATTCCTCTGTTGCTAATCGCATCATGCGAGTGACACCACTAGCCATCATCCATCTTTCATGGTTGAAGTTGCTAAGGATAACGTGGATACCCTTATTCTCTACTCCCAAGAGATTCTCAACTGGGACCTTTACGTTATCGAAGGTGACGTAGGCAGTTCCAGCTGTAGGTGAGTAGGAGGTTTTTATTGGTGTTGTCTCTACTCCCTCGCCTCTTTCAATCAATACGACAGACAGTCCCTTATCTAAAGAGTGTTAGTATATGATTGAGCAGTGTGAAAAGTCATCTTTAATAGTACCTGTTTTAACACCAGTTACGAAGTAATCGCAAAATACTCCATTGGTGATCCATTTCTTAGTACCATTTACGATGTAATGTTTGCCATCCTTGGTCTTCTCTGCGGTTGTTCGAATGCCTGCGACATCAGATCCGGCAAATGCTTCAGTGATGGCCAAGCAAATCTTCTTCTTCCCACTAAACACCTCTGCGGCAATTTTGTTTTTCCATGCCTCATCGTTGGCAAATTGAAGAACTGCCGTTAGGGAAATGGTCATACCAGCCTGAGATTAAGTGTTAGCCATGCTTTGAACATAGAGTAGACTCTACACAAAAATGCGGATTAATAACTAACCATGTTACCATCTTGAAATCCTCTTGCATTAGCGCGAACCATCTCCTGTCCAACAATCATATCATGAAAATAATCGAACTCCTCCCCCTTAACGGCGCCGTCCATAAGATTGACACCATGTAAATGTTTTCCTGGGCCTAATCTCATATGTAAGATCCCCATCTTCGACATTCGATCAATCAAATGTTGTGGAATATGTGCCCCAGTTTTTTCACACTCCTGAGCAACAGGTGTAACATATTGATCTGTGAAAACTCTCATTGCCTTTTGCAGCCTCCTATGACTTTCATTGTAATAAGGACTCTTAAATTGGGGAGTTAACCATGTAGGTTCTCCGTATGGCACGACACTCAAATCCCCGACATTCTGTTCAATAACTTGCGACTTCTCGCCTTCAATTGTGCCAATACATAGATTCGAGTATTTCTGTAGGACTTCTTGTCGATGTAGGTTATAGAAAGCTTCAGTTGCGTCTGTGCCAGCAACTTGTTTCAAGACGGATTCTCCTCCTGGATGAGCATCGACAAATTCAGTGACATCGTAGACCTTGCTGTCGATTATAAACCAGAGAGATTCCTCGGTGTTGTTTTTGGAGACTTCGTCTCGTGTGAGGGTGTGGTGAGGCATTATGATGTATTGAAGAAATGTGAATGGATGATAGTATTTAGTTTCGGCGCGAGATAAGACAATAAATGAGAGAATCAAAGCATGGAAGGAGAAGAAAAGGGAGATACAGAGTCAGCATAACCTGGGGATCCGGAACCATTGGAACGCGCCGTGATTACTGTTTGCAGTGGAGAATGTACCGAAACCTGGGGAACGGGGGCAAAATACCGAGGTTCAATCAACCAATTGGCGTTGTCGAATTACTAGCATGTTCGGACTGCAATGCAAAACTTTCGGATATATGAATTGTACACTTCACTTGTGTGGATTCAGTATTTCTTCTCATCAATCCGTACTCTCGTCACTGACGTCAGATAAGTACACTGCAACGAGGTGGATAGTATTAGCTAAAGACACCAAATTCAACTGTACTTGCATCGTCGTATATTAACAGAGCATTCCGTAAGCTTTACTCATACCTCACCGGGACGAATTGTACTAATGTGCATGTTTTGTAAGCCGCATAGAGGCTCACCGGAGAAACCACGCATCAGATATCTAATAAATTCAATGCTGTTGTTGAATACCACCATAAATCTATGGAAATGCTTTATCCGTTTCTGACTGACATTCAGTTTTGAATGCTCTTTCAATTCCATTCTAATCAACACTTGCAGAAGGAGGCAGTGTATGTGGAATGTATTATAGTATCGCTTAGAGGATTAGTACCTCGTTTACAAACACTACATAACCCCAATGAGAATTTGCGGGGTACACTTCCCTAAGCCCAAGATTGGAAATTTTAGTCTTGATCATGGCTCGCATGACAATCGATACATCCCACTCCAAGACAACAACAGCAAGAAAGGTGACAAAGTGCGAACGCGGAGAAGACAGAAGGTACCTCGGGTGAACCATTTAGCCTACCAGGTTGTCTCCCAGATCGACCAATGACATCGTATTCATCGTATCCGTCAAATCGGTCTATCTGACATGCATCTCTACTATTGGAAATCTAGTGATATCCATTTGTGTGTATGATTAATGCAGTTTGCACTCTGCATTTTGCACTTCTTTTTGATTCTCGTGGCAACAGATGCCGGATAAAAGTTATGGGTGCACCAGTAGGTGTATGGACTGACGGGACAATTTCAACTTGCGATATTTTTAATAATTGAATTCCTCAATTGTTTGATATCAAATTCTGTATTTTCATTGTTCAAATTTTAATAAATCATCGTAATGATTCGTAAGATATATGAATGAATATTTTACGAGATATTTCCAAGTCAACTTTTGTAGTGTCCTGTCAGTCCGCACACCCACTGGTGGTGTAACTGCGATCCCAATGAAGTTTTCCATCTCAGATCATTCTCAAATTGGAACAGTTTCCGATGCATACCAAGCCGGGGATTGACCAAATTCAGGGCAATGGCTTTGGAGGGGTGCAGCAATAGCTTCTATGCATATTCCCCGCGTTTACTGAAAGGATATGGGGTATATAGTTCTGATTCTGTCTGAAATTTTATCAAAATGATTCATTGATCGTTGTGGGAACTGTATTTCAAGCGGAAGTCTTTGTCCTTGAAATTGAACAATATGCATCTCCAGAGAATCGCCACATGGCTCTTAATCTCCCTCACTTCAGCCCTACCGGCCCCAGAGAGGCGTCAATTTGCACCTACAGTTCAAATATCACATGCCAGAATCATCGGATCTAGCACATCAGGAATTGACACATTCAAGGGAATACCCTATGCTCAACCACCTACTGGATCCCTCCGCTTAAAGCCTCCCAAAAGTATCACCAAACACCTGGGAGCTATCCAAGCAACCAATGTCCCAACAGCCTGTCCCCAAGGTTCCGCCTCCGGTCCCGTCGGCGAAGATTGTCTAACGCTCAACATCCAACGTCCATCAAACATCACCCGACACTCTAAACTCCCCGTGCTTTTTTGGATCTATGGTGGTGCTTTCGCAGGCGGCTCCACCCAATCTTTCGACGCAACACAACTTCTTCAAACCTCCATTTCTAGTGCCCAACCTTTCATCTATGTGGCTGTAAACTACCGTGTAGGAGGTTTTGGTTTCCTCGCCGGTTCCGAGATCTTCAAAGATGGGTCTTCCAATCTCGGCTTGTTAGATCAAAGATTGGGTCTCCAATGGGTTGCCGACAACATCGCTTCTTTTGGAGGCGATCCCAACAAAGTCACCATATGGGGTGAATCCGCAGGTTCAATTTCGGTATTTGACCAAATGGCTCTCTATGGCGGCCAATATCATTACAAACATAAGCCCTTATTCCGCGGCGCAATCATGGATTCCGGATCCATCACTCCCGCCGAAACAGTCGACAGTCCGCGCGCACAAGCAGTATACGACCAAGTCGTACTCGCCGGCGGTTGTCAAAATTCCACCCACACACTCAAATGTCTCCGAGCCCTTCCTTATGAAGCGTTTCTCTCCGCAACCCTCTCTCCCCCCTCCTACACATCCTACACATCCCTCGCACTCTCCTACCTCCCACGTCCAGACCACAAAAACGGCGTTCTCCCCGCCTCCCCCGAAATCCTCGCTTCCCACGGCCAATTCGCCCCCGTTCCCTTCATAATCGGTGACCAAGAAGACGAAGGAACATATTTCGCTCTCACCCAAACAAACCTCACCACCACCGCCCTGCTAACCACCTACCTCCAAAACATCTTCTTCCCCTCCGCACCCCCCTCTAAAATCGCCTCTCTTGTCGCCTCCTACCCCGACGATCCCTCCTCCGGCTCCCCCTTCAACACCGGCACAAACTGGAACATCTACCCACAATACAAACGACTAGCCGCCCTCCTCGGCGACCTCGTCTTCACACTTTCCCGCCGCCTCTTCCTCAGCTACTCAGCAAACACCCACCGGAACGTAAAAATGTATTCCTACCTCTCCAGCTACGGCTACGGAACCCCCATTCTGGGCACCTATCACGGAAGCGACATTGGCGTCGTCTACGGCCAATCCCTCGGGTTTCCCCAACAATCGATCCAGAAATACTACCTCAATTTTCTGCACACTCTCGATCCGAATCTTGCCGCGAATCATCACGGACACGGCAGCCCCGACGACAATCACAATTTCCACCCTACCACCAACGCAGACACAAGCACCAACGCAACAAACACAACGCAAACTCTCACCTGGCCCCCGTGGACCCCGCAGAAAAAACAACTTCTCAATTTCCAAGCCGCGCAGAATACATTGATCACAGACGATTTTCGACAGACGCAGTACGAGGTGATCAAAAACATAGTGGGGTTTTTACATGTGTGAGTGAGTGAAGAACGAGATGTGCGAAGTGCGGGGCTATTGGCTTCTGATATTTGGTTATATTCTACAAATAAAGAAGAGAAGGAAGAATAAGACCGAGGATGAGGATGAGGATCATAGTGGGGTAGATGGAGATGATGCTTGTATACTGCATATTATATACACCACACCGATAAAGTGTTGTTACTATGGTGATATGTTGCGCATGATAATGCTTAGACTACCGATAATAGGATACAGAAAAGAATGTTATTCTTAAAGCCCCTTTCAACAGTAGTATAACACTTGACCTCACTGGAGTACAAACTTCGCTAATTTTCTTGTAATTTATGTTAATTTGCTTGCTGAAATCTGTCTACAGATGTGTAGACTAACAAATGCAAGTTGGTGAAGCCTGCACCATGGTATATATATATGCCTAACCCCAAATTCCATTCCCCCATTCCCAATCCTATTGCCTCTTTCTCAATCCCGTACCCAACCCATTCATGCCCAAACTTGTACGCTAAAAATCATATACTACCCAAACACCATCCATTTATCCACACCGGGATTTCATAAAATCATAGTACCCAAGTATTCATCAACTATTTCTTCTCATCTTCGACCTCCGCTTCATGATTTTCCCACTTTCTCTTAACCATTCGAACCCATCTTCTCCTTCTCCATTCTCCCCTCCTACCAGCCCCGTCAACCTCACTCGCTTCCTCCCAACTAACCGGTACCCCTTTCTTCCCTCTCACACTTCCTACATTACTACTACTTCCCGTATCCATCACACCTACAGGATCCTCCTCCTGTCCCTCATACCTGATATCATAAACCCATCTTTCACCCTCTGTTTCCACCTCTACACCTGTGATAATTCTTTCTTCAACCCATTCCCTACTCCACAAATCCAGCGCCCATTTCTTTTCGCTCCATTCCCAACCTCTTGGACTCTTTACATCTTCGAAGAAACGACAGCCGATTGGCCGCTCAGTTTCGATTCGCATACTGCTCATAGGGTCATAAGGTGAGCTGCTGAATACCCAATGTTCCCACTCGCCTGCACGGGAAAGCTTTTGGAGCTCAAAGATTTCTACTTCGCGGGTTTCGGGAGAGGAATCGAGGATGATATCATGGGAAATAAAGGTTTCAAGGCTAGTTTGGAGAGGTTTCGCACGCGGCTGTACGACTGCTGTATGTGTTGTGATCATTTGGCGTTGGATGGTTGGATGGCCGAGAGACGTAATGGTCCAGCCTATTGTGAGGAAGATAAAGCGCCATGGCATGAGATGAGAAGCGATGAACATAAATGCCGCTGTTACTACGAGGAAAAGAAACAAGGTAGATGACAATGGTTCGTTGGAGAAATTTGTGGAAGGGGATATTAGGGCAATTACTGTATCGTGGAGGCGAGAGAAATCTTCCATGCAGTTTTGGAGATCGCGCATGTTTCTGAAGAAATCTTTAGAAAGCTCTTTGACGGGTTTAACAACTGGAGCTGGGGCTATTGGTGGACCTGTTGTGGAATATGTGAACGAGTCCGTGGTTATAGTTGTGGGAGGCGCAGGGTGACGAGCAATGAAGGAAGGTATGAGGATTGCGAGGAGGAGAACCGCTAATGGAAGAACGGTAAGAAGATATGGATCTAGGCAGACGAAGGTATATACTGCAAGAAATGAAAGAGTATGCGACCATTGTTTCCAGCTTAGTAGACGTATCACTTTGGCTTGGAAGACGAAAACCACTCCTATTCTAGCATTGAATCTTCTGAAATTATTCGACATGGTCGTTATATTGAAAGCAGGTCGCTCAACAAAATTTGGAGCAGTAATAGTCGCATCTTTTCCATTTTCGCCGAGATCCTCAATTGGTATTACCTGTTGTAATAATCTATTGTCATCAGCAGAGTCCTAGGATGGCCAACGTCACAATGTAGAGTTTCGACGTACTTTTCAAGGAGTCTGTCTTGTACAGATGCCGAAGTTTCCGAAGCTTTGCTGTGTGCCTTTTTGAAATTCTCCTTCAACTCCGATTTATGTCTTCTCAGTCTCTCTCGCGTGCCTTCTTTCTTAGACACTCCGTTTGCATCCTCCACATCGTCATCAAGGTCGTCGGTAGGGTCCAATCTTATCACCGGGATAGGATCATCACGATTCGCAAACGCATTTGCCGTAAACTCGTCCATTTTCTGAGACTTTCTGAAGTATTAGGCCTCTTGGAGGGAATTAGAGGGTTGTGTCTGAGTTGGAATTCCAACGATCCTTATAAAGATCAATGAGGGGGGGAATCTATTCATAGAAACTGTTCAGTCGCAGTGTTTCGTTTCTTCGCTGATAATAAGGTTCCAGCCCGTGTGGTGAGTGAATAACATGCTTCGAATTGATTGAAAAATGATTCCCGTTGTGAAAATTCAGTCGAGGTTTGACCAGTTCTATAATGTTTGTCTACGAAGCTCAAACATCTTGGTGTTTGAAGTTGACGCGCTTAGCGATCGATGAAGCTACCTACGGCAAAAGAAGGCATGACGTTTTTGCCGCTGACCACCAACCACCGACCACCGACCACGCGCAATTGGGCTGAAGGGGATGGTGGATGGATTTTGGACTGGACTAATAAACTTTGACTAAATCGAGAAAATAATGCCTTCGTTCCGTCTTACCGTCGCAATAGACTTCTTATCTACCCAGGCACCTGGGAACCATGATTTAAGTTTATTGGGCACGTATTGAATATCTATGAATACGGGCACAGCACTTTCGGGACTTGGGAATCAGCTGAATATTCCCCAGAAATCACGGCAAATGATGGTGGGATTGGGGACAACGGTAGTGAGCATAAAACGTTTTTGATCCATGATCACATATCAACGGCTGGATGGGACTGCGTGTGCTGTGTTGTGACCCCTTTTTTAAGCTCGAGCTGTAGATTGTATCATGAAGCAGTACTCCTGAGGACTGTGTACTATGGTACGATGCCAGCCAGTATCAATAGTATCACATAATTCATGGCTCCCAACCCAAGCCAATGTTTGTTGCTGAAACATGGTTTTAGTCTTGATTACTCCTTTGACTGGGCAACCCTCTCTTATCATTCGGGCTCTTTTCTTACCCAGAACATTGCCTGCACGTGTCAGGGGTTCACACACTAAGCAAGAAGAAAGGCAACTGGCTTGGTCTTGGTCTTGCACACCTACTTGTTAGCATTTGGTGACGGAAGCAGGTGATGCTTTGATGGATGAAAACAGCATTTGGGGAAAAAGGGGTGTGACATCCTGTTTGCATTGTTGTACATTCTCTAGCCTTGAGGTGGATCTGTACCTCACAGAATTTGATCTGTAGACACTTCCCTACATGCGATATACATATACATTAGTGGAGGAATTAGCTGGTGCTGCCATGGTGTACAAAAACCTGAAGCCGAGTAGGGCAGAGACCTCCATGGAGCATAGTCTCCATCAGACCGAATAAGATTGCATATATTAGGAGGAGAGAAGAGGGCTCGCTCGACAGAAATCCAGATAAGACTAGTAGACTTGGACGAAGAAGGAGAAGCAGAAGAAGAAGGTCTGTTTGTTTACTTATCACACAACTTCACTGCTATATCAATTCATACTTTGACCCAGCCATCAACCTGCATGCCGGGTACTCGAGCACTAACTTCAGAAACCCTACACTCATAATCTTAGCAGCCCAATTTGCCATGTATCAATTTGCATGCTACGGAGCAGATAGATTGAGAAATCCATACATCCCATCATTCACACAATATAACTTCATTCCCAATCATCCGCTCGAATTAGACATACCACGATTGCTTGTTATCTCAACCTTGACCTTCCTCCACCAGACCACCGATATGTGACACTCGGTATATGCTCCATGCAGATTACCAGACCCCGTAAACAATCTATGCATCCATCTATACACGGGGGTCCTCATTAATCAATGGAATGATTGTCAAACAATCCTTCCCTATAGTGGTGAGGCATTGAAAGCATTGACAATGGTAATAAAGTTGTGATTGCATTGCTTGGGTCTCCTGGAAAGAGTTTGCCGTCTCGTAGATTCTGCGTATTAACTTTATTGAAGGTCTCAACATGGCTACAAGGAGGAGAAGATGTGTGAGGGGAGGGAAAGGAGGGGGTTGATGTTCGAGGTGAAGACTCAAGAGTGAATGAGATAACAAGCCACCTTGACCGCCGAGATGATCAGATTTCGTTCCAGTCAGTCAGTCAGTCAGTCAGTCAGTCAGTCAGGACTTACTTACTACAGTCTCTGCCTTGAATCAGCACCTAGCATTCTAGTCTTCCAGTTTTCCATCTAAACTGTGCTACATTGTGGTTAGTTTGGTTCATGGAATGGATTTTGCACATTTCTTTAGATTTTGATAGGCTCAACATATTTAAGTGTACTCCATCTTACCCAGGCGTGCTTTTGTTTCATTGGTTCATTTCTGGGATTTTGACGATTTTGATGATTTTACGACTTTACGATTTTATTATTGCATCTGTTCCCACTGTGATAGGTTCGAAAGCCATCTCGCTGCATCGAGCAAAAAGAAAAGACACTGCCCTTCCTGCGGACAGACTGTGCATACCGTACACACTACGTCCTACACGCTACTTGCTACTTGCTACTCACTACTCGTACATAAACACAACGGTGCTAAAGGCAGAGGACCCCAGTCTTCTATTCTTCCAGTCCAGTCGTCCAGTCGTCCAGTCGCCCAGTCGCCCAGTCGCCCAGCCCAGTCAGTCTCCCAGCCCATTCTCCCACTCGTCCCAGTGCTCCCTCGCACCCTCGCACCCTCACACCCTCACACCCTCAGTCACTCACACGCAGTCACTCTCATCAGTCAGTACAGAATCTAGATCCACTTTTTGTTTCTATAGGCAACGGAAAAGACCTTGGTCATAAACCCCCAACCCTGACCACCCTGACTTTCCTGAGCCACCTCGAATCTCGAAAAGGTACGGGAAACATCAAGCTTTTATCCCATTCGCAGCACCAGCAACCAGTAACGGGAACGTACAGGTACAGGCTTGCAATCCATTCCCCCAAATATTGTTCAACTCCTCTTAGTCTATCTGCAGCCGCAAAGAGACTGACTCTCCATACAATAAAAAAAATACAACATCCACCGCTATCTTCATTTCACCACTAAACACAATCCACGAGCCATTCCTCGAGATATCTTCCAAACTTCGAATGCAAAAAGAGGAGACCGTCAATTGACGCGCTTGATTTCTGTGGAGAAGAGAAAAAAAAAAGATATTGACTCTCGAGAGACGCAGATACAGATAGCTTTCCGCTGCATTTTACTGGGTTCCTATTTACAACGACTTCCCTGTTTACTAGTTATACCCTACGACGGCCATTTGAAATGAGATAGTCTATCGACAAACTCGGCCCTTAAACGGACTGAGCTCAAGGAAAAGCAAAATCCTTTACTCGAGATTAATTTCTGTCGCTGGCTTTCCCCAGTGACTTTGGTTCCTTATTCATGATTCGGGAACAGAGGGCTCCATCAGGTCCACGGCCTGACCTTTCACCCACAAGACAGTAAGATTCATAACCTTCACGCGGGGAGCCATTCGAGGCGCTCAAATTCACTAATATTTTCAACAGAAGGATTGCTGAGAATTATCCTCCCAGTGTAGGCACCGGAGGATCGCGTCTGATAGCCGGGACAGAGCCTACACTGCATGCTCCGCAACGAAACAATCATACTTTATTTACATTTGGGGCTCACAACGACGATAGTTCGACGTCTTACGACTTCTTGCCTTCTCCCAGTTTTGACGACCTGCAAACCAGCATCTCCAATGAACTACAGCTTGCAGCTCAATATCCGGCAACAGGTGGGGGAGATTCAATGCCGAGAGAGAAGCCTTCAATGGGGGAAATCAAAGCATCTATGAACAATGGGCGGGGAATAGGTTCTGCGCGTGGAGTGTCTGGACCACGACCGGCGAGAACCTCCTCTTTTCAACGTAGGCAGAGTGTGAGCAATCGTCAAGGTAGCATATCTTCAACAACTTCTTCAACTGCATCGGGGAATATGGACCCACCATCTGCTCCTCTAGCTGTTCGAACCCGACGAAATCAATATCCTCCGATATCTGGAAGTGCTGCCTCCAATGCGCCTGCTGCTAGAATACCGCGCAGATCTGTCGGAGGCGCTGAGTCGGATAGCTCGAGCAAGGCGGGGACCACACAAAGACGACGTCCGAGTCTTGCTCCAAGTACATCATTACAATCTTTGTCGGATGCTGCCAATGCATCTGCAAGAATGAATAATACAGGGGTTCCAAGTTATATGGACGGAGCAAGAGGTACAACGGCCTCGAGAGCAGCGAAAACTAAATCATTGCAACCTCCGAGTAAAGGGCAACCCCAAGTTTCTATTCAGCCTGGCACACCAGATCACAGCAGATCATCATCCCTTGCTGCAAAGTCACCAGGGAGGCCCAGTGCAACAGGAATACCTGCAACCACACCATCATCAACCTCGAAGCGGATGTCAGTTTTGCCAGGTACTTCCCATGCAAGTGGGCTTGGGGCTAGAACCATCAGCCCTACGGATACTCGAAGAGCCAAACGTTTATCGACTCATCAAGGAAACCCAACCGTTTCGCCGGGTACACCGCCAACTCCACAACCTGACTCTTATCCCGCATTTACTCCTCGAGGGTCTTCAAGATCTCCTTCCATGTTACCTAGAAAGGTGCCTACACCTTCATCATCTCGAACTACCCCGGATAGTAACCGTAAGTACAATTCTGCTATTTCAGCTGCGTCGAGTTCAAGCTGTAACACATCTCGAAATACTGCAGGTTCCTTACAGCCTCGAGTATCGTCACTTGCCCCCACAGCATCAAGGTTACCAACACCTAAGTCACGAAATGTTCATAGCTCCGCTGGCAATAATGAGGAGGAGGATGTTCCGCCAGTTCCCGCGATTCCCAAAGCGTATGAATCCCCCAAAGATTCACCTATCGAAACTCCATTTTTCACCAAGAGGAAATCAAGTATGCCTTTTGATGCTAGTAGTATTAACAGTACTTCAACAAATAGCATTTCTGGTAGGAATTCTGCACGTGAGCCAACTAAGGTTGAACGAGAGCCAAAGAGGTCAAGGCATGCACCACCCAGCTCGAATTCGGATCTTGAACAGCAAAAACAGAATACCACGACTCCCAAGAAAAAGAACCTTCAACCACTTCGTCTGCCACCCTTGAATTTGTTACCATTGAGTGCCCCCACGGCTGCAAAGGCTGCGGCCATATCCAATCCTGAGCCCTTACCAAATGGTGCCATTACTCCTCCGCCTAAGCGGACAAATACAAAAACTCCAAGTTCACCCATGACAGCTTCCAAGACCTCATTCTTTTCCCGTCGCAACGAAGACAAATCAGAGCATCATATGCCCAAAATGCGGAGCAATAGCTCTATTCATCATAGACCAACGGAGTCTTCGCAAGTATTTGGAAGTAACGGTGGGACAAAGCCTATACCTATAGCTAATAACCGTCCACCGCCGCCTAGGGAAACCTCCCCATATTTGTCCTCATCTCTCCCTAAGAATAACGCTGGCCAACATCTTATGCCTCGATCCAAAACTAGTGGTGATTTCACTACGATGGACACCTCGACGACTGAAAACAAGCCGGCAAGGTTGACTGGACCACGTGCCTTAAAGGTGAATAGATTAGCTAAAACGGATACTCCTGCGGAAGTCTCAAGTCCAGAAGAACCCCCAACACCATCTTCAACAACTTCATTGCGAAGAAAGTTGAGTCTAGGCTGGAAGCGATCTGGATCGAAGAACACCGCCAGTGCTGCTCAAGCAACAGGCGGAAGAGAAGCCAATCAGCCTCCTCCTCCCCCAAAACATGACAATATGCCACCACCTAGATTGCCTGCTTCTTCTACCATGAATAATATGAGTAGCAATAATAAGGAAATACCTAGTCCTAGTCCCTCGGTCAAGTCAACCACTACTACTTATCTCAATTCCAGTCGAAGAAAGAGCTCAGTTTCAAGCCTCAATATGATCACAGGTCACGACAGAACAAAGAGTGATAGCTGGGGTTTGAATCGAAACAGTCCGAAGAAAGAGACATCAACCGACTCTATGGCTTCTGAAAGGAATATCCCAACCGCGACTTCTCGAACTACATCTTCGGTTATGCATAGAATGCTGAATCCAAAGGCTTCCAGTACCAGTATTAGACATCAGGATCACTGGACAGCGGAATTGGACAAGGATGATCTTCTGGCAGAAGATGAGATGAAGAAGCTCGGGAATAAACGAAAGGAAACAGAGACGGCAGCTCGTCAATTGGATGCTCTAAGAAAACGTGCTACTCCTAAGGATCGAGCGAACCCTCAACAGGCCCTCAAACTTGTCTCGCATCTCAACATTTATGAGAAGGGGGAAATTGTCGATTACAAGGACATTTACTTCTGTGGAACATCTAGTGCAGCTAAACACGTTGGTCAGCTTCAATCTGATGCTGCCAATTTCGGGTATGATGATGAAAGAGGAGATTATCAAATCGCCACTGGAGATCATCTCTCATATCGTTATGAAATCATCGATGTTCTTGGCAAGGGAAGTTTTGGTCAAGTCGTAAGATGTATTGATCACAAGACTGGAGGATTAGTAGCTATAAAGATCATTCGGAACAAGAAGAGATTCCATCAGCAAGCTTTGGTAGAGGTTAACATCCTCCAAAAGTTACGCGAATGGGTATGTAATTCCAATCGCTTCGCTCAGTAACCAGCTAACACTTATAGGATCCCAAAAACAAGCACAGCATGGTCAACTTTGTTCAAAGCTTTTACTTCCGTGGTCATCTTTGTATCTCTACTGAACTTTTAGATATGAATCTTTATGAGCTCATCAAAGCTCATTCTTTCAGAGGTTTCTCACTGAAGATCGTTCGGCGATTTACAAAGCAAATGCTTAGCAGTTTGTTGCTTTTGAAATCAAAGAAGGTCATTCATTGTGATTTGAAGCCCGAAAATATTCTCCTCGCACATCCTCTTCATTCGGAGATTAAGGTTATTGACTTTGGATCAAGTTGTTTCGAGAATGAGAAGGTATATACATACATTCAATCCCGATTCTACCGATCGCCTGAAGTCATTCTCGGTATGACATATGGTATGCCAATAGATATGTGGAGTCTTGGATGTATCTTGGCGGAACTTTTTACTGGAGTACCGATCTTTCCTGGTGAAAACGAACAGGAACAACTCGCCTGCATCATGGAAGTGTTTGGTCCACCGGAAAAGCATTTGATTGAGAAGAGTACTCGCAAAAAGCTCTTCTTTGATTCTCTCGGAAAACCACGTCTTACGGTATCTTCAAAGGGACGTAGACGTCGACCATCCTCAAGATCGCTTCAACAAACCATCAAATGCGATGACGAAGTTTTCCTTGACTTTTTGGCGCGTTGTCTCAGGTGGGATCCTGAAAAGCGTCTGAAACCTGATGAAGCTGTTAGACATGAATTCATCACTGGCCAAAAACCTACTGCTCCACCTCGTATCAATACTCGAATCGACTCGCCAATAAAGCGACACAATACCACCGCTGCACCTGCCTCCAATAGGCCTCTTCCAGAACCACCTGCTACTAGTTACAAGAGTGGTTCATCTGTTCGGCCACCCGCAGCTGGGACAAGCCCAAGTAAAGCTCTTCCACCTCGAAGACAATCCAATGCCACAACATTAACTGGACCTCCTGGGCCGAAACGTACAAGTACTGGAACCGTGGCAATTTCTGGTGGTAGCAGCTTACCCCGAGTTACACGAAGCGTCAGCTCGAAACAGGATTTAGCATCAGCGGGGGCATCGGCAGCTATGAGTAGTCGGCGAGCATTATAGAATATGTAATGTATGAAACGAAAAGTGTTGAGAGTGAATAAATCATTCATATCACTCATTGGGTACATAAGGAGCGGATTATACGAATAGACGAGTTTTTATTACTTCACTGCCATTTTCTTCCTTTCCTTCGTTTGAAGTTGTCCTTTATTGCATAGCAGCGAGGTCAACCGGAGCATTTTTCTTTTCACATTTTTTTTCTTGTCCATGATGCATACCCACTGCGCAACAACTATACATACCTCATTCGTTTAAAAACACAATGCGAATCGTATAAATCTAGCCGAAGTCTTTCATTTGATACACTGAAAGTTAATCAGGCGTTCTTGTGGCAGCAGGGCTGTGAGCTGGAACAGTCTGGAGTATCCTTTTTGCGGACCGACCGCGCATTCATTGATACGCATATAAACACTACTATAATTTAATTTGACGTCTTTCATTCACGAACTTATTTACTGGGAGTTTGGGAGTTTTTTTTAATTAAGAAAAGATGGGTTGGAGGGGAAGATGAAGGAGGGGAAAAACATTTGTGGGGATGAGGAGGCTCGTTCGAAATAGCTTGTTCGAGGAAGCTTGTTTGCATGTAGGGAGCTTGTTTGTATGGAGACTTTGGTCGCAGTAAATGCAATGCATAGCAAAAGGAAGGAAGCGGGTACGGATTGGAATTGAATGATAGGGAATTGACGAATAGCATTGAGATGAATAAGATGAATAAATTATGTATATTAATGTTTTGTACTTTTTTTCCTCTGATGGTGATGATGCTGATGATTTTGATGGTGATGCTGATGCTGATGCTGCTGGAGAGTGGGTGTGGTTGTGGGAGTTTGATAGGTGAGGTGAGGTGATGGGGTTGATCTGGTAGGTAGATGGATGGGGGGAAGGGGGATTAACGGGTGGTCTGCTGGATTATAGGCTGTGTTGTTGTGGATGGAAATGTAGATTTTAGGGTAGCTGGTTGGATGGGTGGATGGCTGGATATGTAAATAGATGAATAAATGAATGGATGGATGGATGAACAAAACTCGTGGTTTTTTGATATCGTTGTGTTGTGTTGCATTGTGTTGTTATATATGTATGGTCTTTATCGTTGTCGTGGCGCCGCACCATGCGGCGTGGTGTTTCTTGTTTGCTTTCTTTGCGCTTGGTGTTTGTTTCGATATCGGTGTTGGTATTGGTATTGGTTTCGAATACCTGACATTGCGAAAGCTCGTTATGTGGTCTTGTGAGTATATGTGTGTGCAGATGAGTGGGAGAGTAGGCAAGGTTATTTATTAGTTGAGGGGTCAACTGTTTCACGATTCGATATTTGATACCTGGTTTTATGTGTGGGGTGTGGGATACGATGGAGAGGTGAAAGCGGTCATGAATGGAATAGCAATGGATAGCTTATAAGATGGATGGTAAATTTATCAAAGAGCCGAAGGAGGAGGAGGAGGAGAGGAGAGAAAAGAAGTTGGGAAGGAATTCGTACGGAAGGGATACTTGTAGAATATAAAATACAGAATTCCAAGTGCCGATTTCTAACTTTCAGCTTTCAGGTTTTGAATAGGGGAGAGAGAGAGAGAGAGAGAGAAGACCTAAAGACAATAACAGATACGGTACGGTACGCATAGGATAGAATCAAGCTCTGCGAATCAAGAATTAAGAATCAAGAATGAAGAGACTCTTCAAGTTCCTATCTACCTACCATCCATTACATAGATATATATAAACGATACATTTTCCGTCTGCTTATATGTATATGTATATGTATATTATCTTCCTAGAACATATTCAACTCAGCTCAGCGAGTAACAGTGTGATAATGCAATAGTCCTAGGAGGAAAGTAAAAGTAATCGTTTGAATTTTGAATTGTGCTGAACCATTCCTATTTATGCCTCTCCAATCATCATGTTGATGTGAAACTAGACGTTCAGATCTAATAAGTAGTGTCTAGTCGATCGCACAACAAGATTTACTAATTATATGACGTAAGTTGTGTATAGACTTAGAAACTGAGTTTGATATGCCATCACAAAATGGTAAGAATATAGAAGATAGTATTCTGAGAATCACATCACATAGAGTGATCTCATCCACTTTTCATTGTTATATCATATCATTCAGTTCTTAAACTATACTGCCCCCCTCCTTAACCCCCAACCACTTTCTATCTTGCTTCCTTCAACGGCATACACTCAAATATCCATTCATACTACTCCTCCTCCCACCCCTGTCTCATTCCACCTTGGATTAAGAGATTACCCACCGAAATAGCTAAAACTTCTCATTCTCGTATAACCTGCTGCCAAAAATTCAACATCCATCTCATCAATCCGTCATCCATAGAAATTATCATTAAGGAGAGTCGTCGACTCGTAAAGTCATAACATGTCATGCGTATTCGTCGTAGGTGTGTATGTATGTCGTCCAAAACCATCCTCCAAAACTGTGTAAGAAATCGCCAAAAAGTCCTCCATCATCCTCATAAATACCATCATCAAGAATAAGGAGTGTATCGTGTATTCGTTCCTAGTCTCCTCCACATCCCCATTTCATTTGATTCTCTCAAACATAAAAGCATTTAAAGGAGCCAAGCAAGCACAGCACCTGCAGCTGCGAGACTACCTGCACTGAGAACATTAGCAGCACCCGTATATTCAGGCGCGCCAGTTCCAGTAGCAGTTTTAGTTGGTCCAACGGGTATAGCAGTCGCACTTCCGCCAGCACCTGATCCACCGGTTGTGCCGTTGTGGACTCCAGAGCTACCACCGCCAGAACCGCCACCTGATCCGCCACCTGATCCACCGCCCGAACCGCCTCCCGAGCCACCAGTTCCGACAGCGGTACCGGATGAGCAGATAACGGTAGTAAGACCTGATGATGGGATGATAACAGGAGTTGTAGAGACAGTAGGGGCTGTGATCAATGGAAGAGTTACGATGGTAGTTGAGACAGTGGGCGGAGTGACGGATGGAAGAACTACCGGGGTGGAGGTAGAACAGAAGGTTGTGGTGTAAGTTATGAGTTCAGTTGTTGAACCATCGACAATTGTCGATGTACCAGTTGATGTTGTAGTTGTTGAACCGTTGAGAGATGAGGTGGCAGAGGGGTTTGGAATGGGTGTACAGTTGGGGAGGGTGAATGTACCATTGAAATTGCCTGAGCCACCTTGGACGATGCAGCTAGTAGTTGTTAGTTGTGTGATATTGAAGGTCAGAAGTCAAAGGGAAAATGAGATGAGCGAGTTTAAGGATGCTCGATGAGAGAGGAGGTGGAGGCTATAATATGAGATGAAAGGATGAGATATGTAACATACTTTTTAGAACAAGCGGCGTCACCACTCTTATCACTTGTCTCCCAACATGGTGAATAGTTCACCCCGTAAGGGAAGTATCCGGCAAGGTTATCATCACAGTTTCCTGGTTGACCAATTCCATTTGTGCATCGAATGATGATAGGCCCGCCGAGAGATGAACTTGCGCAGTATGCACCATTGACAATAGGGCACGAGAAGGTTCCGGTAGTCGAGTTACTGTAGTGATGTTACGTCAGTCGAACCCGATGGGCGAAGAGAAGATCTATAGTATTGATATAGGATTGGAAGAGTAACTGACTATGTAACTTGAGCACTACTCATACCAGCGAGAGCGGCAATTGCTGCACCAAGAGTAGCGAACGACTTCATTGTTTTGAGCTTTGATTCAGTATGTTATGAATTGATTATCGTAGTAACCAAAACTTTCACCCACTAGATATCAGAGTTGAGTCCAAGAGTACTAGGTATTGTAATAAGGGTTGGGTGTGAGGCAAAAACGATTGTGTAGATGATTGATGTTCTTGTTTACTTTGAAAATTAACGACAGACAGTAAGGGTTGATGCGACTATGCGCTTTGCTACGTTGATATCTCTTTCGGAAAGTGATATGTACGTTTATGCAAGAGATAAGAATTTCTTGAGAAAAGAGGGGGATTTCATTTTATATGTGTATTGCGTGGGAGGCAAGAAGTAACTGCTGATCAACTTGACTGGCAGGTGTATATTACTAAAAATGGAAATACGGTATTTTTCCTCCTACTTTACATGTATTTAAGCGGGACCAAGAGACGAGGCGCTCCTGCGTTTTTCCATCATGTCCATTAATTCCCTGCAGGAAAAGTGCGGGATTTCATGGGCCTTTCTGAGCAGAACAAAAGGTCGGAAAAGTAAGAAATATTTCGCCAAGTAAGCATAGAAAGAAGAGATGAGCATATAGTCAATCAACTGTCTTCGAACACGATGACATCTCACGAGTGAACGATTCAAAAGCTAAGCCTCCCACCCAAGCTCGGTACTTCCGATTGTAGGGCTAGGTTCCTCGTGCCTTTGTACCTTTTTTGTCTCAGACATGAGGCTATTTCTATTGAGCCTTTTGTTTGCCCCCTCGTATCATGAGTTCGGTTTGTCTATATTGATTGAGAGAACAAGGAAGATAAGAAAAGACACCGAGTTGTGCCGAAGACTCATCAATAGTGGCATGGTATAGTATCATGCTTCGTACTTGTCATCACTCCATCTATTGGATGCTGAATCGATCCATACCGGATGAGATAGTTACACGGGTCGATTCAAGCGACGAATAGATGAAAATATACCTTGGCATGTTGATAACCATTTTGTTGGCAGGGTTGTACTGCATTTGAGGTACGCAGTATCTTACATCTTGAGAAGTCTGTAGTGATGGCATTCAGAAAAAGATTGTCGGTCGCTTGAGTGGAAGGACAAACAATACTTCGCACGATGAACAAGCGTGGTGTGGCTGGAATGAAATATGTTTGGCTAGCCACGAGACTTTGATCCGCTTATTCATCGCGGGGTAGTTCTTGGAGTAGACTGAGAAATGGCGCGAGTTAACAGTCGACATCAACAACAACATCATATCTACATTTGCCCCCTTCATTTCAATGAATTATATACATATCATATAATCTACCTCTCGAGAAATTTCTAAACATTCTCTCTTTACAAAGTATAAGGTTAAGAACCACTTCCATTTCACATCTTCGCATCTCGAATCAATACATCCCACGTTTCTATTCTCACACTCTGAAAAGGTCCCCAGACCTCGTATTCAGGACTCGCCAACACCATGTACGATTCTACCATCACATTTACCTTTGATACCATTTGTCCATGGTAAGTCGTCTCCGTAAATTCTCTACATTCCTTCCTTTTCTATCCATCTTCTTGATTCTTTGCGATTTTCACCATCAGCACATTGCATATGCGGGTGATTATCCAAGCACATTTGGATGGAATACGAGAACAAGAGCATGACTGATCGTGTTGGCCGCAATTAGGACCTATCTAGCCAAGAAGAGGTAAGGATATTCAATATTTCATGGGAATATTATTGGAAATCTGAGAAATACGGATTACTAACTGCAGCAACGTTACTTAGATTGGATGAAGGTAAGAAATGGGCTTTTTTTTCCATGTTAGAAGTCGGTTGAAATGAGACCCAAATATCCAAAATATGGGAAATAGATTGGGAAAGGATATCACACACGTGATGAGGATCATCGTCTCCCCCCACATTCACTCAGGTCCATACACCCATCTCCGTCTACTAACAATCCCTATAGCACTCCGTATCGTCCGTTCAACAGATGCAGCTTCGAAAGTTAACTTCACCATCAAGTTTTCACCATACCAACTATATCCCGGAGCCAGCAGAGAAGGCGAAGATAAATATGATTGGTATCGCAAGTCCCGCTACGGAGATTCTGAGGACAAAATGGAAATGTATATCAAGTTGATGACTGCATATGGAAAATCCGCAGGTATAGATTACAAGTTCGGCGGTACAGTTGCCAATACCCTCGATGCTCATCGAGTCGTTCAACACTTCCAACAAGAAGATGTGAAAGGCGGTGGTCCGGAAACAGCGGATAAGATCGTCATGGCATTGTATCGGATGTATTTCCAAGAGGAGAAACATCCTAGTAGTGAGGAAACATTACTTGCCGCTTGTAAGGAAGCGGGGGTGGGTGAAGGAGAAGCAAAGAAGATCATTGAGGATGAATATGAGGGATTGATGGATGTGAAGAATCTGATTAGAGAGGCGGAGGGAAATGGTGTGGATAGTGTGCCAGTTGTTAGTGTTGAGGGTAAGAGGAGGGATATAACCTTAACTGGGGCACAGGAAGTGCATGAATATGTGAAGACGTTGGAGCAGATTGTTAAGGAAAGCGATTGAATAGTTGATGGAGGTGTGCTTTTGAAAAAAGTTGTGTGATTTATCCTTCTTAGCTATGAAGCAATTTATCTAGAACACAGGAGAGATGGGTGTACTACGTGTAGCTAGCTAATTGTCACTCTCGTCGTTCACTTTTGTGTTTCGCTATTGATATGATCTCGAAAAGTACCATTGCGCGTTTTCATTTGCTTCGTATTGCGTCATTCCTTTCTTGTCCACTGTTGTTCTTTCTATCCATACCGCAAAATTGCAGAAAAATTGTCCAACTTGTTGCCCTCTACCGTCCTTCTGTCACCAAGGGTACAGCAGCTTCAAAATCCACAGCTCAGTGTTGATTGCTAGTAACCCGAACTGCAACGTGCAGGTCTAATAAAAAGCTCTCAAAACTAAGGGAAAGTTGGTATTCCAAGCTAAAAAATTCTAGAATCATTTTTGTATCTGAGGCAATGCCGCTACTGTTTTATGAGAGTATGTATTGGATAATTCGAAGTCCATCGTTCAAGATATGTAGGAATTAGAATTGCTCAAAGCGCGGTTTTGGAAGTGGTCGAATCATGCTTGAAGAGCTTCAGATATGGAAAAAGCCATGAAGTGACTAGTTCAAATGTCGTGTTCAGCGCGCTAGCTTCTGGATTCATATCGGTTTCGTTTTTGGATGGCTGTCAGCAGGATCGCCCTAGCTAATATCTCTGAGACTTTCTTATGCTGTACTTTGTCTATTTTCGAATATGACTGAAGATTTTCATACAGTTTGAGATAGATGTGAAGATGTTGGTAACCATCTAGAATTGAGCATCTGAAATGCCATCAGATGTGCAACAAAATAATACCTCGCTCGCTTACTCAAACTCAAATTGCAGTCTCGATACTGACAAAAACTCACAACTCTCTCTTGACAAGAGATAGAAAATCAACGATTAGCTATATATTTGTGAGAATCTCTCAATTTTCAACCTTTCCTTCTTTTAAGCATGCTTCTTGTTTTTTCCAGGCAAAAAAATGTAATCGCAAAGGAGTAACTTCGGTTTCGAAACCGAGCATCAAGAAAGCATTAGATGTGCAACAAAACAAAGATTATACCCCTATTATCTTTAGCTTCAACTAGATTCCGCCTTCGAGACCATTTGTAAATCACAAAATATCGCTCTGTCTGCATATACATCATCGAATACATGAGTTATCAAGCTAGCCTCTTGATATTGTTGAACTCCTGCTTCTTCTGAAGATTTCCATGGGCTTTTGAATACTATTGGTATATCTCTTGATGGAAAGAATAGAGTTGAAAAGAGCCGTCTGGTTTAACATGAGATGTGCAACAAAAATCCTATGTTTGAATCAAGCTGTTTGTTGCATATCTGTTGATCGTGACATTTCTAGCTTTAATATCACATTAACTCTCTCTGTATTACTATGGTTGCTTTTACTGTTAGTAGTCTCGACACTGAAAATATATATGTACTAATAATATTTCACTCTTATCCCTGCCAAAGATATTAAATCTTTCTCCGCATGCTGAAAATCATGACTCGTGACTTGGTGAAAGAGGAAGTCTTCAGATGTAATCACTGAAGTCTGAATATGGCAGGAACGACTTCCTATTGTCGAAGAAGTTTCCGCGGCGCTTTCCTCCAAAATGTTATCATAACTTATAGGAAAGATTGATGAGGGTGTTTCTGTTTATTCTCCTGCTCAAATTTGCAGAAACATAAGAAGATAATCAACTCGTATATTTTCATCGGCGTTATTATCAAACATATTCTCAGCAACGGCTTCAGATCAAACACTTTATAATTACATTACACTTGTATACCACTGATACCGTTTATTTGATTCTCCAATCTTTGGACGAAAGGAAATATAAATTCTTCCTTCACGGTTATCCTTACTGTCAAAAGTTTCGGTAGGACGAAGAGATTGTTATGACATGGTTAAAGTGGTTTTCTAGAGGATGAGACGTGCAGAAAAACTTGTGGATATAGGATTTGTCTTCTAACTTCACCTTGATAATATTTTGGGTCAGTATATTCACTCCCCTTATCTTCAGTATACTCTCAACCTCTACTTCTACTTCCGTCTTGAGTAATTCTAAACTCTCTCTCCAACTCGATTCCGTCACGAACTCGAAGTTTGTAAATCAAGACAACCCTCAAAACTATAACTTAAACTGGTCTTTCCGAATTTTCATATAAATTGCGGCTGATTTCAACCAAATCAACCAATTCGATATTCTCCAGGATGTCACCACCTCCCTCCCCCAAATCAAATGGCACTTCATTTCCAAATTACATAATCTCTCGCCTTTCTGAAGACGTCAGCATGCAATCTGTTCCCGAGAACAGTACATACCAAACCGCAGGAGATGATGTACCCGTTGACTCACTACCTCCATTTGCCGAGCGTCAATTTCAATCATTTCTCGAGAGAAGAGCTCTTGAGCGAGCAGAAAATCCCGATCTGGTTGATCCTCGATCTATCCCAAGAACAAACCCTTTAATTGACCCTACCGCTTTATCCACACTATCCGGTCCTATCGAACAACAATCCCGTCAAGATCATAATTCTACAAGTGGTACAGAGCATGAAATGGGTATCCCACCAATTGATGAAACCACCGAGATTCGCAATCCCATTACAGGTGACGTTATACGTGTTCTTGCATTTGAACGCTTCAACGCACGGCGCCGAGCCCGAGGACTCCCACAATACCGAATCATTAGATCCCTAGGCCCAGGAAACCGATCGCGTAGAGGAGATAGCACGAGAAGAAATCAACGTGCTCGAAGAAACGCCCGCGGTGCAGCATCGGGTGGCGGTCTCGCGAACCCATCACGTTCATCTTCAGGCCCGGCCCCTGAACTTTCACTTGCGGCTAATCTAGATGCTGATGATGAGGCCGTGGATCCAAATGTAGATCCGGATTCGCCTCTTCCGGATCCAGCTATGAATCTGGATAATTTTACCGCGAGGAGAGATGTTCGTAGACAGAGCACATTGTCTAACGTAGTTTCTACAAGCGACGAAGAGTCTGCAGATGAAGAAACTGATGATGGTATAAACTACATTAAAGGGTACACTCCCGCTTTTGGAAGTGGGAAAATGAGATACGAGAAAATGTTCGACGATCTACAAGCAAGACGTACATATGAGGCTTCCGCAAGACCTCGTTCTAGAGAGTCACCTTTAGTTGCATCTGCATCTGCATTTCAATCCACATCAAACAGCAGTACAGAAGCACAACCCGCAGCTCAAACAACCACAACCGCAACCGCAGCCGCAGCCGGAGCAGGAGCAGGAGCAGAAAACACGACAGTGAGTTCTTGCAAATGGTCTCAGAATGCAACGATGAGATTGTGGGAAGCGATGTATCAAACTAACGAGATGATGCAGCTGGTTTCGGAGAGCATGAGAGAGCAGCCCGTTGTGAATGAGATGCCGATTTCGAAATTGGTGATTAGGGGGGCGAAGTAGAGATGGATGGATGATGGATGAGTGATGGGTGATGAGGATGTGAGGATGAGAATCCGAGTATGTTTAAGTTGGTCTTGAAGTGGAAATTCATACATCGCGCATCGTCGCGTCGTCGCGTCGGGATACGGATACGGATACGGATACTTGCCTAATTTAAAAATGATGGTGCTGGAATCTGCATGTTACGATGCGTTGAGCCAGGGAAATAGAGAAACAGGGAATAACAAACATTAGACAGTAAATAAAAGCGATGGAATAAATATGATTAAACCCCACTCACCATTCTACTCCTCTACTCCCATAATAGATAGACTCTACGTCAGCGAAATAACAGGCGGGAATTGATCCCTATTTGAAAGAACCTTTAACAACTACAATCTTTTCTTGATATAATACTCAATAATAAAAAAACCACTCAAGATCAAATACAAAGAAGACTCGAATTTTCCGTTTGCTCGTCTCACACATTTCACTACTTGATTTGAAATAAATTTATAATCTGAATCTGTTGAAGAAGTCTTTTGAAAGAGCACTCGATTTCCGCCTGATTTTTTTTTTTGTTTTTTTCGTTTATGGAGAGATAGACAGACAGACAAAAAAGATGAAACTAATATGCTTGAAACGCTTATTTATGGTTCGAAAGAGAGAGAGAGAGAGAGAGAGAGAGAGAGAGAGTGGGATTAAAGTGTAGATGGGTAGATGGATAGATGGATACTATACATACATAATATGTACAAATCGCGCTTTATAATCGAGAAAGAAAGAAAGAAAGAAAGAAAGAAAGAAAATGCAAACTTTGCATCCTGCATCCCGCATCCCGTAGAAATAGTGAGATATCTATTCATCTCTTTTGCTGTAGATACTCTCTCTGGAGTCTCTCTAGTATTGATATCGATATCGATATCGATATAGATAATATGATAATATGATAGCATGATAGCCCCTTTCCCCTCCCGCTCCCCCTCCCCCAATAAAAAATTCAGTATACACACTCACTCACTCACTCACTCACTCACTCACTCACACAATTACTAACTCACTCATTCGCTTACTTAATTACTATACCCATATAACTAGCTAGCTAGACAGTATTCACCAACTCCCAGCTCCCAGCTCCCAGCTCCGAACGCACTTCACTTCACTCCACTCCCCGATCTCGAATCTCGAATCTGGAATTCAAAATTGAAACATGAAATGAAAAGAAATGAAATAAAGACTGAGCACCTCGATTTGACTTTCAAAGTATTATGAATTACCTACCCATCTACATACCTAGTATTTATTAACTACCTACTACATACAATCTACCATCTAATACTCAACATCTGACATCCTCTCCAAAACATGCTACTGATATGGATTTCTGGTTCCATCTTATTCAATCTTATCCTATCCTATCCTATTCCATTTTCTCTTGTTCCAGCCTATTCCATTCCACACCATCGCATCTGATCTTCCAATGCTACTTACTCCATCACATCACACCTCATCCCATTTCATAACATAGCCTAATACCTAATAAATCCATCCATCTATAATCTCCGAACAAAAGAAAGAAGGGAAAAGAAAGTTAAAAATTATACACAAAACGCAAATAGGGTATCCATACAAAACCATTCCATCCCAATTTATCCGACCAGTAATCCACCCAATGATCCCACCAAACGCCCTGCAAATTATATATAGATAAATAAAAAATGTAAAAAATATACTCCACATGATCAAACTTGTAATATCTGTCTCCAAATTCAACAAAGGAAATCAACAAAAGAAACTCCCCGACATGTAGTAAAATGAAGGTGATCCATATCCACACTCCGATCCCCCATCCTATTATAATGAAATTCAACTCTTGTCTCTTATTATCCACCCAAAACTCTCCATATCATCATCATTCCTCCAATACCTCCGCCAAAGCATCTCTATCAACCAGATCCGGCACCACCTTACTAGGCGCCTTCTCCGTTTGTCTAAACCCTGGAATTGGTCCCTTTTGATTGATTCCCGCGGCTCTACCCAACATGGCTCTCAAAGGCTCTTGGGTTATAGAAATAGATGGTGTGCTCACAGCCCGAATAGTTGGTGGAGGAACAGGTACGTCAGCGTCCGAGGAACTTCTAAGATCGTTTGTTGATTTAGCAGGAGACATTCCCCAACGACCAAAGACCCAACCGCCGACTTTCTTTCCTAGACCAGTACTAGTACTACTGTTATTGCCTTCATTAGATGAGCTAGATCGAATAGAACTTCGATCATTACTCGGTGATCTCGTTGTGTTTGTGTGCCCAATGTTGGAACGAAGATAACTCGTACTGTCATGACCGGTTCGAGATAAAGTAGGCCGAGCTGTAATCATAGACGCACCAGTAATAGTTTCAGTGGAATATGTCATCGTTGGAGTGGAAAGCCTAGATTGCGGTCTGATTAATGGTCCGACCGAGGTCATATTCAATTGTGATGGTCGAGCTTTTAATGTATGAATATCGATGCCTGAAATTGAAACAATCGATTCATGAGATGGAGAACGATGTAACCTAGGACCAAATTGACGAGGTATCCACTCATCAATCGCATTATCAGAAACATCTGAAGTGGTAGGATTTGTAGAATCACCCGCGAGAGAAGGAACTCCCGTAAACTGTAGGCCTGAAACATTGTGAGAATCGTCGTCATCCTCCTCTTCGTGAATTATATTATGAGGTTGAAAATTAGAAATAGCAGAAAAGCTTCGGGTTGAAACTTCGGAGGGACGCTTTCTATGATATGAAGGGTGAACTCGAGGCGACAATGGATCAATACTTGAGGTAGGTGATGTCGGACGCGATGAATCAATGTCGAAACTTCGATCAAATAGGGCACTGCTTCGATACATAGATTGTGGAGAAGATGGTACAGATGAAGGAGCAAACTCTGACAATTGACTTGATTGGGCTGACCATCGATTATTAGTATTGATAGGACTTGGAACGGTGACTGCTGTTTGAGCTAGTATAGCATTCTCTGCGCCCCTAGAAATTCGTGGAGATTGTGGACTTCGATTCAGTGGAGGGAAAATACTGGAATTCAAAGAGGTCCGCTTCTTTTTCGGTTTACGCACCTCTTCTCTCTTTGGTATATGGTAATGGTGATGTATATGAAGCGCTTGGGAAATAACTTGTGGTTCTTGTGTTCGTTGCTCGGAATCCTGTTCGCTTGGCGCAAGTTCTGCCCCTAATGTCCGCTGCTGAGCGACGTTATCAACATCATCCGCATACATCGGTTGATGCATCAATAGTTGATCTCGTAATGTTTGTACTTCATCATTCGAATTCATCAGCATCTCTCTTAACTCCACTATCCCAAGTTGCAAATTCGCATTATCCTGTAGAATATCCTTGACAAAATGCGAGACAACACTGGTACCAGGCTTGCCTCTCCCTGATGTGGCTGCAGCGGCACCCTTCAAACGACAAGCAGCCGTATCCAACTCTCTTTCAACGGTTCGTTGTCTCTCCATACGTCCCAAGATTTCCACATGTCGTGCCTTTTCTTCTTGTGCCTCTCGTTCGATTCTCTCTAATTGATCCTGCAAATCACAAACTCCTCGTTCCGCTCTCTTCCATCTCAATATTGCCGTGCGTTCTTCCGCAGCTGTATGTATAATGGTTTTTCGTAAAGTTTCTTGCTCTTCCTCCAAGATTGCCAAATCTCTCTCTAGCTGGTGTGTTCTCGAAGCTAAGGTTTCTAGACGTTTCATCTCGGTACGCGTGCTCTGTAAAGTCGATTCGAGCAATTTGATCTGGACCTCGGATTCTTCATAACTATCATTGAGACCCTCGAGTTGGTCTAGCAGTGCCTTGTTCTCCGCAATTGTCTTTTCATTTTTCAATTCCAGTTCCTTCTTATCCACTTCCAACTGCTCGATCTTCGCCGTCATCTTTGCTCGTTCTCGTTCCGCATCGAGCATATAATGTTCATGTCTTTCCAACAAAGCCTGCAGAGCAAAAGTCAATGGTTGATTCATCTTCCTAATATTTGTTTCCCGCGTCCCCACTCCTTCGCACCCATTTAATTATATGTAAGCGCGTACGATAACGCGGGGTGGTAAACAAGAAAGAAGATTAGACTAATTTAAATCGAGGCCACAAGTAAATAATCCAAGAACCAAGATCACAGTATCCACTTCCTCCAAGTAAAATCTCTGCTACCTTTAATTTCCCCTGAGGTTTGCCGGTGCAAAGGGGGAAACGTACGAAAGTAAGAAAGATTGAGGTGCGTTGAGGAATGTAGAAAGATCAATGGTAACACCAACGCCAGAAGATGAGAAACATGGAAAGAAAGCATTCATACCTGACCCATTTGAGCAGCCAGTGTCACGTCTCCCTCCAGTTTGTCCAAGACCTCGCCATTATGAAGGAGAAATGCGCAGTCTCTGCGGCCACAGCAACATTTCAGGGTGCTACGTTGTTGCTCATCCGATATTGGAATGTGGTCGATTAAATCTGATAAATGTGCCATAATGCGGGCGTTTCCTTGGTGTGCAGACTAGATGGGGGAGCTAGAGAAAGTGGCTGCGTTGTCTCTCTGGCTGGCTGGCTGGTTGGCTGGCTGGCTGGTGAAGAAGAATACAGGAATTTCGGGATCTCAGGGTTTCAGGGTTGTTGAACTTTGACTTCTGAATCGTAAACTTTGAAGTTGTGCTTCCTTGGTGGAGTGTGTTGTACCGTCAGTGTACTCTCCTGATAACATGGTCGCGGATTTATTTACTCCATGGTATTCATTATATAATCTAGAATAGGTAGTTCCGGAGCATTGAGGGGAAGGGGGGAATTGGTTGTGAATGAATATCTTTTGTGATTTGTGAATGTTTTACGGGAAGGGAAGGGAAGGGAAGGAAAGGGAAGGGAAGGAAAGGAAAGGAGAACGATGTGTCTTCTATGTAGGAAACGGTGTAGAAACGAGAGGGGGAGAGGGGGAGCGCGCGCGAGAGATGATTGTGAATCTTGCGAATCTTGTGATTGTTAAGAAGAAGAGGTTGGGTTTGGTTCACCAGCAATCTTGATGCTCTATGTTATCAAGATATGGACCATCATATCATAAGGACCATCTCATCTGTCGCATGGTATTGTCAGCATTGTGGGAATTATTACTCACATGCATCTTTCTTGACCCAGGCAGGGAGGCGCGTACATAGGACGGATGTGCATCGAAAGGCACAGCAGACACTGTAGACAGGTTCACCAGGTTCACCAGGTTCACCAGGTTCCGCAGGTTCGAATCCTTTTAATCAGGCACAATCGGCGGTTGATTGGCCGCGCATGTTTCTGTAGTGGTAGATTGGTGTAGATGAGTGTGCATAAGCCGAGATTAATACACACGAGTATATATTAATGTGCATTTCATATCCATTCTTGTACATCTCATATCCATTTCCATACATTCTCAATCCATTCGCACACCTTAGCCTCTGATCAACATCTGAAAACAACCATCCAACGTTCGTCATTGAACAGCCATTCCCTGTTAGAAGGACTAGAACGGCTTCACACGACTTGGACTACTTGAACTACTTGGAAATAGGTCCAAATAATGCTTGCACGTTCTACTCGGTACGGTGCAACTAAACAAGAGAGGAAAAAATACATGGTCAAATTTAGAGTGAAGCAAAAAAGAAAAAAGAAAAAAATAAGGAGAAGACGAAGAAGTCGGTCAATCAATCTTAACCCTTTCCTTCACTCTTCCTCCCTTCCTCCCTTCCTTCCTTGCCTCGAAAAGCTTGGGTGTCTGTCTGTCTGTGTGTGAACAAAATCCTGGGCAAATATATTGTCAGAAACCCGAGACATGGAATAGTAAATACGCAGTCTGCACATATCATGAATGAAGATCACGCGTTGCGAGTCAGCCATCCGCCATCAGCTATCATTTCCATCCACTAGTTCTATGGGCGAGCACGAAATCACATGGTGGTAATACAATAACTAGGTACAATGATACAATAATGCAATAATATAAATAGATAAGTTACATGTTGTTGTGTCAACCAAATATGGAATGAACCCCTTCCCCCTTCACCTCACGGGTTCGGATTCGGATTGAGATTCAAATGCAAGCCTTCAATTGTATGGAAAACATTTATTATATCTACAGACAGAGAGTATCACGAATTACACATACATACATACATACACACACATCAATCAATCAATACATAACAAAAAACAGATCCCCCACCCCCTTCCCCATTCCCCTTCCCCATCGATATCCCATCCCATCCCATCCCACACATAGCAAAGCAAAGCACAGCACAGCACAGCACAGCACAGCACAGCACAAGAAACCCAACACCACGGTAGTGGAGAAACATCCACCATCCAACCCATCCTATCCTAGATAGCATATGAACAACACCAACAAACTGTATCACATCACCAGTACACCTGTACAGCTGTACAAAGTTTGATACACGCTGCGAACATACTACTGAGTACATGGTGTGTCTCACGGAAGAGAGAAAAAGCACCGTCGAGACTCGAGATTGTGATCTGGGAGTTGGAATGCATACTTGTGATGGAGATACTAGCGGATCAGAAAGGTGGGTGGATTTATGAAAGATGTGTGTGGAACTTGTTATTATTAGGTAGGTGGGTAGGTAGGTGTCAACAAAAAGTTAATCATAAATCGCAGTGCATCATTGAATGGGATCTAGATCTGTCCTGTCATAGGTATAGGTTGTCTGTCAGGTTGTTGTGTGAATAGATAGATAGATAGATAGATAGATAGATAGATTATCTCATCTCATCCCAACAAGCTCAACACCACCACACACACCAGACATACACATCCCAACTCCCACCCATCACCAAAGAAACAAAACAAAACAAAAAAATAAAATTAAAATTAAGAAATCCCCTCACTCTCACCCACCCGTACCAAGAAATCCAATTCAGCGGTCTGCTCTGCTCTGCTCTGCTCTATTCCGTTCCAATCCAATCCAATCCATCTAGCCCATCTCCCGTCTAGCCCGTGACTCTCACCGTTCTTTCCAAGTTTCCAAGTACATACATATACATGCGTTCCAAGTCCAAACATACATACATACATACGTACGTACATACATCCATCGCCCACGCGACTTTGTCGGCTTCTGCATACATATATATATATATATATTACAGAACATACTACAATATTAACATTGCACAATAAACTTAACTCATTACTCAATAAATTAGATTTCGATATATATATATATATATATATCCTAGATGATAGCTCAACAAATTGAAATTAGAATATTGCATAATAAACTAGTTTATATCGAAACCAATTTTTATTTTTTTTGATTATAGGCTTTAACAGCCTACAATCTTAGGACTTGAAAGCTTATATTTGTTATCACTATAATATCCTGATTTCAATTTGTTGAGCTCTATATAATATAGCTTAGGATACGTCGAAACCTAGTTTATTAAATAATATCCTGATTGTTATGGAATATCGATGTAGGACCGAGATCGGGCTGATTATTTATTCAATATAGAGTTTTCGTATTGAATATAACTTCACTTTTAAAGGGATATTAAGAAATTAATAAATAAGTCTTATGATAATAAACGAGTTTATTGAGTAATGAGCTAAACTCGTTACGCAATGTTAATATTATAGTATATTCTAGCTTGTAACATTTGTATTATTATAAAGCATAATTGTAAAATATAATAAATGATTTGAATGATGTAAATAAATAATATAGATAGATAGATAGATGGATGAATAGATAAATAGAAGGATGTGGTTTGTGTTTTTTTTTCGATTTTGATAATGTTTGGTAATTAATGAATGGGTTGATTTGCGGGGTTGGGGAGAGGAGGGAATGGAAGTGAAGGGAAAGTGGGCGTTGAATGAATGAATCGATGGTGTTTATTAGTTTGTTCATTTGGAGGAGAATGTAAGAATTTAAGAAGGTGAAAAGGTAAGAAGGTGTGATGTATATTTATCTAAGGGGTTAATTTCTATACAGCGTTTGTCGCATACCCCATGCAAAATCTACACACAAGCACAAAATCTATCTGCAAAGTGCAATAATCCAAAAAAAACCCCTCACACTCCCTTCTCACCCATCCCATACGCCTCCACCATTCTCCTCCCCACCGCCTCTCCACTCCAATAAGCCCCCGTCGTCGTGCCCAACGCAATAAAAGGCGCTGTATGCTCCCCCGCAAACCACAATCTCCTCTCCGGAAGACCCTCTCGAAGAACCTTCACATCCTCATCCCCCTCTCGCAGCCCCACTTGAAAATTCGTATAACTGCCGTTTCCCGCCAGATCATCGTTGATCCACGTCGTACCCACACAGGACAATGGTGTACAATCTGCATGGCCCTCTTGGTAGTTAGGGAGCAGGGAATAGTAGGGTTTGAAAAAGGGAATCAGGAATGCGTCTTTTTCGGCGGGAGTGCGGAGTCCAGAGAGGGTTTGCGCGAATAGTTGGGATTGCTCGCCGTAGATATAGAGGAGGAGGGTGGGATGTGCATTTTCCGATGTGAATGAAGAGAGAGGTACGATTTCTTGATGCCATTTATGCGGATTGGTGGTGGGGGTGTAGTTGGGAGCGAGCCATTGAGTGAAACCGTCAAAGGTTTGGGAAGAGGGAGAGAGGGTGAGATCGGTCCAGAAGGCCTGGGGGAAAGTGATGTAGACCTAAGAATTTATCAGACTGGAGTTTGTGAAAAGGGAATTGGAGTGTACAAACTTTCTCGAGACAACCGAAACCTAGGGAGTCAATGGCGGAGAGAAATCGCGTGGGGAGTGCAGGTTGGAATGCTTGTTTGTTTTTCTTCAACCAGCCGAGTGGTGTGGTCATCACCACTTCATCGAATTCTAGGCTTTTGCCATCATCTGTGAATACGGTGACATTTTTTGAGTTTGTTTCCACTCGGATTGCTTTTGTTAGGTGTCTGATTTTCGCATTTTCTAGAGCTGGTTTAGCAACCTGAGCGAGAATGTTCTTGTATGTTCCAGCGACAAAAATATTTGCTAGTACACAGATTAGTTCACTCTTGTACTTAGATGTTCTCCGGCCCTTCAAATAATGGCACGATACTTGACTACGTGTATAACATACATAGAAACTTTGTCACCTTGGAATCATGAAGATTAACTTACCTCCATCAATACACTCTTCCAACCAAAAGAATTTCAAACTTTGCTTCTTCACTGAACTTCCAACAAAAGTCCCCCAGATATCAGCAAATTGAATCGAGATTCTTCTCTTCTCCGCATCATCAGGATACCTTTCCAAAAGCTTTTCTTCAATAAAATCATAAAGACTTTTATCAGGGTCGATACTATCCGAATTCTCTTCGGAATACTTAAACGCCCCATGAATAATTTCCCACACTTCATTCATCATTGTATCTCCATTAACAAGAGGCTTCCCATCTTCTCCAAACCATATTCCCTTTTCAGCCCAAGTATGCATTTCCGTACTTGTACTTTTGGCAATATCCAATAATGGTTGATCGTCGCTGCCATGAAGCCAATTTGCTCCTAGATCGACTAAGGGACCGGATGGTAAGCTTACTTGATGAACTCGGCCACCAATTCGATCACGTCCTTCGAGAATGGTAACATCGAAACCATGTTGGAGTAGTATATCCGCGCATCGAAGTCCGGAGAGTCCAGCGCCGACTATACAGACCTTTGGTGGCGATGGGGGGTTTTGCTCGCGTAGCTTAATAGGAGAGGGATTAGTATGGGAATCAGTGTCTGGACATCTCATATTTATGATTTACACCCAAATAAAATGCTATTTAATTTTTAACTAACCTGAAATGAGGAACTCGATGGTGATTGCATGGTATTGGACTGTCGTGTGTTGGGCTGGCAAGAATATAAATCTCTATAGATCCTTGATGTACTCTTGTCTAAAAAGTCGTGTGAGTTATTGAAAAGCATCTGGGAGTTTAGGTGACATGGGATGAAGTTTAAAGGAAATTGAGGAGGAGTGATCGCAATGTAAACCCAAGTGTGCAAATTCCGTATAAATCTAGAACTGCAATGCCAAGATAGAGTGACAACTAGGGGTCTCGCTTGAGTATTCACAGTTCAATAGACCGGACGAAAACGGCTCAATCAATGAAATCGATGCCTAGCAATCAGAGATTTACACTTTTTCGACATGGATCTCTAAGATCTATAGCCATGAAGATAAGGAGATAATGAGCACTTACTCCAATCTTGAAGAGCCTCGTCTTATTCATAAATGATGAATGGTAATAACTTCACAGTGCGAGTGTCTCTCGGGGAAAAAGATATTGGAAGAAACGCATTTCTCTGAATATATATCAAGGTTCTCCCTCGAGAGATACAAAAGTGAGGACAAGAAAAGGTTTGTAGGAAGATATTCCTCTCCGAGATAACAACCGATTTGTGTATCATTGCCAGCGGTTGGGTGAGTAACAGCCATAAGTGTCATAAATGACGAAGATGAAAAGTAACCATACCTGTCGTAGGTATATTCTCAGATTTCATATCCAACTTCTTATCTAGATATATTCAAATCTATATCTCCTACCAGTGTTGTGGTTCCAACTTTGCATTTCCAACTAGAGAGATTTCATTGGTGGGATGGTGGAAAAAATTGGATGATTATATAAGCACATTTTTTCAATTAACGCGCCTGAGCACGAGCCGACGCATCATTCTCGTGCTAGCTTGCCGGAGATCAAGGACTACGATATAACAAAATGGCCACCCAGATTCGGCCCCCAGATTGAAGCCAGATTTTGGTCTTCATCTTTCATATTCCAACCATGCGAACCTCGAGAATATCGAAAGATACTGCGAAGATAATCAATGCAACATCCACCTCACCACCAAGACGTTCTACAAGGTCTCTATCTCGCTTTGCTTTGAATGCTTCGATCAAGGATGAAGATAAATCGCCAACCCCAGATATTGAAGATGTCATTCCTTCAACTTCGAGTCTTAAAAGAAAGAGGAATTTCGCCCCAAAGACTTCTGTAAAGAAACAGTCTCTCAGCGAAACGACAATCAAGACTGAAATCGAAAATACTGTCGCGTTTTCGCCTCCGTCAAAAACAAGTCGAGTACGCAAACCCGCCCGTAAAGTCAAGAATGAAGACACCGGAGAGATAGAAGTCCAGCCTCCCAATGATTGGCGCGAAGTCTACGATATAGTAATGGAGATGCGGAAACTGGGTGTCGCGCAAAACGCAGCTGTAGATACAATGGGATGTGATAAGTTAGGGCAAGACACTGTGGATCCGAAAACCAAGAGATATCATACCTTGACTGCTTTGATGTTGTCTTCGCAGACTAAGGATACTACGAATGCGGTTGCGATGAATCGTCTCTATACGGAGTTACCTGCTCATAAGGAGGGTGCGCCGATTGGGCTGACGTTGGATAATATATTGGCTGTTGATCCGAAATTGTTGAATGAGTTGATTTGGGTGGTGGGATTTCATAACAATAAGACGAAATATATCAAAGCTGCCGCGGAAATCCTTAGAGATCAGTGGAATGGCGATATACCGGATACCATTGAGGGTTTAATGTCTTTACCTGGAGTTGGTCCAAAGATGGCATATTTGTGTATGAGTAGTGCTTGGGGTAGAACGGAGGGTATTGGTGTCGATGTACATGTTCATCGCATTACGAACATGTGGGGTTGGCACACGACTAAAGGACCAGAGGAAACAAGATTGGCTTTGCAAGCTTGGTTGCCAAAAGAACTATGGCATGAGATCAATTGGTTACTAGTTGGATTTGGACAAACTGTCTGTTTACCGGTTGGAAAGAAATGTGGAAGCTGTGAGTTGGGAATGAATGGATTGTGTAAGGCAGCCGATAGAAGCAAAGTTACAATTGGAAGAAAGATCAAAGAGGAAAAGATCAAGACAGATCAGGAGGGTAATGTGGCTGAGCGAATAGAAACGATCAAGGCAGAGGAGGATAGTAAGGACATACCGCTGAATCCTGAAGAGAAAGCTCAATTAAAGTCTGAGGCTGGTATTGTCAAACAGGAGGAAGAGGATGCCATTTTAGCAGATATTGCGAATGCTCCTGGAGAATTAGAGAAGACGTCGAAACGGAAGAGATGAGATTATTTCCACAGTTTTTTGTTATTTTATTGCAGCTTGTGTCTTGTTTTGTGCATAGCTGCACATCTTGTAATATGTCTTCGCATAATAGAAAGGCTTGCACTTCTGGGGCTGAGTGGCTATATTCAATATACAAGAGGTCAATCCTCAATTCATATGTTGTGCAACTCTCAGATTCAATTCTAGAGCATGGCATAACCATTGAATCGTGCTGTTGTGTATTTTTATATCTTGTATTATTCATCTATGTTTCTAGAAACTGCCTAATCACCATATTCCTTAAACTGCCACCCAAATGCCTATCCAGAAACTCCATTACCTGTGCACAAGAAACAGCTCATCCACCCCGCCATTCATCCCACACATATATTTTTTTTCCCCATCTTGTATCTTTTTCCACACCCCGAATTAAACTCAAGTTCTCCTCAGGGCCTTCTCGGCCATCAATGGCCATCCAAGTACAAGTGCAAAACCGGGGAAATATCTATAAACATTATATTAGTCTCTATCTCATCACTCTTGTACGAAATAGTTCTGAAGGAAACCTCGCAAGAGGAAAAAGTGAAACACTTACAATACAGCATTTCCAGCAGTCCTCTTAACTAGTTTGGCCCAATCGGATTTAGCAGCTTGTTGAGAAATGGGATAGCGTTCGAATGGATGAGGTTCGAAGCCACGTGCTAGTTGGCGAGCTTGTGTAAGGATGGAAAAGGCGCGACGTGAGGCGACTTGTCGGATTATTGGGGACATGATTTCTTTTGTGGGTGGGTTTTATTGATTGGTTGATCGGTTGGACGATTGTTGTGAGGAGAGTGTTTGATTGGATCGAGGGGAGTAATGTTTATGTGTGTGTTATGATTGAGTGAAGTGATTGGTATATTGTATACACTATATGATTGATTGTATTGTATGGTATGATATGATATGATATGCAAGAAGAGTAACACGACAGCGAGGATACATATATATACAAACATGATATACTTCATCTCATCTTACAACAACATAACATAACATAACATCATCAACCTACACCATCCTATGCATTCCGAAAGACCTCTCCAGCCAACACCACAGCCTCCAGAACCCCAATCCCGAATCCCAAACCGAACCATCATGATCCGACCCAGCAGAAGCATCATGCGAAAATTACCATCGATACAGTCTATCGGTACAAAATCTCCTGATCTCTTCGCTTGGAATCGCTTCCTTCATCTTTCCTTACCGGGAGCGAAAAAATATTATCGAATGAGGGTGCGTGCTTTACAAAAGTATGTTGGATTACATTATATGATTATGGCAGAACCGGGAAGAAATGGGAGAGGAAAAGATCGGAATAAAATCTTGGGTAGAGAGACAGCAGGAAAAGTTGGACAATAGCACGATGGTGGTGTGACGACGGAATGGTATCAGGTCATTTTTAGGAGAGGCTAGGCTAGATGTGGCTTAGTGGAACTTTCGGTGGGTTCCGAATTTTTCGGGTTGTTGGTGCGTGGCGTTGGCGCTTACCCCTTCGTTTTTTTTGTTTTTTTTGACGACGACGATGACGGCAGTTTCTGGGCGTTGTAATGTTAAGAATTGCGATATCGAGTGTTGGAGTATTTGTTCTTGTTCTTGTTCTTGTTCTTGTTCTTGTTCTTGGAAAGAAATGGAAGGAATCTTTAGATGATTGAGACGTGGATATCTTCTTGTTTAAAATTTCTGATTCGAGTGTATCATTTGGATGCAGAGATTGTCATGATATGTTGAGGAATTTGTAGCAGTCAATCGTCTCTCTTGTTTGTAGAGCACGAGTCGAATATCTACTTATCAGACTCATACTATCGTATGCTCCAACTAGCTCAAATTCTGAGGCTCTGTTGTCTCGATCAATTCTAACAATGAGGCTTAACACACAAGACTAGTTGGAAGATTGAGGCTCGGTTGTTTGAGGTCGGACACAGCTATGGAATTCTCGATTTATAAGGCTACTCTACTCAAGATTCAAGCCGTAATGAAGTTCCGATATCTGTATCATTGAACATCATTTTCAATCGAGAACCGTATAGTTCTCTGCCAAATATTCATCCACACCAGACATACAGCTGGGAAAACCGCTTCATTTCTCACTGTTTGAAGTTGGGACTCTCTTTTTTAGTCAAATATAGGTCTATCTAATACCCAAAAGTTTGTAAATCTCTGGTACCGAGTCCCTTCCCAAAGAGAAGACATTGTACTATGATGACCAGGCACAAACTAATCACCAAAACATCCGACAAATTGTGAGCGGCATAGTACATATAATCAATGAATAAACGGCAACATTACTATACTGTAGAATTTCTAGCAGCAAGACATCCATCCACTAAGCTTTCCAATTGGCCATCAGCTTCCATTGCAAAGATGTAAGATTATTTTCCCCATCTATTTCACATACAATACTACAGCACAAGAGCCGTCAGAGAAAAAGGCCGTCGCTACACCACTCATACACAAATTCGCAGGGCCTCTTCAACAATCAGTTACTCTATATCATTAATCACTTCATCGAGAATTTCACACTATCTTATCTCATTAGCTATCTCTCAACTATTCAACCCGATTACAATACCCCCCTGTACTTCGCGACGAGAGTCCATCACATCAACATTCTGGAATTTGCAGAAGCTACTCGCTCTTTACATTATCCGACTCATATAATCACTCTCCTCTTCTCTCTTTCACCACACTCCACTTCATCCTCGCCATACCCAATATCCCACATCATCCTACAGCGCCAGCCTCTCATCGCGCGCTTCCCACATCATCATCTCCAAAACATAAACAATCTCTCCCAAACACAGCAGAAGATCTTTTCCGCCCCCTTTCCACCGATCCTAACATCTCCAAATGCCATAGATTCCCATTCTGCAGCACAGATTCTATTTATCGAACCTAGCAGGGTGGAATTCGGGAATATCATGTATTCCGTTAAATTCCCCCAGGCGCTTCAGAGGTGATACATAGCAGCACGAGCAGCCCAGGATGAAGCATCTGCTTTACATTGACTAGCCATCGTCATCGAGGAGATCCGCTCGAGGGTTCAGGAAATCAAAATTTCTCAAGTTTTTCAAGAATGGCGTCGAACATTGAATTCTCAATTTTTGTAACGATGGGACATTGGAAGTCTTCACAGTGCACATCTGTCCACTTCTCAAGTTTTATATGATCATATATTATGTGTCGACGTTCTTCAAATATAGTTGAGCATCGACCAAGATAATACCCATTTCAAACATCAATGAATTTTTCATAGATGAGAGAATGAAATTATCTAACATCCATAACTCATTTTGAAAGCAGGTCAACTTCATCCCTCGGTGGCCGAAGTTGCTAGGGTCCTTATGGTGTTAGTTGGGCGGTATATTGCGATCTTCGAGAAACAAGTATGATTCCCAGAAATGTATAGTATTGTTTCAAGATGCATTTTTTTACTCTTGACATTCTCAATATGCTACTTTGGGGGTCGGGCCCTCTAACTCGTGTTGTAATTTGAATCATGTCAATCTAGAAACTTGCTGGAATCCAAACAATGATATCGCAAGTTTCAAGGACATCGTCAATTTGACTTTGGGACAATCAGATGAATGGCTTCAATACTTTGATTAGCTATGATTATAGTTTTACCAGACAATTAGATATACCCACCAGCGTCACGAAGATCTTTGACAAATTGCACAACGTGGCCTGATTTATAACGTCGGGACTCTGGGATTATTATAGTACCAAGTCAGAACTTAATAATTGAGTATTCTGAGAATTGAATTCCAAATAGCTTATTTTATTTAATTAGTATAATTTAGATTGATTCCTGGGTTTTTACTTAGCTATCAAGAATCCACGAATACCTGAGAACACAAACGGCCTCGACGAGAATTTGATCCAGTAGAATATCATACTTCTCAGTGAGCTATCTAGTAAATCATGATGGGTGATGAAATGGAAGTTGGTGTTATGCACGCAGGTACGCTGGAATCCGGCCGGGCACACAAAGCAAACCTATGAAGGTCTCAGAATGTCGAAGGTAAAAAGAAAAGTTGCCACATGCTAGTATATTCTTGCTTACCGTGACAGAATACTTGTCGCCAACGGATTCATTGATTCTGAAAACCTCGAAGTTGAACTTCAGGGCAATCCGATAAGATCCCAACCAAGACTGAGATCCAAATTTGCCACAACAGAAACGAAAGTTTCGTAGCAAAAGAGAGAAATAGGAGAGGGATAATAACGGGAAATATCGTACCGCCATGACTCTACGGCTATCAAACAACAAGCGATTCGCCCCGACACAGAGACGGATAAACATCAGAGCTGATAGATTATCGCCCTTCGCTGCTCACCTCATTCTTACAATATCGTGAACGAAAGGATTCAACCCCGCGGATCGCCTACCCATCTGCCCGCCTGTCTCATAGTATCTTGTAAGTGTGATTCGAATACACAGTCAATGTCTAACCTTGCCATTTTGACCCAGCTCCTGACTAGAGACTCTGGAGACAAGACATCAATAACACTCAAAGATCAGCACCTTGTCCATCAATTTCCCGGTAAAACCCCAAGACTGCGCAGAACTTCATGGCAGATTTTGCCAAGGCAGAATCATTTTATATGTACTGTTACTCGCATAGCCTGAAAGCTATCCCAAATCAGATGAGGAAGGCCGTACCAACAGAAAGGGACGAGCCAAGATTGGCTGAATAAAAAACAAAAAAAAAAAACACGCTGGGTTACCGATGATGATTCACTTCATCACCTCACATATCGTCTCATTCAAGGCAATTCTTTAAACTTCAACACTTAAATCAAAATGAGAATAGAATTCGTCACCGATCATCAAGTTCGTCCCTTATCTTATCCCTCGTAAGGCTTGCGTACGTGCGGCGAAAACACGTTACAGCAATGAACACCCCCACTTGGTACTTCTCACGCCTGAATCTGAGACACGTCCAGCGCCCGATAGTGGCTTATGCTCATGAGTATTACCGAAATGTTCCCATCTAAAAAGCATTCGACTCGCCAAAAATGAAGCTGTTCAATGTACGCTTGGCCTTCCAAGAATGATATACAATAATAAATTCTTGGATTAGACCACATGAAAGGACTAGTTTGTAGAATACGGGATGTCAACCGAGGAAAAAAGCGGATACACTCGGCGCAAGCTTGTTTCTACTTCGGCCAAGACCCTCGTTCGAGATGAAGAGTATAGCCTGTTATCAGCTTGACTTCCCCGCCTCACATGATCTAGATTCTCCCTGCATACTTTACTAGTTGACAACATTGCATCGAATGCACTTAATTAGAATGCGCAGAAAGTATGTACTTGTGGAAGATGATGATTTGTGGTGCGAGATGAGAAAGAAGCGTACGTACATAAATACCTCAAGCTTTAAGCAATAGCAAAGAACCTTCCGTACAACAGTAACTCTGTCACCATTAATCGTAACATATGTACCTAATATGAGGATATCGAAAGAAGGGGATGGCTGAATGGTATCAGATCCATACACAGTTAGCACAATTATTTCGACCTTCCTTATCCGGCCACACCTTGAGAGTGAACCCATGAGATATTGTAAGATTATGTCCCGGCAAGACTTGTCGATGTCTGTCCACTCTTCAACGTGAGCTTCAATTTGACCAGGTGTTCGAAGATAAGGAAATTGTCCGATCGGTCAGTGAATCCGAGAATCTAACGGTTGATTAGTCTAGACCTAATCTCGCGATTACTCTATGGGTCTATCTCGCACGCGCGTGTGTGTGTGTATGCTAAATACTAAAATCAACTTATAGTATTGATTTACGATAAGATCCGTTTCGAGACATTTTCTAGAAGTTCTAGTGCTTCTCCCGTGGAAGCACATTAGTTCTGATGGAGTATCGTGGCAAAATGCTTGTTGATAGAAACTCTTATGCAACAAAGTTGTAGAATCATGTTGAGATGGAGGGTGAGGTGATCTTGCCATTCGTCTGGTCCTTATCATTCGTATCTTGGCAAGGTTGGGGTATGCGGAGAGGAAGACATGGATCCCCTGTAAGCCTGTCTGCATCCACACGGAATGGACAAGGCTCGAACATGTCGCCACGGAAATTGTACCTTCGATGCATAATTCCAGAAGCTTACTTCATTCGACAAAGACAACAGCGGAACATCTGCAATGGCAAGAATGATTACCACCTTTTTTGAAGTTACGTTTAGCAATGACTCTTGGTACGGCCCTTCTACGTCCTTAAAAAGAGAGCTCTCGTGTTTTCTCTGTCTGCTCACTGTAGTGAAACCAGCATCGCCTCGGGCTTGCGTTCAATCCTAGGCTGTGGCTTTCTCGATTTAGAAATAATTCCTCATACAGTTTGAGTCCCTTGTGGTCACACGGAGATTTTGTGTTCTTAGACTTCTTATTTGATCGGGTTGTTTCTGCGATAAGAAGTCTTGTGTCGCTAACCGCTAATTTTTGACGTGATCAATCATTGATCTAGAGGATCTGTATACTTCGACTTTTCGAGAGCTAGACCTTTGCTGAAGCTTGATTAGTTGTCAGCATACCATAAGTAAGCCTGCAAGCTCCCGTCTCATTAGACTTTCTCGAGATTCCCCACCTAAAAATCAGACCCTTGAGCTAACAAAAGTACACTAAGCTTAATAGTCTCCTGCAGGCCTCGGTTATTGGTTGCTGTTAAATTCTTCCCTAGTCAGCTTATGAACTATCCCTAACAATTTCATTTGTGTATGAATTGTATAATTGGTCAAATATAATCCCGTATCTCAAAAACCAAAAAGGTTAATGAATGGGAATATTGAATCTCATTTGCGTCTTTCGTCCCAAAATATGTCGAACATGAGAAGCACTATCTCGGCTGCCTCTCTAAAGTGGCAGGTCAATCGGCGGCCTCTCCGAAAATAATAGCTCGACCTAGACGAAGTTTATCTTTGTAGAAAGCGAGGGTTATCAAGTCCTTCCTTCGCACTGTAAGCCAAGTTAGCTGTTGTTACAGTCTTGTTGTTCCTGGGCGCTCTCACGTATATATAAAAAGCCTTGTTCGTAAAACTTGGGCTTAACGGATGCCTATTTAACCCGTATGCAGCGGTATGCTAAGTCGAATGTTGCAGGTGGCATTCAAGGCATCAGCATATGCTCTGCAACCTATACAGCCTGTACGACCTGCCCTACCAAGCTAATTGGTACTTTGTTGAATGGTGTATTCAAACAATCCTTGTCGTTTAACACGAATCCAATCCTGCTTGAGTAAATCGCATTGATCTTAGCGGCTTCCTGCAAGAGTCCTCGAACCCATGCTTTCTGATAACGAAGGAAGCTTTCCATCCAGAAACTTTCAAATGTAAATAACGACTAATTCATATTCGGTTCGAAGAGTGAACAAAGGTACACGGCGCCCCCGTTTCCTAACCCTGGTAATCGATTTTGGCCCGGACCAATCTGCATGTTTGGTTATCTAGTTTTGGGGTTCCCATCACATCTGATGGGCCGAGGAGCTGGAAATTGAAACAACTTGCAGCTGCAGATGGCTTGTAATGGCGTTTTCGTACATCAGGGTTGAACCGCCCAAACATTAATTCACTGGTCGCGTCTCTTGGGTATCGTTCACCTTCAATCGTCGTGCTTGTATAAAGTCGCTCGAGCTCCCTCTTCTGTCAATTTCCTCTTTTCTTCCCTATCCCCTCCCAGTCGACATCGATCCATTTTTTCAACCACAACAATGGAGAAGGAACATTACAACGTCGACGAGTCCTCGTCGCCTGATTATAACGGGAACCATGCTCGTGCTCAATATGTCGACCCTGTTACTGGTCATGCAACAAAGTCTGCTGGTTTGCAAGAAGCCGGTGAGCTTTATGGAAACATTGAAACTGCTGAAGAATATGGTTACGTTTCTCGAGGGTAAGGCTCATCATATCTAATCCAATAATTCATGACCAATGAAATCTAACTGTAACTTTACATATAGATTGAAATCGAGACATATTCAATTCATTGCGCTTGGTGGTACTATTGGTACCGGTCTCTTTTTGGGTATTGGAAGTGCTCTTACAAGAGCCGGCCCTCTCTCGATGCTCTTAGGTTATAGTATCACCGGTATTGCCATCTTTGCCATGATGCAGTGCTTGGGTGAGATGGCTACATGGCTACCTCTGCCTGGAGCTATCCCACAATTTGCTGCCCGTTATGTTGATGATGCGCTTGGATTTGCTGTCGGATGGAATGTAAGTTGATTCACTATGTCTCATATATTTATGATGCAACTCCGCGCTGGGGTATTGGAAATATACAAGCCTAGGATCATTTGCTCGGCACCTGAGTTCATGAGTTCATGCTGATCTTGGTGACCAAATAGAACTGGTATTCTGCCGCGATTACCCTGTGTGCGGAAATTTCAGCTGCTGCTGTCGTCATTCAATACTGGCCGGGAGCAGTGCATATCAATGTCGCCGCATGGATTAGTTTAATTATCGTTCTCGTTATCTGCCTCAACATATTCGCCGTGTCCATCTATGGAGAGGCCGAGTTTATCTTTTCCAGCATCAAAATCATTACAATTGTGGGACTTTTGATCATGGCATTTATTGTAGATCTCGGAGGAAACCCTAAGCATGATCGCCTGGGTTTCCGTTACTGGAAACATGGACAGTTCATGTTGCAATACGACTCCACTGGGGATACAGGTCGATTCCTGGGTCTCTTCTCGACTCTCGTCAACGCCGCCTTCTCGTATGGTGGTGTTGAGTTAGTCGCTGTAGCCGCTGGCGAAGCCGAGAATCCACGCAAGAACATCCCAAAGGCTGTCCGCAGAGTTTTCTGGAGAATTTTGTTCTTTTATGTTCTTGGATCATTGGCTATTGGTGTTCTTGTTTCCTCCAGCGATGAACATTTGCTCAAGGCTCAAGATGATGGTGCCGCAGGTGCTGCTCAATCACCATGGGTTATTGGTATCCAAAACGCCGGTATTCCAATATTGCCATCGATTATCAACGCAGTTATCTTAACTTCCGCTACTTCATCCGCCAATGCCTTTTTGTATACCGGATCTCGTTACTTGTTCGCCCTTGCCCAGAACAAACAAGCTCCAAAATTCCTTCTCCGATGCAGCAAGACAGGTGTTCCATACTGGGCTGTTTTGTGCACAGCTTCTATCTCGCTCATCACATTTTTGTCAGTTGGTTCCGGTGGTGCTGCGACAGCTTTCACGTGGTTTCAAAATTTGACTACCATTGCCTCGCTTTTCACCTGGTGCTCCATTTGTGTCGCCTACATCAAATTTCACAGCGCGTTGGCAGCTCAAGGGGTCGATAGAAACACCCTTGTCTTCAAGAGTAGATTCCAGCCATACACAGCCTGGATCTCTTTGGGTTTCTTCGTCATGATCATTCTGTTCAATGGATTTGATGTCTTCGTTGGTGAGAACCACTCTCACTGGGATGTTACCAGTAAGTATTTGCACTGAACTTTATGAGACTTATCCTAACTTTTTCAGGTTTCCTCACCGCATACATTGGAATTCCAATCTTCTTTTTGCTTTACGGATTCTGGAAGATTTTCAAGCGCACCAAATGGATCCCTTCAGCCGATGCCGATATCTACACTGGTAAGGCAGCCTTGGATGCAGAGGATGGACAATGGCCAGATCAAAAACCAAGAAACATCTGGGAGAAGATCTGGTTCTGGATTGCGTAGAGGAGGATTCGTCCGTAGTTTGTTTTACACTTCGTGTACTTTGTTTGGTGGATCATATACCCATTTGGGCTCGGATCTCATTCGTTAAGATCTAGCTACATACCCCAAAGATATCCTGGTAATTAAGGAAGACTTTCAAATTCAGATCCCTATTGTTTTTGATGCGTGAGGTGTTGATTTTATGGTGGTGTATGATTGATGAGGCTTGATAATAGAAACGTTTCTGCCCTGACATTGTGTTTTGAGGGCCCATATCATCTCATCGTTGTATTCATTCACCATTCTCCTCAGTCAAATTGCTTGATAATTTTGTTGTTGAGTCGTTGAAGGAACGAATGCTATTATTGAGTTCTTTGGTGTAAGCGAAAGGTGTGATAAAAACTTGGAGTCAAGGCGTGAAGAAGTTCATAACAGCAACGCTACGTTGAGCAAAATTATATTATCAACCTTCAGAAGTGTGAGTCAGAATCGTCCTCTTCCATTTTGCAAGATGACTTACTTATACGCCGTAGAAACCTCAGTCCAATTCCTCAATTGTGGATGAAGATGCGTGCTGAGAGAGCCGTCCAAGTCTTGGTTACGACCTTGGATATCCAAACACTTTCATTATGACATCCACGACTCCAATCTCAGATTACCAATTCAATTTAAATATCATCAACCATGCAGAAACATGTACTCAAAACAGAAAAAAACATCAACAAAACCAAAAACAAACAGAATCAGAAATATCTACGAAACTCAAAAGAAAGAAGTAACATCTTCCCAAAAAGCTCATCTTAGTCATTCTCACCAATAAGTGGGTCTCGGCGTGCGGCACGCCCTTCATCGACAATCAGCTCGGCAATAAATCCCCATCTCCAGTTTTTTGAGCAGGAAGTGGATTTCTTTACATGATAGTTTCTCGGATTCCAGGATTGTGTAATGAAACATGAAGGGCACATAGAAAGAGGTTGAAATAAGCTTTATGGAGAGGATGTGATGGATATTTCTGCCTGGGTATGTATGCTGTCAGAAAGTGTGCATATTTGAAGTTAGATGCACATACCACAAGATGGTAAACAACAAGAGTTACCTGGTTTCCTTGGCCGCGGAGTTGTATATTCCCTGACAGCACGAGCAGATGAAGGGATCTAGACAAATTGGGATCCTGTGTCATATCCACTTGTTGACCATAATTGGCATCTAGTAAGAAGTGGCTAGTAAAGACAGATGCTGATATTTAATAGTACTAGGTTTCTGTTCGGTTCTCATTGCGGGGGATGGGCATAGTCATTTACATACGAAGACGAGATTAGGTGTTTGGACTTCTATGAGTCTGATTTAAATTCGAGGATAATAATATCTCATAAAATTAACACACATTGAAAACCAAGTCACTACAATTGAGAACTCACAGTCCAAAAATCAAATCAGCCCACATCAAATCAGGTCAGGAATAGACCGAATTATTAGATCAACGCACATCATTCTGCATATCTATCTACCAGTACCTACTATCGAGCTACCAAGCAATCTAGTGAATGGATCTATCAATCCATTCCTCCATCCCAAAAGCACCAATATGAAAGAGAGGAGTTTTGGGCCCGCCAATTCCTAACACCTATTTGTGAAATTATCCATTAACCCGTCCAGATCCCAAATAAACACACCAGCACACCAATAAGAAAGAGGAGAATTATTAAAAGCAAATAGACCAGTCCTATCCAGTGACCCCACCCAAAAGCTCACCATCAAGCCTAGTCCGCACCATTCCAACCCAAAAATACTTAAACCATAACAACCGAAGAACTCTCCTCGCTATCCTTCTCACTAATAGTTTCCTGTTCCTGTTCCGTCTCTTCTTTCTTACTTTCTTCCTTGGTGCTAACTTCGACCTCAACTTCTACTTCCACTTTGACAGTAGAGCCAGTAACAGAATCCTCGACTTTGGTTTCGCTAATGTTTTTGGTCTCTGTTTCTACTTCCTGGATTGCAGTTCCTGATTTCGTTTTGTCGGTCTCGGCCTCAATGGTGGAAGTGTCCTCTTCTTTTCTTTTGCCCTCATCATTCTTCTCCTCTTCCTTGCCCTTCCCTTTTCCTTTTTCAACGATCGGATCCACCTTCTCCACAATCGGACTATCCACCGCCCCTTCCACTGCCTGATCTGCCGCATCAGCCGCCGAATCATCCACATCCAATTTCTTCTCTCCAATTTCCATTGGATTCTCCTCCTCTTCCTCATCACTACTGATCTCTTCTCCCATAATATCTCTATTCTTCTTTTTCTTCTGTGGTTCCTCCCATTTCCTCTCCCTCTTGACTTGTACCGTCACAGCACTCTCCTTGCTATAAACTCTAAGACCCAATACCAAAACTGCATTCCAAGGATCCTTCTCGAACTCATCTTCTTCTTCTTCTTCTTCGCCTTTGATTGGTGAAGGGAGAGGAGCTGCTTTAGCTTCGGTTTCAAGCACATCGTCTAGAACGCCGACGGTTATGTCAGAGATGTCGGAACAAATGGATTCAAGATCAGAGTCATCATCGTCGTCGACGGGGGCTTTGGGTGGAGTTTGAGTTGATAGACTTGTAAGAGCAGGTGCTGATTGTGAGGTGACTGTAGTTGATTTGACATCAACGTTTATCGCTTTGACTTGGATGACTTTGTCGTCGCTTGAATTAGTCCCCGTCACCGCATTGGCTGGCCTGGATGTTGAGTTTTCAGGCGCCTCTGACGTCGCTCTAGATATCATCGCTGGCTTCTCAGTCTCTGATGGTTTATCAGATGAGGTATCACTAGTCGAAATATTCTCGCCATCTTTAAATTCAATTTCGATGGATTTGACTTCCACAGCCTTCTCGTTGGTCTTTGAATCTTTATCACTAGCGTCTTTTGCAGTTCGCTCTGCAATGACCTTGGCAATATCTTCAGCTGCTTTTTTGGCCTCTTCCTCAACAGCTTTTAAAGCTGCTTCTTTGGCGGCCTTCTTAGCTTTCTTAGTCTTTGCCTTCGCCATACGTTTGATTTTCTGTTCTTGAAGTTTCCGTTTCTCCTTATTATCATTATGAACCCTCTTCTTCTTTTCCTTCATCAATCGCTCTTTAACTTCTTTTCTCGCCTTGTCCTTCCTCTTTTCCTCTGCTTCTTTTCTAGCTTTCTTTTCCTCGGGAGTCTCTTTAACAATTCCCTTGGCATGAGCTAGATCGTAAGATAGACCAATTCGAGAAAGTTTATCACGGCGTCTTTTGGCATTGTTGCGAACAACATCTTCGACTGGTAAAGAACTACCGTCTTTGAAAGCTTTAACTTTCATTAAGACGTCATATTCGCCGGCTGGCAGTTCCAATTCGGCAGTGACGGATCGACGCATCCAATAGTTACCATGACTTCGAACAATATAATCTTCTTCACCAGCTTTGTGGATACGGAATGATAATTCGAACCGGTATTGTCCTTCGAGTCCACAGAAGTAACGACCATCGAGTTGAGAGAGGACAATCATGACAGGCGCTGCGTTATCAAGAGTGAAGGAGAATTTTGTATCATGATAATTGACAGTCCATGGAACTTCCATAGACGCCCATGACTGAGTGACTTTCCATTCATCGGTGAATAATCTTGTACGATCAAATGTTTGAAACTTTTTGAGAAGATCATCATAAGACATCCAGAATGAACCATCATCCCCAAATCGATGCTCGAGTTTTTTCATCCATTCTGGTGTCCATTCTTTGCTTCCATCACCTATCATAGGTTAATAAAAATATGATTTGCATGAATGAGACATTAAACTTACTCCATGCACCCTTCCATTCACCCTCACCCCAGGGATTCCTCAACAAGACAAGTCGTTGCCCGTCCATCTCTACCGCTCGTAGGATTGAATATGCATGACCTTCATATATACCTTTTCTAGAACCACGACCCCAGAAGATACCGGCAGCACAACCAAAGAGGAAGTCTTTATTGACCTTAAGCAACTCCTCCTTCCAGAAATATTCCTTATCGAGAATGTCTGTGCTGAAAACTTCGGTTGTGACACCACCAGTAAGATCCTCGAGCCCTTCACCAGTATGACCTCCTTCAATAGCGGCGTAATCCTTTGAAATGTCAGCGTATACTGTATGAATTCTTAATGGAAATACTTACTCCGTGAGCTTTTGCATATGCCTTCTCAAGCAACGGTAACCAAGTCTCGTTTGGATCTTCACACTGCGCGAAATACAAAGCACCAGAGTTGCTCTGATAAATTTTACGGTAATCCTCTTCGGAGTTGATACGCTGGCGATCTTCGATGAGATTACGTTCAATCCAACTTTCATCGTAATCAGGCTTCGTCAAATAAAGCTTGTCATCAATAATCTCTGATCTCCACTCTCCATCACGATGGAAGACAAATCCATACACACCAATCTCTTCATCTCTGGCAACACAGACTTTCTCAATCAAACCAGGCTTATTTCCCAACGTGCAGAGAGCTGCCATAAACCAACAATCACCATCACGGCCTTGTCTAATGTCATTTGCGCTTGCTTGGTTGACATAGAACTGAGGATTGTCGAATATGTCTCCAACTCTTTTGACAGACCCAGGACGGAATGTTGGCGTTAATCTTTCACTTGTGTTCTCGAGCATTTGGAGACAATCGCCTTTGCCCCATTTTAAATCAAACTCAATGTCGAAATGTGGGTCACGATATTTTTGGTTTACTCGACGACACTCTTTGACAATTTTCGCAACTTTGGCTTTGCAAAGTGCTGCCGCTTCTTCATAGGATGCAACGGCATTTTTGCCTCTTGTAACTGGTTTTGATGCCCTCTGCCCGGCTTTTGTTGTGTAAAGGTTCTTGGGCAGAACGGTAGATGCTAGATTCCAAACATATATTAGCATTCTTGTTAGAAATTTGAGAGTGAATGCTTTATATATACCTTTTCCTGGCGTCTTGCTCTTGAATTTGGCCCAGAATTCATCTATGGCATCCTGAGGGGATATGTGCTTGGTCTTCTTAACATCTGGTGCTGGAACGAAAACAATGTTACCTCCTGGTCCTTGTTTAAGAAACATTTGAGACTCGTCCTCGGAAGAATCATCGTCGCTAGAGTCGCAGGAAGGGGGTGAAGGGGGTAAAGGTGAAGCCATCTTGTTGAATCTCTTGTTGAGCTTTCCTAGCCCTGGGGATGGTGGTACAGCCATATTTAAGTGCCCAAGATCAGCTACTTACCGATTGTACGATACTTATGTACAACCGATGGGCTCGTTCGATTGAATATCCAGTGAATAATGAAGATAAACCGATTTACACAATGGTAACAACGGGGTGAGATGATTGAAGAAGAAATCGAGAAATAGCAGAATTAGAAGCAGAACTTCCTTATATCATATTAGAGAATCTCGTCAACCCCACCTGAAATTCGAACTGCCCAACCGCTGTTGGCGCTTACGTCCCATGTTCAGCGGCTGAGGATTCTCTTGGTCTCACCGCGCGACAATGACCGATTTAATTTTACGTAGCCCAATAATACTAATCATTGCTGAGTATATTGCATGGTGTATCTTTAGGCATACAATCGTTGTGATCAGACGTCCAATCTGTGAAGAGTGGCTGATGTCGGCACTCGTCCGAGGTCGAGCAAAAGGTCAGGATTACCTGGATGCATGACTAATCATTGTAAGCTCAAAGCCTCATTGCCTCACCGAGTATTCGGAGACCCAAGACAAATTGCAATATTTGGACAGATAGAAGGCGCGGCCTACATACTGCCCCAATATATGACTCTTATGACAAAATCGAATAAGAGGATAGACTTTTGATATTGTAAGTACGTCAGATGGACAGGTGACGACGATAAGGTCTACAGAGTAGCCGTCTGTTAGTAAAATAGCGGGGTTCGCATGGACTTCCCGAATCTAGATCAACCATGAGTTGTCCGAGCACCAAGACATCGGGATCTTCAAAGATTAATACATAACATTTATCACAGATGTATATCAATGTCGATAAGAAGTCTTGGTACGAGCATACATAATGGAGGATTTCCCTAACTATTAGATCAGAGATGGATTAGTTATCACAATGTTTCATTCTCTCATCCCATTTTTAACATTCCTACCCGCTGCAATCACGACCATCGCTCCTTCAGGGCCATATCAGCGACCACTAAAACTTACGAATAACCAACATCAAAATTTCGTCGCCTCATCTATTTTTGCCCCCTATGAGAATGGGGTCTCCGAGCTAGAACATCCAGTTGGATTAAAGCCAACATTTGAATGGCGAACTTTTGAGGAGGATGATTTAATATCCAACGCAGGCGGAACATTTGCACATCTACCTGCTGTGGACTGTTTCGATCCCGAGAATGACGGAACATTCGATGTGGCAATCGTAGGCCATCCATTTGATCTAGGAGTCACATATAGACCCGGTGCGAGATTTGGTCCGAATGCTGCACGGCAAGGGGCGAGAAGGATGTCTCCGGGGTTTGGGTGGAGGCAAGTCTGGTCATCCAAATAGGCTATCAGGATGAAAACTCTGACTGTCATTAGTATTGAAAATAACGTGAATCCTTTCCGCGACTGGGCCACTGTGGTCGATTGTGGAGACATTTCGAATACGCCGTTTGATAAGCATTTGGCTTTGAAACAACTCGAGAATGGCATGAAATCAATCAACTCGCGAAGTCCAAAGAATGATACCGATGGCAAGGCTATACGGGCCATTAGCATAGGTGGCGATCATACCATTAGTAAGTTTTCTTGATCATGCGTGGCTTAATCAATGCTCTTGGATATTGAACTGTGTTCAGCTTTACCTATTCTCCGAGCTCTCCACTCAACATGGGGACGTGTTGCCGTTTTGCACTTTGACTCCCATCTTGATACATGGGATCCAGTACAGCTTGGTGGGGGACTATCGAAGTACACCGATGTCAACCATGGAACCATGTTGCACATTGCTCATGAGGAAGGGCTTTTGTCAAATCATAGCAACATGCATCTAGGAACACGGTGTCCACTTATGGATCAACATTTTGATCTGAACAACGATCTAAGATGCGGGTTTACATATATTCGAGCAAGAGAGCTCGACAAGCTTGGCATCAAGGAAGTGGTTCGAAAGATCGTTGAACGCGTGGGCGATGAGTATGTGTATTTGAGTGTAGATATTGATGTATTAGATCCAGCTTATGCACCTGCAACTGGAACAATCGAGCCTGGTGGATGGACAACACGAGAGGTATTTTCCAACCCCAGGGGACGCTTTCACATGGACTAATATTCAAAACACAGTTGTTGCAAATCATTGGTGGGTTATCAGAAGCAGGGCTGAAGATTGTAGGATCAGATGTCGTGGAATTCACTCCAATTTATGACAATTCAGCTGAAACTACTGGCATTGCTGTTGGAGAGATCATTTATGAAATCCTTCAATGGATGGTAAATGTCCCGGTGGTACCTAGAAAGTCGACATAGTCCGCAGCGCTCTCAAAATTGGGCAGGCAGGCAGGCGGGCTAATGACAAAGATTATATCAAATCGAGGTGGATAGACAGTAGTATTTATTTATCGATGAAGTCGTAACCTTAGATGATAGGCTGTCTTCATTATCCTAGACGCAGTATCAAAATCTCAACTTCTCCTCCGAACAATACGAAGTACACATCGTAGATCTAGATGGGCCAAAAGCAAATCCCTCCCTCCCTACATGCTTATTAAGACAAGAAAACAACTAAGCCTCAAACTGTACTAGTGCTGGGCTTATCGATAACTCCACCAATGAAGCGGCACGATCAGAAAGCTTCTCGAACAACCCCACTAAAAGCAGTGACGACATTCCGGGAGAGAGCTCAAGCTCCTCTCTCGTCCAATGAAAGACTCTGAATTACCATGCAGTTTACTCCTCCAATACCATCCATGGAGAATCAAGAATCGACGACATCATCATGCCACATTGGCAGCCAAATACCCATAAGTACAACACAGATTGATATCCACCCACCTCTTGGAATCCCCCTCTCTTGTACTTCCTCATTCATCTCAACCATCTGCCAATATTTCTCTTTTCATGTACTCTCTCAAATCCTTTGCACCCAAAACCTTCAGACACCTCGGTCGACAAGCTTTGATTTCCCGCTCTTTGGTTCCCCACGTTCCACATAGCAACTTCGCAAAGCAATTCACAACCACACAATTAACAATGGCACAAGAATATAAGCTCAAGGATCTCAGCTCCTTGGATCTGAAGCCTGGAGAGAAGAAAGAAATCGAAGTAGAGGGTGTAGAAGGAGGAAAGGTACTATTGTGTAATGTTGGCGGGAAAGTTACGGCTATAGGCCATAAATGTACACATTATGGTGCTCCATTGGTCAACGGTGTTTTGACTGGAGATGGTCGTATTACATGCCCATGGCACGGAGGTAGATATTCGTGATCTTGGAGATGTAAAGGAACATGTGCTAACGTTTCATCGATAGCTTGTTTTAATGCCAGCAATGGAGATATCGAAAATGCCCCTGCTCTCGATGCCCTCCCTTCGTTCGAGTTGTCCGAAAAGAATGGCTCGGTGTATGTTACAGGAGAGGAAGAGACCATCAAGGGTAGCCGCAGAAAACCAAACGTCAGAATTACCGGAGGAATCGGGTCAGAAAAGGTAGTAATTGTTGGCGGTGGAAGTGGCGCTCTCAGCACGCTTGAAGCACTTCGCGAAGCCGGTTTCAAAGGATCAATTACCATGATCAGCAACGAAGGATACTTACCAATCGATAGAACAAAATTGTCGAAAGCTCTCATTGATGACGCATCAAAACTTGCTTTGAGGGATGAAGCTTGGTTCAAAGACGGATCTATTACAACTGTCAATGATACTGTTACAAGTGTTGACTTTTCGGGAAAGAAGGTAGCAACAAAGAATGGTAGCTCGTAAGTGTATTCTCATGTTTGGTACGATGTTGCATTTGGAGTCGTAAATTTTACAACATCCATTCAAGATGATGGACAAGATGTACAGGTACCCAATTATCAGACGATACTAACGTGCTCGATGTATAGTTTCCCCTATACAAAGTTGGTGTTGGCTTCTGGTGGATCTCCAAAGAGTTTACCTTTGCCTGGTTTCAAAGAGCTGGGCAATATCTTTCTCCTCCGTGATATTCATCATGTGAAGGGTATTGTGGCGGCTATTGGGGAGAAGAATAAGAAGATTGTCATTATTGGAAGCTCGTTTATCGGAATGGAAGTTGCGAATGCTACAGCTAAGGATAATGATGTTACAGTTGTTGGCATGGAATCTGCACCACTTGAGAGAGTTATGGGTGCTGAAGTCGGCAAAATTTTCCAAAAGGCTTTGGAAGGAAATGGAGTAAAGTTCCATATGGAAGCTGGTGTTGAAAAGGCTGTCCCATCGAAGTCAGATTCTTCTAAAGTTGGAGGTGTACAATTAAAGGACGGCACGACCCTTGAGGCAGATTTGGTGATCTTAGGAACAGGTATCAGTCCTGCAACAGAATACCTGAAAGACAACAAATCAGTTGAACTTCGTGAAGATGGTTCACTATCAACTGATGAAAACTTCGTCGTTTCGGGTCTAAAAGACGTTTACGCCATCGGTGATATCGCAGCTTATCCATATAATGGTCCTGGTGGCGAAGGAAGTTTAGCTCGAATTGAGCATTGGAATGTGGCACAGAATTCTGGAAGAAGTGTTGCTACACATATTAGCAATCCTTCCGCAAAGCCTAAAGCATTCATACCAATTTTCTGGTCAGCACTCGGCTCACAACTCAGATATTGTGGTAACACTATCAATGGTTGGGATGATTTAGTGTTGCAGGGTGAACCAGAAAAAGCAAAATTTGTTGCTTATTATTGTAAAGAAGAGACTGTTGTTGCTGTTGGTACTATGCAATTTGATCCAATCATGATACAGGCGTCAGAGTTGATGAGAAGAGGAAAGATGCCAAGCAAGAGCGAACTCAAAAAGGGACTCAAGCTTGAAAGCATTAATATTCCTGCTGAGGTTAAGATATAGGACTCAGTGCATATGGTATGGGCGAAGAACAGACGAATGGATGGGGGGGATCGGGACATATCGGGACATGAATAATTAGTAGCATGCTTAATGATTATAAAACTGAATACAATAATGGAGAAATCATAGCAAATCTCTTCAAAAAGTCAATCCCGTGAACTCTTCATACGCAATTCATCCTCTTGAGTCCTGTACAGTAACAAATAGAGCCCTTGCCTCAAGTCACACATTTCTCCAAATTCATTTCCATAGGAGGCAGATTCGATCGGCGCGATGAAAAACTGACATTGCCTCCACTGCCAAGTCCACCTTCTACAGCTCTACTGCCTCAGGATTTTGTGCCGGATGGGTCTGTCTCACCGATTCACGACTTCACCTTGAAGAAGTGCGAGAAAGTGGCAGGGTTAACTTTCTAAAAAACAGCGACGCATTACTTTCATATTGATGCTATAAGCTTACATAAATACCAATAGTACCATAATTCTATATACATTCTCTTCAAGCCCAGTACATACCAACCAAGCGTATGAATTAGTCCATTCATATCAGCCAAAAAAGGGAACATTCTCCATCACTGTAGCAATAAACGCATCCGGGGGTAAAAAACACAAACTTCTAAAAATTTCCACTATCAGGAAACACCTCGCCAACGCATACAAAAGAAATAGTGGAGCAGCACCCCATGACAATTTTCTGGGCGTTGCAATTCTTCTGAAATCACCAAAACATATCATACCGCAGTAGGGAATCAGGGTATAGATGAGTACGAACACGGTACACCAGATACTTGTGGACCACCAGAGAATCTGCTCGATACGGGTTGGGAATGTGAAGTTCCATGCCGCGACGTGGATGCATCCGAAGACTATACTGCCGAATTCGAAGCCGATGAGCCAGGCTTCTTCTTCGTCGGCGGAGGGATAGATGGTATCGTTTGGGATGGGCGCGCCGGATATGAGGGGTGCAGCGTGAGTATTGAGAATTATGCTAAGCATGGATGCGCGATCGAGATCTTTATTCATGAATTCGAGGAGGGGAGTGGGGATGGGGCCTTCGTAGGAGAGGATTGTGAAGGGAATTGAGACGGCTTTGGGTTTGCTCCAGTTGAGGATGTAGACTAGGAATGCGCAGGTGGAGAAGGCGATGACTGCCAGCTCGAGTTGGGCGATTACTAGGCCTTTGATTGCTCGCACGATTATTTGGGCGACGATCCAGAGGAATTGAGCGGTTGCGATGATGCGTATTAAAGTATCATTTTTGCTTTTGTCGTTGATTTCCTCGAGTGTGATGTTGGGAAGTCGGATATGCTCGCATCGTCGAAGTGAGAGGATTTGTTTAGCGGTCAAATGGTACGGATTGGGATAATCGATAGGAGCAGGAGTCGCAGCACCCGAGTCTGAAACATTGACTCGGATTGAGGCCTCATTTGCATCTGGAGATACGCACCCGGTAGATGATTCCATTAATGGGGTAGAAGCCTCGGTCGAAGGTGAGTGTGGCGTCTGAACAGCGAGAATGTCAAGCGCAACGCTGGGCTTGGCCTCGATATCGTTATTTTCACTTGATGCTGGATTGCTTCTAATTACAAAACCGCCCATGTTTGCGAACAAGGTATGAGTTAATGTCCACTCGACATCATCATCAGCAGCCCAAGCTTTGAATTTTTCAAGCTGTTTCCGTGCAACATCGAGATCACTCCAAGCTTTCGCAAGCAGGATCTCTGGAGCGAGGATAGTTGCTATCATCCATTTGAGATTAGTTGAGAAATGTCTGATTCTCCACTTTATATCGTCTTTCAGACCCGAATCTCGACTGGCTCGTTGTTGGGGTACGTTGGGATGCTGAATGGCCCATGTACAGATGATGATTGTGAATAGACATGTCCATAGAATATTGAGCGTTCCTCGACTGTTTGGTGGTGAAACATAATTAGTTGATTTTGCTGGAATTGCACAAGTTGTATCGAAGGTCGTATACGCATTTGTAGCACCCATGTGGCTGAAGAGACTATAGGTTACCATGAGGGAAAACATGATTTCGCTTTTGAATTCTCGTATATACAGAGTGAAAAGAAATCAAGTGGGAGTAGGAAATATAAATAACACAATTCAGTTGGGAGAGGTGTGCTTCATATCTCTATGGGAAAGAACGACCATGTACAAGAAAGACTTTTCGTTGATACTCTATCTATCGTCACTTCATCACCAGCCATTACTTGACATCATTGCGATATCAATAACTCAGATGGTGACTTCCCGTCATAGAGATGTCAAAAAGTGCAGGAGTTTCATCATTTTTTCCGAATGTTAATATCAACTCCAAGCCTCAACACATATTCAACAGCCATAGCAAGCGCGTAGAACACCAGTAATTCGGAAATTTGGTCGATTTGTACGAATAACGTTCCTGTATGTAGTAGGTCTACATAACTTTGAAAGAGAAGCACTCTGGTTGGAACTCGAGACGATGTCCTGCGATGGTAATTGGGGGGAAACAATTAGGGCAAACAGTCAGCATATTTCCGGATACGCGGAGCGAACTATGATTCATGAGCCCTTGGCTTCACAAATGCCAAGGACTTCCTTGATATTTGGTGGCAGAAGTGTTCGAGGAAAATACCCAATAGTCGCGGGAAATGTCCATCGAAATACTCCTCCCCGATAATAGCCGACCTCGAAACAATACACGTCGCCGTCAGTACAGCATGACTTCGAAGAAACCCTTTTTGAATGTAATTTGTGAAGTTCCCTACTCAAAGCCATGCACTGTAGCTTTGCTTGCTCTATTTTTTCTTGCCTCAAACCTCTCCACGCTCACAAAATGATCAACTCGAGCTTCCAGATTAATAAAGAGTGTTGAAGTAGAAAACGACAACCAAAGCCCAAACTATCCCACTTATGATTGCATGTGATAGTCACATGACCATTCTCGCTATCAAAGTTCCGGCTTAACTTCGTGAGACGTCTAGCTCTATCAAGAGAATATTTGACCAATCATTTAGTTAATGTTATCTCATAAAATCTTCGTTAGCTGACTCTCCACCGCGGTCGATTTTCCGGCCAATTCACCAATCATAATAAAGGGGTTATCAACAAAGATTCTTGGGGGGTGGTACAAAGAAATGAATGACCATCACCAATATTAACACTCATTGATGTTGGAATAAACACTTATGATTAAAGCATGGATTTTGTGAAGGCTCTTATGGAAGTCCATACTGAAGATGCTAATGCTTTTATGGACAGTTCCATGAAAGCATAAATGATACAATTTTGGGGTGAATCTAAAGGTGCACAAACACGTGGTCGGGTATATCCTCATTTCCCCCTTTGATTCTTGTCGCGGATTCAGAATTTTATATATTGCTCTTTAATATCCTTTGGCAATGGAAATATTCATGTGAATACTTTCAGCTATTCATGAATGGTCTCTTATCTTTGAATCCACTGCGAATGTCCATTAAGCAGGAGCGAGAGGTCATGTCCTTGCTGTGGCCGGAATGCCTTCCGGCCACGAAGAACAAGATAAAAAGGACAGAATTTTCGCACTTTTTGCTGAAACTTTTCTTTGTCTTTCAACAACACAACTTCTACAAAACTTCAAGAACTTTCAAATCACCTTTTCCCACCAATTTATACCAAATTTTACTTCATCACTACCTCCTCATTCATCTTCTTAACTCATTTGCATCATGGGTTCAATTACTCCCACCCCTCTCCCACACTTCGAGGTTCTTAGGGATACCAAGCCAGAAGATAACTCACTGCCAGCCTTCATGGTATCAACAACTAGAGGTTTCCTTCCACGTACTGAACCTATCATCGCTCTCCCTTCCGAATTCGATACTCTAGAATCTATCCTTCAACGCATGCCTATCAAGACTCTTGATGGCAAGCCAGGTCTTCTAGCTACTTTCACCCTTGGAGAGACAGTTCTTAATGAGCTTCCAGATCTTACTGATGCTATCAATAAGTATCAAGATAACTTACCACTTATGAATGCTCTCTATCGCGACTATAGCTTCTTAGCTAGTGCGTACCTTTTGGAACCCTGTCATGAGAGATTCCTTAAAGGTGAAGAGTATGGATTGGGAAGACAAACTTTACCTAGGGTTATCAGTTTGCCTATTAGCAGATGTGCTGAACTGTATGTATATTTCTCACTTTTGTTTCACTCCTCATGATCACCTATCATCATTGCCTTGAATTCACTTACAACTATCTACCTTTCAATCTCACTTCATAAAATACTAACTTGATTCATCTATAGTGCTGGTTTCAAACCATTTATGGAGTATGCTGGCTCATATGCTCTTTACAACTACCGCCTCGAGGATCCAGCTAAAGGTTATACATATGATAACTTCCGTCTCATCCGTGCCTTTGAACATGGTCTTGATCACACTTCCAGTGAAGCTGGTTTTGTTCTCGTCCATGTAGATATGGTCTCTAACTCTGGACCATTGGTTGATGGTGTTGTCAGTGCTTTAGAAGCAGTTGAGAAACATGATCGAGGTTCGTTTGAGGGAGGTATGAGAAAGGTTTTGGGGGCTATGACTAAAGTCAACGCTGTCATGGATGGTAAGTTTCTTACTTTTTTCTTTTTCCTTTCGCATCCTCAATTCTTAGACGACTGAAATTGACACGTCATGAGGCATGTGGCAGAAATCGAAGCCTGGTGATTACACCTCTTTCAGAACATTCATTTTTGGTATTACTAGCCAATCTATGTTCCCACATGGTGTCATTTACGAAGGTGTCTCTGAGGAACCTATGAGTTTCCGTGGCGAATCTGGTGCTAACGATTCTATGGTATATTCCCCCTTTCTTTCTCTTCTGCCAATCTTCAACACAAAGCCCCCATTCTAACTAAATCTAGATTCCACTCATGGACAATCTCCTCAATATTCCTATGCCAACCACTCCTTTGACCTCAATCCTCAAGGATTTCCGTTCCTACCGTCCAGGAAACCACCGTCAATTCCTCGAACATATTCAAAACGCCTCCTTGGCTGTTGATCTTAAATCCTTCGCTCTGTCTTCTCCTACATCTACTGCTCTCTATCTGCTCTGCATGGACCAAGTTCGTGATTTCAGATGGCGTCATTGGTGTTTCACTCGTGAATACATTCTCAAGAAAACCGCCCATCCAGTTGCAACAGGTGGCTCTCCAATCGTTACTTGGTTGCCCAACCAGCTTGGTGCCGTCTTGGGTGAAATGACGAGAATCTGGAAGGAAGTTGGTAATGAAGGTGAGGGAATGGGCCAGGAGAAAGAACATGTCAAGGATGTTATGGAGGCAGTCATTAGACAAAAGGAGCAGTTGGAGAAGGAAGTTGAAAAGTATTGCAAGGAGAGGGGTGTTAATACTACTGCCGCTTCTACTTAAATTGGTTCATTTTTCATGGAACGATGGCTTTAGGTAATTAGCTGGGTGGCTAGGATAGATTCGATTTGAGATGCATTGCATACTAGATTGCATATGCGAGCCTGGACAATGAGCTTTGAATTTCCTATTCACTAGCGTGCGAGATTACACGGAGGAATGGGAAGGTTGCAAATTTTACGGCAATGCTTATTAGGTTTTATGGAAATACCATTGGGAGGATCGTTGCTTTAGTTTCCTTAGTAGGAAATCGCATGGATTTCATAGCTTGATTCCAAATACAACGATGAATATAATAAAATCAAATAAAACTATGATACACATGGGTTTCCTTTGTTTCCTTTGTTTCCTTTGTGACCTTGTCCTTTAGTGATTATTGATTTGGAAGATCCTGGGATCTATAGGGCCTCTACGGCACTGAAGCTTGTGACAGAGGGTAATGGTTAAAGCCATTGCAAGTAATGATAGCGTTTACTACTACAAAGTCACAGCCAATATCAGCAAACCTAATCATTAAAACAGTTTATTCCCTTCTCAAATCCATCCTATCTGTAGAACAAAATTGCCTGTCAAAGGTTCTCACATCTTTTCTTCAGATCCGTATTATATTTCTCAAATTGGCCTTTGATAGGTTTCCCCAGAAGCCAAGGCCGCATCAAGAAAGAAATACCTCCAGAGTATTCTTCCACCTGTGTGAAAGTAGTACCTCCAGGATTACTGTTACTCGGTTCGATAAGAAACGAATGGAGACCGGAAACCGTCATAACAGGTGGACCTTGCCATGCAAATTTGTTTGGAGAGTTTTCCTATATCGGAATGAGAATTTAATACAGTTTTGAGTACGTTCTTGTTTCTCTGAATGGTCCATTGAAGAAGCGATGTGGATAGTTGGATGTACTCACGGTGATAATAGAATCGAATTCAAAGTCTTGCATGACGCAATGAAGTTTTTTGCCGATGGCAAGGGGATCATCGGTGTCTAAAGGTGTGATACTCTTCACAAATCCAGTGTGCCATTCATCAATATTGGGAAAATCTAGAAGCTGAAGTTTTGAGAGTTAGAATTTGTATGTGTCTGCAACGGAGGTAATGCGGCATACCACTTTTCGGACGGTCTCTGGCGAGGCATCTATCTCGATTTGTGTTGTGATCATCTTGATTGTTATTAACAGAGAATCATTCTTGGGATAAGCAGTATAAGTGCTTTATACTGAAACGAACATTATTTTTTGACGTAGATTGATACTTCGGTGGCGCAACTCAGTGAGTATTACAAATCCCACTGTTGGCAAACGCGGTCAGCATTTAGTTGCTAATAAGAATGTCACCACATACACTTTAATGCTAGAATGATTCGTGATGATCAATACTAAGAATTGGTACATTCCTGTTGCATTTCGCCAATTTCGAGATTTTAGCCCGAGAACAACTGTTTTCCCAAAACTTTTACAGTCCATGGACTAACTAAAAGTACCTTGAACAGTACCATGACTTTCTGGACCACAGATATAAGCCATGACCTGTAAGGATTTGCGTCCTGATCGATAATCGAAAAGAAGACATAGTGACGACGAACATAGTGCGTTCTTTCAGAGCTAGAATTGAGGCCCGATCATCCCAGAACTTTGAGCGAGGGAGAAGAGAGCTTATGCAGGCATTCGCAAATATCAACATCCCTTTCATCGGTGGCAATGAACAAATCCAAAGATGGTTACCTTCGTGAAGCCGATAGCAGGAATGTGGCTGTCACATTTGTCAGCCACTTCACTCATGACCAAAACCACCAATGCAGAGACTGTTTATTGGCGAAAAAGTTTTTGTGGTTGGAATACATGATGAATTGGCGACCAAAATTATCGAAAGTCTCGTTGCTCCAAAAGATTGCGAATTTCATCTGAGCCAGTTCTGCAATATTCTAAGCACAGCTGTCAACAAGAATCCAAAGTCATGATCCATGTTGTGACGCGGGAACAGCAAAACTAATACCGTACCGAATGTTGATAAATTTGTCGCATAGCTGCACGTTCAGAAAGCTGAATACTTTCTCGGGGGTACTAGTACTATATAGTACCTAACAAATGAAAATTCTCCCGTCCGATTGAAAGTTCTCAAGTGTCAGATGTATTGAAATCAGTTTCTCTCGACGCCGCTTCATACTGAGAAATCACACTGACAGATTTAAGGGCTGAAGGTAAACTCTAGGGTTTTTGTTGGTATAGCTGTAAGTAGTTGTGTGAGAATTGAACCTCAGCTGTTAGTCTTGTCACCATGGACAGATCGGCAGGCACCAAGGAAAAGTCTCCCAACCCAGAATTCCAAGATTAATGATCAAAAATCCACAGAGCAGATGAAGAGAAGATTGAAGCTGGCAAGAGAGTGAAAGAAGATGCCGGCTTCACTAAGGATAAGATGACACCGGGCATTCGTGATACTGCTGCCACTGCTGTTGAGCAAACAGCCCGTGAGCTGAAAGGCCCTGTGGTGGCAAAGTTAATACTTTCGACGAAAAGAAACTCAATATAAATCCCCATACAAATTTTTTTCACAGTCATTCTCAATGGCCATTCTCTTGGTTAAAACTGGATGTTATACGCCGTGGTATCTTGCTGAGGGTACCCCTTGCGACGGGAAGTATCAATGCTTGGTGGATAACAAAAATGTGCATTGTTGCATACCTGCAGTAGCGTGAGAAAAGTTTTGACGTTGCATCCCTAGATAACATATAATATCTCGAAGTACCGCTGTTTTGTAGGGATAGTGAATGTCACATCAATCATTGATTGATGTATCTTTAAATCAACTTAGAATCTCGTAATATTGCCATAAGGATGGCAAGAATGCACTTCCTAGCGACAACTGTGTTATATGATGTAGACGGGAAATGGAGAAAAGAGACATGATAGCAATACTGAAAATTCCACTATGAATGTCAGATCGATGTTAATATCGAGGGGGCAGAACGCACATCATCACGTGATTCAGACGCTAAAGTATATTTCGCGCGTACGTCCGTTCTTGTCATTGTATAGCGTTTTGTTTCTTTCCTGTCTCCCAATGATACTCAAGTATCCAACAGCAGAGGCACTAGAGCTGGATACAAGATATTTAAATTGCTTGCGCAACTTCTTGAGCATATTCAAGTGGCTCACATGAGTTCGTCCACCCCGCTCGCACGCAACAGTCCAGGATATTTTCATCATTTTGCATGCAACGCAAAGTCATTATTTGATTTGCTAAATAGCTGACTTTTCTGTTTGATCACATCTCTGCCGTCATCATATCTTCCAATCAATCGACAAGTGTATGATGAAACATTGTTCCAATATTCCTATGTTCGTTCTACGATATGCTTTCTGTCCTGATTAGTGTCACGAGCGTATCGAATTCTGTGTCAAGCCTGTACCAGGAAGTCAGGATCATATTGATCTCAAGAAAGCTCTCGTATAATATTTAACTTATAGTCTGAAAATATGATGAAAATATGATGAAAATATGATGAAAATATGATGAAAATATGATGAAAATATCTAAAACTTTGTCGCCATCACACATTTAGCCGGGGAATTAAATTGGTAGCCATGAAATTTGTACATATCAGTAGGAGTTCGCTCCCCTAAAATCCAGTTATCTTGCAAAATCTATCAATCTTTCGCTTCGTCTAAGTTGAAAGTCTTCTTACGTTTCCATTTTTCTCAAATTGAGATGGCCCCTTCAGTGATCGAAGCTATCTCTGAAACCACTCATGATATTCGCGAAAAGATCGCACCTCAATTATCAGACAAAACTGATAGCGATGCCGCCAAATCTCAAAAAACATCAAGCATTGAGAAACTTGCACCTTCTGTAGTGATCCCTACTGTTGCGACTCAAGAACCACACCGAGAGCCGTTAAACCTTAGTGGCGTTCTGGATCAATTTGAAAGTTTCGACGTTACTCCAATCATCGGTCGTGAATATGTTGGAGTAAATCTTGCAGAATGGATTCATGCCCCCAACTCTGATGATTTGCTTCGAGATTTGGCTATCACAAGTAATTTACAATTTGAAACATCGTGATTATCAATACCACCTGCTTACTTATCATTTAGTATCCCAACGGGGCGTTGTGTTCTTCCGCAAGCAAGACGATATAACGAATGATCTTCAAAAAGAACTTGTCCAACGGCTTGGTGAGCTTTCTGGCAAGCCGAAAACCTCCAAGTTGGCAGGTAAACCGTGTCATTGCTAGAAATGCCCAAATAGTTAACATTATTCTAGCACATTCATCCTGTGTCCAACTCCGGTCGTGAGCACGGCGGAAAAGATGACGAGATAAGTGTGATATCATCTGCCCAAGCCAAAAAGATATACGACCGAAATTTTGAAGCCAAGAATCGCCAAAGTGCCAAAGAAGGCTGGCATTCCGATATAACGTTCGAACCCATTCCATCTGATTATGCCTTACTTCGACTGACTGAACTTCCCAAAACTGGAGGTGATACACTTTGGGCTTCTGGATATGAGGTCTATGATCGAATCTCGAAACCTGTACAGAAGTTTCTTGAGACATTAACAGCTACCTATGCGCAGCCGGAATTTAATAAAGCAGCAGATAAGAATGGCTTCAAAATTTATTCAGAAGAAAGAGGTGCACCTGAGAATGTGGGAGAAAAATTGGAAGCTGTCCATCCAGTTGTCAGGACAAATCCTGTTACAGGTGTACGTATCCCAATTTTCCAACTCTGAATTGAAGGCTAACGCGAAAGAATGAAGTGGAAATCGATCTTTGCACTTGGTCATCATGTATCTCATATTAACGACCTGACAACTATCGAAAGCGATGCTTTGCTAGCGTGGTTCTTGAGACTTGTAGTTGATAACCATGATCTCCAAGTAAGACATCGCTGGGAGAATGTTAATGATTTGGCAATTTGGGATAATAGATCGAATGTATGTCCCTTCCAGCCCCGAAGCTATGTCGTGTCGCAAGCTAACGAGTTTTTGAAAAAAAAAGTATCATGTTGCAACTTCTGATTACATCAATTTGGGACTGGGCGAGAGAGCTGGTCAAAGGGCTGTGAGTCTAGGTGAAAGACCATATCTTGACCCGGAAAGTACTGGAAGGAGAGAGGGGCTGGAGAAGCTTCAAAAGCCGGAATGAATAGAATGAAGATTGATTGTTGGCGAGGAAAGAAGAAAAGGTTTAAATTTGCGGACAATTTTCGGAAGTTGTTGCTTTCCTGAATTTTTTGACATCTCGCAGTTAGTAGAAGTCCCAATGAATTGTTATTTTCGAAGGAAGAGTGGGAAAGTTTCTCAACTATAAATCAAATGAATTTTATTACTAAAACGGAGCGAAAACCTAAATACGAGTATCCTTAACTTGTACTGTTTTGGCTGAAAATGGAAGGTCTATTTGTGAATGTTCTGCATCTTCAGCTCAGCTTTCTCGGAGCATCAAAGTCAATCAAACCCCACCAGTACAACATTTCGCCTCCTTTTACCCATCACCGAGGTCTTTCTAAGCCTGGCCATCCCTCACGGCTTCTTCTTTCTTTCTCTCTTCCTCAATCCTTTGTTTATCCCTACCCTCTCTCCTCCAATCCGGCCCCCATTTCATGACCGCAAACAACATCGGACTCAAAACGACATACAACAACGCAATAAAAGTATATGCCCATCCCAAACCCATTTTATCCACCATCGGTACAATCAGAGCCGTGCTTCCTGCCCCCAAGAGACACCTTACTAAATTAAAAGCTGCCGTCGCCGTCCCCGCAGCCCCAGGATTGATATCCACAATCAGGATACTAACAGCCTGCGTACTGGCAATCAACGTGTAACCCAGCACCACTAAAATTACACAAGGTCCTGCAATATTTACCCGGAAATCCATTATCCATCCATAGGTAATAGTACTCAAACTCGCAAGTAAAATCATGGGAAACCCTACTTGCAACCGTGCTTTTTCAATGGGAAAATGAGATAGATCTTGTTGTCGGGACTTCACAACTGTGATTCCTAAGCGATGAGCTTCTCGGAAATAGGACCAGTCGATTATTTTACCCTGTGTGAAAGCTGCGAGGAAACATCCGCCACTGATGGGAAGGTACATGAGACCGACTCTTAAATCGTCATAGCCGTATATGTCGTGGAATTGAGATGGCATTCCAGAAATGACCGCATAGAAACCTGCATAGACAATTCCAGCATAAAATAGCAAAAGTGCCGCTTCTTTCTCTGCTACTATTTGTAATGTTGCCAATAGATTTGGAAAGCGTAGTTTTTGAGCTGCGGCCAATTCATCTCGTTTTGAGTAATCGGGAGTAATGCCCTGCTTCAAAACTTTACGTTCTTTACGTATGCTGGTGAGTGAACGACTCCATTTGGGTGGTGGTATTGATCCGTCGCCTACTATTTCCCTGCAGGTCTCGGGCATGAAAAGAAGAAGAGGAATGAAGAATACCATGGAGAAGATAGCTAGGAATCCGAAAATCCATTTCCAGCTGGTGTATTGGGATATGATACCGCCAAGAATTGGACCGACTGCGGGTGCAAACCCAGCCATCATGGATGCATAACCAATGTAAATTCCTCTTTCAGCAGAAGTGGCAATGTCAGCTACTACGGCATTTGCTAAAGCAACAGTACCGGATCCACCGGCTGATTGCACCATACGGAGAATGAGGAGAGCGACATAGTTGTTTTGGAGAGCGAGAGCTATGTTCGATATGATGTAGATAGTGAAGCAGATAATGTAAGCCGGGCGACGACCCGCTGTATCTGAGAAACCACCAATGAAAGCCGGAGCTATAGCTTGGAAAATCTATGGCTATGTAAGAGATGATGTAGCAAGGAATAAAACGAGACTTACCATGTAAGTTGTAACTGTCAAGTTCACTTGACTACTAGTGACATGCAAGTCTTCAGCAATGGTATTGATAGCTGGGAAATAGATTTGAGTTGTAAAAGGGGAGAAAAAAGTGGCGAATGTGGCTATCAAAACGAGATGTCTTTTCTCCCACTTGGAGAACGATGTATATGGAACATTTTGCTGTTCAGGTACTGTGCTTTCGTTAGGAACATCAATCTTCGGAGCCATGTTGTGTCCCTCAAATCTTTCTGGTCGGGAATGTTCCTGAGATGCAAGCCTGGTTGGACTATCCTTGATCTCTTCCCTCGGACTCACTTCTTCATCGATCATGTCCTCGGATAGGGATTCTTCCTCTTTCATCTCATTAGCAGTCAATCGCTCTGGGTTTACCTGAACCATCGTGAAGGAAAACCTTTCAAAGGAGTGAAGATGTCACAAACAATGTCATGGAATTAGCATAACATAGGGAAGCAAAGATACCGATTCTTATATTGTATGCACGTCGGCGCAACGGTGGTTATCGATTTTGGTAATAAGAACTTAACTCCGTTGATGAATCCTTGTTAATACCGTGTCATCATTTCGCATGCAACACAAAATCACTGTTTGATTTGGTACAGCGTATTGAGTATATGTTTGTTCCTGCACCGCAACTATAATACATTGCAAGCCAATAGGTTGCTGGTATACTGTTCTGAACGCTCTTCAAAAGGCTCCATCTATGGCGTCTTTTTGGGATAAAAAGTAACAAAAACCAGCTTTTTAATAAATATTACTAGTTTCTAATATAAATTACTAGTTTTTTTTTAATATAGATTGCTAGTTTTTTAATATAAATTACTAATTTGAATTATATAACTATATAATTGTACAATTAAAAAATCACACAATGATACAATCGCACAATTAAACAATGACACAATCGTACAATTACACAATCACATAACTAACTACATAATTACACTAATAATTTTTTTAGAATTTCTAAAAAATAAAAAAGTCTTTAAAATTTCTATAAAAAATCAATAAGTTCTTAGAATTTCTAAATTTTTATTTTATTTTAGAATTTCTAAATAATTAAATTTTTAGAATTTCTAAAAAAAATCATTAGTATGATTATACGATTGTGCGATTGTGCGATTGTATAATGGAAATTAGTAATCTATATTTTAAATTAGCGATTTATAGTAAAAAACTAACAATCTATATTAAAAGGCTGGTTTTTGTCATTTTTTGTCCCAAAAAGACATCATATCCATCACAATTAGGATGAGAGTGATGATGAGGTTGTTGAGACGCCAGATCCCACAATGCTTGTCGACTGGCTGACATAATCACTGTTGTGATTACAAAAACCGACTGGAAACGTAATATCATCATCATGACATGCTTCACTCGAAGATTGTGCAACGGTATCGATACTACGGCACCCAGGGATAATTGTAGAACATCTTATGTGCTCCTGTGGTTTCGGAACAATAATCGAAATAAAAGGGCACATCGATGGATGTACATGACATAGGGCTGTCTGTGCTTCACGAGCCTAGTGACTGTATCGCAGAGTAATAAGTCTCCCCAAGAACCTGCACAACATCACTAATATCAGCTTACCATAGTATTGTTTTCATGCATGGCTTACAAGGCCATCCTCGAAAAACACGGGCGACCAAAAAAATACGTGCGCAAAACCACCAGAGCAAAGACATACCGAATACTGCCTCTTCCCCACAAGCCACGACTACAGGCGAATCTCGTCGAAGTCTCAAAAATATTTTTTCTAGAGGCAAAATCAAAGCTAAAGCTTCTCAGACAGGACCAACTGAACAAGAGGTATACTGGCCTTTGGATCTTTTGTCAAATGATTGCACTAACGCGAGGATATTCACTTGGGGTTATGATTCTGTTGTTGCTAAGTTCTTTAGAGGTCCGACAAACCAGAACAATATATTCGCACATGCAAAGGATCTTCTTTACTCGCTAAGCAACAAGCGTCTAGGTTGCGTAAGTTTCCTCCATCTTTAAGTCATCGTGTTACTAAACAAAACTGCTTTAGAAAGGACGTCCCCTTGTCTTTATTGCACATTCTATGGGCGGTGAGTAAATTTTCCGATTGCATCACGATGAAGTTGCTGACGATGACTAGGAATTATCGTCAAAGATGTAAGAAAGTCTTTTTTTTATTTTACGTCGCTGCTCTTGATAAGCTATCATAGTCGAGGCTATTGACCATCCCTTTAGGTGATACGGCGCGCTGCGATAGAACCTGATAAGAGTCTGAATGATATCAATCTTTCTACAATAGCCGTTTTCTTTCTTGGTACTCCTCATCACGGTAGTCAGATGGGCGAATTGGGCGAGGTTGTGCGCAGAAACGTGTCCGCTGTGGGCTTCAGTACGAACGATCAAAGCATCCGGAACTTTCAAATTAACAGTTCGGACCTCCAAATCATCCATGAAGGGTTCATTTCTTTGTATGAGCGGCCGGATCGACATTTTGAGGCTTGCACATTTCAAGAAGCACAAGGAATGACAGGAATGAGTTATGGGCTACTTGATAATAAAGCCGGTTCTGGTCTGTTCTTCCTCATATTTTCACTAATTATCTCCATTCCATAGGTTGTTGAAAACGTCTCTTCTATTCTTGCGGGGAGTGAACGAATCCAGACTATCAATGCGAATCATATGTCCATGTGTAGATTTGCTGACGGGACCGAGGATGGTTACCAGAAAGTGGTGGGTGAACTGCAACGGTGCTTATCACTCATAAAGGTAAAATCACTTGCAAGAAGTACGAATGACAAAAAAAACTGGATTACCACCAAATAGTTCACCCAGTCAAAAGACTTGTGCATCTTCGGTCTATTGTACGTGCTGCAATTCTAGATTTACGGAGAAAAAACTTTAGCTAAGAGAAGTAAGCACTGAACGAGACTGAACGTCTTTGTATATCTTTATTCAACAAGCCAGATATGTTGGATTATCAGTCTTTTCTACCTAGCCGCGTCGATGGCACTTGTGAATGGGTGCTCAATAATCCACAATATGTCCGTTGGTTGTCAGAAGAAGAAGCCTGTAGTCTGTGGGTTAGTGGGTATCCTGGCAGCGGCAAGACTATCTTGTCAACATTTCAACTCGAATATCTTGGATCTAGCATCTCTTCACTAGGTAACAAGTCGATTGTTTGCTGTTTTTTCTGTGATGAAAAAATCGGAGCGCGGAGAGATGCGAAAGCCATTATCCGTAGTCTCATCTATCAGATTGTTGTACGACGACGTGTTTTGATAAAACATGTGAAGGCGGCTTACGATATGCAAGGACCTCACTTGACAGATAACTTCAATGAACTCTGGAGAATATTTACGGCTATAGCAAATGATCGAAAAGTTGGTCATGTGAAAGTCATTGTTGATGCTGTCGATGAATGCGAAGAGAGTACGAGAGATCGCTTGTTGAGAGCAATTGCATCACTTGTGGCCGAAAAAGGTTCTTCTAGTACACATGCCTATGACAATAATAGAGCTGATGTTGAAGCTTTAGAGTGCGTTCAGTTCGATTTCTTATTCATTTGAAGAAATTTATAATGTTGTTAGAATGGCAAGAGTATTGAGGCTAATATATTTGAAGTAATATTGAATGATGTTGAGAAATGATAGGGGTAGATAATAATGAAGATTTGTTGAAGAATTATTTATAAAGCTTTAAAAAGCTGTTTTATGATTAATGTATAGCAATTTTGAAAGCATTTGCTATTTTAATTTATTAGGAATATTACAAATCAAATAATTCCTAATATTTTATTTTACAATCTCAAACGTTCGCTAAACTGATTAATTGAGCTTAGTAAGCAATATTTACTAAATAAATGAGGTCTAATAATTGAAATAAGCTGAAATAAATCGATCAGAACGCACCCTTAAATGAGGGATGAAAATTAAAAGTATATCCCTATAACATAGTTTATTAGTGAACAGATCATATCAATAAATGAATCACTTCATTTTATATACAAAATTCATTTGTACATAACCATACACTTTCTTTATTTATTAATATAATTTGATTTTTTTTTAAAAAATATTATAATTATTTATATATATAATAAGAACTTCTAATTAATTTTTAGAAATCTAATTTTATATAATAGTTATTATAGAAATGATTTTTTTGTAATGAAAATTGTAACAATTTCTATTATTTTTAAAATATAATAGAAATATTTATAAAAAAAATTAGATTTATAAAAAGTTAATTTTTTATTGTTATTGAAAGTTCTTTTCTTTTTTCAAAATAATGATTAATTATTAAAATGAAAATATTGAAAAAGATTTAATTTTGATATATTTTCGAATAACCCATTTATTGATATGACTCACTCATTGATAAACCACGTTAATAAGTAGATGATAGACAAAAAAGGGCTAACTTCGGAGGTGATTCCACTAATTATATTTTTCTGCCAGGCGGTGATCACTAGCGGCCACACCAGGGCTCTAAAAGGTTCTGCTGCAACAGAACCTCTTCAGGTTGTTGTCGATATGAGTGCGATAAGCAATTCTGAATGTTCTTACGAGCGCACAAAACCAGTTCGTAAGAACCTGGCTTTTAAGAAGATCACATACATATTCGCAACCTCACAATACGACTCTTAGTCCTTCGGTTTTCTGGAATATACGAGTATACCCCTTCAGGAAGAGGCAATCGTGTGCACGTTTTGTCTCACTACAACTAACAAGCCTTACAACACTCCATTCAAATGCTTGATCAGTGAGTTGACTATAGGAAAGGGGTTAAAACTTGTTTTATATTGGTAGATGATGAAGGAACTTGCTTTACAACAAAAGAGAGTGTAGACTTTGGGGTCAGGAAGAGAAGAGGAGAAAAAAGATTAGATTTTAAAAGTCTAGTGGGAACTAATGTACTATATACAGGATGGGGAGGATATACGCTAATCCAGTGTATAGTCAAAAGAAAGCACACTAAATTAAATGAAGTTGTTTTTGATTCAAAACGCTAGCAAATCCCATTAGACTGGGATGATGAAGAACATCATCGATTGTCACTTGCGCGTGCGAAATTGAAATGGCGTCCCCATTCACTTCCGCGTCGGGGGTGGTCTTAATCCTGCGTTGTATTATGGCGATTAAATGGGCGGCATCGAGAAGGTCGCCTCCTAGTTGGTAGAACGGCAGGTAACACATGTCTGGAGTAGGCGCATCGGGCGGTAACGTTCCCACGCTTGTTGTGCGTTTTGAAGTAAAGACGGAGAACCAGATTGTATCGAGAATACTGAGACTAGAATCGTTGAGTTTGTTGGTGGAAATGGCGTTGCTTGATTTTCTTTGGCTTGGACTCTGCTCTTTAGAACTCCTAACCGGTCGCAACGAGGCGAAATTGAAGGAAGATCTTGGCATAATTTCTGTTCCAAGAAGGGCGATTTGGTCAGATTTAGAAGGCCCAGCATTCAAAAGAATGTGAACAGTGTCGGCAAGATCTTCCAGCAGCGCCTGAGCCGTATCCGGGTGGAATGCCCTTGTCGAGTAACCCAGACTCATCTCAACAGTGCCATCGTTCTCCTGGGAGATGACAGCGAGATCGTACCAAGTCGTGAGTGGTTTCATTTCAGTGGTGATGGTGCTCACTTGGAAATCGATTTGTCCGCTGGCTGACTTGGACGCTGGCTTGGCTGGTCGGTGATTGACGACGGAGGTAAGGCGAGTAGCCGGGGACCACTCCGTACACTCCCGGATCATTGAACGGAAACCAACACCCTCATGAGGAATGCGATTCCGCTGCTGATCTCGCACTTGGTTCAACAGTTGATGGATCGAATGTTGGCCGGAGCTATCAGCAAACCTGATGCGCATAGGGACGTTGGTTGCACAGCAGCCGACAACGATACTGCTTATAGACGGGTCGACCACGTTTCTCCCGGAAATGGTATCTCCAAACACCACATCGTTCTTCCCCGTATACTGGGCTAGGACATGTGCCCATGCACAGCTGATGAGGGTGGAGGTGGTAAAACCCTCTCCCTTTGATTTAGGCACTGATATCACCTTGTTTTTGGTAAAGGCCATGCGCAAGGGGCTCTGGTGATGGTCGAACTCTGTCGCTGGAATGAGCTCGGGCATGGTGGACCCATCAAGCAAGCTCCGCCAATAGCTGTAGCTTGTGTCACTTGTCTGTCGATTCAGATCTGCGACGTAGTGGGCGAAAGAGCCTGATAAGAGCGGCTCATAATCGTCCGGTTGATGGTACAATTTGCGGAGGGTGTCTAGGATGATTGGAAGAGACATGGCGTCGTATATAGCATGTGACATGCGCAATAGTATGCGGGTCTTTTTGCTCTCATCTTGTTGAAGAATAGCCATGTTCACCATAGGTGTGCCGAGTCGAAGAGGTTGACGGCACATGTGCCCTTCATATAAGCTCTCGGTGGCATCTTCCAGCGAGCCAGCAGCCTTGACCACGAGCACATTGTGCTGATAGGACTTCAATATGATCTGGAGAAGCCTTCCGTTGCGAATATCAAACGCGAAAGCAGTGCGAAAAGCTTCGATATGCTGCGCTAGTAGCATGCAGCTTTGCTGTAGTCGAACTAGATCGAGGCCGCGATCCGTATCTAGGATAAATGTGTTTACTTCTGTCTGGGCCGCGGTCAATGCTCCTGCCACGCTGAAGGCAACGGCGTCAGTGGTAGGGAACACATCCTGAATCGATTCCTTTCCGGTCCCAGTGATGGGGCAGATGATCTCATCAAGGAAGGCGTCGATATTATTGTTGTCCACATCGTCGAGTAGCTGGAAAGGACGGTAAAGGCACGGTGAAGTCGCTTCAAGTGCCGATCTAGTCAGACTTTTTGCGACAACTGCCATTTTGAACAAGACTGGATTCTCAAAAATGTCCAGCACATGAAGATCAAGAGTCTCTGCTCTTGCAGTAGCAACGACTTTCATGGCGCTAATAGAGTCACCGCCGATGTCGAAAAAGTTATCATGTCGGTCGATTGTCTCTGCCTCGACCCCAAGCACGGCTGCCCATAGCTTACGGACGACGGCCTCCCTGTCCGTGTCGACCTTTCCAGTTTTCGAGGCGCTTCGAGACTTTGCATCAGCGATCTGGTTGCCCTCGCCCATCATAAACTGGCGGACGGCTTTGCGGTCGATCTTCCCGGAGGCGTTCTTCGGTATCTTGTCTATTTGCAGATATAATCTCGGAACCATGTATGCCGGCAGTCTCTTAGCTAGAGATTTTTTGAGCCATGCCGAATAGCCTGCCACGTCGTCGTCGTTATCGTTGTCGAGGAACTCAACTGCAGCAACGAGTGCGTGTTGATTGTCACTGATGTGCAGATACTCTACCACGGCCGTTCGGACCTTGGGCACGAGTTTCACAATGCACGATTCAATCTCGCCCAGGTCAACCCGCTGGCCGCGAATCTTGATCTGCGAATCGCTTCTCCCCAGAATGGTGATATTACCATCGGCGTTGTATCGCACTAGGTCTCCACTACGATACATTCGACGCCCAGATTTCCTGGGGCCAACGTCTGCAGTGAAGCCAGGATCCGTGATAAATGCTGCCGAGGTCTTGACAGGGTCGTTGCGATACCCACGCGCGACTTGTGGGCCCTCGATAAGAAGCTCTCCCACTGCGCCAATGGGCACAAGTCGGTTGTAGTTATGAGTGTCCACGATCCAGTTTTGGGTTCCGCGGATGGGTCTGCCAATGATGGATGAACCGGTCTCATCTGTCACTCCAAAATTTATGGTTGTTGTGATGGAGCACTCGGTCGGACCGTAGCTGTTGGCCAGGGTGGCATTCGAACCCAGGAGCCACTTTTCAATCAAGGCTGGGGCGATAGCTTCACCACCCAGTACCAGCATCTTCATTTGCGGGACCTCGGCCGGGGGGATCAGCGCCGTCGTGCTAGCTGTGAGGAGTGCAAAGTTGCAGTTCAGTCGCTGCAGGGACCCGACCAGATCGTTCATCCGCTCGTCCTCCAAAGGCAAGCATACAACTCCCCCAAATGTCCATGCCATGAGAATGTCGCTAATAGAGACATCAAAGGTGAAGGCAGCAAATTGGAATATACGGTAACTCGGGTCCACGTTTAAGTCGGTGCCTTTGCTCAGGATGGCGTTATATATGCCTCTATGCTCCAGGGTCACACCCTTGGGAAGTCCTGTGCTGCCAGATGTGTACATAATCCAAGCCGTGTCTTCGGCTCGGACTGATTTCGAGGGAACAACAGAATGGCGGCCATCGTATGACTTGGGCAAGTCAGCGAGTGCTGCTTCATTGACAGTTACGCTCTTGTAGCCCAGCGATTGGAACCTGTCTGCCTTGGACTCGTCACAAAGTACCATGGCTGGAGACGAGTCCTGTAGAATGACACTGATTCTCTCCGGCGGCAGTTGAACTCCAAGCGGCACCACTGCGCCGCCGGCATATAGAATGGCCAGTATAGCCACCATGGCCCATCGGGACTTGTCCATGCAGAGCCCGACTGCTATTTCAGGGCCCACGCCTCCTTCTGCGATGAGTAGCTGGGCAAGACTTCTGGCCGCTCCATCAAGCTGCTGATAAGTAAGATCCCCATCCCAGCTGCAAACGGCTTGAGAGTCAGGGTTGGTTCCAACTGTCTTGATGACCAGATCATGAACACAGCCAAGGGAGGGCCATTGGCCGGTGAGGTTCCAACCGGCAATCTTATTTAGATCGTATGAGTTGGCCAGAGGAAGATCTCCCACCATCTGCTCCTCGGAAGCGGAATTTCCAGCAAGCTGGGCGACGTTATGCTCGAATTGTCGCAAAACCGCTTGGACCTGGTCGTCGGAGATGACGGCGCTGTCGAACCGAGCCGCCACTTCAGCCTCTCCCTTGCGCTCATCCAACTTGCACAAGACTGAAAGCGGGTAGTCATCGAGCGCCTCCATCGTCAGATGTACCTGCTCAAAGCCAGGCATTTCAAGTGACGGATCGTCCAGGTCCGTATCTGCCGCGGTGTGTACAAGGAATAAGTGTCTGGGGTTAGCTGGGTTGAAAGTTGGAACGAGTCTTTTGATTCTCTGGAGTCCAACGTGCTCAAATGGTATCATCTCCACGCCTTCGCGGTGAACATTGTCCAAGAAGTCCCGGACCCTTTGCAGGCCGTGTACTTTAGTCCGGACGGGGACGGTGGTAAACGTTGGGGCCGCGAGCTCCGTGATGTCTGCCACAGGCGCCGAGCGGCCTGAAAGATTGACGGCAAACACGACATCTTCGACGCCGGCATATTGTGCTACTGTCAAAGCCCATGCTGCCCTGAGAAGACTGGGGAAGGGCGTTTGCAGCCCCGCGACTCCGTCTATACGGACTATCTGCTTCAGGAGCGAGGTAGGCTTGGGCTCATAGAAGCTAAAAGAAGGAATCGAGGGGAAATTGGTATAGGACTTAGCATCTGCCAACGTCTGGGTCCAGAATTGCGATGCGGCGTCCAAGTCGGTGTCAAGGACGTGGCGAATGAATCTCGGGTACGGGATAGCCTTCGGAATTTCACGTCCATAATAGGCCGGTAAGAGGTAGCGGTTCAGTATCTTCCCGATACTCCATTTGTCAAACATGCTATGGTGGGTGGTCAAGACAAAGCACTTGTCCCCTGAGCTCTGCTCCTCGACAATTGCACAGCGGAGAAGAGGGTCGCCCAGTTTGAAGCCCGCGACTTTGTCCACGGCAAGGTAGCTGTCCAGATCGCCACCAATGTGCCATGATAGGGGCCCGTCGACCACTGTCTGTAGAAAGCCACTGTTGCTGTCCAGCACCATTCGAGTGCGAAGGATGGGCAGTGTTCTGGCTACCGCTTCCCATGCAGCCTGAAACCTGACAATATCAACATCCTCTCCCCTGGCTCGGAATACTTGGCGATATGTGTAAGCCGTCGGTTGTCTTGCCGTGATGGCGAGCAGCGCTTCTTGCATAGGGGTGCAAGGATATACATCAGTAATCTGGTCAGAGGCCACCTGGCATTGAGCAGCAAAGTCTACCAGTCGAGATTCAAAGCCGCCGGGACTACTTGGATTCTCCGGCATCAACTCGAAGGGAGCAGGATCCTCCTCTGCTACGTTGAAGAGGCCGGCCTCCTGCTCGGTTTCCAGGATTCGAGTATATTCCTCCAAGATGGGATGCGTAAATATGGAAGCAACAGTCAATTGAAGACCGACCTGGCGAGCGGATGCGACAAGTTTCATGGCCGCCAAGGAATCGCCACCAAGTCGCGTAAAGTGGTCTTGGGAACCGATTGAATCGGCATCGATGGAGAGGACCTCAGCCCATAGCTGCTGAAGCTGCTTGCCCATCTTGGTTTGAGGGCCTTTCTTGATACCTTCACCAGCAAGATAGCGTTGCAGCAAGGGCGAACCTGACTCGAGATTCGTCAACAGCTGACGCACAACCTTTTTATTTGTCTTGCCAGATGGTGTCAAGGGGATTTTCTTCCAGGGCATAAATGCGGTCGGCACCATGTAGCTTGGGAGCTTGTCTACCAACCCGTCCCTGAGGTCACATAGGGCCTTTTGGATCTTACTGGAAGGAGCAATAATGGTGACCCCATCAATCTCCTCGGTTTGGTCAACGTCCAACAAGTCACAGCCTTCGATGAAGTCGATCACAGCTACAAGATCATTCGCCTTCTTCCCAGCTTGTAGATCGACCAGATCGACAATAATCGTCTGCACCCCGGCGAGAAGCTTGCCGATCCAATACTCAATTCGGCCCAGGTCAACTCTGTGCCCACGAAACTTGACTTCGCTGCCTATGCGGCCGATGTAAGTGTAGGATCCGTTGTGATTCTGCTGAACAAGATCGCCGGTCCGATACATTCGCCTTTCAGCCTTATCTAACCCTAGTTGCTTGATGAATCCGGGCTCAACCACAAAGCATTGCGCCGTCAGCTCAGGGTTGTTCACATAGCCCCGGGCCTGCCAGGAGTTCTCAATGAGAAGCTCACCGGGGATGCCAATGGGACACAAGCGGTTGTGGTCGGTGGTGCTAGTGACCCAAAAGTTACAGTTCTCCAGCGGGTATCCAATAACGGGTGCATCTTCGATTCTTTGCATCGGCTTGCCGCAGGACGAGTAGACGGAGCACTCGGACGGACCATAGATGTTAACTACCTCGGCGTGATCAATCCAGCGCTCGACAACACTTGGCTTGATCAGTTCGCCGGCGACTTGCAGCTGAGTTATAGACGGAACATCGGCCGGATTGATCATGGATGCCACGGTTGGGGTCAGCACCATCTGGTTGACATTCATGTCCCTGATGGCCTGTGAAAGCGAGTTGACTCGTTGGTCTTCCGAGGGAATGCAGACACATCCTTTGAAGATGAGAGTCGTCATGATTTCTTGCAGAGTGACATCAAACTCATGAGATGCGAATTGGAGCGTACGGGACTCCTTGGACCAGCGTGTCGCTCTTCCGTGTGCCGGCAGACTGGTGGCAAGACCGCCATGGACCAGAAGGCATCCCTTTGGCAACCCTGTACTTCCGGATGTGTACACAATCCATGCGGGGTGATCTGGGGTAAGAGCCGGACATATAGGCTTATCCACGATGGGGTCCGGGAGGCTGGCTAACAAAGTGCCACTCACCTCAACAATACAAGGCCCCGAGCCGGTGAACCTATCCGTGTGTCCTGCATTGGTCAACATGACAGCTGCTTGACAATCCTCCACGAGAGCCTTGGCTTGCTCCAATGGGGACTGCGAGCGCAGCATGACAACCACCCCCCCTGATTCTAGGATACCCAAGATGGACACGACAGTCCACCTAGACTTATTCATGCAAACCGCCACCCTAGATTCGGGACCCACTCCAAGGCTAGAAAGATATCGTGCAAGCCTCCTAGCGTTAGCCCAGAGTTCTTTGTATGTAAAGTCACCGTCCCAGGCACAGACCGCTGGTGAGTCTGGCTGTTCTTTGACTACATCCCTTATTAGGTGGTGCAGGCAGATCATGTCCCGCACCGGTATCGCAGCATTTTGTTTCTTAATTTTGGCTAAATCTGCAGAGGTGATTTCCTCCAGGCTGCGCAGCTGCCTCTCGTGGTTTGTCTCGTCGAGGAACTGTGAAACCCAGTGCTCAAACTGGCGAAGAAGCACAGCCACCTGAGCCTCGCTTACAACGTGACTGTCGAAACGAGCCTCGAGCTTGATCGAGGCTCCTCGCTGGCTGGGGATTTGGCACTGAATGGTGAGAGCAAATGTGTCAAACTCGTTCATGGAGGTATCCACCAGCTCTAAGCCGGGAACCTCGATTGCTCCCTCTCCATTCCTAGCATATGGTGGTTCAATAACAAGAGCATGGTTGATATCCGTCGCAGGCTGGAGATCGGGACCAAGGCGTCTGATGTCTTCCAATCCCGTATGCTCAAAGGGTATCATTTCTACTGCCTGGGACTGTATAGTTCTGAGATAGCTAGAAACCTGTGCTTCCTGATCGACACGCACTCGAACCGGCAAAGTAGTAATGGTGGGTGCGATAAGCTCGGTGATCTCCGCGACGGGGGCATTCCTGCCAGAAAGAGTCGCTCCGAAGACCAGATCGTTTGTGCCTAGGTATTGACCTAGAGTCATAGCCCAACCAGCCCTCAGGACGTCAGCAAGTGAGAACCCAGACCTCGAATGACTGAACATTGAAGTGCTTATCTCGGAGCGAAGCAAGGCGGCAGGCTTCGGCTGGTAGAAAGAAGACGGCATAGGAGGGAAGGCTGACGGGATTTCTCCTCCAAGCTGGTTGCGCCAGTAGGAGGCGGTCTCGATTCCATCAACCTCTTTCATGCGTTGCTGGTACGCAATAAACCTTGTGAAGGGGACCGTAGGAGGCATCTCGTCATGGAGATAAAGAGCCGCCAGTCGCTTATAGATTAACTGAGAGCTCCAGCCATCGTAGACCGAGTGATGCGCTGTCCACACAAAATAACGGACACCATTCGACTTCTCGTGCACCAAAGCAAAACGCATGAGCGGCTGACCAATGGCCATGGCGCGTGCTTGGTCATCTGCAACATACTCCTTCAAGTCATCATGGGTCTGCCATATGGGAGCCTTCTTTGATAGCACCTGCAAAGATCCTGAGCGCTGTCCTAGTAATATGTGAGTTCGCATCACGGGGCTCTGTTGGACCATGATGTCCCACATTGTTCGGAAGCGCGAGAAATCGATAGAATCCGAGAGAGCGTAGGTTTGGCGCACGAGATACGCCGTCGGGCGTAGCTGCGTGGCAGCCAACATGCTCTGCTGTAATGAGGTACAGGGATAAATATCCTCAATGTCTTCGGTACTCAGGCCGCACTGGATGGCAATGTCTGCAAGTTCCGCCTCTCTATCTCTCGAGGATGGCTGCCAGAGAGAGAAAGGGGGAGGGTCACTTCGCTCTTCCCCTTGAGCAGAGTCAACCTTGCCAGCTGCGTTGCGTTCATCAAGAATTTGTGCAAGGTCTTCAAGTCTAGGGAAGCCCAAAACATCCTTTACTGTCATGTGAAGGTGTTCTAATCTAGCCATTTCCACCAGTTTGATAGCTAGGAGAGAATCTCCCCCTCGATAAAGGAAATTGTCGCTTGCTCTGATGGACGAGCTGCTCACACCGAGGACAGCCGCCCACAGAGCTTTGAGCTTCTGCCCAGTCTTCGTCAGCAGCATCTGGTCATTGTCGCTTGAGTCCTCAGAAACATATTCCTGTAGGGCGGCGGTGTCCAACTCACTAACCAGCCGGTTAACCATTTTGCGGTCCGTTTTGGCAGACGAAGTCAGGGGTATACTCCTGAAGGGAATGTAGAAAGTGGGAATCATGTAGGAGGGAAGCTTCGCTTGCAATGTATTCCGCAGCAGCTTGAGTCCTTCGCGAAGCTCATCGGACGCTGGGAGAATTTCTCTATCCCCCAAGGGATCAAAGGCGGTGTGTTTGGAAAATTCAACGGCAGCAAACAAGATGGCACCTCCTGAGGAGAATGTGTCTTTCTTATCTGCAGGTAAAAGGCCAACGACGGCCCGTATTACACCATCGAGGGACTTTATAATCCAGTGCTCAACCTCGGACACATCAAGTCGCTGGCCGCGGATCTTCATTTGCGTGTCTCTTCGACCGAGATAGCTCATAGAGGAATCATTGTTCTGCCGTACAATATCTCCAGTACGGTAGAAGCGTCTCCCGGGCCCAATACCTAGTAGAGATGCAAATGCTGGATCGTAGATGTAAGCAGTAGCTGTCTTGGCTTTGTCGTTGAGATATCCTCGGGCCAGCAGTGGGCCCTCGATCAATAGCTCGCCCGGAGCTCCTGGAGGACATAGCCGCCCTGGATTCTGTGGATCGGTGACCCAAAAGTTCACGTTCATGGGGAATCCAATATTCGCCAGGTCTTTCACGCTCTGGAACGGCTTGCTGACACTGGCAAATATAGAGCTCTCGGTTGGACCGTAGGCATTGAAGATATATGCCTTTCCGAGCCAGGCCTCTAATACGCTCACTTTGACTTCTTCTCCAAACAAAATCAGTTTTCGAACCATTGGGACATCCGCGGGTGTGATCATCGATGTCATGCTTGGGGTGAGGGAAAGAACGTTTGCCTGTAGACGAAGCACTGAACCTGCCAGGTCGTTGACACGATTCGTCTCATTAGGTATACAGACGCAGCCTCCATAGATGAGTGTGGTGAATAACTCAAATAGGGATACGTCGAATGTATGCGCCGCAAACTGGAGTACCCTGTCCTCTTGAGACAGGTTCAGTGCGATACCATGGGCACGCATGCTTGTTGCCAGGGCTCGATGCTCTACCAATACACCCTTTGGTGTTCCAGTGGAGCCAGACGTGTAAAAGATCCATGCGGTATTTTCCGGCTCTGGTCGCGTCCCTCGTGTGGTGGTTGTTGTGGTTGATGATGATGATGATGATGATGATGATGAACTTGATGACTCGTCCGCTATAATGTCGATTATATTCAGAAGCTGAGTGCCCAGTCCAGAAAGTCGGCTGACTTGTTTCCCATCGCCAATTACGGCCACGGGGGACGAGTCGGCAAAAATGGCCTGGACACGAGCAATGGGTTCTCCCACCCCGATGGGAACAACAGCACCGCCAGCCCGTAAGATAGCGAGCATGGCGACCGGCACGAGCTTGGATTTGTCCATACAGACTCCCACTGGGACTTCTGGCCCAACACCAATATTCACTAAATACTGAGCGAAATGGGAGGTGCGGTCATCTAACTCCTCGTATGTCAAGCTGCCATCCCAAGCGTCGATGGCGACAGCCGAAAGTTGCTTCTGGATGCGCTCGCTTACCAGCTCATGGACGCATCGATTCAGACCCTCGGGAACACGAAAGTTTCTCTCTAGGATCTGCTGCTTCTGATTTTCGCTGATCAGCTCGAGTCTGGATACAGTGGTGCCAATGTCTCGGAAAATAGAGTGAAGCGCCTCCTGGAAGTTTTGAAGGAGACGTTGGGCATAGTCTCTATCCATCCGAGAAGCCCAGTAATCCAGCGCGAGCTCCAAATCTGCTTGGCCCGCCGAAACGACAAGAGAAACATCATACTGCCGAGAAGATTAGAATTATGTGGCGTGGGAATTTTCTGAGGGATTTGTACTTACATTTGTTGGGCTGGAGCCTTCGATAAGTTTATAACTCAAGCCTTGAAGACGTCCATCATCCTGAACAAGTCTCCGGCGGAATGACATGACGGTATTGCTCCAACGACGAGGTGAAGTGGTGTTAGAAAACTCTGCCTCGTGGGATAGACTGTCTGCGTACTCAGAATTGACAGCCCTGATAGCATCCAATACGTCTGTATCCCCTTCCAAGTTCATGGAGCAAAGGAGTGTGGTGATCAGCGGCCCAATAGCTGTCATGATGCCCTTCAAAGGCTTGTTTCTAAGTGAGGAGATGTATGAGAAGCACACGTCGTCGACACCGAGTTGACTGCGCAGCACGACGCCCCAGGCAAGTTGACAGACACTGGCCAAATTAATCTTATGCCGTCGACAGAGCCGGTCCATAGATGCTACGTTGACGGGCATGGTTGAATTCACGGTGTCGAAATCGTGAAAATCTGCCTCCTCTCGTGTGACTGGAAGCAGTGTTGCCTGCGTCTTGGAGAGATACTTCTGCCAGTAATCCGACAGATGGGTCTCTCTGGATTGATACTCGCTGAGCGCGTATTCAGCGTAGGAGAGTGCCTTCTCGTCGGTGCCTCCAGGTTCGACAGCAGCGACACACAGGTCATTTAGAAGAATTTCGGCAGAGTGGCCATCGGTGATGGCGTGGGAGATAGTTAGCACGATGAGACACCGACCAGGGCCTTCCTGGGCGATGGTCAGATAGTGCGGCATCTCGAACGGTTGAAATACAACCTTTACTGGCTCGAGAACCCCTGAAATTATGTCGATTCGCGGGGCCACTTTCTTGAGCACGACTTGGTCAAAGTGCCCGAGGCGACTTTCGCTCTCGACAAACACAGTCCTGAGAGACGAGTGCTTCTCGACGACTTTGTTCCATGACGTAGCCCATTTTGCAGCATCAATGGATGCGAAAGCGCCTGAAGTTGAGGCTCTGGCAGTAAAGCTACACATGTATGCCCCACTATCCAGGGAATTGCCCATGAGCATATTATCCTGTATGGGCGTACACGGATAGATGTTGTAAATGTCTGCAAGAGGATCTTCAGTAATTTGAAGCAACTTTTGCTCAAATAAGCGGTCCAGAGACTGGTAGTCTAGTGAAACATGTGGGAAATCGGAGAGCGTGGGCAAAGGTCGACGACTGGGTAATATTGCGACAATATCTTGTAGATGGCTGACGAACTTCTCGGAATTGCGCTTTAGATCCATTTCTCCTCCGAACTCGGTACCGCAAACGACCAAGAAGCTCAATTTTGTATCCTTCCAAAAAGGAGTCATGCAGAACCCGCCTATTGATCGAGCGATGGCCTCGGCAGCATGTCGCCCAGGCATTTCGTCAGTCGACTGCATTACATTGTTGGATGAGGCACCCTTCCACCCCCTGAGCCGAGTTGCGTCAAAGATGAGATTGTTGTGAAGAGAGATATTGTGGACAGAGCTCAAGAATGAACGCTGTCTCGAATCTTTCGCGCTTCGGCACGCATCGACTATGTCTCCAGTGCAGTGGTAGGGTATCTCAGCAAGCTCATCAAAGCATCCTATCACACTATTCCACGCTTCATCCTCCTCATGGGGCCGACCATTCCTGATCTCAAAATGTCTCGTTGGGCCGGGTAATTGGTTTCCGAAAGAAGAGGCCAAGGACGCGAATATCACATCGTGAATCTCTGTACGCAATGTTCGGTGGCATGTCTCGCTATAAAGTGCTTCCGTCAACTTTAAGCTCAAACTAAAGACCAAAGACGAGACAACTCCGGCTTGCAGGGAGGGGCCTTTCGGCGGCGACTCTGAATTCATCGAGGGTTCAATTGCGACAGCAGATTCTATTTCCTTCTCCGTTCCCTGATCCACGCGCTCAACCCAGTCGGAGAAGGTGTGAGACTCAGTATTCGAGTCATGTGATTGGGCTGGATAAGCCTGAATATCGTGAAGAAGGATATGCCATGAGTAAGCGTCAATAGCGGCCATGTGTGCCACCAAACCGAATTTTCTGATTCGGGATCTTTCTCCAAAGAAGATAACTTTGAGAACAGGTGAGCTTGACGCTGAAACCTCCTCTTCCAGCTTTCTTACCTGAGCAATAGCCTTCTCATTGGATTCATATAGGACCAAGGTTCCCGAGGGGGAAGGTCTGATGCCTGGCAAGACATAAGAGTTCTTTTGATCGGGCTCCAGGGAAGCTCCGAGAATTGGATGCCTCTCCATCAGCCTCTCCAACATTTGAGTAGCATCAGTGAGGGACACTGGAGCTTCAACATCCAATGTGAAACCCTGTGACGACGACCCGAAATTACGGTACAGGCTCTGGAGCTGTGTGTGGGGAACAGAAACAGATCTGTGGTCCGTCCCAGTACCCGATCGCAGCAACTCTGGATTAGTTTCGATCAGCTGCAGTGCTAGATCACGCATAGACGTGGTCGAGACATAGGCCATGTCGACGAGGAGACCGAGTTCTCTACATTGACCGGCGAAGAAGACTCCTGACAGCATATTGCCGCCTTGCTCGATGAGAGATTTCTCTGCGTTAATCTCAGATTCGTCCCTTTTCAGGACATGAGATGCCGCCCTGCACAGCAAGGTTTCGATGCCATTGTGACCGCCCATCTTGTGTTTTGACAGTTTGAAAGTGGTTGTAACGCTAGTAAAGTCACTCACTCAATATGGCAACAACCAAAATGTGAAAACAACGAAAGGCGTAGGACAGCTTAGAAGCAGCTTTCAAAGAAAGCAAAGATGGTTTATTGGTTGTATTGAGCCTTGGGAATGTTCTTGAATTCAGTTGAGCGTATTCGACCGTCTTGTTCATCCGGTGAAAATACAAAGAGGGCGGCCTGTTCCCGCAGAGCACTTACACACCTACTACGATATTAGGGCGTAAGTTCCTCGGCTACGCAGAAGGCGTGTATCAAGCACTAACTAGGGACTGTGGGTTGGGCGTCGCCAGGGCATTAACACGGCATTTTGTGCCGGGAAAAAAGATACTCTTATTTCCCGTGTGGTCTGAGTCAGCCGCCACCGCCAGCCCTCAAATACTCACAAATAAGGGTAAGTCTATCTACTTCCTATGGTAGAAGGATGATCTTGCATGCAGAAGGATTGTATGATGCAAAGTCATCCTTGGCGAGCCTTTATCAAATAGAGGGTGTGAATAGAGGAACAGGGGAGAGTACAGTCAGATATACTTTACTTTGTATAATAGAAAGATCAGATGTTCAAAGGATTCTATTATGCACAATCATCCTTCGCAAGCTTTTACCGAATAGATGTTGCAGATAGGGGACCAGGGAATTGCGACCCGGTGAACAGAAGTTTCTTGCAGACTCGATAGAAATGGTCTAAAAAATGGATCTAAAGCCTGTAAGATGCTATATAGCCCCTGCAGAGCCCTAAAAGATGACTAAACGCTATTGGTTGATCAATCAACTTCGAAATATGGCTCGAGGAATAATATCATAAGCTTATACACTACATGGGCCTATAATTGGTTGGATTCATCAAGTGAACCCGCTAATTGAGTCCCTGTATGAGATAAGAGTATGGAGTCTGCTAGCCTAACCGATATCCCTACATTGTGCACGTCCCTATATTGTATACGCTTTTTTACCTTTCAAAAATATCAAGTTCACTACTTAAATATTATAACAATATACCTTTAGAAAGCTATACAGAGTTTATATTAGATTATATTAAATACTAAAAATGTTTTAAATGTATTCAAATATATTACTTATATAAAGTCGATTGTATCATACTTTTAAAATGTTATAAAAGTAAAACTACTTTTTGTAAAATAGATTATATTAATACATATTAATATCTTTTATTGGAATAGAAGGAGACTTTATTAGATTAGATTAAAGAGTTAATTTAGTTATTAAAATATAAATATTAGGAAAAGCCTAATTTTGATGTATTTTGAAGTGGGCCACTCGGTGATATAGGTCATTCGGTATTGTGAGGGTGAAGAGCACGTGATAGTCAGGTCACGTGCCAACAACATTTAGCATTTATAGCTTCTCTTCTGTAGACCTAAAATAAGCATCGAATTTTCCATTTTCCAAATTGACTTCTAAAGTTTGAATAACTATCTCTTGCTGTCTTCCTCACTTCGCTACTATGATATAATGATTAACCTCATTTTACTAGATATGATTACTTACTCTAGTATTAATATATGCGAAGGCTTTTCTTATATAATCATTACTATCTTCTACTCTTTTACAGTATTAAACTACTTTATTTTAAATTATTGTTGATTTGTATTATTTAGATATATGATTACATAATATATGAAATACATTTCTACTTAGTTTACTTCTACGAATTCATAAAAAGACTATTATATTTAATATAAAGTTAGGGAAACTTATTATACTATTTGTATTTATATAGTTTATAAAGAATAAATTTAAAACGTTATATATACTAAAAGCTTTATATTAATTTAAATTAGAATTGCGATGAAATCAGAATCCCGAAATCGATTTGAAGCTTTTTAAAATTGTTTTTGTTAATATAATTAAAACTAATATTTAGTTATATAAAGTAAAAGATCTAAAAGTGATTTTAAAAATAAATAAATAAAAAGAATTTATTTTAAATATTTAAATTTCATAGAAGAGGAAACTGATAGTACTTTTTTATACTCTCTTTTTCAAATTGAAAAACTAGAATCATTTGATTAAAGAAAACATTTGCTATAACGCAGGAAAAGAAAGCTAAGATATAAAAGAAGACTAAAAAAAAAGTTTGAAAATAAAAGAAAGTGATTGAAATTAAAGAGAGGATAATATAAAAAGAGGTAGATCGTTAACTTGTAAGAGTTACTAAAAAGAAAGTTTAAAGAGTTTGTAAATTAATAGGATCCTCTATTAAAAAAGATTTAAAGCCTCAAAAAGATCTAAGCATATAGATCTAATTTTTAAAGAAGTCATAAGACCCTTTAATATAATAACAATAAATAAATCAATAATAAAAGAGAAAAGAGGAATTATATAGTCAAAACAAGACTAACAGATTAAGATCCCTATAAGGTTTAAATAACGAAGTTTTAAATCTTCTTTTCTAATCTGTTATACTTTATTATACTCTAAGACAATTTATAGCTTTATATATTATTGAATGCATTAATTATTAAATATTGAAGTTATTGTATTAAGGTGAGTTTAAAAGTGTGCACGATACAGGGGCGTGCACGATGTAGGGATATCGGTTATTCGGGTAGAGCTGAGTTTCGCTTACACACACCCCAATAAAACCTGACCAATTATAAGCTGTAGCCTTAATCAAAGGCTCTTGCTTGTTGTTTATAGGGTGCTACAGGGAGTTACAGAGCAGAAATCCACTTTATAAGCCATTTCTATCGAGTCTACAATAAACTTCCGTGCTGTACTTCGTATAGTAGGAGGATCACTTTCCATGGAGAAGGATTTTAAAGTAATCCTTGGCAGGTTCCGAGCTTCAACAACCTCTGGGCAGTAGATCGCTGCCGGATTATGTGAGAAATACTACGTAAGTAGATCTGGACCCTGGGCGAACAACCCGAATAGTCCTTTGGTGGCGGCACGTCGTCGGTGGTTACGTACCTACTATGTTAGGAGAGCTTACGATTTCGACTTATAATCTGGAGACGCATTCTTCTTGGAGTTGGGCATAGCTCTCTCACCTTTTGGCTATATTTTTCTTTTTCAAACATCATGGGCTCACTAGGCCCGACGCGTGTCACGAATGGCAACCCGGTCAACAATGGCAGTGCGGCTGTTAACGGAGACTCTCCAACAGCAGCACATGGAGGGCATTTGGAGCCTATTGCGGTGGTAGGCATGAGTTGTCGGCTCTCTGGAGACGCATCAGACACGCAAAAGCTGTGGGAACTGCTCATTAAGGGTCGTTCGGCGTGGTCAAAGGTGCCCAAGGATCGATTCAACCAAGAGGCTTTTCATGATCCCTCTGCCGAGGGCAAGCCCGGAAGGGTAAGGAAATATCATCTATCAGCCCAGCAGTCTAGCCTTGGCCCTATGCAGAATTTACAACTGACTATCTACTCTCTAGACAAGTACAGACGGTGGACATTTTCTGAAAGATGATATTAAAGCCTTTGATGCCTCCTTCTTTGGAATCAACCCAATAGAGGCAACGGTGAGTATTCCTATTGCCAATGTGGTCTCAAGCCATCGTGGGAAGTAACCAGCTAACCCTACTTGACCTTAGGCCATGGACCCTCAACAGAGACTGCTTCTTGAAATTGCCTATGAGGCTTTTGAAAATGCCGGCCTCACCCTTGAACAATTGTCAGGGTCTAACACTGGTGTCTATGTTGGCCAGTGGGCCTCGGACTACCAGGAGATGCTCCTCAGAGATATCGACTTTCCGCCTATTTACCAGGCCAGCGGCGTTGGAGCGGCCATTTCCTCCAATCGTATTTCCTACTGTTTCAACCTACACGGCCCCAGTCTCACCCTAGACACCGGCTGCTCAGCCAGTTTGGTAGCCCTTCATCAGGCCGTACACAGTCTCCGCGCAGGCGAGACAGATAAATGCTTCGTAGCGGGCGTCAATCTTCAGCTCGACCCGCAGCGATATGGCTATCAAAACAAGCTAAGTATGTTCTCTAAACAAGGCAAGTCGTTCACATTTGACCACCGCGCCAAAACGGCCAGTGGCTACGGCAGAGGTGAAGGGTGTTCGGGGGTTGTCCTTATGCCCCTTTCACAGGCTCAGAAGCAGGGCTTTCCAATCCGAGCTGTTGTCCAAAACTCGGTAGCCAACCAGGATGGAAAAACAAACGGAATTACTGTCCCAAGTGCTGAAGCGCAATCTGCTGCCATTGAGAAGGCCTATTCTCAGGTCGGCCTGGTACCGTATGCAGACTATGTCGAGGCCCACGGGACAGGTACCGCAGTTGGCGATCCCATCGAGGCCCGGGCGATTGCTAAGGTTCTCGGTGCTGGTCGAGAGTCGGATTCTCCCCTGCCTATCGGCTCCCTCAAGGCCAATATTGGTCATACTGAGAGCGCAGCCGGTCTCACCGGTCTCATCAAGGCCGTTTTGATGCTCGAACACAACATGATTCCGCCCCAGGTCAATTTTGAGAAGGCGAACCCGGAGATTGACTTGGACGCTCTCAATCTTAGAATCCCGATAACTCTCGAGTCTAGGCCGCTTAAGAGAATTTCGGTGAATAGTTTCGGCTACGGCGGAACTAACGCCCACGTAGTTGTAGACGCTGCCAGGGAGATTGCCACGGTGAAGCCGACAAGCCAGAACAATGGGATTTCAACCACCTATGATCATCATGTGCCTGAAGATGCATCCAGGGCTAAAGAACGGCTCTTTGTTCTCAGCGCTGCCAGCGAGAAGTCGTGCCAAGATATGTCGTCAAAAGTAGCCAAGTATCTCGAGAGCAAGGCGGATTCTCCTGACGCGGACACATTGTTGAGCCGCCTTGCGTACACCCTGAGTAGGAGGTCTGTCATGGCGAACAGGGTCGGAGTTATTGCCTCTGACTTGAATGATCTGGTTGCGCAGCTGACCAGTTTGTCTACCGAAGCCATCCCCCGTGCCGACCACCAGACTACCCCTCGTATAGGCTTCGTTTTCAGCGGCCAAGGTGCCCAGTATCCTCGAATGGGCCAGAGCCTGCTGGGTACATGGCCAACTTTCACGGCCAGTATGAAGCGGGCAGCTGCATGCATCAAGGCATGCGGAAGCTCGTGGGACCTGCTTGAGGAGCTACTCAAGAAGCCCGCAGAGAGCCGAATGGAGGATCCGCGTATCGCACAACCTATATCAACGGCGGTTCAAATCTCTCTCGTGGACACCCTCAAGGATCTGGGGGTATTTCCGAGCGCTGTGATAGGCCATTCTAGCGGCGAGATTGCTGCTGCGTACTGCGCCGAAGCCATCTCGTTCGAGGATGCCATGACGGTGGCATATCACCGTGGTCGGCTAACTGGCGATCTGAGAAAGGAAAACAAGGGCAAGGCCGGCGCCATGATAGCTGTCGGGGCATCAGCAACGACTGTTAAGCAGTCCATCGACCAAATGGGTGCTGCTGTTTCCAGTAGGATAGCCATTGCCTGCTTCAACAGCCCTGAGAGTGTGACAGTATCTGGAGATGAAGATGTCATTAACTCCTTAAAGCAGCGATTAGACGAGCGAGATATCTGGAATCGAATTCTCCGTACCGGGGGAGCTGCCTATCACTCGCCTCAGATGCTCCAAGTTGCTGAAAAGTACCACGAGGCTCTAAAGGATCTATCCGGTGGTGTTCCTGTATCGAATATCAGCATGGTCTCCTCTGTCACGGGCGAGGATCACGCAGACAAACCCATCACCCGGGACTACTGGGTGCACAATCTGGTTTCGCCTGTCCGCTTTACGGACGCTTTGAAGAAGACCTGTGTTGGAGAAAGTGGCACGCGCAAGGTCGACTTACTTCTTGAGCTGGGATCCCACTTCCAGCTGGAAGGTCCGATCAAGCAGACCTTGAGGACTTTTACCGGACAGCCGGCCAAGATTCATTATGCTGGATCTTTAAAGCGCGGGGAAAATGCCCAGCGTCGCCTGTTGGAGATGCTCCGATCCTTATATTTGGAAAGATTTCCCGTCGCCTTTTGGAAGGCCAATGCTGGTTTCGTCGAAACGGCCCCTGAACTCCTGACGGATCTTCCCCCTTATCCGTTCGACCACTCCAAGACGTACTGGCACGAGAGTCGGGTATCCAAAGCTTACAAACATCGTACATTCCTCCCCCATGAGCTCCTTGGCAGCCTCGTCCATGACAACAATCCCCAGGAACCCAGATGGCGTTGCTTCCTCAATTTGAAAGACGTCCCCTGGCTGAGTGGCCACATTATCCAGGGGCAGACCATTTTCCCAGCTACGGCATATCTCGCCATGGTCTTTCAAGCGGCACGACAAGACACGGCTATGCGGAATCCCCAAGCAACGATTAACCGGTTTATCCTCCGGAATGTCAACATGTCACAGGCGCTGGTCATGGAGAATAACAAGCCCGACTTGGAGATCAGCCTGTCGCTTCGGCCTCAAGCAGTATCGGCGAGGAAGTCGTCCCAGCTATGGCAAGAGTTCCGTATCTTCAGCACATCTGCCGAAGACATTTGGACCGAGCATTGCCGCGGTCTTGTACAGGTTGTCCTCAAGTCGGAGTCTGCCACCCAGGATGATAGTATTGTCCCTACCCGAGTCACGCTGCCACCGCACGCCCACCACATTCAAGCCAAGCAGTTCTACCACAGGGCAAGAGATATTGGCGTCAACTGGAGCGCGCCGTTTGACAACTTGACTGATATCAAGATCGCTTCCGGGTCGTGTATCGCAGACTCGTCGTTTGTGCCCGGTGCCGGTGCCTCTGAGACAGACTACACCATTCACCCCGGTGTCATGGACGCTGTTCTATACCACGGTATGATGGGTGTCCTCATCTTTGATGAAAATGACAAGTCCCCCGTTGTTCCCACTTTCATCGAGAAGATGATTGTAGCCGAGCAAGACCGGGCCAAGCCGGTTCAAGAGGTGACATGTCACGCCACCCGAACCGACAATGCGCTTACTTTTGACATTGGCATTTTTGAGAAACAGAACGAGGAAAACATGGTTCTGCAGGCCTGGGGAGTAGTTGCGACCAAGTTGCCAGATGTTTCCATCGGCGAAGGTCGCAAACGAGACTTGTGCCACGTTCCGGACTGGGTGACTTATATGCCCAAGACTACCCAGAAGCACATTGATGACTTGTGCAAAAAGTCACTCGAAGAAAGATCCATCATCCCAGAAATAAAGGCTTTGGAGGCCTTAACTGTGAATTACGTCAAGCGTGCCCTGGCCTCCACACCGGCAGATGAGGTAGCCGAAGGATACCAGCGCAACTGGTTTAAATGGATGAAGACACTCGCTGACCAGGAGCCTGATCCAGTCTTCCTCAAAGCAGGAGAGGAAGATGGTAGCGTTTCCGCAGAGGTCGCGCGCCGTCTGGGGCCACGCTTGAGTGAGATTCTGCGAGGAACTACTCATCCCCTGGACATCCTGAACGAAGACAACCTGCTGAGCGGGCTGTACCTGGAAGGTGGAAACGCTCGTTGTATTGCGCAAATTGCCGCGTACATGGGCGAACTGGGTCGTCTGAATCCCAATATGAAGATTATCGAGGTTGGTGCCGGTACCGGATCAGCCACCTTGCCCGTCCTACAGGCTCTGCAAGCCCCGAACAGAGTGCTGGCGTCCGAGTACGATTTCACCGATATATCACCTGGATTTTTCCCGGCCGCACGAGAGCTGCTTTCTGACTTTGAAAACATCATGCAGTATAAGACCTTGAATGTCGAGAAAACAGCCGAGGAAAACGGCTTTGAGCCCAACAGCTACGATGTCCTTATCGCTTCCAACGTTCTTCATGCTACTCCTTGTATCGACGTCGTCTTGGAAAACGTCAGGTCGCTGCTTCGACCCGGCGGTAAGTTGATCCTAATGGAGCCTACCGAGAATCTTCCCCATTACGGTCTTGTTTTTGGCTCGCTTGCTGGCTGGTGGGCCGGGGTCGACGAGGGCCGGACCCTCTCGCCTATGCTTTCCCGCTCCGCATGGATCCAGAAACTTTCAAAGAATGGCTTCGTTCACAATGAAGCGGTCTTCGAGGACTACCCTGTGGCCGATGGCGGCTCCATTTCTGTCTTTGTGTCTGAAGTCCCTGTTCCGGCCCCTTCGGCAGCGCCGCTGGATGTTGAAATTGTATCATATTCTGGAGATGGCGTTTACTCGAGTTTCACAGAGAAGCTTCAGAAGAACCTCTGGGACCGCTCAGTGGAAGCCTGTGTTGCCTCTCCATCTGTCTCCGAAGACAAGATTAGTATCATTATGCCCGACATCTGCGAGCGTGTGGCCTGGAATATGGATGGCCCGCTGTTCGAGTCGATCAAGGCTCGAGTCGCTAACTCTAAGGTCATCGTGTTCGTAATGTGCACGGCTAAAGGGAAAGAACAGCGACCCAGTGGTGACTGGATCTACGGGTTCTGTCGATCGATCCGCTATGAGTACGTCTCTGTACGCCTAGTTAGTCTTGAGCTCGAAAGCGGATTGGATGCTGGCGTTGAAGCCCTGTCAACCATTCTGAACAGCCCAACGGCTGACATGAGCCTTCCTATCGACGAAGTTGAGCTTGAATACATGGATAGGGATGGACAGCTCTACGTTTCCCGTGTTCGTTCGGAGCCGAACTTGGACAGCTACGTTAGCCGGGATCTGGGCAGGTCGGTCTCCGAGGAGGCTCCATTTTTCAACGACAGAGCCATGTCGGCAGAGTTGGGCATTCCAGGTGTGCTCGACACCCTACGCTGGGCGGACAATCCCGAAATCTCCGGGCCAGTGGATCCCGATTGTGTTAGGCTGCAGCTTTCCGCCGCCAGCATCAACTTCAAGGATGTTCTGGTTGCTTCGGGCCAGCTGGAGGGCATTACCCAGATGCGCAATGACTGTAGCGGTATCGTGCTCGAGGTGGGAGCCAACATGACCAGCAAGTTTAAGCCCGGAGACCGCGTCTGCTCTCTGTATTCCCAGTCATTCACAAACTACCCCATGGTCCACGGCTTGTGCTGTCATGTGATACCCCAGGATATGGACTTTGCGGACGCGGCTTCGATACCCCTTGTCTGGTGCACTGTCTACTACTGCTTGATCACTATTGCCAGGCTGCAAAAAGGGGAGAGTATCCTCATCCACTCGGCTGCCGGCGCGGTCGGACAAGCATCGATTATGTTAGCACGTCATCTCGGCGCCGAGATATTTGTTACATGCGGAAACGATGCTAAGGTGGAACTGCTCAACACTGAGTTTAACATTCCAAAAGATCACATCTTCTCCAGCCGTACTACGGCCTTCCGTGACAAGATCCATGCCATGACCAAAGGCAAAGGAGTGGACGTTGTCCTTAATTCTCTCGGAGGAGAAATGTTCCGCGAGTCGTGCAACACACTGGCAGCACATGGTCGGTTCGTCGAGATTGGGCGCAAAGATCTCATGGAAAACGCCCTAATGCCCATGGAGTTCCTGCTGAATAACATCACTTTCACCTACGTTGACTTTGCGCACATTCTTGCGACCAAGACGTGGCTGGCTTCCCAGCTTCTTGGGGATGTGATGAAGCTCTTCGCCTCCGGAGCCGTACAACATGTGCGACAGATCAAGTATTCGATTTCGGAGATGGCAGCTGCGTTCCGTCTGATTCAAGCTGGAAAACACACGGGTAAAGTTGTCTTGACCGTGGATCCCGAGGTTAAGGTCCAGGTAAGTTTCGAGATATACTAGACAGAAAATACATAACATATACTGATTGGCATTTCTTTTGTAATATAGGTTGTCCCATCAAAGCCTACATCCGTTCAGCTCAACCCAGAGGCAACCTACATTGTGGTCGGAGGCTTAGGAGGCCTGGGCAAGCGGCTTGTCGACTGGACTACAGAGAAAGGAGCTCGCCATATTTGCATCTTCTCCAGGACTGCTCAGCCCGACTCGGATACTCAGAGCTTCTTGGACAAACTAAAATCTATGGGAGTCAAGGTCCGTGTCGAAAAGTGCGACGTGAGTTCGGAGGAATCATTGAAGAAAGCCGTGGCCATGATTCAGAAAACCATGCCCCCGATCCGCGGATTATTCCAAGCTGCCATGGTCCTGCATGATGTCTTGCTGGAAGACATGACGGTTGAGCAGTGGTGCAAAGTCACGGCCCCCAAGGTACAGGGCACATGGAACCTGCACAAGCTTCTGCCCGATGACATGGACTTTTTCATTATGCTGTCATCGGTAGTATCCATGGTTGGGACTGTTGGAGCAAGCAATTACGCTTCGTCATGCGCCTTCCAGGATGGCATCGCTCGCTACCGCCGGCGACTGGGCCTGCCGGCTTATGCAATTAATATCGGCGCCATTGTCGAAGCCGGCTACGTCAGTGAGAATCCAGATGTCGCTGTCAACCTCCGAAAAAACGGACTTGGCAGCGTTGCCATTTCCGAGTTCTTATCCCATCTCGCCGACGTTATTCAATACAAGACGGAATACACCCAGTCATCGCTCGGCATACTGCCCAACGGTACGGAACGCGGCCTTGGAGAAGCGCGATGGTCAAATGACAAGAGGCTTGCCCAAATTTTTGGATCGGAGAGTCAGGCCGGCAGCAAGGCAGTTGGTAGTGGTGCTGACAATGTTGGCTTCGTGCTTCAGGCTGCAACGACGTTCCATGAGGCCCAGGATATCGTCTGCAAGGCCATTGTCAAGCAATTAGCAACCATCCTCGCCATAGACGCCAGCGACATTATTCCTGCTCGGAGTTTGGACTCGTATGGTCTAGACTCGCTGGTCGGTGTCGAGTTGAGAAACTGGATCGGTGCCTATCTACAAGTCAACCTGCCTCTTTTGGTCATGTGGAATACTAGCAGCATCAATGAGTTGGCCGAGATTGTGACCAAGGGATCTAGACTTGTCAAGGTGAAGTCGGAGGAGACGGAGGAGGAGAAGAAAGATGTTGAGGAAGCTAAAGAAGAATGAAAAAGTGGGTGGGTATACGAAAGTTGTGTTGATTGATCTGCTATATTACTGTTATGTTAGACTACATACATGTGACTTCATGCTTGAGGTTTTTGGGTTGTTCCTAGTATATTCAATATCATTCTTGATTCTTATTAAGCTTTCTTAAAATGGATATTTTTGTATATATAGATCATACAAAAATATCCGTGATTCTGATAGGATTCAAACGAAGTGGAATAGATTAAATTTTGAATATTATAAATACCTAAGGCCACTTATAGTATCAGTTCTCAAATAGCTTTCCTTATGAACTTTTACTATAGTATGCTATATTATTCTCCTAGTAATTATCAAATTATCAAATGCATGTGAAGATCTACTCTGCTTAACTATATAAATTATTTATTTACTTAAGATATAGATTAAAATGTTTCTACTAAATAAATCGGTAATAGTCAATTTCAATTTCTTATAAGTTTTGCATTTGTACTCGAAATTTTCTATAGGCACTATAACTTTGCTTTTTCACTTATATTTAATATACTAAATATTATATCTTGGTTTGTTTCTATCATTGAATGTATTTTCACCAGCTTTAGTATAACAGGTTAACTAAACGTAGTAAAATTAGAGTAAAAATATCAGATTTTATACATTTCTATATATCAGCTCTTAAAATCATTGTTTTCATAAGACCAATCCAGTCTTTCCAATCCTTATAATCCCTAAATAGCCATCTTGTTTGAAGAACTTTCTATTATCATAGTATATGAAAAAGTATAGTTTTATTTTTATTAACGAATATCGTATCGTGTTGCAGGAGCTGCCTCTAGGTCACATGAAAGTGACCAGAGATCTCTTGAGGTGGTTTAGACTAGAATTCAAATGGGAATTCAATAAGGTTGCTAACTGGTTTCAATTCCCGTAACTATATTATGAAAGTAATGATTATTCTTGAGTACGAAGCTCTACATTATAAGGGAATGCCATTCTTTGTATAGACCTTCGTTTCCTACTGGAGCGCTATGGAGCGCAATAGCTCCTTCACGCTCTAATATATAATCATTTATTATGTGATTCGGCTTACGGTGAGATCCTTTATAACATATCGATTTAAATCCATAGAACACATAATCAATTATATACATTTGATTTAGAAACTAGGTATTACTTATTATTTTTAATGTTTTTTATAAGCTTTGAGACTTGCGTTCCCTACTTCCTTTGCATCTCGAAGAAAAAACTACTTTAGGGATTCGTAAAAGCAAACCAAATGGAAATTTTTTCTATATATTATATGATTATATTATATTTCTACAATAGGTCATTTTTATGTTTATAGATTCATGAAACCTTTTCTGATATAAGTAATGTACTGATATTAGAATAGGATTATTTCGATTAATGAAAAGATTAAATTGTTATAGAATAATTTTAATTTAATGTATAATCTTTTGAAAAAATATAAACTAATTATTAAAGATATATTCTATTAAAATTTATTATGACGTAGTTTATCAGCATGTGGCCTATATCATTATATGGCTTATCTCAAAATATATATAAAATTCGTTTGTGTGTAACCATGCACTTTCTTTATTTATTAATATAATTTGATTTTTTTAAAAAAATATTATAATCATTTATATATATAATAAGAATTTCTAATCAATTCTTAGAAATCTAATTTTATATAATAGTTATTATAAAAATGATTTTTTTATAATTATAATTTAATAATGAAAGATTGAAAGCTATATAAATCGATTAAATAAAATCGATAAAATAATAGTTAATCATTTAATTTTTATTTCGAAAGAATGAAAGAAATAATAGATTCTTTATTTAAAGAATGATTGAATTAGGAAAGGGATTTTAAATAAAGAAAGCTGATTTTAAGCGAATAAGTATAAAAAGAGATTTAATCTTTTAAATTATAAAATAAGAAAGTTAATCTTATATAATTTTTCAATCAAAATTATGTATTACACTATTTATATAATCTTTTAATTATTTACTCGAGTATGCTTTCATCTTATATATATATATATTATATATATATATTCACCCTTTATATACTTTCGATCTACGATAAATACAAAAGCTTTTTATAAGCTCAAATTAAAGTTTTAGTATTAAAATAATTATAAGATTATTTTGAAGCTTTTTAAAGTTGTTTTCATTAATATAATTCAAATTAGTATTCAATTATATAAAATAAAGGGATTGAAAGAAATTTTAAAAAAGAAAAAGAAAAAGGAAAAAAGGAATCGATTTAATAGATTAAATCAATTAGGAGAAAAGGCAAATTGTTACGACGGATTAGTAATAGGCTGTAGAATCACCAACGTATAGGCTATAATGGTATTATAGGCCTTAGTGATTCAGCTGCAGTATACCAGGGGACACTAGGCACCCAAGGAAAGCCTTAGGCATATATATAGTATTAGTTATAGGATACCCTAGAAACCTAGAATATAGTTCCCAGGATAGTAGGTCCTAGGAAAGATAGAATACAATAAGCAAGAAGATTTTATTAGGATTAGTAATGTTTTAGGGGATTAGACCCCAGAACAAAAAGACAAGCTAGGACAATAGGAATTATGGGACAAGTGTTATGTAATCAAAAGCCGATCGACTTGTCGATCGACTTGTCGGTCGATTTGTCGGTCGATTTCAGTACGAAGGTTTATATAAGGAAGGGGTTTCATTACAATGTAGAGCTTTGTGTTCAAGAACAATCATTAGTTTCATTATTATAGTTACGAGAATTGTAATCAGTTATAATCTTATTGAATTCCTACTTGAAGTCTAGTTTAAACCACCTCGAGAGATCTCTAGATACTTCTATGTGACTCTAGAGGCAGCTCCCGTAACACTTTGAGCATCATTTCTGCTTTAAGTACCGATTCGATAACCAACCGCTAATATGGCATCCAGAGCCACCGCCACAGGTCAGTCTACCAGAGATACCAACGACATCGAGATGATCGACACCCCAAAGGAGATCACTATCAACAAAACACTTAAGATTGCCTTACCAGACAAATACCAAGGTAATCAACAAGAGCTCGATACTTTCCTTTTACAATTTGAGATCTACTTCCGATTCAATGAGGACAAGTTCACTACTAAGGAATCCAAAAGCATATGGGCTGCATTATACCTCCGAGGTGAAGCAACCAAATGGATTCAACCATATTTGCGCGACTATTTCGAGCATGATGATAAGAATCGCATGCAACCCACCCGAACAATCTTCAATAGTTTTGAAGGATTTAAGATAGAGATTTGTAGAATCTTCGGAAATTCCAACGAGTTAGAGATAGCGGAAGATAAGATCTTCAATCTCAAGCAGACAGGATCAGTATTGAAATATGCTATGGAATTTCGAAGATATGCTGGAACAACCAAGTGGGACGAAATCGCTATCATGAGTTACTACCGCAAGGGACTCAAACCAGAAGTCAGATTGGAATTAGAAAGATCTGTCGAGAGTATAGATCTGAATGATCTAATTCAGGACTCCATCGAATCAGATGATCGTCTTTACAGATATCGACAAAGCCAGAGATCATACAAACCCCAAGGAAATCAGAAGCAAGGATGTTACTGCAAGAATGAGGGTAGACCACGTTACAATCCACAGAGATACGGAGACCCCATGGAATTAGACGCCACGCACTACACAAACGGGAACGATGACTCAGAAAAGAGACGAAGACGAGAAAACAACTTATGCTTTGAATGTGGAAAAGCAGGGCATCGAGCAGCAGACTGCCGAAGCAAGAAGACAGGAGGAAAAAGGGGCAACTTCAAACCTAAGTTCGGCAAAGGCTAACTTAACGCTACCTTTACAATCCCAGAAAACCCAACTAAATCCGAAAATACTGAGACTTTCACCATTAAGGAATTCCAGCAATTACTAAAGGAATTACTACGAAATCAAGAGGGTATGAATGTAATAGACTTATAAAAGCAAGAGTATTACAGAACCCTAATATCCTTTATGATAGAAGAAAGTCATTAGGATGAGGCAGAAGCAGACCATGCCATGATGAGCTGGACAGCTTGCTATAATGAATTCTGCGGAATCCATCGATCAGATAAAAAAACAACCGGATGGTTTCTTAAGAAGAGAAAGATGAAGAACCATCAGAATAATGTAATATACAAGGATTTAATTTCCAATATAACTTTGTAAAAAGTTCACAAAATTATCCAGTAGTTAAATGCTATGGGATAGGCAGGACAGATATACTGTAAGGTTTAGATAAACGGATACATACAATTAGCCATGATAGACTCAGGGGCTACAGGAAATTTTATTGTATCAGAAGCTGCAAGGTACTTGGAAATACTATTTCAAATGAAACAATACCCCTATCGATTGTAGTTAGTTGATGGATAGCTAGCAGGGTCTGACGGAAAGATTTCGTAGGAGACAATTTCAATACGAATGGGTATAACCCAACATACAGAGGTTATACAGCTTGATGTTGTGCCATTGGGCCAACAACAGATCATCTTAGGAATGCCATGGTTAAAGGCATATAATCCGAAAATAGATTGGGTACAAGGAGTTGTGACATTTGATCAATACAAAAGTGGTTATAGGGATACACTAAAGGCGTTTGTGAGATGTAATATACATTAAGGAAAATTGAATGCGAACAATATTGGTGACGTAGGATACCTAGTTTAGGGTCCTTTATTAAAAGCGAAGGCCAGTATACCTCCTTTATAAATGTAGAAGTCAATGATATGGTATGAAATCGCAATCGAGACAAAAGAAAGGTCTACGATATCAGAATAGTATAAGAAATATGAATATATTTTTAAAAAACTAGGGATCTATAAGGCTTTACCGGAATACAAGTTATGGGATTATGAGATAATATTGAAGGAAGGCAAGATGCCTGTGTATACCCCAATTTATTCAATATCAGCCGATAAATTAAAGAGGTTCAGAGAGTATATCGACAACAATTTAGCTAAGGGATGGATCAGGGAATCCGCGTCCCAAGTGGTTAGTCCAATTATATGAGTACCCAAAAAGGATGAACCCAATAGACTAGTTGTAGATTATAGAAAGCTTAATGCACTTACTAAAAAGGATCGATATCCATTTCCATTAGCTATGGAATTAAGAGATCGATTAAACGGAGCTATGATATTTACCAAGATGAACCTATGTAATGGTTATCATTTGATTAAAATGAAGAAAGGCGAAGAATGGAAAACCGCTTTCAAAATAAGATACAGGCTATACAAATACTAAGTTATGCCATTCAAACTAACCAATACACCAGCTACTTTTATAAAGTTTATGAACAATGTGTTATTACAATATTTGGATACTTGTTGTATTTGCTACTTGAACGACATTCTAATATATTCAAACAATAAGGTTCAACACATTAAGAATGTTGGCAATATCCTTGAAAGTCTATCTAAAGCAGACTTGTTATACAAATCAAACAAATACAAATTCTATATCACAGAGATAGAATTCTTGGGATTTATTGTATCAAGTTAAGGGCTCAAGATAAGCAAAGATAAGGTTAAGGCAATGCTCGAATGAAAGCAGCCAACCACAATCAAGGAAGTACAATCCTTTCTAGGGTTTGTCAACTTCTATAGAAGATTCATTAAGGGTTATTCAGGGATTACTACACCCTTGACCACGTTAACCAGAAAAGATCAAGGAAGCTTTGAATGGACTGCCAAAGCACAAAAGTCATTCGATACGCTCAAACAAGCAATAGCAGAAGAACTAATACTATTGACTTTTGATTCAGAGAAAGAAATCATAGTGGAGACGGACTCTTCGGATTTCGCTATAGGAGTAGTTCTAAGCCAACCAGGCTAAAATGGAAAATACCAGTCAATCGCATTCTACTTCCGAAAACTATTACTAGCTGAATTAAATTATGAGATATATGATAAAGAATTATTAGCAATAGTTGATGTATTTAGAGAATGGTGAGTATATTTGGAAGAATCGAAATACACAATACAAGTATATATAGATTATAAGAATTTGATTTACTTCATTATAATGAAGTAATTAAATAAACAACAAATCAGATAATCGGAGATCATAACCAATTACAATTTTAGAATTTTATATGTCAAAGGATCAGAAAATGCTAGAGCCGATACTCTTAATTGAAAATCAGAATATCAAGAAAACAAAACGTACGAATTATATGTTATATTCAAAAAAGACGGCGAATTATTGATTTATAATACACCACAGCTTGCAGCAATACACCTATTGGAAGACAACCACTTCAGGAAATAGATCCAATTACATTACAACAAGGATGCTATTGCCATATACATACATAAGATAATAGAACCAAAATTCATTATAGAAAATGATACCATATACTTTTATAGAAAAGTATACATTCCGAATCAAATAACCAAGGAATTTGTGATGGAATAATATAGATTGCCGGCATATAGATATTAAGGAATTGCAAGGACATTTACAAGAATACAGGAAATCAATTACTTCTCACAAATAAAAACAATAGTTGAAAAAGTTATTGGAAATTGTAATATTTGTATACAAAACAAATCATTACAACATACTCCGTATAATCAGTTCCAAATTCTAGACATGCCTTCTCAGTTATGGAAATCTATTATATAGAATTTTGTAATCAAATTACCATTCTCAAAGGATCCTATTATAGAAATTGAATACGATGCGATATTTAATATAATAGATAGACTAACGAAATTTGTATATATAATATTATTCAAGGAAATATAGAATACTGAGCAATTAGTATATATATTCCTAAGGGTTATAATAAGTATACACGAAGTACCAAATAAAATAATCTCAGATCGAGATAAGCTCTTTACCTTAAAATTCTGGATTACCTTATTAGTATTTATAAATATCAAAAGAAAGCTATCAACATTTTTCCACCCATAAACAGATAGTCAAACAAAGAGGACCAATTAGATAATAAAAGCATATCTTAGATGCTATATAAATTATTGATAAGACAATTAGGTAGAACTATTACCTATAGTACAATTCGCATATAATATATCGGAAACGGAAATCACAAAAATCACCTCAGTATGAGCTAATTTTGGGTTTAATTTATAAACATATAAAATCCCGATACTATAAGAAGTTAATGCCGAATCAGCGATAGTACAAATCGAACAGTTGAAAGATCTCCAAGAGCAACTGGCTCTTGATCTAAGATTCATATCTTTTAAAACAGCAGCATACTATAATACGAAATATAATATGAAACCTATGTTTAAAGAGAGGGATAAAGTTTATTTGCTACAATGAAATATCGAAACCAAAAGACTAAGCAATAAATTCGATTATAGGAAACTAGGATTATTCAAAATTGATAAGGTAATAGGAATAATTAATTATCGATTGAAATTATCAGATATAATGAATATCCATTCAGTATTCCATATATCCTTACTCGAACCAACACCACCAAAAGCGCCAAATACGCCATTTACAGAAATTGAACCAATCAACCCAAACACCATATACAATATCGAAACAATACTAGACTACAAATACATCAAAAACAAGATCAAGTATTTGATCAAATGGTTAGACTACCCACATTCAGAAAACACATGGGAACTCAAGGAAGATCTCAGCTGCCCTGAGAAACTACAAGCATTCCACCTGAAGTACCCACATCTGCCAACAAAGCCTCAAGCTCTATATCAAACAATAAAGGTAATGAGGGGTCGAAGAAATCAAAAGAAGAATTATTAGGAGTAAATATAGTAATAGTGGTTGTTGTTTCTTTCTTTGCACGTTCCTTTTTTAATTTTTCCTTTTCCAATCTTTTATTCTCTTCAACTAGATTAAGCTTTTCTAGCATACGAAGATCTCAACAAATCATCTTCTTTTCATACTTGCAAAGAAATTCTTATTGCTTGCGCAATCAAAGAATCCGGGTATTAATCTTTTGTAACTAAGCGAAAGCCTTTTCTTCTTTCAAGTACAGTAGCTCCTACTATCGCTTCAAAGATTTATAATTTGTAGGTATCTCTGATTTAGGATGGCAACGATCTTTTTTGTGATGGATATACTTGGTATAATGTTGTGATAAATTATTGTTAATAATACAACGACGATTGGATTTGATGTACAAATCGTAAGAATCTCTTTTAGTATCAAAACGCTTGATGCGGCAAATCAAGTTAAGAATATTGTAAATAAAAACTGTTTGTATAAAAAGCATATTGAAAAAGAAAACATTACAATCATTTAAGTAAACAAAAGGGAAGATATACTAATATAAATGCTTAGAACAAGCACTAGACTAAGAAGGGGATAGTGTTACAACGGATTAGTAACAGGCTGTAGAATCACCAACGTATAGGCTATAATGGTATTATAGGCCTCAGTGATTCAGCTGCAGTATACCGGGGGACACTAGGCACCCAAGGAAAGCCTCAGGTATATATATAGTATTAGTTATAGGATACCCTAGAAACCTAGAATATAGTTCCCAGGATAGTAGATCCTAGGAAAGATAGAATATAATAAGCAAAAAGACTTCACTAGGATTAATAATATCCCAAAAGATTAGATTCCAGAACAAAAGGATAAGTTAGGATAATAGGAATTACGGGACAAATATCATATAATCAAAAGCTGATCGATTTGTCGATCGATTTGCCAATCGATTTATCGGTTGATTTCAATATGAAGGTTTATATAAGGAAGGGGTTTTATTACAATGTAGAACTTTGTACTTAAAAACAATTATTAGTTTTATTATTATAGTTATGAGAATTGCAATCAATTATAATCTTATTGAATTCCTATTTGAAGTCTAGTTTAAATTACTTCGAGAGATTTCTAGATACTTCTATGTGATCCTAGAGGTAGTTCCCGTAACACAAATAAAATACATTTATATTCTTTTAATATTATTTTGAAAATTAAAATATATTAATCTATTAAACAGCTTAATATTCAATAGGAGAAGAAAGTTAAAAATCTAAAGAAAATTGAAAAGAAACTTAAAAAATAAAAGAAGTATTTAGAAACAAAGAGAAAATTAAATAGAAGAAAATTGATTATTAAATTTTATAGAGTTTTAAATAATATATTAAGAAAGTTTTTAAAAGTATTGAATTTATTTATTAAAAAGACTAAAAGCTTTTCAAAGTCTTTTTCTATATTAGATTTAGTATTTCAAAAAGTTAAAGAGCTTTTAGATAATAGTGTAAAGGAGTAGAAGGTGGTAATGATCACATAAGAAAAGCCTTCGCATATATCAAGCTTGGAGCAAGTGGCTATATATAGTAAAATGGGGTGAATCACTACATCGCGATAACGAAGTAAGGAAGGCTGTAAGAGTTAGGCACTCAATTCTTCAAGAGACAACTTTGGAAGGTGGGAAATTCGATGATTATTTTAGTCTACAGAAGAGAAGCTATAAATACTAAATGCTGGTAACACGTAACCCTGAAGTCACGTGTTTTCAGTCTCACAATAGAGCAGTTGATATTTCAATAAATAAAGAGAAGAGAGTGAAAACTAGGACTAGGAGTGGCTAGGCAATTATAATATTAATAAGATTTAAAACTTAATTATTTTATAATTGAATATAATAATATTATATTATATTATAAGTGTTTTAAGATTTCAATCCAATATCTTACAAATTCTAATTATTATTAAATATTGAAATTGTAATAATAGTGAATTTGAGGTTGTGCAAGATGTAGGGATATCGGTTAATGTTTGAATTTGTGGTCACGTGTCCGCATATAATCAGCTTTCATAGAACATAATCAAGGCAGACTTATTACAACCTATCAATTTGACCTTCATGTTATAGAAGTTGATAATTTCTTTAGTTTAGACGGTATTCAGGCAGATTAGCTATATAGGCACGTTAATTTATACCCAATCCCAACCTAAGCTATGCTGATAATTACGGGTGGTCACCTCGTCCTAATTGTTTGAAGATATCCGATCGAAACACCGGTAGTACCCATCTGGATTATTATATGATCTAATACGGCTACACAAGTCACAATCAGCTGGTTAATCTTCCACCGGGGTCACGAGCAGCAGACCCTCACATGATGGATCCAGCGAAATCCCCAGGTTGTTAAGTCCTTTGAGGATTAGGCCATATCAACTTTCCAAGTGATATTATTCCAGTCTTTTCGTCGTGATAATTTCAGGCGCAAATCAGTTCCAGCGACTGGTCTACCAATACCAGATGTCATCGTTGGCATCGTTCTTTCTGGAACGGTTAGCGTTCTTCCTTCCGCGTCAGTAATGTCGAAACTGAGCAACAAAGCAATCATCATTCCCCAAATCTCCATGGAGGCGAAATGTCGGCCGGGACAAAGATGTTTCCCGCCGCCGAAAGGCACGTAGGTGCCTGGCTTTATGTGCGATTCTGATTCTCCAGGCACACCAGTGTCCTTGCTAAATCTCGTCGGATCGAAACCACCAGCCTGGGACCCCCAATGTTCCTCCGAGACATGGATGATACTTTGCGAAGCCATCAAATTATTACCTTTCTTCAAAAGGTACTCTTGACCACCTTTTCCGTTGGAAATGATAGTGTCTTCCATAACCACGCGGTTGAAAGCCCCCTCTGCGACTGTACGCAAGTTCTCGTGAAAAGCAGCGACAAGGAGCGGGCAACGCTCCTCGATTTTTGCCATATTCATCGTCATCTCGCGCTTCCCGTCACCGCGTAGCTCCAAGCTTTCCGCAACAACGCCCGATACCTCCTCTCGTAACCGAAACACCAGCGACGGATCACTCCAGATGTGAACAAAATACCAATTAAATGTAGGGATTGTGTTGAAAAGCGCGGCCTGAAGCGTTGCTTGGAGAAAGGCTGCTATGTCGCTTTCCGAGAATCCGAACTCGTGAAGAAGATCGTACGAGCCTTTCCAAAGCGCCGAAACGTCATCCGCATCGTGCTTCTTCTCCTTTGTGTATTGGATAAGGGCATGATGAATGCGATTACGGGCCATCCATGCACTGGGTGCAGTCATCCAAGGTGCTGGACCCAAAGCGAAATGTACCAGTTTGTTGTCGACGTACCAATAATCGTCGACGAGCGAAGGATGGGCACAGAATGGGTTATCTCTCCCCAACATCGCCGCGGTAGAAGCAAACGATAGTTTGTCGCGGAGCCACAACCAACTGTCATCTACATTGACTTCGTCCGGCAATTCGTCGAGCTGACGGAATACATCAGTAAGCACAGCTTTATTAATCTCCTTGAGTTGAACCCCATTCAAGCAGCCGTAGAAGTTCTTGGTCCAACGCGTCTCCAAGCCAATACTCGGATCCACGTATTTGCGTACCCCCTCCTTCGAAATTGTGAATAGCTTAGCAATTGTGGAACGAAGAACAGGGTCGAAGCTCAGGGATCGCGACTTGATCATCGCATTGACTAGTTCAGGCGAAGCTACGAAATAAACTTTCCCACCCATCATGGGAAGCGTATAAGCTTCTCTCCCTTCAGCTTGTTTGCTGAGACGTGTCAGTCTTCAATCTAGTGACAGCAAGAGATATCACGAGAGTCTACCACATACTAGGTCTTCGTGAAGAAGGCATGTGACAACGTGAACATATCCAACACATGGCCGATAATAGGAATTGTGGGTTTCAAGATTGGCGGCTCTCGTACATCGAGCTGCACATTAGAGAGGCGCCATAAAAAGAGAAGCGCACCGCCAACTAACGCCGTCGCAATTGCGGTCGCGTTACTTGTGAGTGTCTCGACAATGGCCATCCTGAACCTCGTCGCGGGTGTGTATAGACAGAATTACAGCTCGGGTTTATGTAAAAACAAATTTTGGACAAAGAAGAGAAATGAAGTTTGCTTTCAATTCAATTTAATGTTTGAAAGGCACTACTTGTCACATGTGCGGAGATAATGCCGTTTGAGAGGTCTGTATCAACAATCATTAAAGAGAAGGGCGGTCGATCCGATCCTTATACACACCGCAGCTGCTCTGATATGGGCACGATTGTTATCCTAGCCCTTGTAGCTATTTATGCATGACAATCTAAAATTTCTTATGCTGACGACCCTCATTAGTATGGTTCCGGATCCTTCGGTTTGCCGACCCATTTTTGAAGAATATTCTCGCCGTAGCTGATGGCATTAATGCAGTTTAGGATGTAAGCGAATATAAGACAAGGAGTAACTGTAGGCCCGTACTTTTGCCGTCGAGCTGCCCAACTGGCTTCAGGCAGGTCGTAAAACGCAATGGTGCATATTATCATTGGAGAGTCAATAGTTCAGAGGCAAAACCATTGAAAGCACACCAATTTCATGTAAAAGACCATAATTTTATAGCACTAAAACGACGGCATTTCGCTATCCAAGCAACGCTAAGAGGTTACTTTTGAAAAATGCAATGGTTATCAATCCAATCAGTATTTTTTATTCTCTTTTGATAGGTTTATTATTGACTTTTATAGTTTAGCTAAGACATCTTACAGAAGAAGTAATGACTATCGGCTTGCAATCGTCGCCGGCGAATAAGGAACGCATCAATGAAGTTTTTCGAAGATTTAGTATATGTGAATTGGAGGGATTTAGGAGAGGGATGCTGTGTTGCCTCTGTGGTGGAAAAGTTAATATTTTCGATGAAAAGAAATTCAATATAAATCTCTATACAAATTCTATTATATATATTATAATTATAATATATATCTTCATTAGTAATGGAATAACTATTTCATTATTGATAAATATTTGCTACTCTAAATGAAACTCATTTAATATTAACTTTTAATAAGAAAAAAGAAAATGAGGGTTCTAAAGGGCTTTAAAGATTTCAGAATTTGATGAATATTAGAATTGTAGAAAAAATTAATAGAAGGGAAGTGAATATAAAAGTTAAAAGAAAGGAAGATGTAAGTATGAAAGTTATAAAGTGAATGAAAGGTATTAGTCGAAAACTTGAAGAAAAAGAAAAAGAAAAATAAAAATAAAATATTTATATCACTTTTTTTAATCCTTTAATTAGAGACTTTATTATTATACTATATTATATAGAATATACAATAATAACCTCATATAGCAATATTCTATATATTAATATATTAAATATTAGAAGTGCTATCTGGGGTTTAATATATACTATTTCAGATTATTTTGATTTTAAAAATGTTGTTACTCTAGTTTTAATATAAAATATTACTATTTTAGTTTTAAATGAGAAAATTCAAATCTAATTATTTTTTATTTCTTTAATTTTTTCTATAATTTTTTTTCTTCAAATCTTTTATTTCTTGTTCTTCTTTCTTTTAATTTTTTAAAATCTATAATTTTTCAACTTTTTTATTTTTTTTATTTTTCTCAAAAGAAATCTTGATTTTTTGAAGTAAAAAGAAAAATATCTATATTAAAAAAATTATTTTTTATATTTAAGAAATGAAAAAAATAAAAAATACTGAAATGATAATTTTTTTTTTTGAAAAAAAAATTAGAGATTGAAATATCAAAAATGTTATTGGGGATTATTTTAGTTATATTTCTGACATTTGATATATTAATATATAGAATGTTGCTATATGAGATTATTACTATAGAATATATTATAAAAGTATACATATTATATAAATCTAATTTATATATTTATATTAAATTCAATTACTAATCGAATTTAATGAAAATAAACTATTAATTATTTTAACCTAAAATTCAAGAATTTCATTAAGTCCCTTTGGAGTAAAATTTTCTAATAGTTTATAAAGAAATTATACATCTAATCAATATTTTAAAAATGCTTTTTTCAATACATTATAAAATTATTGAATATTTTCTTATACTAACAAAGCGGCCATTTCGTCAACCACGGATTCTACTATCACAGAGTGCCTTGATTTATGCTTGGATCTATAGAGCTTCGAATTTCTCACCTATAAATCTACCCGAGGGCTAGGATTACCGACTCTTTGACCTTGGAAACTATCCTCTCAATGTCATACTTTGTGCTCGTGTAAGCAGGTGCTATCCATGCGTGATCTCCAGTCACACCGTCCTTGGTACCCATTCCCGGGTAGAAGCTGATGCCTACATCGTCGAACGCTGTTAAATGAACTTTCTTCGATATTCCTGTCGATGACGGGAACGGCTCTTTCGTCTTCTTACAGGCCACAAATTCCAGCTTCATATCTATCAGCTTACATCTTCCAAAACTGCAACAACTTTCTCACTGGGTGATTAACTTACCGACCAGAAGAAGCCTCTGCCTCTAACGTTACCAACGTAGGGGTGATCATCCAGTTGCTCATGTAGAAGCTTGCCCAGATATTCGCCGTTCTCGCGGACATTCTCGACGAGATTGTCTTCTCTTACGATTCGCTGAACTTCTAGTGCAGCAGCACATCCCACGGGGTGTCCTTGATAAGTATGTGCGTGTGCAAAAACGCTAGTGCGGACGTTAGTTTTGAGAGTTCAGTATATACAGACTATCGCGACTTACCCAGTTCCAGCTATCAACGCATCTGACACACGATGGTTGATAAACATGGCAGCCATTGGTGCGAAACCACCTGCTAGACCTTTGGCAACGGTCTGAATATCTGGGACGACGCCCTCTTGCTCCCACTCATGAAGTGATCCACAACGACCCATCCCGCACATGACCTCTGTTCATGATCAGTAATCTCGAGCAGAGGCTCAAATTTTATCAGTAGATACTCACCGTCCAGAATGAGAAGCGCCCCGTACTTTTCGCATATTTTCTTCATAGCTTTGAAATAGCCAGCAGGCGCAGAGACTGTGCCAAGTGTCTTTCATGCAACGAAATTAGCCAAGAGCATGAACATCCGGACAACAAATATACTTACCGCCCCAACAACAGGCTCAGCAACAAATGCACAAACAGTATCAGGCCCAATCTCCTGGAACTTTAAATCCAGCTCATCTGCCAATTTCTGCACGTAATCCTCCGTTGTCTGGCCATCAGCCTTTCCACGATACTCGTTGGCGGCCGAGACACGGTGAATGTTGTCGAACAGCATGCCCTCAAAGAGCTTCCGCCGTCCGACATGACCACTCATCGAAAGCGACCCAAGAGTTGCGCCGTGGAAAGACCCTTCGCGCGCTATGAAGTTCGTACGCTGGGGCTGTTTTGGGTTCAGCTCCATGTAATACTGTCTTGCCATCTTCATGGCTGCCTCCATGGCTTCAGCTCCTAAAGTTTTGTTAGACGTCACGTCTGACTTGGAACAAGTGTGATAACATACCAGAGCACATCAGGTATACCTTTGACATCTCCCCGTTAGTACCCCTGATGAGCTCCGCAGCCAGTTCTTCACCAACTTGATGCCCATAAAACATTGAATTTGAATAAGAAAATTTATCCATTTGCTTAATCATGGAAGTTTTAACCCTCTCATTATCGTAGCCAATGCAGGCTACTGCTGCACCACAAGTCGTATCCTCCATCTTTTTGCCATTGAAGAACGTCACAGTTGTACCCTTGGCCGCCACAACGTTAAGCGGCGCTGTCTTTAAAATCGGATGAAGAAGAGCACTGGGCTCACTGGTACTTCCCAGCGGCGATTGCTCTAGGTTGCGGGTTAGGGCAGAAGTGCTGAAGGCTGCTGCAGCGGGAGCTTGTCGGGAGCTGTAGCATGGTACCGCTTGAAGCGTATGAGAAATTGATGGAAGAGCCAAAGCAGACTTCCTGACATGACGCAGGAGCACTTGAAAGTGTCTAGATGAGTTTGTAGCGGACATTGGTGAAGTCAATACTTGGAGGTCTTGTCGCAAGCCTCAAACTTCAAGGAGCTTGACAGCAACAATACTGAAATAGAGCAAGCAAACTATTCATCAGAAATTAAACTCTCCGAATCTCTCTTCCACATTCATCTCGGTTTCGTATGGTGGTGGAGTGTAGACTCGAAGCGAAGGATCATGTCGATCCCCTAGTGGTGTTGCTGCAATGCAGCAATGCAGTTTACATCCCGTACAACTCGTCACTTCTGTCGAAAACTGCGACCCCCTCCTCCCCACCCTGGACAGATACAACACCTAGGGCTTTAGTGGTTACGTGATCTTTGTCCTGGTAAGCTAACAGATATATTGCAATACCCAGTGTTTTAGCGGTTACGTGATCCTTGTTCCGGTAAGCTGACAGATATACTACAATACCCAGGGTTTTAGCGCTTACTAGTACATGCAGTCTATGGACTAGTTACCACTGCTTGCAGGTGTGTGGTACATGTACGGAATGTATATTATATCCGCATACCATAGTAAGGTAGGGGAGACATGAGATTACGGCAGTGTGAACGTAGTAATTAGTAGCCGTAGTCGCTCGATTGTATAGTGACATCGGGTACATATTCCTTCGAAAGCAAGCATAGCGACAGGGTGAGGGTCTTGGAGGTCTCGCGGATGAGTAGTCCTGCATCTTCGTAGCGTTAGCCGTTCGCCCCGCTGGCTCGAGCAAACAGCGATGCCTGGTTGCGGAGATGTTGAGGCAATTATTGTAACAGAATAGTAATACATTGATTGCATCTACTGACCGCTGATTCATTACTAATTGGGGGGGCATCCCACGATAAACTAGATGGTCCACTTGGAAGGACTAGGAACGTTTAACTCAACATCACCATCGACCATTTTGACAGCTACCTATCATCTTCTTCTTCACGTTAATGAAAAAGTTTAGACTTTTCTCACTAACGAAGTCTATCCCACCGATATTGAATCAACATGTTTGCGCTTACAAGGTCCTCCTCACGTGGCCTTCAACCGTTGACCGCCGTTGCAAGTAACGGATTCAATGGACACAGCCGCAGCTACGTAAGCATAGCTACTCGTGTGCACCGTGTGACGATGTTCAAGATGCCGAAGGCTGAGGATCAGAAAAGGTTTTTGGAGCAGTGTCGGAAGATGGCTGTTGACAATAAGAGGGTATGATAACCCCCCTACCTTAGCCCGTCCTTACGTTCATTTCCACGGGGTCTTAATTCCACTAAGACCACGAAAACACATATGCCTGCTTCAGAGTCAAATACTCACGGGTATACTAGGATGGTACGCCTTACATACTTAGTATGGTTGCCGGTCCTGTTGAAGAAGGTCCCCGCACTGAAGGCTACACCTTTGTCAACAAGACCGAGTTCGCCAGCATGGACGATATGAAGTACTACGAGAGCGAGTGTCCTGCTCATGGAGAAGTGAAGAAAGTCTTAGATGAGATTACTATAGACGGGATGATGACCGTCTTCTTTAAGCCGCAGGCTACCGGAGGCACATAGTGTTTTGGGATAACTTTGAGGAAGAGGGCTATACAAATACAAATGAGGCTTATAACTCCATGTGTGGGGAAGCAATAGGTTGAGAGAGAGAGATCATTTGCTGAGAATACTAAGAGTAGCAACCTACAGGACGTTTAGAAATGCCTAGCGATTATCTTTGACAGTACAGTTAAAAGGGCGGAGTTTCTAATGGAAAAATGGTACAAATTGTATGTGGTGTAAAAGACATAGAATTGAAAGTGGGAACGGCCGAAAGGCCAATAAGAGTTCCCACTTACTAAGATTAATGCCTGAGGCACTATTATTAGTATTAGCATATCCACTTCTGTTCAACCCAAACATAGAGTAACCTCAAACGTTGCTCACACTACCACTTCGCCAGAGATAAACCTCCACTGCGCTGCCTCCCATCCATTTCTTCTAGTCAGGCGGGTACCGCACACGGAAGCCTCGTCTTCTGGCTTGCACACAGACGTCACTTGGGGACACGTAGACATGGGCGGCGGCTTGTACGTATCCCAGTTCCCGTCCAAGGGTTCCACGTTATAACCCAGGAGTAGCGCGGCCACGAAGCCGTAAATCTCGGCCGTGGCAAAATTCCGCCCAGGACACATATGAGCGCCTCCGCCGAATGGTGTAAAGGCAGCACGTCTCAACTTGGCTTGTTCGCTCGTTAGTCCCTTGTCCAGGAATCTATCGGCTCGGAATGCCGCTGCGTCTTCGCCCCATATATCCTCCGAGGCATGCACAACTCCTGCAGGCATCTTCACGGTGGCGCCTTTCTTGAGCAGGTACGAGCGGTCATGTCTGTCCGTGATGGTCGTGTCCTCTAGGACCATTCGGTTACAGGTGAATCCATTGCAGAGGCGGCTAGCCTCACGGTAGGCGCTGATCAACAGAGGGCACCTTTCGAGGATGTCGTCTACGTTAATAGTCACTACATGGCCCGGACCACGCTTCACAATAGGCTCAACTTCAGCGCGCAGTTGGACGACCAGATTGGGCCGCGTGAAGACATGGATGAAGAACCAGAATATGGTCGGGATGGAGTTTGATGTTGGCACATGTATAAGGCCAACCTCAATGTCACCAAGTTTTTGCCCTTCGACGCCGTATCCTCGAAGAATGCCGACCCGGTTTCTGATATAGGCCGAGACCTGTTCGTCGTCCTGCTTCATGGTCGTACACCACTTTCCCAAAGCTAGCTGCAGCCTTCGTCTTGCTTCTTTTGTACGCCGCAGTGTCTTGGAATTGAAAATATGGAAGAAGAGGTAAGGCAGGCCCGTTTCGAACGTCCTATAATGAAATGTCATTAGCAACATGCTTACCATTCACTATTGGAGATCGGGGCTCTGTGAAATGACCTTACCAGACATCCTCTACAAGTTCGTCGCCCCTGATGGGATTGTCAGGACCATACAGAGCCTCGCATGTAGCGACGGTCATGAGATTGCGCAGCCAGAGGTAGGTATTAGTAGCATCCATGCCATCCCCTCCAATGCTATTAATGTGCTTTGAAACGTGCTTGAGGGAGGTGACATTCAACCGATGGATGTGCTGGGCAGTAGTTCCGTCATAGATGCTCTTGAAGTATTCGGGCAAGACATTTGACTGCATGAGCACTTGATGATACGCATCATCGAAGCCCGCCACCTTCTGTGCACCGCCTACAGCAAAGGGGGTGAAGGAGAGATACTTGTTGCAATACGCCGACTGGACTAGAATGGGATCCGTTATCGCATACATTTTACTATTCAAAATGGGGATAGTTGCAATGGACATGTGATACTTTTTGCTGTTGAGGAGTGCATGTGTTAGTAGTGGTCATGGCACGACATCGTTGCGTCTAGTGTTCCCAACAGTGCTCTTGCTACCTACACTGGAACCAAAAAGAGACGTGTATGGATGTAGACTTACTCGAGACGTTTGAAGAATGCTTCCTGGTCCTTGAGCATACTGTAGAAATGACCAAATATAGGGATGTTATGTCTAAGAATCGGAGGCTCAAGGCCGTCGACGCTTGGCTCGAGTGCGCGCCCGACGAGGAAGAGCAGAGCGCATACTGCCAGGCCAAGAAAGACGGGCTTGCATAGCAGCAGGTCAACAATGCTCTCTGTCAGTGCCATATGTATTATTCCGTAAGGGTATTGATTATTGAGGCGTGGTTGGATAGTCAAGGGCTAGAGTGCGCAACCACGATCAATCGTTTAGGTGTGGGTGGAAGACTTGCTATTTACCTCAACAATGATGGGAAGAGGAGGATCACGCCAAACGACCCATTCTCAGCTACTACGTAGTAAGAGGTTTTCGACTATGCTGTGGTGTGTATGACCAGCTGTTCCACTCGGACAGGGTGGCCGGGGAGAGAAGACAGGTGCGAGTAGGAGAAGTAGGATGTGAATTGATTGACAGAATTGACCAGGTAGATAAACCTGGTCGATGACTAAAAGTAAGCTTAACTAATGCACACGTGACTTGATAAAACCACTTCTTCTACAAGGAGCTCAATCCTTGGGAATTGTCAGCTTATCCATGCAGATCATGTCAGCGTGGTGACGAGTACATGCATACTTGTAGAAGTAAGCCTGCGTTCGTCAGCACGCGGCAAGAGATGCTAAAGAAAACTACCTAGTAGTGGGAACTTGGCGGGGTTGAGAAGGATTCTAAGCCTTGTAAAAGCTTCAGAAACACTCTGAAATCAAAAATCCTTCTCAATGTCAGAATCCTTCTTACAAGGGAAGGGGTACAGAATTCTTCTCCATCTTAGAAGCCTTCGAGCCTATGAAAGCATTCAAATTTAGGGGGTCCTTTTTTTTGGCTTATAGAAGGCCAATATATCTCACAATTGTCTAATCTAATTAAGCAATATGTATCTTTACATATATTTAACTGTTTGATAGTTATAAACCCGGGATTTCCAAGGTTTAGACTCAAGGATTTCAATATTCAAGTTGATAATCTACATTTCAAAAACAACGCCAAGCTATGTTCATAATATTAAGCCAAACTCACAAAACGCTGACCTCTATGTTGGCATAATACTCACTGAGCCAAGCTTATTAAACTCATTGACTTACATATTGGCATGGAAAAGTCGATCTTTGTCGACACAAAACCATTGATTCATATCGATATGATTGATTGATTTATTGTGTTTATCGCCATAGGCCGAAAGCCGCACATGCCTTGGCACGTAACGAACTTTAGCTATCTATTCCAAATTTGAATAAATAATATTCAAAGTAATTTCTAAGTAATAGATTAGCTAATTAGGAATCGTTTATATATAGGTTATAAGGGCTAGGATAAGGTTTATATATAGGTTATAAGGGCTAGGATAAGGTTTATATAATTGCCTTTATAGAAGTGATATATTAATATAGTTATAGTAGTTTATACTAATCTTTTTTATTTATTAAATTCTTTTTTTTAATTCCTTTTCTAATCCTTTTATTTATATTTTTATTTATGTTTTTATTTGTAATTTTATTATTTTTAATTAATATATTAATAGCCTCTTTATTAATTGGGATAATCTTACTCTAACATTAATATATTACTTATAATCAATTGAAAGGGGTTTTATGAATCTACAAATATGAAAATGACCTCTTATAGAAATATATGATTATATAATATATAAATACATTTCCACTTCGTTTGCTTTTACGAATTCATTAGAATTTGAATGTATAATTTGAAACTTAGATTTCTATTAAAATAGACCCCTCCCTAACTAGTATAAAGGATTTAATTATATAATAACCTTTATATTATTTATTTAAACAAAAGAGTCTTTAATTAGAATTTAGCGACTATTATAAGAATGAATTAGTTCGGATTTCCTAGAGTTGAAGAATATCCTCTCTATTCTTTTTTAGTTTAGGATTTCCTGTATATTGTTTTGGAATATAATATAGTTTATTTGTAAATCATAGAATATTATTATTAAAGTAATATTATCGATATATTCGAATCATTTAACGTAGTTCATTAGATGAATCTTATTAATATCAATCATATTGAGATTAAGGAGACTGAGTGAGTGATAAGAGATTAAGTTGAATGAGAATAGTGATATGAGATTTAAGGAGTATATGATATGTTTCGTCTTTTAAATAGTTATCAGTATCAGTACATCATATAACTAGAAGGGATTGTATTAAACTAATAGCACACCAATACTATAAGAATATTATATAGTTCTTTATCTTAGTATAAGTTTTTAATATTATTAAGGAATTACAATATATAGAATTAAATACTTTATACTTTATTAATATTTCAAGTTGATATCAATAACTTCATTAATTCTATGATTGTAAGGTCTTAATAATTAATACATCTTCTTTTACTATACGAACTACTTTTTAATATCTGTCTTTTTCTCTGTCTACATTCTTCCATTCTTCGTAGAATTTCATATATCTTCTTAGACCCTATCTTGCACCGTGATAATATATATATGTATTTAGAACTAGAATAATACGATTTTAAGAAAAAATATGGATTCAATTAGCACTTTAATATTTCGATTAGTGTAATTGCTATTCGATGTATTAAAATGTAAAAAGATAATATTCTAAATACTTAGATATTTATAATTGTTTTAATAAAAAGTGTTTGTATTGTATAATATAGGCTACACTAAGACTACCTAGTCTCACTAAATACTATTTTATGATTCCCCAATCTCTCTTCCCCTTCCTCCTCTCGCCCTTCTAAGTCGGCTGGCTGGATGCAAATAAACTTCTAACAAGAAAGGGGAAATAAAATCCATAAAATCCTGTAAATTTCCTATTCCAAAACGCCGGCTGATGTGTGACGAACTATCCAATAGACCTAGGACGCCCGATAGAGAAAAAAATCGATAACGTGATGAGACAGAGGACACAGGCCTACGATAGCCGCTTCTCGCCTCCTCAGGTTCGTAGATCGCTCATGAAGATCGTTGGGTACATGAATTATCGTGGATATCAACATAACAACGACAATGAAAGACACAAGATAGGGGATATCCTGTGTTAAAGCAACAGAGTGATTAAGGAAACTGCGCAGTTGTGAACGGTGTTCGTAGTAGCCGCGATTCATCAGTGTCTGCTCTTGTTGGATATAATGGAGAGGCCTCAACGCGGCCCCAGCATGAAACCTCGACTGCTCTTGGCCGCCGCAAGGCTGCGCGAGTTGTTCACAGAGTGCGACGACTCGATCCTGGTGAGTCCTGCCGCTGTGGTAAAGTCGTGGCTAGCTTCGTAGCTCGCTCTCACTTGATCCATCGAGGCCCTAATTCTATCATACGAAGGTCTGGCTCTGTCTATCGACGTTCGAACCGGCATCTCCACCGACGGTGCATTGTGATTCGTGGAGTTGGTTCCGTCGCTGCCATTCTGTGTCCGCGTATTATGCGTCGTAACTGACGGTGGATAGATCGGTCGTCTGTCTTCGTCTACGCTGGGATATTGCGCGTGCTTGCCCTTATTGGACGGATCCAATGACATCGAGGCTATATTCTTTGGTCCCTTCTCCTCCGCTTCTTTGGTCGGTTGGAGATGATCGAATTTTCCTTGCTGTACCTGCTCCCTGATGATGTCGACATCGTACGGCCAATACACCTTCTGCAGCGCCTTGATCGCATATCGAGGGAGTATACATACGACTGGCGTAACGAGCATGACTGCCCAGAACGATAGCTGCCCGTATACTTGTGGCGCTGCCTGATAAAAGGCTGCCGCAGATATGTTGGATCCGTAGACGGCCGTCCAGAAGAAGATGAATAGATCACTGACGGCGATGACCAGAAGCATCAGCCAGTCCCACCGGTACAAGTTGATGAGTATGTACAGGTTGATGGTAAACACGGTCGGGTGCGCAATATAACAGCCAAGGCGTGTTCGCTCTGACACATCCAAACCGTTGAGGGAAGCAAACGGGCCATTAGTGATGGTAAGGTACGGAATAAAGAAGCACATGATGGATTGGTAGAAGCCGTCAACCATATAGAGCCTGTCACCATTATTAGTGCACTGAAATATACCAAATATTCACGGGGTTGGTGCTTACCAGAATTTTCTTTGAGTCCACTCCAGCCTCTCGATGCCGCGACGATATAGCTGAGGCACGGCTAGCGACACAATGTCCGACACGTCCTGATCAAAAACGCCCATAAGGACGACCGGGACTGAGGTGAAGAGCAGATTAATGAGAACAATATAGCTGTAGTCGAAAACATAAGTGATGTCAAAGTTACAGTAGACCTGAAACCAAAAGAGTGTAAACACCCAAATAATATTTTTATAAAAGAAATTACTGATAGCTTCGGCCAGTCTTCGATAAGACCATCTACCGTGAACCAGTATCAGCCTCTGGAGGAATCGGAACTGGCCAATAGCGTAGTCGGACGACATGACGGCCTGGCGACCCTCAACTCCCGCGATACCGACACCCACATCTGCCTCCTGAATCATTGCAACGTCGTTTGCACCATCTCCCACCGATAGAGTCATGACGTCAAAACCTGTCTTCACCATGGCGCAAACAGCGGCTTTCTGGGCTGGACTGACGCGACAGCACAGAACTGACTTGCACTGCTTGCAGAGGAGGAGAAATTTCTGCTTCAGCTCGTCACACAGTGCCCACCTAAGGGTGAAACCGTCGATTACCAAGCCATGCGTTGGACCTGGTGGCTCGTGATTACGTCGGGCTTCCGCCAGGTCTTGGTCACTCCCTGTGAGGTTGAACACCGCTAGATGCTTGTCAAGCTCAGCCCGTATTAGGCCAATGAATTCCTCGTCCGGAGTGTTACCGTTTTCATCCTCTTCGACCCGAAGACGAATAAGCTCCATGTCGTTGTTCAGGAGGTTACACGAAAATCCAATGTTGATTGCCGTCTCCACTTTGTCCCCGGTTAACACCCAGAGTTTGATGCCTGCGTCGCCTAATAGTGCGATAGTATCCGGAACTCCGTCTTGTAGTCGGTCCTCAATGGCTGTTCCACCCAATAGTGTCATTTCTTGTTCTATCAAGTCGGCTGCCTGCTCCATTTTCTCCTCGCGCTCTTCAAGTGCTGTGGCGGCAGCATCGTGTATCTTACGCCAGCCGTAGTACTCTTCTTCGTCCAATACCCGCTCTGCAATACAGAGGGTCCGGAGACCTTCTCTAGCAAAGATTTCGAGATGCTCAGCAGTTCTCTTACGCAGCTCAGCTTGCTCTCCCCGCCTCAGCCGTGAGTAGATGACGCTGTCTGCACCCTTGCAGAAGAGTACAATCTTACCGTCTGGCATCCTGACAATAGCACTCATACGCTTACGGGACGAATTGAACTCGACTACGTTCAAGATGGGGTAGTGCTTCTCTTCGCCCATGACGTTCAGATTTATGCCCTCACTAGTGTTTCCGAGAACCGTAAAGCCCATGTCACGAGCTGTTGCGACGAGTGCGGCCTCGTCCGGTGACTGTGCCTTGAATGTCATCACGTCTCCTGGGACCTCCTCAGCGATGACTGTGTGGCAGAGCGCAAGTGCCAGCATGAATCGTTCGGTAGCATGCTGCTGCTCAGGCCCGTGCTTTCCAGAGAGGTCCTCTACGAAGTCCGGGGCAATAAAGGTTAGGTCTTCGTCATGCAGATAAGGGTTGGCGTAAAGCTCCCGAAGATTCTTGAGCACCTTTACTTTAGCTTCGGCGATCTCAGCTCTTACCAATTCACCTTCCTTTTCCATGTCGATTCCCAGTCGCTTCTGCATTCCAGCCTGGGCCTCGGTGTACGCCTCGCCATAGGGCCGCCCGTTTATAGTCGCTTTCTTGAACTCCATGACATTCTGGGTCAGAGTCCCTGTCTTATCGGAAAAGATGTACTCAATTTGACCCAAGTCGTCAGATAAATTCCATGACTTCGGTATGCACGGCTGTTCGATCGGATCATACCACATCTCTCTATCGCTGTAGATGAAAACGGCCTGAAGAGTTCGCATGATCTCGACCGAGATATAGAGCGATAATGGAACCAAGTTCTGGAAGAGGATAATGGACGCCCAGAACGTGGTAAACCCACTCATGCTTGGTGATCCTCCAATAGACCCGAAGTCAAAATAATGCTGTGATGCATCATTCTGTCCCCAGGCGACGCCGTTAGCGATGCCGGCAATAAGGCACATGATGAACAAGACGCCAAAGTTACAGATGATGTTGAAGTTTAGCTCCCTGGAGATGCGAGCCCGCTTACTAGGGGTTATCCCTGCGTTCATCATGGTTTTCGTGTCGTGACCAGTGAATATGACGATGCCGAGGGCCCATTCCGTATTTCTCAGATTGCAGCCTCGTAAGAGGACGTTATCGATCGTGATAGGTTCTGAAATCTCATGCGATTGACCTGCAATCTTCTGATTCCACTTGATGGCGGCATTATACTTGTAGAGGTTGGGTTGTGGTGCTTCACTTTCGATCCGGAACTGTGCTCTTTCACAATCCTTCGCATGCTTGAGAGATCGCGCGCAGCGAAGAGCCTGCCGGTACTTCAGGTTGGTCTCCCCATCCAGGTTTTTGGTCTCGACGTAGCAGACGCCTTCAGGATCCGAGCTCGCCAGGATGATAACATCGGCGGGGATCTCGTCATCGTTATATATTCGCACAAAGTCACCGACTTGCAGTTCTTTCCACGTACTCCGATGGAAGCGTGCTTTGCCTGGGGCTTGAATGTCATAGTTGATCAAGTCTGTCTTGGCTGTTCGTATGTTGACCTTGCTGGGCTGGACGGACAAGGCCGAGGTTGGCTGCTCCAGGGGGTCCTGGAGCTGAGGCTGCGGCTGAAGTTGGTCCGGCCGAGGATCTGGAGACGGAACTGGCGTCATCTGGATATCTTCACGGGTCGAAACAAACGAAAGTCTCTCCGTGTAGGGGGATATGATGGATTCCGGACGGGTCCTTGTCGTCTCGATCGACGCGCGGGGACCATCATGCCCGATGCCGCTAGCCCTCATCGCCTGGTTTTTCCTCTTCCATAAGCTCTCGATGGAATGCCAAATGATGTCTACAAATCTTGAGGTAGCTTTCTTCGTCTTTCTCCAACTCGATACGTTGTCTTCCTTCACATTGACATTATCCCAGCCGCACAGCCGATGTACTGGGGAGTTGTTGAGCTGTTTATCCGAGATGGTCCGCCGCCGATCCTCAATAGCATCTCTGACTGCTGTGATTGCAATGATGAATATCAAAGGAGCAGAGTTGAGGCCGGGATTGTTAACGCCAAATATAGAGAAGAACTAATCCAAGGCTGTCAGCTTCTCGTTGTTTATGGGGAGGCCCATTCACGTCAGAACGAACTTACAGCAAGTACAGTGATGAACAGGAAGAAGATATTGGCTATGTTGTGGAATTGGAAGTACAGATTCTTGGGTATAAAGGACAGCGGCGTATATTTCGCTGTGCGTATCTTGTTTCGCGCGTATGTTTGCGCCGGTTCACCATCCTCGTCCTTCAAGTCGTCAGGGAGCGGCAGGTTGAAATATAGAGTCCTGGGACCGGGCTTGGAATCTTCGGTCTCCTCTTCTTCTGGGCCGCCATCGCCTTGATTTGGCTGTTGTAGTGACTCGGAGCCTCCGGACGCCTTCTTGTTCTCGTTAGAGTGTCTTTTGTTGTCCGTGCGGCTCAGGAGCGACAGCCGCTTGGCCTGGCTGCTCTTGACCGTCAGCTTGCGCGTTGCCCATCTTGACCGTTTCGTCTTGTTGATAGGCTTGTTTCCGTGGCTGCCGTCGCTCTGGTCGCCCTCGTTTGTAAGCGTTGCCATGGTATGTGAGGTTGCGGGCAGAACACGGTCAACCCGAGAGGTCCGCCAGATTGATCTTCGCTGGCCCAATCGCGACCTCCACCCACTCAGTAATTTGTAGTACAAACTATCCAGATTGAACTGCGGTTCGTGTCAATTGGAGTAGATGAAAGCCGGTGGATAAGTGCAGACTTAAAATGGCGGTACGACGAAGTCGAATAAGTATCATGGCGGCAGCTGAGAGCGATTTCACTTTTCTGGGTAGATGGCAGAAGGGAGGGGGGGACACAGGAAGGCGGAAGTTTTGGCTGACACTGAATACTCGGATGGGCCGGGGTTGTAAATTCACAGTGAGCCACCAGGGCCAGACAGGTAAGACCTCCTGAGAAGCCGCATATAAATATGCGCGACCAGCCAGGGGGTCACTGGCTCAGTACGTGTTTTTGGAGAGGTGTCTTCGAGCCAAATCAAGAGAAGTCAAATCGAGGAAGTCAAAGTAAGAAGAAGCCAGATTAAGATTGTACTTATTCAAATGGAAGTCGAATCAAAGCAGAGGCCAAATTGACATGTTTTGCAGCTTCTGGTTAGCAACCCCAAAGGCCTGCACATCGCAGTAGTATAGGAAGGTAGCATTGTATTGGTTAATTTGATGAAAGAGTAAGATCCGAAGGATTCCTTATATATCCCTGTGGGGGTGCTAGCGCCCCCGTGACTACTAGCGTTAGGTCAGTGACTACTCCCGAGTCGGAGATTTACGGCCGATGCGCGGCCGTAGATCTCCGTGTGCCTGAATTTTTACGGAACTGTATTGACAGTGGTACCATACCGATAATGGTACAAACTCCGGCCCAGTATTATAATCTGTACGGTACCGCCACTGCCATGGTAGCTTTTTGGCACCGCTGCAAAGCAAAGAGAAAGTCTCGGGTCCGGAGCATATGTCGACGCTCTCTACATTCAACAACCTAGAGATCTTCTATGCCAAGCAAAGAAGGCTGACTAAAGCTGAGTGTTACGGCTGGGCATAGGCCCATACAAGGGATATAATAGGATCCTGGAGGATTATAGCTAAGCAGTTACCCACTGTTATGCTGCTTACTATGGGGCAAGTTACAAGAATAAGGTATTTAATTAGCTAAAAGCGCGATCCACCCACGCGAATATTCCGTATCTAGTAGATTACCAGCTGACATGCTTCCTGCCCTCCAACCGTATAGGTGCCTACCTGGTCTAAATAATGTAATCGGCAGTATGCCAGGAAGATTGCTCATATAAGTATAAGAACTTTCTCTTCATGTTGCCGAATACTGCCGCCCTACCTAAGCACCGTCCGCCGAGAGTAGAAATTTTACTAGTTCCAGCATACTACAAGACACAAAGCATAAAAGCGCAAAATGGCCGAACAGCGACACGGGCCGCTGTCTGTGATCCATGCGGGCCTCATGCGCACCGGTACACTGTCAATGAAGCGCGCCTACGAGATGCTCGGCCTGCGCGCGCATCACGGCTTCGAGATGGACTCGTGGGATGACTATGCGGGGCTAGAGCTCGCGGCCGAGGCCACGTGGCCGAGCGTGCCCGGCGCGCGGAAGCCCGTGCCCCCACCCTTCACCAGCGCCGACTGGGACCGGCTGTTCCCCAGCTACGACGTCGTCACCGACCTGGCCTCGCTCTTCGCCGAGGAGATGATCCGCGCGTATCCCGAGGCCAAGGTGGTGGTAGTGCAGCGGGATTTTGACGCCTGGTGGGCCAGCTTCGCGAGCGCCGTTCTATCAAAGGACATCCCGGGCAACCCACTCGCCTTGGCCCTGGTCCACGCCCTCTATCGGGCAGCCGGGACGCGCGTGTTCGACGCCGTCTCAAAGATGGTCAACGGCGCCTTCGGCACGCAGTCGTACCGCGACATTACCACCGAGAAGGCGAAAGCCTTCTACGACGCATACTACAGCCGCATCCGCCAGACGGTGCCCGCGGAGCGGAGGCTCGAGTATAGTTTAAGCCAGGGCTGGGAGCCACTGTGCCGCTTCCTCGATAAGCCCATCCCAGATGCGCCATTCCCCCGTGTCAATGACAGTGGCGAGATGCAGCGCCGAAAGATGAGTGAGTTCGGAAGGATTGTGTTCCAGGCCGGTCGCAACATGCTGCCTTACCTTCTTGGAGGAGCCGGCGCTGCGCTCTCCGTCTGGCTGTACAGCGTCTACGAGTAGCCGAGGGGGGCGAGTGGAGAAGGGACACAAACTGTTGATTAATTGTTTAGTGAGTGCCGATGTATAGTAACAGTAGGTATTATTTCCTATAACTTGGAGACTTGATGCACATATAAACATACAACCGGCTCCGCAACTAGATTGAAACCCTGCGATTTAGCCGACGCCAACTCGGCAATTCAACCGCCATCATAAATAAATGAATCTATTATTAATAAATTTTGTAAATTTACCAACTTGATTTAAAGAAAACAAAAGAGAGGTTTAATCCTAATATAATTCGATAAATCAAGGATACGTTTTTACAACTAGATGTGTTTTTACAACTAGATATAAGAGTGCACGGTAAACCAGGGCAAAGCTTCAATCAACGTAAATATGAAGGAGAAGAAGAAGAGGAAGAAGAAGAAGAAGAAGTCTCGAATGCTTCTTCTTCTTCTTCTTTGGGTAGCTAGCTAAGGAGAGTCATGTGACCCCCGAAAGATCCGAGCCACTCTGACACCAACTACACCATCACAAAGAAGTTTAGCTCATGCAACATAAAAGAGTGCTGTTACAAGTATTTACTATAAAATTCTATTATTTTCAGTCATATTAATCTACCAAATATTGTGTTTTAAGCCTTTACCTTTGATTCTATGCTAGAATGTCTAAATCAATTGAAAATCAAAAGGATTATTAAAACATTTTGCATCTGAGGATTCAGGGAATTCTTGTGCTAAGCGGCCGGAACTCTTCAGTCCAGTTCCTGTATCGTTTATTTCACACAAGTCATCCTAAAGCATAAATAAATAAGTAAATCGTTGATCTCGTTGTTGTATTTTGATAGACCATATGTCGACCCTTAACCTTTAATTGACAAGGGAACATACAAATAAAAATGACAGCCGTAACCACTAACCAGTGATAACAATAAAGTCTGATAAAAAGAATAAATATGTGGCCAAGATAAGTTCAAAATATGCGAAGTATGAGGAGAACGTGCACGATGTAAGGATACCGTATTCATTCGAAAAATTCGCCCAAAGCTAGCAAGGACTGATTATTGAAGCTCATCGTGGGTTAGGGTTGTGGGAAACGCCAGAGCTATTTGATTCGTTATATCAATGAATTATTCATCGAATACCTTATATTGCTGTTAAATGCTTTTATTTTGAAATATTTAAAGGGAAGCCAATTGGCTTTAAAACAATCTTAAGTAATAATCCTTGATAGCTTTGAGTGAATTTTTCGAATGAATACGGTATCGGTTAAAGCTTCTAATGACTAGCCGACCTCTATTGTGGTGTCGATATGTATAGTGTCTTTTTGGGATAAAAAGTAATAAAAACCAGCTTTCTAATATAGATTGCTAGTTTTTTAATATAAATCGCTAATTTAGATATAGATTACTCATTTCAATTGTTCAATCGTACAATCATATAATTGAAATTAATAATCTATATTTAAAATTAACAATTTATATTAAAAAAACTAGCAATATTATTAAAAAGCTGGTTTTTGTCACGTTTTGTCCCAAAAAGACGTTATAGATATGTACTGACGCGCGAACGCACCAAGCATACTCTATCAATTGAAAACCTTATCTCGAATAACGAAAGCGATCTTCATTTAGTCATACGCACAAGAATTGATGCTATAGTAAGAAGGATGCAGTGCCTTCCTGATATAAGGGAATTTCTAGAACATGCTTTGTATTTATGAGCCGATCAAAAGTTTCTTTGGGTGACTGTAATTAACCACATTCTAGAGAGAATATACATTGCCTCTCCAAATGACTTTCGGCGAATCATAGATAAACTTCTAAAGGGACTAACAATTACTTACAAGCGCTTTCTACTCAGTATTGCCTCAAATTATTAGACCATAACAAATAAACTATTTCATTTTATTGTTGATAGTATACGCTTACTTTCGCTAGACGAACTTTGAATCTTATTGGCTATTCAGTTATACTATCGAAGTATAAAATAAGTCAAGAAGGATTACTAGTTTAATATTAGCGAAACTATTTAGGATATATTAGGTCCATTGGTACGAATATCTGATAACAAACTATCCCTTGTGCACCAATCTGCCAAGGGATTCCTGCAAGACCTTTGAACTTGGAAGGATAATCCTTTATCTCAAGTGTTCGGCATTGAAATCGAAAAAGCAAACTTCTTGTTGACTAAGGCAATGATGTTTTATATTCTATTGGAGGATTTTGCAGTCAATAAGTTCGCGTATTCAACTAATATCGACTCGCTTTGGAATACACAACCAAATGATAAGAATATTGTCTGGAACGCATTCGAACTTGAGGAAGATATTACTATTTAGGAAATCGAAGATATAAGTTATCACACATACTAAGATATCGCTTTTGCTCATACTATTTTCGATTACTCTGTTCGATATTGGTCAGAGTATTATTCGAGATTAGGATTAACAAAAATAAATGCTTTCAAGTCTGCCTTCAGTTTATTGAACATAAGTCAGATTGGTTCCAAAAATTGGTTTCGTTACTTTTGATTCTTTATAGAATTAAAGTGCTTATACCCTTTTAACTTTGATATATTAATTGCTACATGCTATTTTGATCACGTCGAAATACTAGGTGCGTTATTAACAAGAGGTTATAAGTATGATCAAACTGCCACAGAGACGGCTATGTGTTGGGCATCTAGGAATGGTAACTTTGAGATTATTGATATTCTAAGAACTCAGATTTGGAATAGCATAAACATCTCAATAAAATAGATCTAAATGTACAAGATATTAAAAACCGAGATTCATTATCACTTACAGCTAGCAATAGTTATATTAATATCTTAAAAATATTACTTAAAGATCCTCGCATAGAATTGAACGTTCAGAATATGAACAAATGGATACCATTCTTTTAAACCGTTGGCAGCAAATATTTATATATCGTACAAATACTCTCACAAAATACTGATATAAACATTAATTATGTTGATAAAAGAGAACGGAATTTACTCTCTTGGGCTGTTGAAAATAATGAAACCCAAATTGTTAAACAATTATTGACCATAGATCGACTGAATAGTCAGAACCAAGATCTCTCTGGACGAGATGCCTTGACTTGGACTGCTGCTGTTGGACATTTAGAGGTGATTAAGTTGTTGTCCAAAAACGTAAAACCAAATGCCCCTGGTAAGGATAAAGATCAGAGAAATGTGATATTATGGGCTGCAGGTGGTGGGCATTATGAGGTCGTAGATTACCTCATCAAATGTAACAGTATTGAAACTGATGCAGAAGATTTTGGTGGGTGGACATCACTAGCATAGGCGCTGGAAAAGATCGATACAAGGACCGTTCAAATGCTCTTACCCCCAGGAAAAATAGATACAAATCGAAAGGACAAAAATGAACGTACTCCGCTCTCGTGGACGGCAGCATTAGGTCTCAAGGATATTGTACACATGATCATCGAAGTTGAAGGGATTGATATATCTGCGCAAAATATGGAGGATCAAATACCAATATTAAGAGCAGAAGCATTTGGATATATAAATATTATAGATATTCTAAAGAATAAAGGCAAAAGCGGATTCTAGGCAAGATAATAAATCAGAAGATAATGATATTCTATCCATGAAATTCTTGATTGTAAAGCTTAGGTCAGAACCAAAGTCAGAGCGTTCAAGATCGTAGGGTTTGGCTTAGAATTCTTGATATACCAAGAACTCTTCAACAGTGTCCCGATATATTTTCTTCGCGGGTAAAAGGAACAAGAACAATGAAAACACTAGCAGCATATAAGAGATTGTTTGTTCCAGGCATAATAGCGAATCCTTTACCGATTAATGTCTTTCCCAGGGAAATGAGACGATCTGAGATTTCCTTCTCACTCCTTCAAAACTGCGTTTCAAACCAATGTCAAAAGAACAATTGATAGAAAAATAAATGGATAGGGATTAATATTTCATTCAGTAATACATCGTCCTTATAACTTTCTTGGATTGCAATCATGGATTTCAAATCACAATTCACATTCTTCTATAACTTATCAAGTGATAAGTCAACCACCCTACTTTCTAGCCACCCCTGTTTTAGGCCACCCTTTTATATCAAAAATCGCTTTTTTAGCTTATCAATATCTCATTCAAAAGATAATATTATTATATAAAATTTGACATAATGAATCTATATATCAGTATTAGTAATATATTAGATTTTTAGAATTTTAGAATTTTTTAAATAGAAAATTGAAACTTCAAAATATTGATTCTTGAATTTATATTTAAATCATATACAAATTCAAAATTCCAATTAGAATTCTAATAAAACTATAATAAAAATAAAGAAAAATAAGCTATTTTTTTTTTAATAGTTTTAAACTTATATCTATATAAAAAATTTAAAAAAAAAAACGTACAAAAAATTAACAGTTATAAATATAAATCTTTTATAGGGATTATTAATCCCTATAATTTCGAAAGTATCCCTATATATATTCTTTTAATAAAAATTTTAATATGTTTCTGAATTTGTTTTATTTATTTTTAGAATTTTTTTTTGAAAAGTTATAAGAGTTTTAATTGGAATTTTGATTTTGTGTATGATTTACATACAAATTTAAAAATCGATATTCTGAACCTTCAACTCTCAATCCAGAAAAGTTCTAAAATTCTGAAAACTTGTAATTGAGTCTAAAAGGATCTAAATTGTACATATATATAAAATCTTTTTAAATTACATTATGTTTTGATAGAGATATTAATAGATCAAAAAAGCGATTTTGATATAAAAGGGTAGCTCAAAACAGGAGTGGTCAGAAAGTAGGGTGGCTGACTTATAATAAGAACAGTACAATCTGCTTTTTTTTTCCACAGCTCGAATCTACTATTTGACAGTCATACAGGTGATGATAGGATGCAGGATGAAAATTTCTTCTAATTGCGGTGCAATGAGTTGAAGATCTTGTTCTGGCTAAGAAGTGGGAGGACGATAGTCCCTCGTAGCTTTGAGGGATCAAATTGATTATTACTATCATGAATTTTAACAGTGGGTAAGAAATTCGTGAGAAATTCTTCGATTTTGGCAGTGAAAGTGAGTTTCTCTGAGAAGAGTTCGCGTGCCCTTCTACTGCACCAGGAATCAAAGCAAGATTTGTGATATTGATCAACTAATTATCTGGATGGGTTTCGGTTCATATTGTGGGTTTTGATTCCATTTCTCCGTAGCGAGTTCTCTTGAAAAAAAAAAAAAAGAATATACTGTTGCCAGATTTGTCAGTCTAGAGTTTCTGATTCCAGGCTTGTAGTAATTATGTGATGAATCTCAAGGAAACATCAATAGGCTAATCATTCTTCTCTTTATATTGAAACGTAGGCTTGGGAAGGATAATCGAAGTGGAATAAACTATACCAAATCTTTCTTTTTGGTAACCGTAAAGTAGTCAAGCAAGTGCGAAAATGACAGAGCGAGGGTAATCTGGTCATCCTGAGTACAAGGCTCTTTTACGATTGCGAGCTCATTCAGGGCTGTCGTCATTGGAAAGTTCACATTAGGTTGGTGGGAGTGGCTCTATTTGTCATGAAGAAAAATGAGCGTGAAGGCTCCTGCCGGGGGATATACCAAGAGAGGAGATAGACTGAAATTAGTTTATGTGTTGCGTTATTGATGATTAATTTTCGTTGTGTAAAGGCCTCCTATTAAAGATGTACTAATCGGAGTGCCAGGAAGGTTTGTTGAAAGGGGCTGAGAACTGTATGGTGTTTGATTGCAGGAAGTTTTCTTTTTAATGAAACAGTGAAAGAAATAAAGCCTGATGAAACGAGACTGAGATTCATGGGCTACTATTAAAATGCTTAATGTAATGGTTGCTTGCTGGCACGTGAAAGGTATGGCTGTTTTACAAAGATCGCTCATCTTAGTATATGATTCGAATGAAGCTCTTGTCAAGGTCACATCAATCGAACGTATGGTCAAAGAAGGAGAGGCGAATTTGAACTCAATAGACGAATTTTTGTTGTTTTTGGAACTGCGTGCATACTATGTTATCAAGATTCAACAGTTGGTATTGCCCATCTTGTTCCTTCCACTTATGACATATACATAGAATGATGAACGAATGATCTTGAAGCGGAAGTAACGGTACATTAATTGTCTTCTCTGCAACTAAATAGACATTTGGCAAGTGCGAAGATGGGCCAGGCAGGAGCAATAAATCGGATGTTGCTTTTCAAGAAAATCCTAGACTTGAACATAAACATCAATTACAATTTTGATGGACTTCAATTCACAGATCATCATTTTTTTGGTTGAACCAGAATAATAAAGCGGCATAGATTTTGAAGAGAGCCTTAATCCAAGTGTGTATTTATATTCCATTACTTCTCATGAATCGATTCTAGGATATAAATATGTCACTTTCATTATTTGGATACTAACATTCTGGCTATTAGATAGTCTGAAATACCAACAATGGATATTATTGAGGGCTTAACGCGTCCCGAGCAAATACATGGTCCTCATGGGGAAGAAAATAAGGCCAATATTCAAAATATCCGCCAGTTTATCTCTGCAGTCGAGCTTACGATCCCATCCGGGCCCTCAAAAGACTTTCAAATGCATGATGGCACAGCCAGAGTACACGGACGAATTACCATTCCCATTCTCTCTCAGAATGCCACCTTTTCGGAGAATAACAAAAATTGGAACGCATTGCAGGCTTTCACACCAACACTTGAAAAGTTTATTTGTATAGCTTCTATGTCTTTGATGAAAAGTCTGGAAATAAATCATCCAGCGACTCAAGGGAGAACCCAGAATGACTATGAAGCAGCTCTTGAGATTTGTCAGCGTGCTTTGCCTGCTGGCCAAAAAGCGATGCTCTTCAGTGACAAAATACGTCGAGTTAATTGTTTTTCTCATGTTCGAATATCGGCAAATGTCTCTATGGGAAACCCTTGGGAGAAGCTAGCACCAGATACAGACACCAGAGCTTGCGGACCCTGGGTAGTTATAGTTCCATGGGGAACATGGCACGTCCTTGGTAACTGGTCTCATGGGGGAAGGATAGTTATTCCCAGTGGCATCGATATGGAATTGAAACCCGGCGATTACTTACGCCTGCGGAAAGAAATGTATGTTTATAATTCTCCTTTTGCACCGTTTCCGGGCAACCAAAGGTATCAATTCGAGTACTTCATGCCGCATATTCCAGAGCATAATGGCGAGAGGTTTGAAGACGTGGCTGAATTAGCCAAAGTACTAGAAACAGAATGTCCCGAGACTGTGGTGGATTCTGTAGCGTTTTGAGGAAAAATCAATGATTCTGGAGAACCGCAGCCTTAGTGTGTTTATTTTCATCAAGTACAACTAATCAATGAATGGGAGTAGCTGAAATTACCTTTTACTTCCACTTTTGTCTCTTGGAGACAATTGCGTGTCAGGCTGAAAACAAGTGAGGATAGGAGGTAGAAGTTAGAACATGATCAAAACCAAAAAAAGAGTCAACGAATTAGAATCCTTCCATTCTTCTTTTCCTGTATCGTTGATTGTAAATAACCTGATGGACCATACTTAAAATACCAAATGATGACCACTCCTCACCAAGGTGGACTTTCATAAATTCAGTATTCAATTGATATCTCAAAGGTGTGCGTAGTTGAATGGAACTCGAAATCTGGTCGTTCGTTGCAATGATTCTTAGGATTTGAGAAAAATTGCATGGCCAACAGATACTCTTAACATTTTTCGATGAAATTAATATAACACTGGAACCCCGATCTGAGATTAAATTCGTAGCAAACAACTCTTGACTCTTGACATTCTTCCTTTCTAAATCTTCAGAAACAATGAATACGAAATCTCATCTTCCGTGGCATTCATGTTTTAGAAACCAGTGTAATCCGCCATTCAAAACTTTGATCACGGTCATGTCGACTGCGTGTGTATGTCGGGCCAGATGAGGAATGGAGATGGATGAAATGGAGATCAACATGGGGACATAGGTTTCTCATAAATCAACACGAGAATTTTGTCAACCGGTGAACATTTTTTCTAGCGATGGTATTCGCCCCTTTACCCACAGGCAAAACGGATTAAGGAGCGCATTGCTTAACGCGGTGTACCATCGATATATCGAAGCCATAAACTATTCCACACGTGTAAAAATGTACCTCGGCCTATGGGTCAAACACTCGTATTGACCCGAGTAGTAAAGCAGGTAATGACCAAAGCGTTAGGCCATAGACCAAAAATACCGTTACATCACCAAGAACGAACAAAGATCGGCCAAGTATCGAAAGGGTACAAGCGAAGCGATACAAAACATGCCAACAATACTCCGAGGAGGTACATACATCATTTATCCAAGAACGATGTATACGGGCCAGCAGCACTTTTTGACAAGTCGACCCCTAATTGCCAAGCATATTGGAAAAATGCACCGTTCAGTTAAACTTTCTACAACCTGGATTTACCCCACCAAAATACACGGGAGTGGAGTGAGTGAGGCAAAAAGGGGCTATGCGGTGCGGCTGGCGGAATTTATTTAGGTAAATTGTGTCACCTATTCTCCTACTTACTAGCGTCCCTGTAACTCTATGAGAATGTATTGTGCATCATTTGCGCGCATAGAATTATTCGTCTTCCGATCGAAGATACGAGTGTACATTCGGATGACTGCTCCGTTAACTAGCCTACCTCATTGGGGGCTCGTATTAAATAGTGGAGGTGGAGAGTAGACGTCGGGGGTTTCAATAGCGGGTGTATGTCCGGTTCTGACCGTACTGACAGTACTTGGTACGATTTGCGGGGACGATCAAGCATAATAATAGCCTTGCAGTGTGATGATTTCCTTTAGAATTTCTATGGAAAATTCTAGCGATTTCATGGAAATCTTAAGATGTTGTGGCTTTATTTTGATCTGCGTCTCTGATGAGATTAGATGTTGGTGGACGTTTGTAATAAATTACAAGTGATATTGTTAACGTCTGATTGTAAGTTTGTGATACATACTTGTCATGGGATGCCATTGGCTTGGCTCTACAAAAAAATCCCTTGTCCAACGATTTTAACATTACAGTAATGCAAATTTGCTTAAGTTTTTTTTTCCCAACGTACGATGTGATGTAGGGACACAATGTCATGCATATGGGCAGACAAAAGCCACCTGAATACAATGACGTCCGTCTCGTCCCACTTGCAGCCAAGCCACAGCATCCACTAAATACGAGAGCGATGGTTGCCGTCTCCACAGATCGGCATTGTGTGTTCTCTGTACATCGTGCGTCTCGTATCTAAACATCCATTCTCAAGACACTCCAATAATAAAAAAGGGAAAAGTATAGCTATCGTAGGAATATAAAAGACTGAGATATCCGGTTGAGTAAATCATCATTCCAACAAACAATCTCATCATCTCAACTCACAACATCTAAACAAACTCACTCAACTTTTCTTTCCAAGAAATCAATAACCAAACCGCAAAAATGCAATTCTCATCTGCCATTATCTCTGCCATCACCGTTGCTCTTGCATCGGCCGCCGCCATCGAGAAGCGCAGCAGCGTCTTCGATGTCTCCAACTTCAGCGCCGGCTGCATCCCACACAGCACCCAGTGCCTGTAAGCATCCTCTCTTTTTTTTTTTCGGACCTCAAACTAACTTCCCAACCAGCTACTCCTTCACCGTCATCCAACCCGGTACCATGGAGACCACCGGTGTAGAGTGCACCGCCCTCGTCTCCGGCAACACCGACGGAACTCTCCCAGACATCCCACAATGGGGAGGATCCTGCATCAACTCCTCCCGCCGATTCTGGATCACCCGCGAGGACGACGGTCTCAAGTTCTTCGTCTCCCAACAAGTTACCCCAGCCAGCAACCAAACCGCTTCCCACTTGCTCGCCAACGACGACTTGGTCATGGTCTCCAACACCATCGGTAGCACCCAAAGCTACAAGGGAGCAACCTCCTTCGGCTTGGACTACAGCTCCTAGAGGAATCGACCGAGGTGGCAAAGCGTCATGGCTTTCGCTTGCTGCGAATGTCTGCACAGTGATTCTTGATGGATATTAGCGATGTTTTTGTTTCTGTACTGGCGTGCGATGTAGAATATTTGTTGTAGAAATAGCTTTGAGGAGGATAATTTGGGATAGTAGAACCTTGTTAATATAATTTCTTCCCCCACATTCTTATTGCGCTCTGCTTGCTGCTGTTTGGAAAGTCTCGTGTGTATTCCGCTTCCGCTTAATATTATTATCTCGACTTCTGCCGCTAAACAGTACTGTTTTGTGCTATATCATATTGCGCATTAGCGAAATGTATAATCAGCGAGACTGGGTTTATGATTCAAAGTTCTTGCATTCCGCCTTCCATCCCGCTTTCAACTCGTTTCGATATCTAACTCCATCAGAGTTTGACCTTAACATACCATCGGCACTATCAACCCTCACAAATCAACAGCTCCAGAAACTAGCCAGCTCAGCCACCCAACTTTCCCAATCACCTCCCCTTCATCAAATATAGAATGCAAAATACAAAATACGAAATCTTCCAGCTTCTACCAGTCCAGTTCTTGAGAGATGCGCCTAGATTCTTGGAGTTAGATGTTCGCTAGGATTTAAGAATCTCTAAGGAAGGAATATTTTGGGGTTCGGAGCTGGGCTGGAAGGATGTCTAGGGTTGTTAGGGGAGAGGGGACGGGAGGAGGAAGGAGGAATATGTAGATTTGTGCTGGGGGGGAAGAATGATGATGTGATATAAAGAAGAAGAAGAAGAAGAAGAAGAAGGATAAGGATATATACTTGAGTACCTGAGTACTCGGTGAGAGCTGGTCAGAGGATTGAATGAGAATCAAGAGTTAATGAAAAGTGACAAACAAGTAAGAAGTGAATAGGATTCGAAGCGAAACTAGAATTAGATACATCATTGAGAATATCGATTAATCAATCTTCGCAAGTTCTAGTATTTTAGCAAGAAAAATGTCCGAGTAACTACTCTTATCCTCCTTACATGTATGTATATGCATTGCCCAATATATACTGAATACCCGGGGAGATTTTTTTCCACACGCGAGGAAGTGATATCGAGATACTGTTTCCAATTTTCCCATCAAACTCCCAACGAGGGGAATTTCCTCATCTCCACTTCAATTCTTACTCCAACTCCGCAATCCTCTCCCTAAACTTCTCCCTTTTAACATACTCCCACCCCCCACCCGGCGTGGTCGCCACACTCGCATTCCCCTCCTCTCTCCTCGTCTCCATCCCCTCCCCCCCAATCTCCACCGGCGCCGCAATATCACTCGGACTCTGCGGTGTAGCCGGCACTCCCCCACGACTCGCCAACCCGGGACTCGTCCCCGCACTCTCCGTAAACGGTCCACTGGGCGCCGTAGTCATCCCAAAATAATCCGACCCCTGTCTCCCACGCGGCGATACACCCGGTCTCGAAATTTTCGATCCGGCTTTCGATTCCGATTTGTGGGATAGTCGAGAGCCGGAAAGCTGAGACATTGCAGCAGGAGGATTATCCGCATCGCGATGTGAGGAAGAGTTAGAGTGGAGAGCCCGTCGACGATGGATCGTGAAGAAATATATGCAAGCTCCTACACAGGCCAACACGAGAAGCGCCACTGCAACGCCGATTCCGGCTTTGGCGCCTGTGGAGAGACCGCGATTATTAGATGTGGAATTTGCATCTGAGGATCCGGTTGCGAGAATGCCATTGCTGCCTGTACGGATAGCGGATCCGGTGCCGGTGGTCGCAGCGCAGTAATTTGTACCGCTGAGAACCGTACAACCGAATCCATTATCGCAGCATCCGCCGCCCATGGAGCTGGCGCAGGCGAATTGGTTGGTTGTACATCCGGATGGGATGATGGAGACGAGAGCGGGGGTTGAGGAAGAGGAGATTGTGACTGCGCAGCCGCTGGATCCAGCTGAGGAAATGCATTGCGCGTTGTAGTTGCAGCAGCCTCCGCCGAGAGAACTAGCACATTGGTAGTTAGAGATGGAGGGACAGGCGCGGGGGAGACATGTTGTTGTTACGGTTGTGGTGGAGGAGATAGTGATGGTTTTGTTACTGAGATAGGAAGCGGAGGAACAGGGCGAGTCGCAATTACTGCCTATAGCGCAGCAGGAGGGTCCGATGGAGGGGGATATGATGCAGTATTCGGTGTTTGAACAACACGTTGCTACATTTATATCGAGACCTTTGAAACGAAATTGTGATCAGTGACTGTTTTGCGCATGATATAATCAAGATTGGCAGCGCGATGAAAGACATAAAGAATGCAGGATGAGGGAAGATAAATATTGAAGATTGGGAATAATTACAAGAATGGAAACCACTTGCACAAACCCCAGTATCCCTCTCCAACAATCTCCCCTCAGTCAACCCCATATAATATCGCGGACTCAATAAATTCCCCTCATTTTCCATTCTCACAGCTCCAAAGTGCCCTCGTACTTGTACCACATTCATGGAGCTCAGTCCCAGAAATATCAACAGCCATAGGGACCGCGAAAATATCGATATCGACATCGACATCGACATCGACATCGACATCTTGAAGAATTCAATGTAGTTTATATCGCAAACTTCAAATAGAATGATCCATGCCGAGATATATGTATACAAGAAAATATATAGGTATGTAACACCCCCCCTCGAACGCTTGCGGGGAAAAGTAAAAGTCTCCGTCCACTGGTGACACACTGATGGCAATGGATGGATAACAACGATGAATTTATCCAGTCCCCGGGCGAAAATCGCAGCAGCAAAAAGATAAAGATATGGGAAAGCACCAGACGAGGAAGGGAAAGTGGTCGAAAGGACATTTCCCAACTGCAGAAAAGAGAAATCCAAATCCAACCAACGAACCAACAAACTCTCCGATGAAAAATTCAGTCTTATCGTACATTCATTTCAATACTTCCAACCTACCCGGTTCCGGATGATCTCTTTGATGCAGTCCAGTAACCCAAAAGCTGAGGTCAGCCGTAAGCCATATGTAGATATTGCATGATATGATTGGCCTTGACAATTCTGGGAACCCTGAGAACCCTGGAAATGCAGCTGAGGATATGTATGTACTTGCATACTGGGTGTAGCGAGAATCGTGATTGACGGATCGGAGCTGGGGTTCTGCAGGTGGAATACTACTTTTGTGGTGAGTGGGATGGGATTTGTGGGTGTCTGTTTGGTGTGTGTGTGTTTATTGAGATGATATAGTTATTAGTGTGAGAAAGAGATTCTCGAGGTTGTAGAGAGATATTGTATTCTGTGAATAGAATAACTAGAAGAAGAAGAATAGAGTAAATTATAAATCCCCATTCAATATGCGTAAATATCTATAGAGAATGAGCGAGAGACAAAAAACCAAAATTTCAATAGTTGGAATATTTACATCCAAGCGATATAACTTAGATGATCAACTAGAGTTTGATAGTTCTTATTACGCACTTATGTATTTTCTCGCCTCTATTCAAAACTCATTTTCCACAACCCTTTCATCAACTAAACCTAACTCAAGACATACTCGAATAGATACTCAACCACAACTAATCAAACACTCAATAACATCACCACTCTCACTCTTACTCTCACTCCACAAATCCATTATCACCCTCACCATTACCATCACCACCATCACATCAAATTACACTACATTACATTACATTACATAATCTCGCCTCATCTCGCCTCCCTCCCCCCAAATAATCCTTCCTCCAAAGCTACACCTCCACCTCCATCTCCATCTCCATCTCCATCTCCATCTCCACTCTCAAAATCTCAAGACGCCAAACCCCAAACCCCAAACCCAATGTAGTATACCAGCAAGCAACAATTCTCTTCAATACATACATACACACACATATACATATACATACAAACCAACAAATCCCCATCCCCATTCCCATCCATCCATCCATCCATCTCTCCACCCATTTACCTCTTCTATCAACCCATCAATCTATTCCAAGTATCGTATATGAATACCTACCTACCTACCTACCTACCTACCTAACTAATATTCCCTCCCAATGCCGATAGAGATACCTACCTACCTACCTACCTACCTACTCACCCAGGTAATATGCACATCATCAAGTCCACAACAGACAAGACACACAACATTCGGAGATTCGAAGCTCTATTTCGGAGTGAGGCGAGAAACTGCCGTTTGGATTTTACATTTCTTTGAAAATATTGATGTGATATTGGATAGAGATTGATGTATGTGATTAAACATTTAACATGAAGATTCAAAGGAGAAGAAACTCCTTGTAGCTCATCTATACTCTCTTCTTTACACTACTAATATGTTACTACTACTGCTCTAAACTAATAGATCCAAGAAATTTCCCGAGAGAAACTCGTAACCCAAAATAAGATAAAATCCCTCCAACGCCCCAATCTTACCAAACAATAACTCCCATTAATGCGTGACATGCGTGTCCAAATGTACAAAAGAAACCTTCATGCGTGAGTGTGTAAAATCATTCCCCCATCCCCCTTCCCAATATCTCGTTTAGAAACCTCCTTTGCACCGCGTAAATTAACTTCCGATACTTCCGCCAAATGGGTGACTTTCTCGGAGATCTGCTACCAAATCAGCGACATTATGAAGATATCTCCCAAGCAGTTCTTGTTTCTCCTCTAATGTTTTGGTATGTTCGCTCCCGCTCTGTGCTCTTCTCCTTCCTGCATCTTCTCGGTTGATTGCAACGGGGAGTTTGCTCGGACTGCGTTGCATCAATGCCATGGAGTTTGATGAGCCTGCTGATTGTAGTGATGGGGTTTCGGGCATGAGGTAGAAGTATAGAAATTCAACGAGTTTGAGCTTGACTTCTCGACTGGTTTCTCGGGACTTGAAAATAGAGGTGATGGTTAAGAGACCGTCGAGAGTTTCGAATGTGCGAGTATTTTTGGGGGTGTCAATGAGTGAACAGACGAGCGTGAGAAGGGTTGCAGATTGAATCGCGGGACAATTGACTGGTTCGAGGAGATCAAGAAGATGCTGTGCAAAGTTAGTCTCGTACCACGCATGTCACTTCGGACAAAGTGCGAATGTGATTGATAGAACGGATACGTACATTCATGTATAATTCTCTGGAGAACAAACTCCTAGAAGGAGGATGTAGCAAGAGAACCCCTTGGATCAATTCCAAAGTTTGAATTATTAACAAATCACTTTGTCCATCGTTCGACTTTCCCATCAATCTATCCAAGCAGGTAACCAATCGCATAGCAACATTCCATTCGAAACCTTCCTGTAATCTAAAGAACTCTCGAAAGGCGGCATCGTTAGGTAGTTCACTCAGCGCTTTTCGTGGAGGTGGTTCTTTTCCCGGATCAATGACTGAACGGCGTTTATCGACATTGGACCTTGGAGAATTGGAGAGACAAATTTGGGCTAATAGTCCTTCGACCTGTCGGAGACCTTTGCGAATTTTGGACGCATCGTATGAAGAGAGATTATCGAAAGAGAGAGAAAGTAATGCTTCCATTGTTTGATATTTTGGTGTTTGTGTTTGTGTTCGTGTTCGTGTTCTTGTTCTTGCTCTTGTTCTTGCGTGCGTGCGTGGATTGGTCGGCGCGTATGAGTGAATGAATTGAAGATTTTGTTATCCGATTCGTGAAAGATGGATTGATTGCGCACAATGGCAAAGAATGATTTGAATTGTACAATGGGAAAGAAGGAATGAGTTTGTGGATGGATGTGAATATGTCAGTTAATACAGGAAAATGAAGAGAATGTACGGGAACGAACGAGGGGATCTATCTATCTTATTTGGGAAATTTGGGAAGAAGCACAGTTGATGATGGTATCGGGGTATCAATCGTTCTCAGGGCAACGAATCCAAGCGACGGGAAGGCTTTCAGGGAAGATACTGGACGATGGATGGGTAGCGAGATCGAGGCATTGACACTGGACTGGTGCGAGTGAGTTTGTCTGTGGGTATTTCGCTTTCTATTTTGTTATTTTGTTATTGAAGTTATTTTATTAGTTAACGTGAACTTACATGAGACGATTGTATTTCTGGACTTTTATATCTCCCATCTCATCTCACACCCAATCGACCTGGTAGCTACTCAAGGATCAAGTAGCTCCCTTCAGCCTCACTCCCGCTCCCACTCCGGTCAACATCACATACATACATACATACATGTTCATCCATACATATCCTTATGCCCAGGTACTGGCGTCTTGTTCATACGATCAGACGATCAGACGAACATGCCACTGCCACTGCCACTACCATTCTCGCCCTCATCTCATCTCACAGACATCTGCGGAAAGTCTATGATTCAACACGTGAAGACATTGGGACGCTCCCGGCCTTTTGCACGACCAAACGTCCCATGTTCATCCAGCATGCGAGGGGGTAAATGATAAACAAGCAGTAAACTATAAAAGTCGCCGTTACATTCTGCTGACGGCCAACATACATACATACATACGCTCATTTATCAATCTCACTGACAGTTGCGGCGCGCGCATGCTATCTGCCTCCCTATCTCCCTCCCTCCCTATCTATCTATCCATCTGTCTATCTGTATTGGTAATAACTCCCTCCGTCCCAATAACCAGAAACAGGAAGCTTCGTTACCAATTCCCTTCTTCATCGCCGTAAATCCATGCAAGGGTTCCGCATCAATTTATCACATTCTTGTTCACCCCGCCTATCAATTAAAGGAGTGAAATAAAGCAAGTCCCAAATGTTTCAGCGACTGCTTCCAACTAGAGGCCCTTCCATTATGCTTCCCGAAAACTTTCCATCTCCAAACGCGATCCCTCCACGAACTTCCTCCAACGGTCAAAATAATCTCAATCAGCCAGCTTCGAAATCAGTCCTGCGCCCCGTACCCGAAGGCGATTGGATCAGTCAGAGAAATAGCATGCATACCGCTCAGTCTTCTCAATCTTCGGGAGCCATGAATCCTGCAATCCAAGGAGGTTCGGCTCCAGATCCAAATAAATACTCCAAGAATGACATGGCGTTCCATGGAAGGAGTTCCTGGGCTCCGGAGAAGGAAAAGATCTTGTTCGGACCATACGATTATTTGGAGGCACATCCAGGAAAGGACATTAGAAAACAATTGATCGCCGCATTCAATGAATGGTTGGAGGTACCAGCGGAGAGTCTCAAGGTCATTACCAAAGTCGTGGGCATGTTGCACACAGCCTCACTACTCGTCGACGATGTGGAAGATTCATCATTATTGCGACGCGGATTACCGGTCGCGCATAGCATTTTTGGCACGGCGCAAACGATCAATTCTGCAAATTATGTATACTTTTGCGCATTGCAAGAACTCCAGAAACTCAACAATCCACAAGCGATTACGATTTACACAGAGGAGCTATTGAATCTTCATCGCGGTCAGGGCATGGATTTGTTTTGGAGAGATACGTTAACTTGTCCTACCGAAGACGATTATTTGGAAATGGTGGGCAACAAAACCGGTGGGCTCTTCAGACTCGCTGTCAAGCTCATGCAAGCTGAGAGTCAAACCTCAGGGTAGATTGGGTGCCCCGCCCCCACCGATCAACAGAAACATGCTAACCCCTGCCTAGGGATTGTGTTCCACTAGTCAACCTCATCGGCATCATTTTCCAAATCCGCGACGATTATCAAAATCTCTCGTCGCCCGAGTATTCGCAAAATAAGGGGCTCTGTGAGGATTTGACAGAAGGCAAATTCTCATTCCCCATTATCCATTCCATTCGCGCGGCCCCCGATAATCTCGTGCTGCTCAATATCTTGAAACAGAAAACAGATGATGAGCAAGTCAAGAAGTATGCAGTGGCGTATATGGAACAAACCGGAAGTTTCGAATATTGTCGAAAGGTTCTCGTTACCTTGGGCGAGAGAGTTAAGAAGTTGATCGAGGAGCTAGATGATGGCGGAAACAAGGGCAAAGGAGTGATGAAAATCTTGGATAAAATGGCTATCTAATCCTATGGAAGTCGCAAGGCAGGAGAAATGTCAAAGATTGATCAGAGAACTGAATCACAATTTGATGGAGGTATTTTGATATATGAACACATGGGTAGCATGTTGGCGTATTCGGGCATGGCAATATCATCTTCGGAGCATGGTTTTCAGCTCGGCGATTTTTTTTTTTTTCAAGTCGACTTATATGATATCAAATCAGGTTTAGGAATATTTTCTTCTTTTTTTGCGGGGTTTTTTATACATGAAAAATTGCATATGTGCTGAGTTGAGTGCTGAGTGTTAGTGTGTTGAGGTGACTGGGTATATTATTGTATCTTGTTTGATCTCTTTGTGATTTCTGGGACCCCTTAGTGAGTGAAAGCCCTGTTTTGCTTGTGGTTTTGTTTGGGATTTTTAGTCTTATAAGGTAGGCCAGGGTGTGTTTTTTTTTTTCTTTTCTTTTTTCAAAGGGGGTGGTAATATTTATAGTGAGTTGGATGGATGATTATGGATTTGAATCAAATTCAAATCTATCGTAGATTAGAGTTATGGTGTACTGCGCTGAAGAAAAATGGCAAATCTGGGGGTTTTGGTGGTTGTGTGTGGTTGTGTGTAATATTTGTGAAGAGTTTGGTGGCGATGGTGATGGTGGTACGTAGTCATGACGATAGATAGCGGTACTCGTGCTCTGGGGAGGAAAGAATGGGTGGGACTCTGGAGAGTGAGTTAATGCATGCTAGATTAACTGTGGTGTTGAAGGGGGATGGATGGAGGGTGAGGGATGGAGGGGGTGAAGAGGAAAGCGTCACATTTGGGATCCAATTCGTTCGCTCAGAAATAGAAAATGTGAGGGGGAGATGAATAAATAGACGGACAAAAGCTAAAAAGAGTAGAAGGCAGAGAGAGGGTAGTTTGTAGGTGGAGATTGAGATTGAGATCTGATTCTGATTTTTTTTTCTCTCTTTCTCTTTTGGGAACACAATAAGGTGTCTCATGGTATTGCAGTGGACTCTGAATATGGGTATGGCTAGTTGCGTCTGCAGGTGACAAATGGTAATAGATTTACACGGACGGGAAGCTACCGATGTTGAAGTTGCTTTTTTTTTAAATCAATATTTGTGGTTGGGGGGAATGTTGACGGTTGGGTATGGAGAGTGCCCTCTTTATTTTTGATGGGATGAAGCCACCTGTGATGATATCAAGGGTTCTGGGAATCACTTCGTTTTACGAGAGGTTTCATTCGAGAGGTTTCATTCGATACCATCAGTCTTTCGTCGGGATAACGCGAAGCTTGTTTCAAGGCTTTTGTTTTTCCTTGCTTTTTTGGATCGGAAGTTGGTCCACGGTGCAGATACAAACACACACGCTGGCTGGACTGGAGGTTGCCATGGAGAGTCCTACCCTTTTCGTTTCTACCTTGGTTGAACTTTCTATGTTCATTGTATTTAACATCTTCTTTGCAATTTTTTGAATTTTGAGTAACGACTGTTTACATCATTAACTATGTCTTCCTTTGAGTTGGCAACTTTTTGGGGGGGGGGGACAGGATGCAATGACTGCAACGTCTTTGAGACTTTCATCGCTCGGTGAGAGTGAAATCGCTTAGTTGAGCTCCTTTATTATTTACTTTCACTAATTGATGGTGACAGATGGCGGAGGTATTTGAGGGCTATCTGAGCTGATCATTCTTGACGAGATTATGAGCCGTCTCAAATACGCTCTCAAATCTCCAGTCGATTTATTCCCAGCGGACTATTCTGATGTGATCTGTGGAACAAGTAGTACTGGAGGGGAAGCCTCATTCTTCTTGATTTCCCAGCCGGGGATAGATTCTTACCAACTCCAGCTTGAACGCATTGCTACGACTTTGATTTTCGACGGCAGAAGCAATTAGATGTTATGCTTCATTAAGGGAAAGAAATGTTAAACAGCAAAAGATCGACAGGTTTGCACGGTTATGGGCTTGAGTCGTCAAATATGGAGAGAGCAATTAAAAAATTGCTAGAAGTTGAATGTGGGAATGCTCATGGCGACGATAGGATGCTTGTAGACGAAGAAAAGAGTCGCCACAAGTGGAAAGTGTATATTTCACCCGTGGAGATATCCTTCGTAATGTGAAATTTCTCACAATCTATAGCTTCGTGTGTGCTGTTAGCTCAAACCATGTGGAAGGAGACCCCCCTAAATTTCGTGCATGGTCAGTAGCTAAAGATCGAAGTCCCAACTGCAAGATTTGGGAAGCAGCTTGAGCAGCTTGTGCAGCCCCTCGTTTCTTTCAAGGCATCTTCGTCGAGGAGGATGGGATTGATGAAGAGTTTGTGGACGCTGGTCTTGGCTGCAACAACTCTATCCAGCAACTGATAGCAGAAGGCAAGTCCGAGTTTGACCCAACGGGACCTGTTGCCTGCATTTCAAGCATTGGTGCTGGCATTACCAAAGCTCTTGGATTCACGAGACTAAAGTCTTTAGTGGAGAAAGTTGCTCTCATGAGCCTTGTGAATGTATTAATGGGTATGGCAATATCAACAGAGAAAGAAGCTGCCGAAATGGAAAAGAAGTACAAAGACATTCCTGGAGTTTATCACAGGTTAAAGATTGGCAGAGATGTAGGAGACATTGGTCTTGAGGAGTGGAAAGAGCTTGGACAAGTCAACAGTCATACGAAGGCATACCTTCGGAAGGATGGCATCAGTCGTCAAATCGATGGCATGGTGACGGCGTTAGCACAGGAGACTCGACCCAAAATTCGAGTACATCAGCTTGGTAATTAGTTATCACGACTCCATATGTCATTCTAAGGCTAATGAACTTAGACAATCATATAGTATTACCCTTAGCTACTGCACACATCTGCTTTCCTCGTTCCCAAGCCGACCGACACGGCTTCGTGCCTAGATCTTGCATACATGCAATTGGCTGTATTTTTAATGATGTTCTGCTGAAATGATCATCGAAAACTATAGCACTTCAAGGCATAGGGGGTTCTGGAACAACACAGCTTGCATTACACTACTGTCGGAAAGCAGTGTCGCAAGGCGTGGATTTATGGCACCGCGAAAACATCAGTCGAGCAAAGCTTCAGTAGAACCGCAGACTCAATCATTGGAAAGTCCTTGAAGAAAGTCAATATAGCATCTTTTCCAACCCTGGCTCGTGATAGAATTGAAACGTGGAAAGAGCCGTGGCTTCTCGTCTTTGACAACTTCGATGACCTCACAGATTACTACATCACCAAATATCTTCCACAAACCGATTTTGGTCTCGTCATCATCACAGATCGTCGTTCAGCAGCCAATGATCTTGGCTACCCTATACTCATCGATCTACTCGAGGAAGAAGCTATAAACCTACTCTTCCACCGAACGAACAAGGGGAGAGCGTATGCCAATATAGAAGATGCTCGCAAGATATGTTGCCATCTTTCATGCTTGGTACTAGCAGTGAATCAAGCCGGAGCATATATCAAGTCTACCGGGATCAATCTCGGGCTATTTATTGAGCATTTCAATGAACAACAGGAAAATGTTATGGCTTGGTCTCCGCCGCCCCTGAAGCGTTACAAAAGACTGGACCCAGCATTCCCTGATCAAGAAATAGCTCTCACTATATCCACTACATGGGAGCTATCCTACAATCGTATCTCTGGTTCTAAAGAGATTGTTGAGGCAGAGAGACATTTTATTCTCATCGGCGCTTTTTTCGATAGCAATCGCATAAAAGAGAATATCTTCCAGCAGTTTTTTGAGAGGACCTCTTAGAGATCTTCATGGATCAATATTTTCCAGGACTACGAGACACATAAGTGAAATAGCCTTGCCTTCTTGGCAGTGATTAAAGAGCTCCGAGACCTCAGTTTGTTTCAATCGAATTCAGTATCATTACGATGAGTGGTCTATTCGTTTCATTCAATGACCTGAAAGTGGGCGGCGTATGTAAATGGATAGTCATAAACTAAAGATGATCATTCTTTCGCGGTCATCATGTAACCAGCCCAGTTCTCGCACCAATAACCAGATCTCGATACGCTTCCTCCAGCGAAGAAGATACATCCTCGGTTCTTCCAAGTTTACCTATATTTGCCTTTGTCTATGAAAAACAGGCTGCTATTATGAAGGCTTACAATATGAGTGGAAGGACAAGTGAAGCAAGAGAAGCCAAGCCCTGGGCGTGACCGCTGACTGACGGTGAAATCGATTGTGGTCGGCGGAGACGAGAAGGACTGCCGGCAAGAGATACTTATTCTCCAAGAATCCTTCCTAAGATGAGGTCAACAACCCAGCGTTGATATGATTCAGCTGGAATAGCTTCAGTTCTTCTGCATTTTATACTCTGTGAATCGGTGCATTTGCAAATGCATGGTAGTTTCCCCGCGAAAGATCGGAGTTACTTCGGCTAATTACCCCACCTGCCTCCAGACCTGTTTTTTTCTTCTCCCGTCTCATCTACAACAAATCTACAAAACTCAATCCAGCTTCACCAAAATGCCTCTTTCGTTTCCCATCTTTACTGATTCTCCAGAGGCCCTTCAAAAGAGTCTCAGTGGATCAACTAAACCACAATATGTGATCTTTTTTGCTTCTCTCAAGCCTGAGACAAACGAATCTTGGTGTGGGGATTGCCGAAGCGCTGAAGGTCCCTTGAGTGAGAAGCTTCATATAGCTGCTAAGGAGGATAGGGTTAAGCTTATCTATGGAGGATCCCAAGCTGAGTATGTTGCCGTCACCCGGAAGCTTGGCCCGAAATGAGTCTAGGGTCATTAGTGGACATGAAGTGGTGAGAATGGAAAGCTAATGGAAATATCTTGTTAGATGGAGAGATTTATCACCAGGAAAGAAAAGTCTTTGGAGAGATGAGCCATGGGGTATTGATAGATTGCCTACCTTGGTGAAAATTACCGGAGAGGTGAGTTGCTTCTCCTCCTTGCTTGCTGTTCCTTGGCTCATGTGATGTAGAAATGGGAGAAATTGATCGAGGAAGATTGTTATAATGAAAAGAAGTTGAGTGCTTTTGTTGAGGAGTAGTTATTTCAACAAATGTATGGCGGAGTGCCCCCTTACAATTACTGCAGTTCGCCTTGTCACTATAGCTATCACGAATCTTCATTGTTGCAAATTGTGTTGTTTGCGTGCCTTCTGTTAAGTTCAACATAATCTTTACAGTTAATTCGCTATTCGAATACTTGCTGGTACAATAGCTTTTCCTAGAAAATTTAAAACTATCAATCATGGAGCGCCAAATGATCCGTAGTCATTACTTCTAACCCACCCCCAAGCTGGCTCTTGGTAGTCCATGTAACCACCATCATTCTGCCCAATCAAGAATTCTTCCCATCGATAGAATTCCTCCTCGCCTGTACCAACTCTTTCTTCGAAATGGTAATCATCACTATTAGTTACACTTGCACTTTCATTTGACTTGAGTCTCTTGGATTCTCCAGGGGCATCAGCCTTTGGTGTCTCCATTTCTGAAGTCTTCCTCTTTCCAAGTAGCTTTCCACCAAGGCTAACGTGTGCCATATCCTTGGAAAGATTATTCCATTCTTCATTAGACTGCCCGATTTGTGCAATTGTGTCTATTGCCAGCTGTGTGGATGGGAACATTACTTGGCCGGTTAGTTCGTCGAGCCATTGAAACTTGTCGACGAAGTACGATGGCTGTGTGTGTCGTACGATACCAGTGATATTTAGTTGAACATACCGATCCCTTCCATCGCCCTTTTTCTTCGGTGCTCTCTCCCTCATTTTTTCCCGATCTTTCAAAGCCTCTAGCGCCACCATGGCCCGCTCATGCGCAATGTAATAAGACATTCTCCACTCTTGATACTTCTTCTGGCTTTGAAAACAGGCGCTGCCAGCAGACGTGAAGAGTTCGTATCCCAGTTCTTGTGGGTGCACATCAATCATCCTCTTATTAGGATAAGCAACGACACACAGGCGCATGAGAGGAGTCCCCGTTGGCAATTCCGGAATTGGTACTGGCGATACGTAGCGTAGTGATGCTGGTGTGTCGGAATCGTAGCGTCTAGGAGCAATACCAGCATGCCATCTTTTTCCAGAAAACACCAGAGCTGACAAAGGTGCAGTTGGGCATACCGTTTTCTCCCCTAGCAATGCAAAATTTCCCACGTAGTAATCGGGAGGCGGGTTTCCGAGGAAGAAGAGCACAGTAAACATATTGGGGTGATCTCGATTATCCATGCGACCGTGTCCAAACTTTCGAAGTCCCTCCATCCCTTCATCTATCTCGAGATAGTTCACCTGTATACTTGTGATGGTGTTATTTTCGTCGGCACCAATCGTGAGAGGAGGGCGTTGTAGTCGACGCTTCGCTCGAAACTCATCTTTCATTCCAGGCGCATAGGTTTCGAGCAAGGCATTCGCAATGCTTGTGAGCTCTACGGACAAATCCCGATTATCTCCGTCAACATCATTTCGAAGCATGACTCCGTTCTGGATACTGTTCCGGCCTGTGCGCTTTTGTACCGTGATTCCAAGCTCGTAGATCTTTCCGCGTCCTTCCATGAATTTACGACCCCGTGCCTTCTTCATCGTGAGATGTAGCTTGGGCTGAAACTCGCAATGCAGCATCTTTTCGCGAACTTCAACCAGGCGGTTGAGGAGACCGGCTTTCTCAATCTCGGCTGCAGATAGGTATGTGTGGTCGAAGCGCTTGCCATCAGGTGCATTGGGGGCTGCTACAAAATGGCAAACTCCTGGCGCCAGTCGAATGTATCCAATATCTTCAAGCTCCTGGTCGGTATTCAGTCTACCTACGTTCAGTTCTGGAGGGGTTGTGGAAGACAATTCTGCTAATGTCGGACCTTTCAACTTCACGTTGATTGTGTGCAACCAGTATCCAGACCCATTATATTTGACATCTTCGTGGAAGCTAGTGGTGAAGGGGCGTAATTGGTCCATGATTCTATGTCCTGTGCGTTAAGTTCAGGAAATAAAAGATGATCAATTACTTGACTGTAAAATGGCATTTGTGATATATAAAAAAAAGGGCTCAGGTTGTTCGACTTTAACCAAAGCTCTTAAGTATTGATCAAAGGTGTGCCGAGGAACTTACAGCGGACAAAAATTTCAAGTGAATATTCTGGTTTTGGATGTATCAATACAGTAGCCTCCTTGTCACATGGGGCAATTGAATTATCCGAAAGACAGGACGATTTGCTCTGGTCTAATCCCTAACTAGTATGAAAGAAGTTGCAAATCTCAACATTTTCTTGAAAGTAGACACGGTTGAAATTAAACATGAGTGATTTTTATTAGAAAACAGATTATAATTGTGTTGATTGACCAAAGATCTAGAATCAGGCTAATAAAGATAATGATGATTATGAATCACGTATAAGAAATCAAACTTTGCATTTGGAAGGGTTGGTATCAACTCGAATGATAATAATAAGTGTTAGGTACTTTTATTATTCTATTAGGGTTATAATCGTTATTAATCATTATTATCTGTGGAAAGCTATATACTTATATGAAAGCGCTAGCGCCTCGCTAGCTAATACAGCACCCTCTTATAATCGCATGATTGATACTAATAATAGCTAGGCATATTGATTCGACTGAAGCTTATTGAGACCAAGGGTCTATTGACTGATTGAGTCAACATAAAGATACTCGACAGAAAAGCGAATACTCTCTAAAGACAAGGCAATGTTGAAACTAAATTTGTGAAGTTATGCTGCCGGTGCGAGCCGCGCTGGTTGGAAACCAGAACTTTCAAAAAACTGGAAAACTTAATAGGAGAGATCTGCCATTGTGTTTGCGTGGAATGGGCACCCCCGGGGGTCACTTAAACCATTGTTAAGAACACCCAAGTCAAAATTGCTTGCTGTTGTAGCGGAACTTTTCGATTTAATCTAGGCAAATTGTCTGGCTTCCGCTCGTTGCCAGCACTGGCTCTACACAGAGAGCGTATACGAGTAGCGGTCGGAGTGCAAAGCTTCCTTGTGAGAGAATACTTCTCTGTATGTAGATTTTTGGTATTCGATGATTGACACAATTGGAAAAACCTTCGACATGATATCATGGAACGCAAGACTTGAAGGTCGAAGACAGTTTTTGTTTCTCTATCTCATTTTAACAAGGAACAGCGCTTGAAGGTGCTGATTCTGTATCAGCTCCTCCACATCTGGGTAGCAACATGCATACCAGGTTTTGACATCAAGATCTGCTCGTGAGAAGTTTATAGGCATCAATAGATGCAGAAATCATTAGAAAGTTCCCTCTTCCGCTGCTAGTCCTGCGACTCATCTCTGAATACTCTAATTAGTTGGGCGACTGCGGCGCTAGTCGAAATAAACATGATGAATTTCCATCAAGTGGGCCCAGAAATCTGCCGAATGGTGATATGGTTAATCATGATCTCTTTAATCTTAATCTATTATTTGTGTTATTTCTAATGCTAAGAAAGTAGGCGTATCGATTCCCGTCACTTCAAATTCTAAGACAGTAGGCGTATCCATCCCCGTTATGTCTAATTCTAAGAAAGTAGGCGTATTAATTCCTGGCATGTTTAATTCTATGAAAGGAGAACTATGATTCTCTAGTCTCGGAAAAACTTCATTTATCAACGGTCCATCGTCATTGCGCCAGAAATCTTCACCATTTTGAGGCGGAGTTACCTCGCCATGAGATTGAGAAAAAATTCTGTCAAATCCTCTACGACAGTGGATGCACCTGTCTCTCAATCGACCCCCATTCAAATTGGAGTTAATCCACTGCACCATACAACCCAGATGGAAGAAATGCCCACAGTTCGGAATGAGTGACGCTGAAGGCTTGGTATCAGAAAAACTTTCGCGACAAATGGGACAAATATCGTCATCTTCCTGTTCCGGATTCGCTGCCAGTATTTCGGCGGTGGGGACGTCGTCATCTGAACCATTATCATATGGACCATTATCATATGGACCACTATCCCCGGAACCATTATCATCTGGACCATTATCATCTGGACCATTATCATCTGGACCATTATCATCTGGACCATTATCATCTGGACCATTATCATCTGGACCATTATCATCTGGACTACTACCGCCGGAACCATTACTATTTGAACTATCGTCATTTTGTGAGAGCAAGGTTGCAGGTGCCAAAGCAAAAGATACATCAATGCGGCCATTCCCTCTCACACTATTGTAGTGGCTATGTGGCAGAGAATTCATTGGTATAATATGCGCGGCACTTCGACATAACCGCCTCTCTCTGGCTTGCATCTCTAGAAAAACGGTCGCAAATGGCGAATTACGAGGGTTTCCAGATAACACACAGTTGCTACTGGAGAAATGGGGTGGAAAATCTCCATGGGCAGGGTCTGGAAGAACAGGCAAAGGGTTTAATCCTATGTCCCCAGGAAAACGACATCCATGACCAACTAAGAGAGAAGTTAGACCCAATAATGTAGTTATCGCAAGAAAAGATAGTTGGTTTACAGTTTATGGAAAAAACGAAGCATTTTAACAACTCTTCTTGCCGTTCAAGACTCAATGAATTCCCGAATTTGGCCCGGATTTCTGTGAAGTATCTTTGGAAATCTGTTTGAAACCTTGGCTCATCATATCGGTCTTCCTGCCGTAGGAGATCAATGATCTGGGGAAGTCGTGGACGGTATGGCATTTTGTAAAGATGGTACGATCCTAAGAATGAAGTTTGTTGAGTTGGTATTGTGTATTGTAAATTACTTTGTTTTGAAGCATTGGCTGCTACAACATTATTGATAGTGTTCACTCAATATGGTAGGTACGATCGGTCAGTCTCGTCTTATATTTTACTTTCATCTCTATCACCCACTTTCATTATTCGAATACGACTTCGAATCGATCCTGGCCTCTTTTTGTTTCTTTCTACATTGAATTAGTAAAGGATTCTTGTTATTTTCTCTTTCTTCCGTACAATCAGAAGTACTCGTCAAAGTAAATGAACAGAAGGGTTCACTGTGGAGGTGGTATTGGAGAAATTCGAGATTATTATGACCAGATGCCCACATCACATTACCTAAACAGAGACCTCAAATGATCTCCAAGCAGACAAAAAAACTGGAAGATGCAAAGTTAGAATCTCGAACAGATCTTGATTCTCCTTCGTGGCCACAAGAGGTCGTTATAAAGCTTCTTGTAAATTAGCAACGCAAGGACATATCCCGTTATACCTCTGCAGAGAATCATATCTTCTTGTCTTCTTCGTCAACCATCATGTCGGCGAGAGGCCTACGACTGGCACTTAATCCCGAGCAAACAACAAATATTGCAATTTAAGTTTGTTGACTCTTGGTCATTCAGAGTATTTATTTAGCTTAATGCGGGGAGAAAATCGGCCTGCGCCAATTTTAATGTCAACTCTAGTTGCCAGTGTTAGACTGGCTGTGCGAGGTGTCACTGAGTTTATGCAGTTGCGAACGCTTGTACACATACCGGTATTTATCAAGGCAAACACTCAACCTTTGTATCTGCTATTTCTATGACCCAAGTGCTTGTCACTAGACATCAGCAACACATACGCCTACACCACCATGAGAATAGCAATCTAATGTTATTCCAGAACATCGATATTGCTCGGGTTTTGGCATCACATAAGAGCTGCTGTAGTTTCTCCGACTGTCGGTTTCCTTGATTTCCTTCATCTGTGTAATCTGCCAAAGTGTTTCAGATTAGTCTCGAATGGTCTTCGCAGGTATTCTCATTCTTCAAATAGTTCAAAGGGAATCGGTGCATTCCTGAGCACGTTGAGTTATGTATTATTCTCCATCAACGAGATGGTTTGTCTCTCTTACTCCATGGTTCATTAAATTATGAACGATGTTTTACTTCTGTGAAGATCTTCTGGAATTATTGGTTGTGATGAAAAGTTTCCTGAGATTACACCGCTACCCAAAGCAAATTCTGCCATGATCGTCACTCTTGGCATCAAAACCTTATCTGCACTACTCAACACTCAGTCCTTCACTTGTTAAGTTCTCGGTCATAGAATTGCAGATCGCACATCCTATTCATTATTTGCCATCTTCGTATCAACTATATCTCCGGACTAGCCCGAAGACTAAACAACGGTGTTGATCATGGCGCACATCTTTTACAACCCGTCGAGCCCGTTACCTACCCGATCTACAGTGTCTAGAAAAAGATCATACCTTTCTAATGGCACGAATTCTTCAACCAATAGTCACTATTGTCTAGGTAAAGCCACTCAGCGAATAGAATAGTTAGAATATAGCTAGTGGTAGCGGGGTATAGATTAGTGCTCGTACCAAGTATGTTGAGGTGAAAGCAACGTGTGATTGGGACTTGCACAATGAAATACTAAGGGATCTTCAGGGATGCGATGGAGACTGAGTGCGGACGTATTAGTATAACTTTCGTATCCGGTAGAACGCAGTTGAGTTTTAGTGAAGCTCGGCAAGTCCAGATGCTATTCCTCTCTTTTTGCATTTTGTACTATTCTCCGACATTTATACATACCCAGACCAAATTTCTCCAACAAGAGGTTTGCTTCCGTACTTGGTATACTCAGTCAGAGTTGATCTCTGGATCTTGATGAATGGACTGAAAATTAATGAACTGGGGGTTCCTATCTCTGGCTCCCCACGAACTGAGACTGGGCTGTTCCTGCATAATTCTCGTTAATCTGGATAGATCACTAGTTCCGGTAGCCCAACCGATGGCTTCGTATATTTTATCCCAAAACAGCGCTGACAGCGGTTCTAGCTTTCGGGTCTCGCTTTTAGACTAATTTTATATGTCATAAGCTTAGCTCTAATGTGCATGCTAATTATAAGGTTATTCTTCTCTCCAAGTTTCACGGTTGATGCATGTGTTCTGACTCAATGACATCAACAACTAACTAGTCGATAATCTACTTAACTTGTTGATCCCCCGGACTCATGCTTTAATCTCAATGCACGAAAAACGACCCCAAATGTCGGGCAATCAGTAAGAACATATTTACCATATTATGAGCGATCAAATGCTAACTCACTTCCAAGAATGGAGAAGCAGAGTCAGGGTGTGATGAGTTCAAAAATGAGCGACGATACCATTGCTGCCAATCCGGCATGTCCTGAGAGTGACAAAGAGAGAATCTCTCCCACCGCAGATTCGAGAGTAAATAGTTTCGAAAAGGGGACCGATAATGATGAAGAAGAGCCCACTGATGAGGAGAAAAAGACACTACGACGAAGTAGGATAATAAATGCATCACATCATAGGTCGCTGAAAAACTGACGATATTTTAGTTGGTGATAGTTTGCCCATTTCCGCTTGGCTTGTCGCTGTCGTAGAGCTGTGTGAGAGGTTCTCATACTATGGTTGTGTGGGGCTATTTCAAAATTATGTTCAACGTCCACTGGATGGTTCTTTGGGTCGTGGTGCTCTCGGTATGAATTCAATATCTTAGACGTGTAACCATTAATTAACTTTATAGGTCTCGGACATCAAACTGCAACAGCTCTTACTGTCTTCTTCTCCATGTGGTGTTACTGTAAGTTTTGCGCATCTTAACTGTTGATGTATGATTGCTCATATTCTTACCAGTCACCCCAATCTTTGGTGCCATCGTTGCCGATCAGTACCTGGGTCGATTCAAAGCCATTTGCTATTTTGCAGTCGTCTATATGGTTGGCCTGTTAGTTCTTGTCTTGACGTCTCTGCCAGTTTCTCTTCAAAATGGAGCTGGATTGGGAGGGTACATCGCAGCCATTCTTATCATCGGTGTTGGAACCGGAGGTATCAAATCCAACGTCAGTCCTTTGATTGCCGACCAATATACCCGAAAACGTATGGCTATAAAAGTTCTTGAAACTGGTGAGCGTGTCATTGTTGATCCTGCTGTTACCATTCAGCGAATCTATTTGATCTTTTACTGGTGCATCAATATTGGATCTCTTTCCCTTCTCGCAACACCTTACATGGAACGAGACGTTGGTTTTTGGTCCGCGTACCTTATGTGTTTGTGTGTATTTATGGTTGGTTTCATCACATTGCTTCTGGGAAGGAAGAGATACATTGTTCGCCCACCCAAGGGAACAGTTATCACCGATGCGTTCAAGATCATTGGGCAAATGATCAAATACCGAAATCTAAACGCTGCAAAACCTTCTTACCGAGCCGAAAACAATATCCCACAAACTACCCCATGGGACGAACAGTTCGTCGATGAAGTCAAGCGCGCATTGATAGCTTGCCGTGTCTTTGTCTTCTACCCCATCTACTGGGTTGTTTACGCTCAATTCTCCAGCAACTTCGTTTCCCAAGCCGGAGAAATGAACACCCACGGTGTTCCCAACGATCTTTCCCAGAACTTCGATCCCATTGCCATTATTCTCCTTGTACCAGTAATGGATCGTCTAGTTTACCCACTCTTGCGCAAGTGGCACATCAAATTCCGACCCATGTCCCGTATCACATTTGGCTTCATCGTCGCTAGTTTCAGCATGATGTATGCAGCCATCGTACAGCACCTCATCTACAAAGCTGGTCCATGTTACGGAAAACCTCTCGAATGTCCTGCCGCTGTCCTCCCAGACGGAACGATCCAACCCAACGACGTGCATTTTGCAATCCAAATCCCGGCGTACGTACTAATCGGTATATCCGAAATCTTTGCCTCGGTTACTGGTCTCGAATATGCATATACTAAAGCGCCTGCTTCGATGAAGTCGTTCGTACAAGCTATGTTCTTATTGACCAATGCTTTTGGATTCGCGATTTGTCAGGCGTTCATTCCGTTGGTGGGTAATCCGACGATTTTGTGGATGTTTGTGGGACTGGCTTGTGGAAGTTTTGGAGCGGGTATTGTATTTTGGATCTGTTATCATAAGCTTGATGATCAGGAAGATGAGCTTAATAGCTTGGATGCTAAGGCTGAGCAGGTGGAATTAAAGGGAACAGATAATGCTAATACTAGAGATGTGTAAGAGAAAAACGGGGTTCTCTGGCGTTGGAAGGTGTAGCGGACTACTGCTCTGGTGCGTAGCAATTTAAAGAGAAACTAGATTTCAGGTATGGAATAGAGGATGGAGTAAGTTTAAATTAGCCGCCATATACACTACCATAGAAATCAATACTGTCCGCTAGAATAACCCTTATCAATTGTCTTAGAAACATTTTAATGTACGAGTCTATTGTGAACAAGGAAGAGAATCCGTGACCTTGTGTGTGGGGGAACTTTCAGAGCCAAAGATTGAGGCTAAAAAAGTGGTTTCGCGCGATTTCAGGTCCTCTTGGTCTTATTTCCCACGAGAAATTGACTGGGTGCTTGAAAATGCATTTGGAGAAGAGTAACCTCAAGATTCTGTCAAAGTCGAACAGAAACCAAATCATGTCCATTCTCACATTACTTTACCTCAATTCAAAGAGGCTATCCGCTCATGTCTGTGCATCAGTCTATGCATGGCAGTTATTCATATTTATTGATCTCGCATATCTATTCACGTTAATTCCAAGGTAGTTGAACATGGGATGAGATTTTCTACTCCTACTGATGCAGTGAGATAACTTCATACTAATCCACCCGTCCAGATACCTCTTTTTCCTCGATCCCTTCCATTTCAGCCATCGCTGTTTTTATGCTAGCTTCATTTCTCATGATCTCAAAGTTGTAGTATCAATCAGTGTTATACAATCTATGGAAATTTTTTGGTCACTGTATTAAATTGTCATGTAGTTAGTGAGTAGAAAAAAACTGGAAGTTAAAGTGACAAATTCAACTAAAAATATCAAATTCGCAGAGATGAATTTTTGGTGGAAAAAAAGTAACCTCAAGAATCCACTTTCCAAAATCCAGAATCTAGATGGATATTACCAACCAGATAGATCAACATTCCCGAGTTTTCGATTGGTTTAACGATGGGGCTCATGTTGCTGCTCGGCCTGCGTTCTTATGAGAAATAATGAATATCAGGTTAAATCTTGGATGAAATTGTAGCGAGAGTATGGATTCTTGTGCTCTGAAATCACAAATATTACATGTCATCCGTAGATGGCTTGTCTGAGTAAACTCATATGCAAGTCATATGCATCGAAAAGCTAGTTTGACTCCAAACCATAATGTGGAAAGTGTGGATAGATCACCTTGTGTAACGCACAATCCATGTGAACACTCTTGATAGCTCTTTTAGGCGCCTTCCGTGTCTCAAAAATGGCAATCCCAATTTTTCTCCAACCCGGATCCTCGTTGCAATAACTTCTACTGCCCACAGAATGTGGCCAATATTTATTAGTACGCCATAGATCTTATCTTGTTACCCAGTGTGAAAAAGCTGGAACGTGTTCTTCTGATCACCAGCTCAGAGATTCATAGTTTTCCGGTCCATGCTCCTCTGGCAGTCGAGAGCACATCATCTTTCTTCTAAACTTACTCAGTATAATGACTTAGTGAAAGGTCCAAGACTACTTATCAAAAGCTCGACAGGAACCTCATGCTTGACCTTCGCCTATACAGAAGTTTTTGGATCCTCGAATGTTTCTTCTTCAGTTTTTGTTCTGTAGCTTTACTTCCAGTCTGAATCTAAGGGGTAAATGGTGGGGTTCCATAGCTGACGAGGTAAAAGGTGTGACTACACAATGGAGTCACATATTGGATATTGATAGTCATTTATAGTTGACCTTGTTCGAGCATTATCAATTCCAATGGCCATATCTTTCCTGGTTTCTTTGCCCTTTTCTCAACTCTCACCCTTTTCATCCACGTTGTAGTTTGATACATGGCAGGTTATACTGGCTTCAATCACGCGTTTAAAGAATGGATTGGAAGGACGAACATCTTCGGAAGCAGAACAAATTGTGAAGAAGATAGTTCCAATCCATGCTACGAATTTAAAGCTCAAGTCTAGAGACACTTGTATAGCGTGTGGACTAGGCCGATGCTAGCTCATGGCCAATGAAGTAATTGTTCTTTTATACGTGAAAAAGACATGGAGTCATTTATTCTTCTAATTATCCCAATCTAGTAGCCGACTAATTGCGCTTTTCTCGTTTATCTATAGCATCTAATCTCTAGCCCGAGACTGTTTGACAGCTGGTCAGTATCACGCATAGACTAGGTGTTTGATATAAGCAAACCCTGTTTACTCGACACTGTCATGGGAGGTCATTGAAACCTCCAAAGTGACTGGAACAACAAAAGTGAAATACCCATTGTCTCCCCATTCCCGACCACGACACTTCAGACGACACCGACTACCATATCCATCCACGCAAAAAGGCTCAACAGTGAATTCAAATTGACCAATGTAATCTAAAAATCGGAACTTGTTTCCCCCGAGTTTGTGATAATGAAATTAGATCGCTCAATTAAGAGATTAGGGCCAACGCTCACCGAGATATACATTATCCCGCTTGCAGTTTCAAACCCCCAAAAATATTCCCACGACAACAATTCTCAATCCCCGATCTCCAGCCTCCAACCTCCAACCTCCAACCTCAACAAACAATCAAGACAACGAGTCAAAAAAGTTTCTAGACTTTCTTTCATCTTTCTATGTATTGCATTTCGATGACACCAAATCTTTGATTCTTGCCATTCAATCTTTTGCGCTCTCTATCACATCCCTTTCCGACCACGGTTCTGAGGGTTTTTGTTTATTTGATATCTGCCTCTCTATTTTGGTAACCAAGGGATCAATATTTCGCTCCTTGGTTTAATTTGATATCCAAACTCTCTATTTGATTGATCTCTACAAGGCCACATATTTTGGTTTCTTTCGTTTGATACACTCCTTGCCACATCCATTCCAAAGATATCACCATTGTCGCATCACATTCCCGGCAAGATGGCGAAGCCAGCAGAGGATTCAGTGGGGATGCCAGCACCAAAGCCAAAGTTGACAGCAGCACAGAAGAAAAAGGCAGACAAAGAATTGTTATTGCAGGAAGAATCAAGACAAGCAAGAGAGCAAAAACAAGAAGTGGAGAAGAGCGTTCAAATTGACCAAGAGGCGAAAGCAAAGGAAGATGAAAATGATCGAAGTGATGTCGGCCTGATTTTCAATAAATCAAATCGAAGTGAACACAATGATTACTGGTTGGCTCATCAAGCTCTTCAATCTGGGAATCTGGAACAGTTGAGTAAGGAACAATCAGCTCTTGCTGAGGCGTCAAATCAACAAAATGAGAGATCATCAATCGATCACAAACTTGCACAAGAAGCCGATGTACCAGAACAATGGAGTTCAACCGCCAAAGCAGACGCATCTACTCTACAAGGTTCATTTCAATATTCCAACGTATCTATGAAGTATCAAAAAATGCAAACGGATGATGTTATCAAGGCCTCGACTGATGTTATGCCGAATTATGGCAAACCTTGGGCTGGATCCGCAGAAGAGACTTCTCATGTTTGGATTATCCTCATTGGTCAATTTGGAATTGGCGATTCAGCTCATGCCACTGCAGTGTCAGCAAAGCTGCGCTGTGCAGAGATCAAGTTACGTTGGTCCGTTCATCTCCAAACTCTCTGCCTCCCCCTTCGTGGTGGAATCATCAAACTCCTCGAAAACATCCAAATTCAGAATTTGAAAGAAGTTGCGGCAATTGTCGAAAAAAATCCCTTGGATGATCTACCTGAGTCTGAAACAAAGGCTGTTGAAGCTGCTCCAGTGGATTGGGCTGATAGGCAAGACGAGTCATTTCTCAATCTCAACACCACGAAGAAGAAGAAGAAGCCGAGGAGAAAGGCCGTGCCAACTATTGAAAGTATTCTCTCAGACATCGACGAGGACGAAAATGTAGAAGTCATTAATGATGATGCCGTTGTCGTTGCGGGGGCCATTGAGCTTCCTAAAAAGGCGGTAAAACCCAGAGCGAGGAAGGGAAAGGCGGTCAAGGCTGTTGAGGTTGATTCTGAAGCCATTGGTGATGATGGGACCGTTGAGACCCCAAATCAAGCTCCCGTCAAGGTGAAAAAGCCAAGAGCTAGAAAGACAAAGACTACTGGCACTACTGACGTTGTTCCGGAAGCCGCTAACAATGAAGACATCCAGGGGCCCATTGAAGCTCCTAAGAAGGTATCAAAGCCCCGAGCTAGCAGACCCAAGGCGGCCAAGATTCTTGAGATTGATTCTGAAGTCGACAACGATGATGACAAGAATGATGGACTTGGGGTTCCTAAGAATCCATTCTCGCAATCAAATCAAGGAGATTCCCAAGTCCACGCGGTCAAGAAGTCAACTGCAAAGCCGAGAGCGGCAGCCAAGAAACCCCAAGCTAAAGACGAGAGCGAAGATGAGGATGATGATGTCCCAAACATTGCAAATTCACGCCCCCCAAGATCCAGAGCAGTTTCAAAGGCAATCGTAGTCATTGACAGTGATGATGATGATGATGATGATCAGGGAGGCCAAGCAAAATCCGACAAGAAAAAGCCAGCACCCAGGAAAGTCGCCACGAAGAGTCAGAAAACAGCTGAAACAGAGGTTCCTAAACACATTCAAGCTCTTCTTGACAATACAGGCACGTTTTTGGCGGGTAGAACATTTGTGGTTTCCGGAACCCTCCCTACTGTCGGCCGCATAAACACCGAAAAGCTGTCAAGGCTGTATGGTGCCAAAACATCAAGAGCAATTACCAAGGCGACCACAGATGTTGTTTTGGGCGATAACCCTCTAGCTAAGCAAGTGAAGGAGCTTAAGGATCTCAGTCCTAATACTATGGATGTTGATGCTTTCATCGCTATGCTGACGTCGTTGTCAAAGGTATGTGGATTATTTTCCTTCTTTTTCAATTCCCTTAGTGGGAAGTCGGCAAACTCATTTCTTATGAACTTTCATCGTGTTTGATATTAACTTTTTGGAATAGTATAATAACAATCTTGTCGGCGGTGATGATGGTGAGGATGGTGAGGAAGAGATTGAGGATCAGCCCCCTGCAAAACGAACCAAGTTAGGTATGGATCTCAGCTCTGCCTCTTCTGCGCTTGTTTAATCTTTCTCGAATTCGTTGGCCTGTACATTAGGGGCAATTTGTGAATACCGGGCGCATAGGCTCTTTCACCCAACACATGGCATTGTATTTTAAATACAGGCGATGGTGATGTAAACTTACAGTTTCACGATTCTACGATTCTTCTATCATTCGATTTTACGGTTCACAATTTCTCGACCTCATAATTCCACAACTACCCATTGTATTCTCTTCCTGGGGATGCTTCGAGTTTTTGGGGGAATCTCTTCTTTTCCTTTAGGATACCTTCTTTGGGGGGCGTTTCTACTTCTTAAGGTGGAGTTGCTCTTTTTGGGAGAGAAGTTCTTCTTTTCTTTTGAAGAACTTTCTCTGTTGCTGGGAAATACTTTCTCCAACACAATTTTTTCAGCTCTTCTCTTTGAAGAGCTATTTATTCTAGGTGCTGCATGCATTCTTCCTGGGACAAGTCATAATTTCTGTGCTGGTGCACCAAGATTTGTCATCTGGGAAGACATATTTTTTTTTAGTTGTTTTTAGGTTCTCGTCTGGTCGGATCCCCGAAGAACACATCATTCCTACAGCTTGATGTCAGGAAAATAAGAGCTTTTGTACAATTGGTACAGCTGAGTGGTCAGATTAGTTGATGGTTGATGGTTATTTTTTCTCTTTGGTCTTTTCTTTAACAAAATGCAGATATGCAACCCTCATAATAATAAAAAATCTATTGTAAAAAAAAAGGTATCAATGTTTCTATGCTGTGCTTTATGCTTTGCTTTCCTTGACGCCTTGTTCCTTGAACTCCTAATGCTGTAAAATCAACCCAACCTTGTGTAAAACATTTTCCATTCAATGATTTACTTAATCTACCCAGACCTCTTAACCCCATCCTCGTGACCCAACCTCGGCTTCCACTCTCCTTCCCCTTCTCCCCCATTCCCTCTCACCACCTTCCTTCTATCTTCCTCCCCCGCACTCCTTACTTTTTCTTCCACCTCCTCTGCCCCCAAAATCCCCCACCAAAACCGCCTCAAATCCTCACACACCTTCTCCTTCGAATTCTGCTTCCCCTCCTCTCCCTCTCCCTCTCCCTCCTCCAATAACAAAGTATCCCCATATCTACACGCCACCTCAATCACCTGTTCCCAAATCTCCGCTTCCAAATCTCTCCCAAAACGCTGAATCGTTTTTTCTTTCGCTCCCCACATTCTTCCCCTGCCATGGAAATCATCTAAGCGCTCGAGCACTTCTGCCGGATGCAACTTGATACGATTTGCATGGAGGAATACAAGTTTTGCATCTGGATTATTTCGCGAAGTAGGGACCTCCACATCTTTGACTTCCGTTTCGGATTCTTCCGAGGCTTTCTTAGTTTTGAGATCGAATTTCCAAATAGATGGAGATGGAGACGGAGAAGGAGGGAATGAAGCTTCATAATCCGCGATAAAATCAAACTGCACCATCGCAACCACCTCGTCTAAATTTTCTTCTCCAACTCGGACCCATTCTCCTGTTTTCCTCCAATTTCCTTCTTCGTCTTCTTCTTCTTTTTCTACTTGTTCTACACTTACTAGAGCGTGGTTTCTTTCTCGAACTTGCCAGTAGTCTTTTTTCAACACGTTCGCCGCAGCTACCCAAGTTTCTTTGTCTCCTTCTCCACCTATTCCTTTCTGCGCTAACATTTCGTAGTAGAAACCTGGTCCGAAGAGGTTGTAATAGAAGGCTAGGAGTAATGTTTGACTGTGAAGATTGCGGGAAATAAGGATTGAGCCCGCTTCGGAAGATGCGTGTTGGGATTGGATAGCCGGGACTGATTGATTCGCCAGGGTATAGAAAAGAGGAGAAGCGGTGTTGGCCCAGAAATCGGGCCAGGTGATCATTCCTTTTTCCTGGAAGACGGGGGCAGAAAACCACGGAGTGGGATCTACGAGGGGGAAGTTATCGGCGTCGAGGAAAAGGACGGATTCGAAGGTGGAGAAGAGGAATGCGAGAGATTTGTATTGGTAGCGGTCGATGGTGGCATTTTGGAATGAGGGGAGCGAAACACATTTTGCGTTTAGGGAGGCGAGGATTTCGCATGAATAGGGGTCGTAGTCTTCGTGGGTGGGGATAAATACTTCGATTGGGAGGGTGCAGTTTGTTTTTCGCAGCATGCGAATAGAGACGAGGAGGGCGGGGGTGTAGGAACCGCCACCGACGGTTATGAGTCCGTTGGTTTTGGGGGCGTAGGTAATCAAGTCAGAGTATTGTGGCAGAATTTCTAGGACGTTGGAGTGAGCTTTTGTGGAGATATCAAGATCTTCTTGGCTTAAGGTGAGATGATCTATTCGTTCTGATTCTTCATTGATCTCCTCGATGCGGACTAGCACGTATCCGTCTGGAAGTTCTAGAGATGAATTTGAGGGTTTTTGTTCTAAAAGTTTAGAGAGGAAAGATTCAAAGCGGGGTTTTGGATCCTTGACTGAGATTTCGGGAGATAGGGGCGTAGGGAGAAGTTTCCAGGATGTTTTGGAAGAGGAGAGTTCACGGCGCCATTGGAATAGGAAACAGAGGCACAAGGTGGAGAGCAGAGCCAGGAAGAGGAGACGAGGAGAGTTCCGGGGTGGATTAAATAACATGGCGGTGGTGATAAGTATATGGTATGAGAGGCAAGTGGTGGTGATACGAAAGAAAGTGGTATTATGAAAATATTGTAATGAAAGAAAAGACGTGCATATCAAATGATAAAGAGGTAAGGATAGAAGTTCTCCAAGAATGTCAAGTTAAAAGAGTGAAGAAAAAGGGTAGTGATAGACAAATGAGACAATTACTCAAAAAAGGAGTGTATAGGAGAATTGTCTAGACAATCACATTAAGCAATAGGAAAGAAGAACACACCTTGAGATAACCTACACCCAGCTTGCTCCTTATCTTCACGTCATGCATGTCATCCTAACCTAGCTTGATATAACAAGTAAGTAAACTTAGAAGAACGCGTGTATGCCATTGATGAAGATTTTCAGACGAGCCTATCTTGGAAGTTGGAACGTTCTATCGACGCTTAAACAAGGATACTCGAAGAATCTGTAACAGACGCACGGCCACCAGCAAGCTATTCTTGGGACATTTTAACATTTTCGAGGCTCCACTTCAGATGGAAAAACTAATAGTGAGGTCTTGGATTGGATCGTTCGGATTAGGTTTACTCGGGAAGTAATGGCATGTCACAATGGGATTCTCCGCAGGATTTGGCAAACCCTGAAAACGTGGCGGTTTCAAGATGTTCCTTATTTTTCGGGAAATCGTGATACACGGCCTAGATCTCCAAACAGCCTCCATTGGGGCTGATTCCTGAATCTTACGAATCATGTCGTTTGAACTACAAAGTATAATCCGGAATCGTTCACAGTTGAGATGTGCAGACTGGAGAGAACTCTGAGATTTTTGGAGTAGTGTGAAGCAAATGTTTCGAGTGGATGACGTACGGTGGTACTTTATGCGTATCTGAAAACACGGAAAACACTCATTGTGGCGTAGTTGTGACAAGGTTTAGGGGCTATCCACTATATTGTGTATGGTATGTGCTGACTTTACTATGGAAAAAGACCCAGATGTTCTTGAGCGCAGCGAGCTATGGGGGCTTGCCCCCATAATAATACCTTCGTATTCTAGATCGTGTTTCTTGTATCGAGTACGAGTACCGGTATCTCATGTAACACCGGTACAGGAGAAAACCACTTTTTTGGTACCGTACAAACGAGAACGAGAATTCTCAAAAGTTCATATATACAGCACGACAGAGTGTGGACAGAGAATACACCCCCTAAGAGCCTACCTAGTTCATCCTATGTAGCCCCTTCGAGAATGGAAATTTCCTCATAAGGATATAAGGTTATGGATCTGTTCCTGGATGACATTTTCAATAAGCTGCGTCGTCACCCAAATTCCTCCAAAAGAGCTTGAGCTTCGTACTCTAATATGACTGGGTAAGACTTGACCACCGAGCTACCATACTTACATACATCAATGTAGATGTTTTTCCTCGTTCGAAATCATGGCGGAGCCTATAAGATTAAGCTGAAAACTTTCAGCTTACTCTACTCTGCACATCTCGTATTCCTCACTGCAAGCTTTTGTGTGAGGTGAGATGTACGATGGCAGTGAAAAGAGAAAGGTAATAAGAGTAGGGACAAAATGATTGCTATTTCAGTACCTATGAATGGAAAGTAAGGTCTCAACAAAAGGAGAGGAATTTATAGCTTACATACCTAACAAATATAACTCCAAAAATTCCAACTGTTGGACAATACCTATTAGCTAGTATTGGTCAGGCCTGAGGCTAATAAGGGGTTGAAGCTTAACGGTTAAAATTGTAGGCTATCATTTAGCGTGTCGCGTCGAAATCCAGCCTTACGCGAACGCGTGGACCTACATCTTCCCCTTCCTATCGTCATGACCAAGAAAAAACATCATCACCTCTTATATTGTCATTTGCAATTCTTTGCTCACAAAAACCTCCAGAACTCATCACCTACGCCCTCCCATTGGATTATTACTAGAAGAGCTTCAACCTCGACTCGCATATCATATAGCAACGAGCTTACCTTTACGACACCAAATACCTCGATTGAACGCGACGAATTCGAAACCCCTCTCTCACCTTACAAACCAAGTATATCGTCTACCCTACAGACTCTGGATCGATATTCCGAAAGGAATCATACGATTCAGAACTTAACCCTAAGAATACTGCCGGTTTACAAGCTTTGCGGCTTAGGTTTGTTCTTCTGAATAGAAATTTTGTCTCGGACCAACGTTGTGAAGCCGAAAGGTTGCGCGATTGAGGAATGTACAAAAGGTCGAAATGTTGAATGAATAGTCCAGATGTCGAAAGACGATAAAACTGATTTCTGCTATGAGCTATTCCAGTAAGAGCCTGCGTAGGGACGCTCCGTCAGGGAAATCGGCTGGACGTCTTTGATCGATATGGTTGTCTTCGATGATAATGCCAGTTGATTTGAGAAAGGAGATACAATTTGAGATGGAACTGGTTCTTCTGCGAGAAGGTATCATGAGGGTCTTCATCTAAGCTATTACGAATCGTCTCGTTTTCTCTATACACTCTCGAAGATTACATGACGAGGATATCCAAGGGGCAAAGACTGAGCAGAATATTTATTGAAGATTACAAACAGGCTGTTCGGATTGTACATCTCTATACATTTCCTTGACTAAAAACTCACTTCTGTGGGTGGTCTTGGGAATGGAGATTGCAAGAAGAATTGTCCTTCAAACGCTATATCGTTTGAAGAAAATCGTATTACCATGCTCCGGAAGTCAATGTCTCTCGATATTTTTGTCATGAACATCTAGAGAGATGAGTCAACATGGTTCTGTAATAGTGAGATTACTCCGTTTCCATTGTATTCTACTTCTTTTGGGGGTGAATCTTGTCTCCAACCTTTCTCATTTCAATGCTTCGTACATTTATGTACGCAGTCATTTCTCAAGACCATTGCCGCGGTATCAGCCATAGGCTTTGTCATTCATCTGAATGTAACTACGATCACCGCATTAACTTTCTCCTCTACAACATACATTAGAGTGATGGAAGACGCCGGTATTTTGGGACAACATTTTCGGATGTTTGCCACCACTTTTCCTCTTTCGTAACTGTTAGAGATGATCACGGCTTTTGTTGATGTCTTTTGTCCGTTTGTGCCCTGCTTCTTTGCAGAGGAATCAAAAACTTATCTTCGTGGACTATACTTTTCAAACAGAGAGAGGTTTTTCGAATTACGCTGAGGTATTTGATCGTTTATGTCGCCCGCCGCTAAAGTGATTTCGAATCGAGATGATCACTTCACAAAGGGTTTCAATTCATGTATGGGTTGATGAAGGTGTTGGCTCTGGAATTGTTTGTTTGTAAAGCGCGAATGATGGAATGTGATGATAGACTGTCCTAAAGTCGTTGCACCAAATTGGTATAGTTTTAGATCACTCATTTTGATGATGAAAAGTACTTCAGTGTCCATGATGGGACCCATCTCGTGTTGGTGTCAAAGCTTAGTGCTTGTCTATTATGGGTAGCATTGATTACATTGTCGGATTCTTGAATGGGCCTGGCTCGATAACTTCTTGGTTATACATGATTTGGACTTTCTAGTGGTTTGATGGTCAGGGCATTTGGGAATTGAGTTAAAGGACAGGCCTAATGGTTGGTAGTCCTGGGTTGTCTCATACTTCTGCCCAAAGTATCGAGGCAACCCCTCCGGGCAGGGGATAAGTACACCTCTTTCTGTGATTGGGGGAAAGGAACTAACTACATTGAAGCAGGTCCTCTGGTCCCTTGAATATATTGGGTTGGCTGCCGATGCAGAGGCCTGAATAGATACTTATGGCATGTCGACACGAAGGGTTAGACGAACGAGAGATCGCGTCGAGACAAATTTTATAGACTTAAAAGCAGTAGGATACAGACGACATTTCTGGCCTTTTCCAACGATGCAGTTTAATAGGAACTGCAGGAACATATTCTCGCATAGGGAGTTGTTCTTAACGGAGCGTTGGCAGATTGAATTGATCCTGTTGGGTTCATTTGGGATTAAGAATCAGAATGTGCTTTATTCTGGCTTTCGCTACAACCTTTTAGTAGGATGGTGGATAAAGCCCGAAACCCCTTCTTCTCATACAATTTCGTAGATGTACGTTAGTATTCTGGGATGGATGGATCACTTAGGTAGATGAATGACTTAGATATCCACCGATATTCATAACCGTGGTCTTGAACGAGTGACGCTCCGCTGGCCCTCCGGGAGCCACTACCGTGGAGGCAGACTATTCAAAAGAAAAGAAAAAGAAAAAGTACGTGTACCTTCAATCTTTAGCATCTTCGACGTCTCGAGCGCAGCGAGCTATGAGGTCTTGGTGGCTTGCCCCCATTATTAGTCGATCATTACAGTTCAATGGAGACATTCATTGCGCGATGACAAAGTTTTCGGAAAGTTCAACCGGTGCCTTGCAGATGTTGCAGATGGAATTTGAATCATTGTTTCGAAAAGTCTAAAAGGTTACTGATTCCTTACATATCGTTCGATTTATTGTCATACGAAAACTACAGTATATTTATGATTGGTTATTTTGTCATGTCTTTGATTTTGCTCAGTAATTATTTGCAGATAATTAGGAATATCTTCTTTGTACAACCATAAGCTGTGGTTCCTTCACCGGCGGAAAAATCGTCTCTCTATTCATGACTTCAATATGCATATTCATTTAGTAAGGATCTCCATCTTTTACATGCTGACACTTTCTCATCATAACCATTCTCGAGCCATTTCTGAGCTTTTTTGACATACATCACAAAAGTTTGCAAGCCACTTAATTAAAATGTAACGTGGCCATGCAACCACAAAATGTTTACACGACCGACAGAGCCCGGTGATACACGATCACGTTATCAAATTTTGAAAGAACCTTATCAAATCAGATGAGGCTATTCACGCCACAAATATGACAATCATGCATGCACGAAGATTTTCAATGAAGCCAAGGGATACTCTGTTTCTGGGGTTGCACAGTGAGGTCTGGGGTTTGGCTGGATTGGAGTGTCAGCTTCAGGGATTCGAATGCGGGGTAGCTTGAGCTCTGGAGTGAATTGTAGATGCATTGTGAAGGGTTCATATACGATTATGGGGACTTGAGGCGTACAATACTTCATGTAGGTGCGGCCATCACCGACGTTTCATTGGGGATGGTGAATCATCTGTAGAGCCTTGTGCATGCTCATGCGGGATGGGATGTTCGGTCGGCCAGGCATCCTTTAAATCTAGTGTTCCCGTCTGATTCACTCGCACTTTTTTTTCTTGAAATTGATAACTTGATCACTCGCTGCCTTGGCCTACAATATGCTTGTTTGAATCCTAACGGTCCTCGGCCTTGGTAATGGGATCACAAAGCTCATATAAACATATCGATCTTCCAAGAGAAAGGAGTTGTTCTGGAGTAATCAAATTCGAGATTAATATTCAAGATGGCTGATGACTTGGGTCCTGACCATAAGCACGATCAAAGGTAACTATTATTTGTGAGCTACTAGTTTTTCAAAGCATGCTGACAAGACTGTTGATAGTGCGACAACAAACATCCCCAGTAATACCGGCGAAGTAGCTCCTGCCTACGAGAAAGGTGAAGCTGGAACACAAGAAAAAGAAGTTCCTCGTAAAGGAGGAATCGATCTTACTCAACTATCTGCCAATACCACTGGCGAGTATGTTGCCTCTATATTTATCTCCATCTCTTACTCCCCGTTCCTCATTTCCTCTAACACATCACAGAATCCGAAATCCCCTCATCGGTATCCCCAAACATCAACTTCTCTCCGACGTCGAAACATTTGCAAACAAGCACAATCTGACTGATATTCTCCCAACCTTAATCAAAGGAGCACTTGTTGCGCAAAGTCCTCATCATGCGGATAAAATTACCGAACTTGATGATGAGGATCGAAGAGTTTTGAACGAGGAAGTTACGCATCGTTGGAAACATCCTAAACAACTTTACATGACTATTATTCTGAATTCTGTTGCTGCTGCTATTCAGGGTGTAAGTAATCTCTTCTCAAATGCGCCCTACGGGTTGTCCTCTTCTGGAAAAAATACTAACCGCGACGTATAGTGGGATCAAACAGGTAAATTCTGGAGAACACACGTCTTCCCGAAAAATGTTAACTGATGATAATAGGTGCCAATGGCGCAAATCTTACCTTTGGAGATGCTCTAGGTATTCCAGATACAGGACCTATATGTGAAGCTCAAGGTACTTGTGATAAGAATGCGTGGATTATTGGCGCTATTAATGCAATGCCTTATATGGCTATCTGTCTCTTGTGAGTGTTTTCGGTTAAGACTTCTCTTTCATCCCAAATATAATGACAGTTCCGTATCTGCAACTGAGCAGTGTGGTATACGTTCTGCCAGTCAATCGCCAAGAATTTCTTAATTTACCTTCTCATTTCTCCCCGATAAAAGCTGATAGATTACTCCACAGTACCGCATGGATTTCTGACCCCGTAAACCACTACATTGGTCGTCGCGGTACCATTTTCGTCGCAGCAATCTTTTCTCTCATCGCTCCAATTGGCATGGGCTGTTCCCAAACCTACGGTCAACTAATGGCCTGTCGTGTTCTCCTCGGTATCGGAATGGGTCTCAAAGAAGTAACTGTCCCCGTTTTCTCTGCCGAAAATTCTCCCACCAGTATCCGCGGTGGTCTTGTCATGTCCTGGCAAGTTTGGACTGCTGCTGGTATTTTCCTCGGTACATGTGCTAATCTCGTGTTTGTGCATTCCGGTGCATTGGCATGGAGATTACAATTTGGTTCTGCGCTTGTTCCTGCAATTCCTCTTGTTATTGGAATATATTTCTGTCCCGAATCTCCGAGATGGTTATTGAAGAAGGGAAATGTGCCGAAAGCATATCGATCGCTACTTCGGTTGAGAAACTCGCCATTACAGGCTGCGAGGGATTTATATTCTATCCAGGCACAGTTGGACTATGAAGATCGTTTGTTGGATCAGAGTGGATTAGCGAAGAACGGAAATATGTTTACGAGATTTATTGAGTTATTCACGGTACCAAGATTAAGGAGAGCAACGCAGGCGAGTGGCATTGTCATGATTGCGCAACAAATGTGTGGAAGTATGTCTTTATTCTTTTAAATTCCTGATCCCTTTTACCTCAACTGGGTAATTTATGCGACGACTCGCTAACCAATATCTAAAAATTAGTCAACATCATTGCATTCTACTCCTCTACCATCTTCAAAAATGCAGGCGCAACAATAATCGGTGCCCTCCTCGCCTCCTTCGGTTTCGGCCTTATCAATTTCATATTTGCATGGCCCGCCGTCTGGACAATCGATACTTTTGGTCGCCGCACACTTCTCCTCTTTACATTCCCTCAAATGTTCTGGACTCTTCTCGCAGCGGGTCTTTGTTACTTCATCCCCGAATCTTCAAAAGCACATATCGGCATGGTAGCCTTCTTCATCTACCTCTTCGACATTGCTTATTCCCCCGGTGAAGGACCCGTCCCATTTACTTATTCAGCCGAAGTCTTCCCCTTGTCCCATCGTGAAATCGGAATGTCCTGGGCCGTCGCCACCAACAATTTCTGGGCATCTGTCCTCTCCCTCACTCTTCCCCGCATGTTATCTGCTATGAAACCGCAAGGTGTATTCGGCTTTTACGCCGGGCTCAATCTCGTCGCGTTTGCTTTAATTTTCTTTTTCCTCCCGGAGACTAAACAAAGAACGCTGGAGGAATTAGATTATGTGTTTGCGGTACCGACGAGAACTCATGCGAAGTTTCAGATTCAACAGCAGTTTCCTTGGTGGGCTAGGAAGTGGATTTTGAGGAGAAAGGGGGAGGTTGAACCTCAACTTTATAAGTTTGAGGATGAGGTGTGGGTGGAGCAGGAATTGGATACGAGAGGTGTTAGTAGTGGGCTTGATGTAGGTGGTCAGAAGAAAGAGCTTGTTTAAACGAGTTCTGGTGGAGGCTGCTGGTGGTGGTATCTACTAAGTGAGAGAATTGGGAATCGGTGAAGGGTTTCTCAAACTTTTCTTTGCTCGAGTTCATTGTGGGGAGATGATGTTATTTTTTGGAAGATGGATAATGATAGTGGCGTGTAGAGAAGAGACGAAAGATAGTAGGAAGACAGCAGACGTTTCGCAAGATGAAAGATGGTGGATGCAGATAATGGCGATCAACAGACAGACAGAAAGTTAATTCTCTTTACTTTTGCATTTCCAAGAAAGAAAGACAATCGTTAAGTTCGTTTTAAGATACCACTAGTTGAAAATACATCGTATGTACATTTTAAATTTTTCTGGGCTGTATTTATAATGCGCGCTAATTTTCTATTTGGGTTGTGAGGAGATTGCACTTTGCGTATTTCTCAACCCTCGAGAATATATATATGTGCACATATATATCCATCCACCCATCCAGCCTAATACCCTCCAATTCATTGGCGACTAGGTACATACTGGGTTACATCTCAGGCTTTAGCAGCCGCACATTCCTTCTTAACTCCCCACTCCCTATTCTCAAAATTTCCTCCCCGGCGCTAGCTAGACGTCTTATCTACCAAAACCATATCACGTATCAAGAATAGATTGTGGATCTGATGACAATAATATTAATTAACAACGCGAAATGAGAAACCGACGGGGAAATATATAGGAATATCACTAATCACCGATAACTAATGACCATATACAAACATACCATCACCGCACGAATCCACCGTCATGAATAGGAACGGCTCATCGTGATACTCCCGGTTCTGGGTTGTGTGGATGGATTGAATTACGTGGCTAGATCTTTTCTTGGACAATGAATTCCTTTCATCTTCTAATGCGCTCTTTGAAGTTGTTTGTGCAGGAAGGTAAGAATTGAGGAAGGAGAGAGGAGAGAGGGGTTATATACCATACTTATACACTCCCACCCCCTCCCTCTCTCTCTTTCTTTCTTTCCTCGATATGTTCTCAAAAATGGAGGGTTGTGCATTTCTGCGGAAAAGATAGGTGGACTTAGTGCTTATATAAGAAACATCAGTCCCACGGTCAGTATTTGATATGTCTACTCGATAGTCTGGAACACATAATACAACACACAGGTCTCGTGTCTAACGAACGCTCAAGTATTGAAATATGAAGAGTTAGAAGTTTTGGGACCTGGAGAGGACGAAGAACGAAAGATTGATGGATATTTTGATGGATCTGTTTTTTTGGGGGGGGGGGGGGGGGGGGGGGGGACTTGGAGATGTGTGGTTTCACGGGTGTGGATCTTGTATGGGATTGTTGATTTGCATGTTTAGTATTCGAGATGTTGTTTGAGAACACGCAGAGATGAGTTTGAGTATATATGACAACGATAGTTCAGAGAGCTGGGGGGGTTATATCTTTCTTTCGAGAATTCAATTGTGAGAGATAAAAACCGCAGCAGAACGAATCTTACCACTGGCATTTTCGCGAAGGAAAATATCGCAAAACTTAATTGAATTTCACGACAACGAGAAAAGTTGTTTTCCCCAGTTGGAATACAGTAGGAAATACACTACATACACTTCCTTTACTCGAGAAAAGCTCATACAGAATCTCGGATCGGGAGTCCTCGCCGCAGAGTTCTTGCTCATCTTCGGTATCTGGCTGATTGGGGGTTGATATCTCTTGAAGAAGGTTTGTGGAGGATTTTATAGTATTTTTTCGATGCTTCATCGTCTGGGAGATGATGTAAGACGGGATGAGGTAGGGCAAAGAAAATGTAATAAGTTTCAACATTAAGAGATCTGTCTGTCTTTTCACCTTGAAATTCTATAAAAACACAGCTTTTGTGGTGATAGAAATCCATACATGAAAGTACAACTACTCGTCATGGACGTACTGAGATTTGTGCTCCTCCTGCGCATTCTACAGTAGGCGCTGTTTTATTTTTTTGGGGGGAAATATGGGTTTAGAGGAATCTTGAGGTGTTTTTGACGGAGTTTGAGATCTGGTAATATCTTCTTGAGTGAGAATGCTAGATAGTAGATAGATGGTAATATTAATGATTCTCACAGGCAGAGACAGAATTTCCTGACAACAAAACTTGGGGGTAACGGTAGCGGAGGAGTCGGTGATGATTTATCTGCGGTGCGTACACTGGATGCTGATCTCGGAGCAGAATACTTGCGCATACTCATTATCCGATACAAAGACAGCTCTATCCCATACATTCCGCAGGCCTCCCCATTGAGATCTCGAAGGCGGCATTACTGAAGTTTTTGATTGGTTCAACCTCGTAAGTGAGGTGATTTATATACCCCAAGTTCCCGACTTTCCCGGTAAAGATTTAGCGGGGGATGAATCATGCACTGTCTCTAGTATATATTCTCACTTTGCAGTTTTCTAGAGAGCAGAGGGGCTTTTCCGTTCGTAGAGTCTCTCAGGGGGAGTTTCGGAATCTAGGGGGTATATAAAGATATGACATTCTTGTTTTGATATGTATCTCTAGAAGGAATCAAGACGAGAAATTCGAGTTCTCACATGGTAGGTGATGTATAGCCTCATAGCTTGAAAAAGTTGAAGTTGCTGGTTCACAAGATAGAATTTTCCATCTGTGGCATATCATCCTTCTCTCGTGTGTTTACCGGATGATGGTGAGGATATATCTACAAATAATAGCAAGTGTCATTTTCGGTAATGGAACGTTCTTTCGGTGATAATAGTGACTGCTTATTCATTCTATTCTGATTAATATCCAGTTTCAACTCTGAAGTCGTGGTGGAAGGCTTTGCGTATTGATCAATGTCGCTCCTCTCACATGTCCCAAGTATAAGTAATTTTTCTTTTTTTACCACAAAGACTTTGTGGTCTTGGATATCTCTTTACACAGTGCATAAGAGTTTCACTTGTGCAATGATGAGGGTTGTATGGTGCATGCGAGAAAAAAAGGAAGCGCGCGAATATACCTGATAAAGCGGAATAGAATATTCACTTGCCGTCACATATAGAACGACTCAATTAGGCCCAAAAACCAGCCCTCAATGTAAAAATCAGTATCCTAACAATAGCATATAAACTCTCCCGATTCCCTCGATTTTTTAATCAAAAATATCAAGCCAACTCGCAACCACATATAACAGGAGTTAGTCTAGAAGCCCCTATCCATATTCACAAGTCAATTCCGTATCACTCCCAATGAGCAGTATTTTGTACGAAAATTCCTATTCGGCTAAAATACCGAAATCCAAATCGAATCTCGGTGATATGATAATAGAAATAACAAGAAGAACGGATAAATAACCAGAGAACTTAACGAGTCTACCAACATAAAAATGTTATATTGACAATGAAATTTCCCGCGATACAAATCTCTCTTAAACACAATCTGTTTATTGCGCGATTTAAAGAGTTTAGATATCGAACGAGATGGCATCAGATCAGTCTGTATGCACATTTAAAATTTGAGCCCAAGCTGACTAACATAAGACTTGATGAGATCGAAGCAGAATTCCCTATATTAAGGTAGTTGTTATCAGGTATTCAAGAAAAAGAAAGTTTTCGTTCGCACCTCCTCTCCGACTTTCGAAATTAGGAACCAGAAAAGAAAGACAGCAGCGAAGCGCAGATTCATGAAAAACACAGCGAAAAAAAACGAGTAGACGACATGAAACTTATACAAAAATACCCCTCCCCCCCTCCATATACCACTCATCACAATCCAACATTCTCCAAACCTCAACCTCCAACCCAAAAGATCCATCACACACACAAGAACATCCCTTCACAGCGTCAAACCCAACTATACAAGTTCTCCATGCCCCAAAACTTCAAAGTACATATATATATAGCATACACAACAAATCACTTTACCACAGGAAGTAAGATCTTACATGCATGCGATATTAAACCCTACTATACCAACCCACTACTTTCTCAATATTTCGATATAGAATTCCCTCCTTCCCTACTTTCCCTACTTACACCAAACCCTCACATCTCATTCTGCACAGCGAGCGTATCCTGTATTCCGCAACGACATGTACCGAAGCGAATGGGAAAAAATCCCACCCAAGACCTAAATTAAAAGTAACAACAACAACAACAACAACAACAACAACAACAACAACAACAACAACAACAATATAACAAATCGATGAATAAAATTCAAAATTCAAAATTCAAAATTCAAAATTCAAAATTCAAAATTCAAAATTCAAAATTCAAAATTCAAAATTCAACAATAAAATAAATCTACCACATCCCACAATCTACAACTTCACAACTCCACATCCAGAAAACAACCGACGACGACCCTACACCAGCAAAGCAAAGCAAAGCAAAGCAAAAAAAAAAAAAAAAAAAATCTCCCACTTCCACTTCCACTCCTCCTCCCAGAGATCAACATCAACATCAACATCATCACTATCTCCTTACTCCTTACCTACTCCTTACCACCCACCTAAAGATATAACAAAATAACAAAATAAAACACAATAAAGCAAAACACAAATAAATAAATAAATAAATAAATAAATAAATAAATAAATAGAAAGACATATATATTTACATACACACACCTAACATTCTCTCTTCTCTCCTCTTCTCTCCTCTTCTCTCCTCTTCTCTCCTCTTCTCTCCTCTTCTCTCTAGCCGCCACCCACCAGTCAAGAACACATATAGCAATCAACAAGTAAGTAATATAAGTAATAGAAGTAATAGAAACCCCCAATATCACAGGCCTTAATCAACTTCCCTCCCCTCTTCTCTCTTCCTTCTTCCAGAAAAAAAAAAACAAAAAAAACAGCAATAACTTCATTCCATTGCAGGATTCCAAAATAGAGCTGTACGCGAGAGAAGAAAAGGAGAATGAAAATATAACGGAAGGTGGAGGGAATAGGAATTGACTTGCCCTCCCTTCTTTATTACTTACTTATTCATCACATCCATCATTCATTGACTCCGCCACTCACATTACATTCCCTCCTCACATCCGTCACATATTCACAACCAACCACAATTAATTCATCACAAAAAACATGCGAAGCAAAAGTCCAAAGAATAATCTTAAAAAGAATGGTATTTCATATTGCTACAAATATATCCTCACTTAATCCCATCTCCCCTATCCTATCTCATCCACCTCACCTATTCGCACATTTCAAGAATTTCCTTATTCTTTCCCTCACTACCCACAATCCGTATCCCCCATATTCCAGCCTGGTATTTCCTCCAAATCTGATCAACAGGTTCATATTCTTATATCCCCCAAACTAGAAAGAGAAAAAAAGAAAAGTAAACCCAGGCATATAATCATATCACAATTTCCATTTAACCATTCCATCCCCAGTATCAGAACAAACAGCAAAGAAGTCCAAACATATATCCCCAATCCATTGCATTCCCCCTGATCCATCGAAAATCCCTCCCTTTCATTCGTGCGAGCATCCAGTTTTCAATCTCACTCGACAACTTTGGAATTGTGACAAAAACTGATAAGCATCATCAAAGTCAAAACAATTCCAGAGCTTTGAATGTAGGAAATATCCCCGGATGCCATTCACGAAAGAAGTCAGAAACCCCCAAAACGAAAGAAAAATAAAGGAAATTGTTATAGCGAATGAAGGTCAACATTGAGACTGAAAGCTCAAAAAGTTCCTCCAAAATTAATTAAGAAGTTTGTTTCTCGAAAAGTATTCATCATCTTCGTCAATAAAACTAGCAATTGCAAGAAACCGATTCCTGCGTCGAAATATGCACAATGTCGAATGCAATATCAAATTGTTCTTTTTGTTCGACAAGTTAAAGTAGAGATCGGATAATCAAAAAAATAGGATCTACCCATTGAATGATTTGCTCAAACATCTTAAACGATGGAGCTCTTGCGTTTCTCGGCGCTAGTAAGAACAAGCATTGGTGCTTTCTTTTGAATAGCAGCTACTTCAGGCTTCTTTCCAGCATTCTTAAAGACAGCAGCAAAGCTACCACCAATTTGTTCATCGCCAGAAACACTCTCAGCAGTGAATGAATCAACTGACACGACTGACTTGATCTCAAAAGAGTTTTGTCTTGAAGTGGGGCGGTTAGAACCAATGGCACCATGTTGAGATGTACGAGAGCTTGGTGGACTTGGACGACCTGAAAGACTTCCACTTCCACTACGGCCAGAATCCGAATCATTATCATCAGCTGAAAATGACATCTCACCATCTTCAGATACAGGTGACATGCTACCTGATGCACTACCTGGTGCTCTTCGGCGTTCCATTCCAGCACGAACGAGATTGTGAACAGCACTTCGACGAGTACGAGTAGCAAAGTTCTTGGAACCCTCAAACTTGGCAGTTGGTTTGGATTTCAATTCTTCAATGGGAGGTGGACCCCGTGGTTGTCTTACTGGATGTTCACCAGCACGTCCTGCCCCGGGACCAAATCCTGTTTGGGTTGGAGTACCTGGGAAAGTAGATTTTGGCAATCCAGCCGTTTTTGGACCATCCAAAGGAAGCTCGCCAGACATAGACATAGCCATAGACTTTGAGCTACGATGTCCTCTACGGAAAGCACCAGCAGATGGTGGAGGTAAAGGAGCATGATCCTGTGGTGGGGATGCAGATTTTTTTGGTGGACTGATGGATCTGGTGAAAGATGGTGCATCCGATTGTGGTGGTGGAGAAACCTGGAACCTCGGTGTACCAGGTTGTTGTGGTGGAGAATAGCTGACTCTTTGATCAATTGGTGACTCGGCATACTGTTGACTGTTATCCATGAAATAGGATTGTTGTCCAGTCATGGGGTTGTAGTAAGAGTAAACACCAGGTTGAGCTCCGGGAACAGGTGTAATGATTGGTTGCATGTTCTGCTTCATTTGCTGTTGTTGATACATTCCCATGTTTTGTGGGGTGATTGGTGGAGTTGCGTACTGTCCATTCAAACTCATCTGTTGAGCGGCAGCTTGAACATTCATCAATTGTTGTTGAAGACGTTGTTGTTGTTCTGCGAGGTACAGGTTGGTAGCAACAAGCTGAGCATACAAATTTGGATCCATTCCATCATGTCCATCATCGAGTCGAATCTCGGGAGTTGAAAGAACTTGTTCGGGGACAGAGTACATCTGTTGTTGATTCATTTGATGGTTTTGTTGATTGAATGAAGCATATCCTGAAGTCTTTGGTCCATTATCGGCATATCTGCTCGAGTTCATTCCGTTGTTACCGGTGTTGTGTTGAACTTGGGTTGGTGGAGCAGTTGATGGAAAGTTTGCAGAAGTAGCAGACTTTGGTGCAGTTCTCAAACCTGCAAGTAAGTGAGAGCGAGATGTTCTTGGAGTTGGTGCCCCGTTGTCCTGAGAGTCGAGAGTCTTGGCAGTGGGTTCAAATGAAAGACGTTTGATGTTGGAACCATTAGCAGCTCTTCTGGCAGCGAAACCAGTAACTGGCATACCCAAACCATTGCCGGAAGGGAAGTTGTTGTAAGACATCTGAGCAAGACCGCCTGCGTCCATTTTGATGTTTTTTTATACAATTGTAGGTGGTATTGTGGGTTGGGGTCTCAAGGTAGGAATCGTTCGATTCGTAGATTCGTGAAGGATCGATTATCGAAGAGAATGTATTCGTGTCGATGATGTGGTGGTGCAATGATTGTCAGGTCGACCTGAGGAGGGGACGAGAATTGTATTAGATAAATTAAGATGATTCGAAAAGGGATATTATCGAATGCGTGCTGTACGCAAAGTCGAAGGAGTTTCGATGTAATTAATTGTTCTGCTTTGTAAAATGTAATTCTGTAAAAAGAAGCTCGAATGTGGTGTGGTGAGATGAGGTGGTGATGGAAAAAAAGAGGCAAGCCTTTTCTTTTAACACGGGCAACAAACAAATCGTCGTAATGAGTGATGAAATGTGTGCGAGAGAATGAGAACGAAGGTTGATCGAAACGATTCTTCTCCAAGATGTAAAGGGATTGGGATGATTGAAGAGATAACTTTTTGATGGGTGAATGCAAGAAAAGAGTTGATGGTTCTTCAATATAAACAACAGAAACCCGAAAAGTCCGAACAATGGATGTAAATAAGTTTGTATTTTCTCGGTCGCGGACTGATAAAAATGGCGTGGCCTTCTCACACTGGAGTTTTGAATTCTCTTTCTTCTGATTTCGGTGACGGTGACGATGACGATGACGAGTTGAGGTCGCTTTTGATGGGAATATTACAGCGTTTGGGGATTGGATGTGGTGTTGTGTGTGGTATCTCTATTTGGTGGGAAGAAGATGTGGAGAAGGAAGCGATATCTCAAAGTAAAGTCAAAAGACGACGCGGACGACGACGACGAAGACAACGACGACAACAAAAAGATGTGATACAGAAGGAAGTCTCGAATGAGAAGAAATAAAAAGCAAGTAAGGTTTTTTTTTTTTCAACTTGGAAGGATTGTCGACGGACTTTAAATTCTTTTTGGGGGGGGTAAACGAAAGAAAAGAGGAAGAATAAAAAATGAAAATGAAATTGATGCGTGTTTGTGCGTGTGCGTGAGTGAATAAGAGTTCGAGTGTGGAGAAAGAAAAGGTCTAAGGTCTGGGTGGATGATGATGAGTGGAAAGAGAGAAGGTGGGTGGGTTTAAGTGAATGGGCGAGGTGAAGGCAGGTGCGTCGGTGCGTACAGTAGCGTTGGGATCAATTATTGTGCTCGTGGTTGTGCTTGCGGTGCGAGTGAAGAGTGAAGAGAAAAGAGAAAAGAGTGAAGTGTGAAGTCGCTAGCTGCTTTTGCTACTTGGGGTCAAGGGTGGTCGAGGGCAAGCAGAGCGAGAGCAGAAAAGTATAATCAGGATGTACAATGGAAATACCCAGGGAGCATACTTTTATGGAGAAAGAGGGAATGGCTGAGCCAATCGAATTGCGTCCACCGTCCATCCAAAATAATGCCTTAAAGAAGCTGGATTTCCACCAGGAAACAAGACGGGCTCTATCACTCAACAATAAAGAGTATCCCAGAACGGTCCTTTCTAGTCTCCATGTGGTAACTACTTGACACGCGTGAAAAGGGCAGGCACATAAGGAGCAGGAGACGAAAGAGGTGAGTGGAATGGAACGAACGGGGGGGGGGGAAAGAAAAGAATCGAGGATGCATTGCAATATCAAGAACTAACTCACTAACTCACTAACTAATCAACTAATCAACTAAGCAACTCATCAACTAATCAACTAAGCAAGAAAGGAAAGAAAGAACTCAATCCACCCACCCACCCATCCTGGTCAAGTTGATATTGGTTTGTTCTTCTCACGTCCTCATCTACATAGGTATCGACATCGATCGAGAGTGCTGGAGAAACGATCCTAACGGTACATACTGCATGCCAACTGCAAAAAGCATCTGAAGATTGCAATCCCAGAGTCCAAGGTCCAATACCCAATTCCAGGAAAGGAATGAGATTGACTCTTCCTCGACCAGCCATGAATGAGATCGTCTCCACGGAGCGAATGAGATTAACGAATTAGTCCGCTGCATGTCGAAGGCAAAAAGAGGCGTTCCAATGAGACTAGGTTTCGCCCTCTGCTTAAAACTTGCATCCATCGCCTCTGTCCTTCGCACATAGCATATCCCAATGAACGCTCGACAGGTCCCCCTTCACCAAAGTTAAAGATGGTGCAACAGGGTAGGCTCTGGTTACATCTTGATCGTGTTGCTTACATCCACTCTTCCTCATTGGGCCATGCAAGCTACCCAGCATATCCGAAAGTAGCGAAAAAGTCTTTGCTCGAGCGTGAGCATGGATGATCACTTAGTAGGTTTGATCAACAAAGATTCCTTGTCATACCTAGGGATTCCTCAAAGGGACCACTCTGGGTTTTAATTTAAAAAAAGAGCTGATGTGGGGGAATCTTCCGTGTGCTCTTTGTCGCAGATTCTGTTAGTGTGCGTGATGAAAGTCTTATCAATCTCTTGTTCGTCTCTCTGTGATCGAGCTGGTGTTGGGTAGATGGGAGGACTGGGAAGAAACGTGGATTCGAATTCTCCATGGCGAAGAATGATGCAAAGGGCGGTGTGGTGAGACGTAAGGGAAAAGCGACTCGACATTCGACCATCCATTTCACAAACCGAGTCTCGAAGGTTTGATTGGCATGGAGATTGGTGTTCGATGAGCGAGGGAGGGAAAAGCCTCGTTGAGCTAACTTTAGCTAAGAAAATTAGGTGTGCTGGTAGCTTGCTAGACATCCAATTTAAAGGGACTAGACACGAAAAGGGAATCATTAAGAGACTTTTTTGTTGACATGATCATCTAAGATACCTGGTGCCACGAAAACCATATTGACAGGTTCCACTTCTATTAATTGGTTCCTGGACAATAGTTTCTTTCTTGCAGCTTGCGTTGGGTTTTCAAAGTTCCAGAGCCAACTTTTCACGGCGAGGAAAGACACGAAGAGAAACGAGAGCACAAGCCGAAGATACCGCAGAGGGGTTCAATAGCATAGTGCAAAGAACCGCGCACCAGATGTGACTAATGACGACGAGAGAGGGCACCGCACGCACGTACGGGTACAACGGGTACGAAGTAGATGATTTAAAAAAGGGTAGCATAGTTTCAAGGTTGGAAGGGAAAATCCTTCGAGCCCTTCGACCGTTTGACGGGACCGATGAAGTGGGATCAAGGGGACGAAGCCTATTGCATAAATTTCAAATGCTGCTTGAACTTGTGATGAACCTAAATCTCAACTATTTCTAGCCACGGAACGCTCTCAAACACAAGCTTCCCCTAGCTAAATTATCACTTCAAGCAAGACTTGTCCCTCCCAGGACGCTCAATATCCCATCTCACCTAATCATTTATGTGTGTGTACATGGTGCATATCAAAAGCAATACCACCACTCCGAATCTCCACTCCGGGACAACCAAAACGCGTACATATCGCGTGGCTCATAAGTCTCTCCATCCATAAATCTCGCCAATTTTTAAACTGGTCCGTACATCCACCCCGACCTGCGACTGGCAGTTTTTATTACACTGTTCGGAGCACTGTGCCTCATTCTTGCTTGATGGTGGGTCCACACACATCTTGGGAGTCATCTTTTTGAACACTTTCCTGGCTGTGAAGGGGAACACGAAAAGGCCTGGATTGATAGCTGGGAAGGAAGAGGATCCTCTCTTTCGTACACGGCATTGCTTTGTAAAAAGTCTCACCACCGGTACATGTCATTGATGCTTCGTATCTCTGGCCCCGATCAGCCAATCTCATCGCTCTCTCAAATTAATATCTCTCTATCATTACGATGCACACGATGCTGCCCGTATCTTGCTCAGCATCTCCGGATCATCCAGCGTGGAGCCTAGAATTGAGCAGTGCTGGAGCATGTATATTGGCAACGTCCTGCAACGTCGTGCACCTCGCGCCAATGCAATCTATCTGAGTAAAAACAAGGAGACAGCGAACGGAGCATCAAAAGACTAACGCCTGTAATAAAGCCTAAAGAGTCCGGCGAGCCTGAAAAGCTGGTCCCCTTCTCCACATTCACAATGTACACGAAGCATCACGCCGACGCATGTGATCAGCGATTTGAGGGAGATGTTTCAAAACATCTAATCTCATCCATGTTCTCGCCCTAAGTTAGTCGTGCATGCTATGTAGGTATTTGTCTAGTGAATTTCTAATCAATGCTCGCTCTTACATGGCACATCTTGGTAGCCATCTGGGCAATAATAACTTTGTTCGGGATAAATTCAAATGGTATGTCGGCAGGAAATTATGCGAATTAAGGTTATCACTCTTCCTTGACAACTGCGACCTCGCCCGGTGTCCCCTTTTCTCATCACACCCTCGATTGTAGATTGGATCTAGGATGTTCTCGATATTCTTCGCATTACATATCTGGATTCGCAAACAGCGCCAAGCGCACGCAGCCACCAGGGACAATATCGACTTCCTAGACACCAATGACAGTCCCCAATCCTCCGGCTGTTCAATCCATCTGTTATCCATGCAGAGCAATGAAGAAGCACATCGTTTCATTGGATGCCGCAATCCTCTCAGGGCTGAAGCGTTCTTACCAATGCCAATCGTTCAGATTTTATGCACATGCATCTCGCCATCGTCCATTGCATTGAACAGAGGTGAAAGTTACCTAAGCACCAGCTATCTATGCTCACGAACAACCTTCCTCACTCACTACCTATGCACGCCGTGAACCCTTCCGAAATAACCAAGTTTCTCGCTTCCCGAGCAACGATCGATGTGCATCCAGAGCATCATCCGGCAAGAAACCACTCTAGACCTCGTATTTGCCGATCCACCGATTGCATTCATCATCGACCATCGCCTCTCGCTGCGCAATCCAATCTTGCGTCCCGCGTCTACGAACCAAAGTGTCCCATCAAATCATCCCCCCCCATCGATTCCTCAGCAAGTGCATCAAAAAGCGCGAGGCCAATGCATCTCATCAGGGGGTAGCACCACCTCATATTCCCGCAGCCAATCTTCCGCGAACAGCAATGCTTCGTGTCCAATCAATCCCGCTGACATGCTTTTCCTCGTCCATTCCACTTGCATTTACCCATCCACCAGCGCTTAGAGCCTCCAATCCGGGATGGGAAATGCTCCTCGGGTATCACGCTTAGTGTGCTTATTCGGTATTTGAACATGCACTTTTGGGAGCTCTGCTTGTGACGAACGACTTTTATTGATTATTGGATGGTCGCATGTATGTAGGTCGTGTGGAATTCTTTCCGTAGGTCCCTTGTGTATGTATATCGTATGATTTATGTAGAGACACACACACCCGAAAAGAAATTCTTCATTTTCTTATCGTAGCTAGCTATATAGTATGGTCGCATGTATAAAATAAAACCCTTCACAAAGACACACACTCATCTACCCACCGGTACAGGTAAATAAGTATCCCAAGACCTATCGTTTGATTTCCTCTTCGAGCTACTCCCCAAGCCTGAGAAATCCCTCGCAACCACCAAATTTTCACAATTTTTTCACCCGCCTGCCCCGAGTACCTTTCCCCCTTCCCTCCCCTACCACTGACTCTACTCTACTCTACTCTACTCTACTCTGCTCTACTCTACTCTACTCTCCTCCTGAACACCGACCGACTTACCGACTAACCCTCAAGCCAAGCGCTACGAGTAGTCCGGGACACTCAAATGAGAGACCCTGATCTTCTCCCCGTCTTAGACAGAATGACAGCGATCGCCCCTCCCCTCGTCCTTCGGGTTCCCTGCCAAAAGAATGCCTGGATGGATGGATGGATGCACGTCCTGCCTGCGCACACGAGTGTGTGTTTATTTATATCTAATTATCTTCTAATTATCATTGATTGGATTGGATTGCCCCCCCCCCCGTGCTATGGTTTGTCTTTACTTCATCATATCGCAAGCATAGAATGGCGTGGCGTGGCATGGGATTTTGCTGCGTGGAGGGAGTGTAGATTGAAGAGAGACAGGAACAGAAACAGAAATGGGAAGACAGAGTCACATATTTTATTGCTTAATCTAATACGCGAAACGCGTTGTGGGTGAGTCGACGTATGTGTGTATTGTATTGTATCGTATCGTATCGTGGCGTGTGTCGTGATGATGATGAGGAGGAGGAGAAAACTTCGGGTTTGTCTTTGTTTTTGTCTTTGTTTATTTATAAAAGAAGGAGGATTCTATAAATAGATAGATGGATGGATGGATGGATGGATTGCTCATATCATATAAGTTATCATAATTATTATTATATCAAAAACACCACGCAATCTTGTTCGTTCCCGTATTTCATTCCTCCTCTATCGAATATTAAACTCTGTGATGCGTACCTACGTATCATTGTTTATTTCAAACGAAACGTGGGAATTCAAATCAATTCAAATCAATTCACAAAACGGAATCGACAATCGACAATCGAAATCCGAAACAAATTCCAAGCTGCAAGCAAGATCTCCATCACACCACACATCAAACCCCCCTTCCCTCGAAATCCAAAACACGGGCATCAATCTTCAGATTAATCCGAGGAGAGTTTTTTTTTATCTTCCTCAATTCTCTCAAGATACTTTCCAGTTTTCACTTACCAATCCCCTCCCTGTTCTTCCGTCTGTGCTTATCCAGCATCGTTTGAGAAGGTATGTAATAAGGTACCGTGGTATTCACATCTGTGTATGCCGTTCGAGAAATGCGAAACATGGCGCCCCCCTTCCCTCCCTCCCTCGACGATTTCTCTTCGCTTCGCATGAAGGAGTTAATTCATGAGTGAGTGAGTGAGTGAGTGAATGAATGAATGAATGAATGAATGAATGAATGGGTTGCGCGGACATTACTACATTAGGCTATTGATATTATCATACGGAGGAGACACCCAGCCTTATCCGCATCCTTTCGGGGTCTGGATTCGGCGGCGGGGGGTGTGGGGATGCGTTATGTGTCCTTTGATTTTGGCGTGACGCGCTGGGTTGTTTGGGGAGCTTGCGAATCGAGGGAGTTTCATGGTGAGAGAGGGTTTGAGAATTTGCACTGGGCTTGCTTGATTGACTTGACTTGACTTGACTTGACTTGACAGGAGGGGAGGTGGAGTGATAAAGTTTAGATGAAATGTTCGAGAATATTCGGCACGGTCTGTCGACCTGCAAGAGTACGAAATCGAGATACCATACCATACCACACCATACCATACCATAAACAAGGGTTTCGAGAAAGAAATAAAACAGGGATGCGCTTGTCTCGTGAGGAAATGTGAGTAAGTGGAAAGAAATCAAAGTAGTATACGAACCGATAACGTCGATCTGGCATTATCGATATGAGGATCTGCGGTTCTGGGGGAGGGAGTGAAGGAAATTGGAGAGAGAGAGAGAGGCGAAAAATTGGGAAGCGAGGATTGGGATTGGGATTGGGAAATTGGGATGCGCGGGTGGGAGGAATTGGGGTTGCTGGCTGTTTTTTATGGCTTAATTTACCTTATTTTTTTTATTTTTTTATAATTATTTATATCACATTCTATTCTATGTTGAGAGGAAATATGTATCGGTATATATAGATTGCTGGTATCATGAGTATCGTGGGGTGAGGGGGGGATTTATTTTTATTTTTTATACAAGATTTGAAAATGATAGGAGGCTTGGTGGCTCCTCTTTTTCTTTCTTTCTTTCTTTCTTTCTTTCTCTAGGGGTTCACAATTGTGGAATGAGAATTCTTGGTAGATTATTCCATGGATGGCTTGGAGGTGATCTTCATTTGATATGGTTATTTATAGATCGATGATGGGTTTTGATACTCATAGTGATGATGATGATGTTGTTGTTGTAGTGGTGACGGTGGGTCGATCGGAAGAGAAGAAGGGTTCTAGATACTTTCTCGAAGTATGGTATGGAATCTAATGAGAGTGCCGGAAGCTGTCTGGACGGTAATCTTATTGTGGTTCAACGGTAACGGGTATTTCGTGGTAAGGCTAGCTAGCTTTCTTTCAGAAGATTACTGGCCATGGGCGGAGACAATTAATGTCGTTGGATTGGGGTCCTGGCCGGCCTGATCATGTATGTATGTGCACGGGTAGTATTGTATTGTCCACGCCTGTGTATGCCAAGTCTATCATTCTCGGAGTATACGTGAAGACGTGAGAATCACATCTACGGATTTCAGATCATCGTTACCAGATAGATATCTGATTCCCGCGATTAGGTCTCGAGACGGCGTATCGAATCGAGGACGTAGAGTATATATATATGCACGGGGAGTTCTTCCACACACCATCCTATCATCTCCATGGGGATTCCGAGTCACAGTATACCCGATATTTCACGCGGTGGATGTGATCCAGCAAACTTCCTTCCGATATCATGGTTGGAGGCCGGAAAAAAGCAAGTGCTACGATCTCATTAAAGGTTGTGTGGAATTCTAGCATTCCATGAAGCAATTTTTCCTTCCGGTCACTCGGTGTCATCGTGTGTTGATCGCATTTCTTACGCGCGTCTTGCGTGCGTGCAATTGCAAATTCGAAGTCGAGAATGTATCAGGAGGGAAGAAAATACTCGGCATTTGCTATTCCTTCCGCGAAATTGAGGTAGCAATGTTACGGCCTTGACTTCCCGGTGTTTGGTGCATGATTGGCCATTGGTTATTCGGGGGTTTTTGGTATGCGATTCAGAAAGAGAAAGAATGCGATGCGGGTTTTATACTTGAGGATTGACTCGGAAAGGGGTGAGTGAAAAGACGGCAGGGTAAGAAGAGTGCGGGTCGTTCTCTGGAATTGGCAGGGCGGAGCACCAGCATTCCTCAGTTTGAATTTGCGCAAGTGTGGTGTTCTTGAGAGTATGGAAATTATTACCATACTTTTTTCATCATCACAAACCACATATATTAAAGACTATCGTGTTCCGGGATGCCGGCGACTCCAAGCACCAGCTAGATACGTGGTTGGCTGCGAGGCGACAAGTCGATCGATGGTCTACATTAAATTTCTCGCAGGATGATTCCATTTTATTCTTTATTCTCTCAATGGGGATTTCGTAATGTTGTAGATTTCAGACCGTGATGACCCTAGGCCTGTATGTTTCCTCGTCAAACGAGTTACAACTAGTATTCTTATCGCCATTCTCTTCATCACCAAGCAATTCCCAATTATATATCCCCCTCTTTCCATCACAGTAGAATCTCGTCCACGCCATTACTTCCAGCCTTCCTCAAATGCTGTAGTTCGAATGAAGAATTTGTTTGGTCCTCTCTATCTCTTCCTAGAATATCATGCTGCCCACACATCTGTGTACTTTGGAGAAGATCATTTTTAGTCTCACGGACGGATTTCATAGAGAGCTTGTTGACGATTCGGAGCTGATCCCCATCTGTTCTTCAAGCAGCTCATTCCAATTCCTTCTGTTCTGTCCTCTGCAATTCAGACCCTGCAAATCTGTGGCATCTCTATAGATGTAGTTCAAAGGCTTGATATGAGAGTGCACAACCACTATTGCAACTATCACAAGAGAGTAAATGTGGAGAATCTATTCAAAGGCCACGAAGAGCAGTTGTGGGAATTGATGGGTGTTTCTTTGCTACCTCGTAATCAGGGCCTAGAGACAGAAGAGTTTTACTTCGTGTCAGTTTAGGCAGCTAGCTTTGAGTATAGATTGAGTTCCTGGATTTTAATATTCTCGGTACTATTAGGGCTATCGATATTATTGTTGCCATTCTCAATATAGTTGTGAGGAGGGGAAGTGAAGAATGATGTGGGCCTGAAGGTTTGTAGAGGTGTGGATTTGATGAGTCTTTATAATGGAAATTACGACATTTGATGCCCGTAGTAACAACTTGAGAAGAAGAGTGAAGAGGGTTTATATATAGGGATGAGGTCGAATTAGGTTTCGGATGTGGAATCTTGAGTGGGATTCGAGAGAAGTCAGTAAGTGAATCGATGAGTAATCGATTGATCATGAGGATCTCTCCTATGTTATATTAATAGATTGATGTGATTTAACATTTTGGCAATACTAGAGTAATATCTGTGTATATGAAAGATTCTTTGAATTGATGGGTTTGGATTATTTATAGGGAGGTGAAGGGTATTGTCAGTACGTGGAATGGGGATGGGGAGTTTTGGATCTAGGCAGTAGAGAACGATGGGTGGTGGAATAAGATGGGGGAGAGGAGAGATATTGGAGCAATGACGCTTGAGCTGTTTAGTTTTATTGTCAGATATTGTTTTTTATGCGTGTCTTAGTGTTGTCGTTGATTTAGGTTGCGTGTCTTGATGTGGTTATTGTTTTTTGGGCTAGTAAAAAGGGGGGGTAGTTTTGGTTTTGTATGTATTGAAAATCTTTCGACATATGTCATGATATTTTTAGAAATTGTGATAAACACTACGGGAAAGGAGAGGAGGAGTTTTGCAGTGTGTGTATGTTGATTCTTTATTCATCTAGATCATCTTGATTTGGGGATGTGAAGATGAAGGCTTTGGAGGTGGAAAGATTCTTTTGCAAGTTTGGGGTCGGGAACAAGAAGAGGGGAGGAGATGGAGGAGAAACTTGGGTGTGCACATCGTGTTTTCTTCTCCTCGCGATTTTCTCTTGTCTGTATGTTTTTGGTATCATCCTAATGTGGCTGCGAGTGAGGGCGAATATATGGTACCTCGGTGATAAAAATTGCAATTGGATGAGATAGAAATGTAATGTTGGATATGAGGGGCTTATGTAGAGCGCTACGTTCTAAATGAATGAATAAACAAGCATCGATGACAATATTACAAGAGGTGAGAAAAGAGTGTTGTTATTCGCCATCTTGTTACTGATTACTTGCTCTATTTATTTTTTTGAAGGGGGGGAATGGCACTCCCGTCGTCAAGTATTATAGTTATTGTTACTAGCATTTTGTTTCACCCTCATTCATTCTTTCCCGTCTTTCATTCTTTCCCGTCTTTCATATCCAGATTTACCGAGTCTGACCGTTGTTTTTCCACGAAATGTGTATCATAAGTTCTATATTCTCACGATCTGGGTTGGAACCCCTGTGGCAATAGTCCCTTGAATTCTTTCCATTGTTATGAATTTGAGTTTGGGAATGAGATCTGGGAGAGATTGGAAGGCTTCATATAATAGGATTTTTGAAACTTTGAGGGACACACGGATAACGGATAATCAAGCAGTGATCGGGTCTGTATAATAGTCTTCTGTCCTATAGTTGTATCGCAGACTCTTGTACAGTATTCCAGAACTCAGAAAAGGAATGATCTTGAATAGGGAGGGGTATATAAATACCGCAACTTTCCAACTCGTATCTCGCCATAAAGTGTATTCAACCTCTCGAGAATTCATGGGCGGTCTCATTAAATCTGTGGATCATGAATCTAATAGGAGGGCCGAGAATAGAGGTAAACAGTTGAGAGCTAGTGATATGTTGAACTTTAATTGGGGAGATAGATCTTTTTTACATGGTCGAGGTAGCTGTGAGTATTGTCATTTCTATAAACTTTTCTTATAGAATCTGAGTGTCGCCGTTTTACTGGCATTGCTATCTGGCCTTGTTGAGTTAAGTTGAGATATATTGATATTCGATGGCGGTGAATACGGTGTGACGGGCTATCATCTGATTTGAGGGTTACTATATATTTCACTTTTCTTCTCCACATTTGAATATTCTGCATCTGAAGAACACTACTTTAAAGCATGGAGGCTTCTTTTATATCAACAAGATTAAGACACCGAGACAAAATACAAGTAAACGTCTAAAAGAAAAGAAGGGGGTAGAGTATGAGTGAAATCTCAGCACAGAAGAAACTTCATGTTCCGGAATCATTCACTTGCTGACCTTTCCTTGTTGTTGTCATATGCTTCTCGTGTAATTTAAGTCCCTTGAAGACAAGAAGTGGACACCCGCTCCCAGTCCCGAAGATGACTGGAGAAAAGAGTGGAAAACCAACAACTCGACTTCCTTTCCTGTTCATGAATGATGTACTTCCCGGGCTGGATTTGTATTTCACCATGTTTGAACTTTGCGGTAGATTTGATGTGAGATTAGCATCACGATTATCTTGGGGTTTTGAGATGCCGTTTAATGCCTAGTGTAAGGAAATTTTTCGCAGGGCTGGGGGTTTTTAATGGCTTATAAAGTCATATCTGCTGGCTGGCAGATCCCTTGTAATGCTAGATTTACCAACTTTTAGATGACCTGACGGAACATGTGAGAAGCCTGAGGGGTCGGATAGGCTTGATTGTAGATATAGATTGTCAAATCACTCACTTGACTTAAGACTATACAAATATTTGAATGATCACGGGCTCCAGAAGTCATCATGAATATCACGAGAGGCTATTTTGAAAAGAGGGCTTTCATAAGGCTCACCACGGATTTCTGAAAAGATAGTGTTTATATTGTGATTTTCTTCGTAAGTAGTTCCCTAAATTAATATCTACAATTCCCGATGAGACCTGTCACTCTCATGCAAAACCACCATCGCCATAATTGACTTCCCTCTCACTTCACAGATTCGTCTCAATACCTCCTCAAGAAACTCGAATAGAATCTCTGGTAACAATCTCCCTTGAAGAACTACCATATTCTCATTATCTCAACGTAATAGTAAGCTTGATCATACGTTGGAGGCAGCGTAAACTATCTCAATCAGAGGGATGTTTACTTCAGGATGCATATTTTTCCACTTTTCAAAACTATCGTGTATTTCTTCGTTTTTTTTTTTTTTTTTTGTGATAGAACCCCTCTACTTTTACATCTCTTGAGAGATTCCTCTTCACTAATCGAACTCCCGGAAAACTTTTACCTGTATTTTGGACCGTGTCGGACCCAATCACAAGCCTATAAGGCCCAAGGATTGGAAAGGTTGTGGAGTGTTCTTCGTATAGAAACACATCTTAATGTCTAAATGTCTAAACGTCTAAACGTCAAAGCACTGATTATAGCCCTGACAAAGTAGGTCTCAAACTCGATAACATACTGTTGGCGATTTACTAGAATGGCTATATGACGAAGCTGGGCAAAAAACTTTTGCTTCTCGTCGCAACAAAGTAGGCTTCTGCAGAGAAGTTTGTATCTGAAACAAGATAGCCGGCGGTTGAATGACATATCATCTTCAAAAACAACTATATTCTTTAACGGATTGTGAAAGACGAGAATTTCCCTCGATTCGCCGTAATCACAACTTGCGGTATGACTACGGAGCTTTTGACAATGTTTGAGAAACACTTCTCGATAATCGAAACTCGTATCATATAGTGCATGACGCTGTGAAGGCAGAAATATTTCATAATTACTTGCATAAAATATTTGTCCTTCTGGAAGGGCGTGGAACCATCTCTTTAAGTTGAATCTCCTGGGGAAGAGGGGGAATTTCGGGAAGCTAAGGGAAGGAACACTTCGAGAATTCATCGTGTTGGTGATATTCTTTCGTTTGCAAAAGAGAACTTTACAATATTTTATGATACTCGGAAGCACTGGAATGGTTAGAGGACTCAAAGTAGCGTTGATGTAGGGAGTAAGTATCATGGCGTTGATGATCATGTTTTGTCTGTAGAGGGGACCCTCACACAGCTTATATAACAAGTTGTATTGATATCGCCACGGTTAATTCTCGGATCTATGAGAACATACTCGCCCTGTGAATAATTTTCATGAGTGATGAGAATTGCAGTAACATGGTATATATTGCATACTTGAATTACCAATGAGACCCTGGTAGCATCCAATGACAATAAGCTATATTCGAGCTAGACATTTAGTCTAGAGCATATCTCAATGATTACGTCTATCCGGCTCACATACATTTTCTTCATCTCTGCGGCCTTCAGTGTTAGATAATCTAGCACAAGTATTATTGAAGACCCTTTGATATGTTTGCAAGCCGCTGTTCGGAATTTCTTCTCTGTAGACGTAGTCTAGATTAAGTAATAACAACTTCAAGCCACGAATGAAGCATTTAACACATTGCTAGTGCTTGTCAATACAGCCGAACTTAAGGTTCGTACATTCCTAGTGATTGGCCTGGATTCACAAGCAGAAAGCAATTGAAGAGGGAACCCTAGATGGAGTGAGGTATCTAAGTGATAGGAATGGTTTTAGTTTCGTTTCTACTTAGAAGGTTCTAGGTTCTTTATGCGAATAGGTGATAATTCATGTAGTAATGAATGGATATGTGGGGTATGTATGTGTTGGGAACTATATCGTTTCCTCGGTTAGCGAATCGAAAATGGGTGTTCTCACATCTTCGTGTTGAGAAGTTCTCTCATAATTTGGTGGCACGAAGACGCTTTCCTATGAGGCATCTTTCGTGTATCAAAGTATGGGAGGCGAATGAATGTTGGGATGAGGTTGATTTTGAGCTCTGACTAAGCACCCCTAAGAGGTTTAAGTCTGACAGACACAATTTTGTTAATTCAGGGTGGATGTTAAGTGAGGCTTGAAGGCGCTGTGTAATTTTCTATCTAAAGCTAATCTTACATCAATTTGGTCCTATACCTGTGGTTGCACAATAACATTGATAGCTCCACCAGGACGATCTCCTACGAATTTGAAAGCATCATTAACCTCATCCAATGCGAAAAATTTGTGTTGAAGGAACGAGAAGTCAATGACTCCTGCATCAATCAACTCGATGAGCTCGTCTAGATGCGCACTATTAAACCATAGTACCCCGTTAACACTGACATCGTGTCCCATGACTTCGTTGTAAGAATGAGTGATGTCACCAGGAACTCCGCCAGCAGCTAATGCTGCTCTTCCACCACGTTTCAAAGAGCTGATCAATTTGGAGGTACCGTCTGAATTACCTCCATTACCAAGACAATCGTAAAAGCCATCGGGGCCTAGTCCATTTGTTTGTTCCTTAATCCACTCAATAAGGTCCCCTTCATCTTCACTGGAACGAACAACAATACGTCCCTTCGTGGCCATTTTCTCGATCTCAGCCAGACGTTCTTTATTACGTCCAATTCCCAAGATTTTCGTGCAGCCAAAACCGAGAGCAATCGCTACGGCGGAATATCCTAGTGTGCCTGTCACACCATTGATTACAAGAGTCTTTCCAGGTCCCATTCCGCATATTTTGAGACCTGCATATGAAGTGCCGATGTACCCGAATCGAGCTGCGGTGTTAATGTCAATCGAGGGAGGAATCACTGCGATATTTGCATCAGGTGACAGCAAATATTGTGAGAGTGAACCAATGGGATACTGTTCAAGCACTGCCTTTCCTTCTGGGGTTCCAACACCGAAGTACGCACGCAGGCATGACGGGTGGCACAAGTCCTTCCTCCCTGTCCTTCGTTAGCAAACCCTACAAAGTTTCTCGACATGCCGTTCAACCTACCCCTTCGACATTGGTGACAGGTGCCACAAGTTATGTATGGGTCAACATAAACTCGATCCCCAACTTTTAGTCCAATGACGTTTTCTCCCACTGCTTCAATAACACCGGCGGCATCCAAACCAAAAGCAGATGGCAACTTTGGCAATACGTAATGTTGACCTGGGCCTTTTGTTACAATGTTGGCACTGTTTGGAACAAGACAAGCGGCCTCGACTTTGACGAGAACATCTTTTGGTCCTGGAGTTGGCTTCTCAATTGTCGTTACTTTCAAAGGCTTTCCTTGCTCCACCAAATGAGCAACTCTCATACCGGTCATGATTGAGAAGGATTTTAGACTGGAGTTTTGGAGTGGGCGAGACTGATTTGTTTGTAGAGAATCTGGTGATGCGATTGAGATGAAAGATAGGTATGGAAAATGGATTAGTAGATTTGTTGTGAGTTACTCTTATATACACATCAGTCCCACCGTCGTCGACGACTGTCGACTTATGATCATGCCACCGTCCGGACACTTTTGCGGACTCCGAAGACACATAGCAGCCCAGGCCTGCTCGGATATAGGACTATCTAAAACTCGAAAGTCGATCGATCCAAATCGAAGTATCGGAGTATTTCCAACCCTAATTCTGCATGCCAAGGCACTAACTCGACTTACATTTTGAAAGAGGTATAGTAATCAGTAATCAGAGCCGTTTTTAGGATTTTCAATATGCTGTCGAACAGCCTTTTTTTTAACCTTAATTCTTCGATTCTTCAATCCCCCACTCTGCATGCAGCTTTCTACAAAACTAGTAAGTTAACTGTGATTTTATAACCTTCAATATCGTTGTGCTCTTTTAGCAATCGTCATGAAAGACCAAGCAGTTGTATGAGTTCCACATATCCATGCAAATCCATTTCGAAAGCATGTCAGAATTTTCTCTCATTTTCCCCATCTGCTAAGACTAATCCCGATAGAAAAGTGAAATGCGATGCGATCCCCTCACTCAATTAACCAAGCAGGCAGAAACTCCATCGACATGCAGCCAATGGGGTCCACAATCGTCATGACTGCCGTCAGTTTCACCAGCGCTGTGTCATCCGACGCTTGGCGAGCTAAAGGGTATTCATCGGTAATTCTGTGGGGACTTCCTGTGCCGATACCCGTTTAGCCGTTTGCTCGACTGGCTTTTGATGACAGATGTCGACGACAGGCCATTAGCAGAATTTTTGATTCTATCCCGGTGGAATGTTAACCTTGATGAAATAAATTGCGGTTCTTGAGAATTCATCTGTCCGGTGGGCGAATAGATATTATTTCGACTAGTGTTGATCAGGCATGTCATGTGGTGAAAAATAACATGGGGCGTTAAAGATTGGAAGCCGTGTGGGATTTGACAGACGGTAGTAGCAGTTTAATTGTGTTGTCTTTCAAAAGATTCAAATTAACTACCATTATTAGGCCATGACTACCATTGCTTCTTCACTGCTGTCAAATCTTCAAGCGCAATGTGAATCCAAAAAAGGGTAGAGAACCAATTGATTGAGCAAAGTCGATCGCGAATTAGGGAAAAGTTTCTCGTGGAAGTCTGACTAATGGTTATTTTGCGCTTCCTATGCTGTGACATAGTCTGCAGAAAGTCATGCCGTATAGCGAAGCCGTGGGGGTTGGGAACTCTATACTTTGGAACTTCGAGCGAAGTTGAGGCTGAGACTGAAAGCTAAACGGCTGAAAAATGAAGTGGAAATCTTCGTGTTTGAGTCTCCCGGAATGTTCGAGTGGATTACATATCATCAGTAATACATCTTCATCTGCAAGCTTCGTAAGCTGAGGCTCACCAGTCCTCGTGAGGTCGAGGTCAAGAATCGAATTTTATTAAGTTTTTTCACAAGTCATTCTATATTTAGTGTCATCAATTGAAACAAACGGAAAAGGACAGGGACGAGTTTTGATTGCGACGATGTGTTATTTTGTTGCTTACAAAACAATCCGAAGAGATAGAAAGTTGTTGTTGGTATGGGCAGACAACGTTAGCTTTTTATTGTCATGATTCCATTTGCAGATTTGGTCATATAAGAATGAGAGTAGAGACCGATATTGATGTTGTCAATGACGCAGCGATGGCGTGAATTTATGGTCAAGATTGTCGTATGGTTCACCCGTACTAATCTACAACCTGATAGCATATACTTGATCCACATCCAACAAAGATATGCTAGAATAAATTTGATTTATTACTGTAAATCTCGCAAAAATGCAGAAAATGGAACACAAGTCAATTGCTCGATGTTGGCACAATACTTGTATTCCTTGCGAGATACTCTTCGAAAGAAATTATGGATACGGAGAAAATAAGGGGAAGGCATCGTGTTTTATATACTCAACAGCCACAAATTTTTTCAAAGCATGCATCTTTAAAGACTCCAGATTCCTAGCTAGTATCAAATACACTATTCGTGGTTTTGCACCGAGAGAGAGAGAGGTCGTCAAGAATGAGCATTGGAACCTTCCTTTCGTAGAAGTCTGAAACAGACAGTGCGCGAAATTACAGCTGTTCCCAACTCCAAGATTTCTGGACCCAATTCCTAATAGGGAAAATATAAGAAACCCCTAGAGAATAACATGCGTTTGATTCTGAAAGAAAGTATGGATCACTTATCACTATTCTCATCGCTTTATTTTGCTCGTCGTCAATGACGCTTCTCGTCGGTGTCAGTCATACCGTATACGTATGTTTGCGATCACACAAGCAGAATTGCTTTCCTTTACGTTCCCAGATCTAGATATCTTCTCAGCCCGCCATGAGTCCTCATTCGAGTTTTTCTCCTGTGGCAATCCGCGATGCAAGTTCCCAAGTGCTAGGGGTCTATTACATATAGTCCGTAAAACTTCCTACACGGACTGCAATGACAAGGTCTGATTGAGAGTTCAAGAGTTAATACCATCTTCAAATCGAATCCTCATCGATATTTTCGTGAACTTCATTGCCAGAAACCTTTGTCATTGCCGATTCCTTAGATCACTCAACGTCGCTATTTTCCCATCTCCCTCTCGTTTATCCACACAAAGACCCAAGAATCATGTTTTTCCTAAAAGATTGATCGTAACCAACACCATCACTCGGATAACATGTAAGCCACAATCCAGAATCTTGTATGTCGTTGGAGAAAATAAGAGACGCATTCGATTTGAGCGTGCGGGATTTATAGGAAAAGCACAAAGAACGAGAATTTCGGGAAATTTCAAGAAACTCTATATTGATAAAGATTCCTATTAAAAAAAAGAATTCCACACAATCCTTCCAAATTTGCGATTGCATTGCTGACCTAGCAATTATATGGTTATTGTTATTACAGCCATTAGGTTCGCTGTCGGCTAAAGCAGTAAAATCTAATATCAAAAATACTAATTGCGCAGTTCCAGACCTCTTTCTTGTCCCAACGCCTGCGGATCTATAGTAATTTGATTCCACACATCCTGGATTATCGGTCAGCCATGTATGAAGTAGTAGTATGAGAGGCATACAACTCACCCAATCAAAATCTCCCGGTATATCGACTTGTTACCCAAAGGCTCCAAAAATACCTCCTGTATCGAACATATCTTCTGGAATCATGCTTATAACATTGAAGCTGCCGTCTTGATTCGCAGAAATTGTCTGCAAAAAAATATCTGTATTCATTGGTATTGAATTACTAAGCAATTCCGCATCCGCCTGATTTATAGTCGCAACAACAGGAGGCTATTTAGCACAATCCGGATTTACATTCAACACAATACTATACTATACCTTTACCATCAACCTCTTGATCAAACTCTCTAAGATCCCTCAAACTCTTTTGGCATCTTTACGCTTCCCCTCAACCTCCTTCCAAATATCTCTCGCTCTGATCAACGCCTCCAATTTCTCTTTTTTTTTCAGCAACAGCACAATAACTCATACCCCACTCTTTGGGTCCGTTCTTTGATTTGTATTCAGATCTAGACAAATAGTCACAGTCGCGAATAGGAAACCATGATTCGTCATGGGAAATGCCACCATTAAGTCCTGTAGTATTCCACCCTGTTGACTCGCTTTGTACATGCTGACTTGGATTTTGAGAAGGGCCATGGAGGATAGTACACATATACGTCTTGAAAATAAACGAAATACATTTGGGTTTCTGGGCAGTGTGGCGTACCAATATTTGCGATGAAGAAGAAGGGTGGTTTTATAGTAAAACTTTTGGAGGAACAGCTTTCCATCATAGTAGCTGGGGTCTTGTAGGCTATTTGATAAAGAGTACCGGGTTGGAGATGCGCCGGAATTCGATTGTGGTATTTTTTGAGCATTTCGTCGAGTTTCATTACTTCTGTATAAGTTTGGGGTTCGACTATGTAGAGGAATTCGATGACGTAGCTGTAGGCACGCATAATCCGAAAATTGACGCGCTGGTAACAATTGTGCGTGTTTTCAGTATCAGGTCGGGTTGGGAGAGAATGGTTATATCATCGGAGAATTCATCTTCGCGTAGGTTGCGGGGCCAGCAGAGCATTGTTTGATTTAAAAATCTTCCTATAAAAATCACTTACTCATGCTATGTAACAACCAGCCAAACACGACGTCTCATTTAATCCTCATAAGTACTGAGACCAGCATGCTGATCTGGATCACGATGATATCCCTGTTGTAGGGCTAGACGCATAGTAGTCCCGGATAAAAGCTAAGTACCAATATGACTATCTCGTCCATATGCATACTCAATAAAGCGTAACATAGCATTATTTCTATCATCAAGTAAACAGACTTTGTGATATCAGCTATTATTAGGCACTGGGCTATGCGCTGCGATAAAGATCTAAGAGTGTTATTAATGTATCTTGATATTCAGGAGGTATGTCATTGTTATGGGCAAAGGATTGCAGGGCCAAACACATTTTTGAGAATTACAGGCTAATCCAGATGATTCGAGCTTTGTGAGGCTCTTCCTAGAAACTTTCGATCTATGGGATAGGTCAGCTGATGGCTTTCACGTAATTGAGGTTCCAATTGTCGAAATTTAGTTGAATAACGAGGAATTCGTGACAGAATTCTCTTTGAAGAATGCAACGGTATTCGAAAAGAAACTCCTCCGTATCAGACCTATTTGTCCACGCTACTGGCCACTTTACATAGTGTGGGGGAATTCACCTGCTTCATATGAGTTGTATTGTGGAACAAATCTTTATCATTCGTGAGCTTTCGTGACACACAAATCCGGTATAGAAATAGTCCTAGTCAGTGGCCACTTACAACACGCTGGTATGGAAGGATTGTAACTTTCAAAGAATCGTTCAATAAGCCTATCTGCATCTTTTCTGGAAGGTAAAGATGCAAGTAGCTCTGCATGACTAGGTGATTTAGTAAGGCCATCTAATAAACTTGGTCGATAAGAAGTTGTTGCTGGTGGCAATGATGTCTCGAATTGATCGTAGTCGTCAACGCATACATCTTCCATTGCTCCGAGCTATTTTGAAGTTTCAACAAAGAGGCATTTATGGTAGGTTGTTGTCGTGCTCACATTGTTGAGAATCAAATCCCAATGTGTACTCTTTGTACCGACAGAAGATTTTTGACCACCTGCTTGGCCGACATGGTCATCATTATTCTTTTCAAGATTTCAAGAGAGAGGGGGGATGTTACTCTTCTTATCCTTAGAAATGATCGATAGAATTGAGCTTTCTAATCGAATGATTCCTGCTCTCACATCCTCTTGCTCTTGTTGCAAAGTAGAGCCCCGGTAAATGAGCATCGTTCTTGTCGGCATATGAGCAAGGAGTGATGGCTATATCTCCCCTTACTACAAAACTTTGACATGGTTTTTCTATCACATTTTAACTTTCTGACCCTACAAGCTCGTGAGTTTGATTTGACCATTAACCCGCTCTCCACACTCTCCTGGCACGGAAAGTTTTGTGTTATCCATGATTGATTACTAACAACTCTGATACAGAACTGAGACAGAAACAATGAGTAAACGAGTCGTCGGAATAGAGCATTTACGTATTGTACGGGATGATTGGTACACCAAAAGACAAGCCTGAAATGTTGTTTGATCATGATCATCAAATCTAGATACAGACATTCGGCTCTTCCAACCGGCCGACTGACTCCTAATCATGTAAGATATGTCGTGATATGTAAGCAAGCTCGAGCAAGTCAGCACGTTGCAGTTCAGCTGTTGAATAGTGGTTGAGGATTGGGTGAAACGTTATTGGCTGCGGTGTCGACAGAATTTGGCGTGTTGGAAGATAAGTCACGTGAAACTTTCGCTCGGCGGAATGCGGCGGTGGAAACAAGGGGAAATCGCATTGAACGTCTCTGCTTTACGTGAAACCCTCAAAACTTTCAACAGACTTCCGATGCTCAGAAAATCCCCTCTTCTCTTCGTGTTATACACCAAAATACTAATCACACAATTGTATCGCGGCGATCAAACATACTTTTAAAGTTGCGGTTGATAGCGCAAAAGTACAGATCCACCGACCCCGGCAACTGGAGATAGCTTGTCATCTCCACTACTAGCTATCGACCCCTGTGCTCGTTGCCAAACTTCGAAGGACGTTCAAGTTTCTTGGAACTATTCATTACGCACTATCCAAAATGTCTGTTCGGCCAGCTTCAATAGCTCTAGGGGAAGATGAACATCGTAAGAAACGCGTTAGAAAGGGGACCAAAAGTTGTTGGGAATGCAAAAGAAGAAAAGTCAAGTGCCAACTGAGTTCCGAGAACGTCAGCGTTTGTTCTGGTTGCTTATCACGTGGAACGACTTGTATAAGTCAAGAATATCCAGAGGAACATGATTCTTCAGGTGGTCCTCAGATTGGTGAACGCCTCGGTCGTATAGAGCTTGTTCTTGATAAATTGATGTCCAAAATGGAACAGTATGAAGAGCAAGATAATGCGACTAAAATTCATACACCGGAAAGTATGGGCACTGGTGATGTTCTTGCACCATTTACAAATACCACCTCGAATGGATATGATAGTGCTACAGCTGTACCTATTCTGTCTCTTTTTGATAATCCTGTTGTGAGTCGTTCCAAATCCCACATAATATATTTGCTCACATCCTCTAAAGCTAGGTCGCCGAGAAAGGGAAACTCAATCCGAGATCACAACCCCAAAATCTCAGGCAGGTGGTGAAAAGACAACCAAGCAATGTTGCATACCAACAAAGATTGAAAGGATCAAAGATGTTCTAATAGAGCTTCTTCCATCACAGGAAGCCACGAATATACTTTGCACTTTCTCTGATTGCTGGCTGTTGATGCATTCTTTGACAAACCACTCAGCTCATATTATGCTAGGGCCATCAGCGTTCAATCCGAATCATTCATTAGACATTCCCAGCATTGGAAAAGAAAGTCCCGCAATGATAGCACAAATACTTATTTACGTAGCTGTATGTTTACAGCAATTACCTCATGGATACGACGCAAGCCAATTAGGAATCACCAGTAGTATTGAAGTTCGAATAGACAAGATTGTATCGACAGTTTCAGGGCTCGTGACCTCAGATGACGAACTTGTAGCTTCTGTCCAAGGACTGGAATGTTTGTTACTCCAAGGATTGTTTCATATGAATGCGGGAAATTTACGTCGCGCATGGCTCACATTCCGCCGAGCTATGAATATCGGTCAGCTTATGGGTCTCCATAAACGCGAGGAGCTTATTAGTACTACACCTTTACCACCTGGTGGAGTCAACCTTTGGAGAAGTTTGATGCAGGGAGACAGATATTTGAGTTTACTATTAGGCATGCCTGCTGGAGCGGAGGATAGTGTGATCTTATCGCACGAAACGTTTAGCAATCCTAACATCGATCATGACATTTTATTCATCAGAAAACTTACAAATTTGGCTGGGGGGATTATCGAGAGAAATCAATCCGACTATATTCATGCATTTGCCAGTACTCAAGAGCTTGACGAGAAACTCGAGAATACTGGTAGGGGAATGCCTGAATCTTGGTGGGAAGTGCCAAGTTACATTGAGACCGTCAGTAAAGATCCAAACTCCGCCGCAAAATTTGATCGAATCATGTCACAAATCTACTACTTTCAACTAGAATCATTCTTACACTTACCATTTATGATTCGAGCTGCTACCGAACGTCGTTACGAATATAGTAAATTTACCTGTCTCAGATCATCTCGAGAAATCATCTCCCGCTATCTTACCATCAGACGCTCAGGCACAAAGTCTTTTTGTTGCAAGGTGGTAGATTTTGCGGCTTTCACGGCAAGCGTGACTCTTCTCTTGAGTATACTGGAAATTCCTCCAGTAGGCGGCGACACAATCGCAGTCCAAGATCAAAAAAGATCTGACAGAGAGCTCGTTGAAACCGTCTTAGGTGCCATGGACGAATGTGCCTCAGAAAATGATGTAATGGCCATTCAAAGTGTTCAAGTTATCAAAACCCTTCTCGCATCAACTAGCACAAGTGGAAATCTGCGTCTCACAATTCCTTATTTCGGTACAGTTTCAATAGCACGTACACCCGCTACAAATATCACCGAATCAACTCCCTCTATCGACACTCAATCTTTGGATACTACTCAGTCTCTCATGCAAAATATGTCCTCGGGAGATTCACAGCATGCAGAGAATGAATTCGACAATTCACTTAATTGCCCATGGGCTGCTGCTCAACCTATTGTTTCCTTTAAGAGTTGTCAGTTGCCACCGTTGGAGCCGGAACAACAAATTGATGATTGGTCAAATCTACAAGTGGATAATACCATGTTTTTTGACAGTTTGTTAAATACAGATTTGGAAGGAAATTGGTACTTCTAGTCGAAGCCGTGGAATAAGGAACTTGACGAAATTGAGATGTGATATTTTTTGTGAGAGAAGGCAATAGTTCCATTGTCGAAGCGGCTAATGGGCAGATAGTCGGCGTATGGGAAAGGAGGCAAAAGCGAGCTACAAAGAGATACCGATAGTGACCCGGCGCGGACTATGGAGAAGAATTCATGAGGCGCATTGTAATATATGTATTCTAAGGGCAGAAATTCGGGGAGAGCATCAAGAAATTCGCAAGGCGCGCTCTTTTCATAGCACAGTTTCCGCGAATTTGTTTTGTTATCATCAATTCGATAGGAGTTAACTACTGACGGCTATTTGTCCTTTCATCCTATATAACGACTCCTAATAACAGCTCATCTTTCAAGTTCACTCATTGCCTCACTCGTTCTCTATACATCTCCTATGAACATCGATACGGCGACTGGTAGGCCCGTTCAATTGCCACATGTACCATACATATCTTTCTATTATGATTTACAGTTACTCCAGGATGCAAGTCACATTTTCAAAGCGCATTTTTAGGATTTCCAAATCATTTTTGATTTTGCTTCAAATACTTATCTACAGTCATTCCCTTTTGCACACGTCAACTCGGACTTGCTATTGATATCTGAATCTGCTGCATCATCACCCACCTGATCACCATCACTATCTCATCGAAATTTAATCCAAGAATCATTCATCATACCACCTTCTAAAGGGAATCCCATACGAAAAATACCAGGGTTTCCTAAGGAAAATAAGTTTAGTCTTAAACTGAGGATAGTCCGTCTTCACTTAAAGTACGATTGTCACGGACGAGAGTTTCCATTGTTCCTTTGAGTGGAACGATGAGGAAATGTTAGTTTTATTCCCTTCTATTTTTGATTTGGTTGATGCGGAAAAAAGCTAGCCTTTTCTTGAAAGAGAGGGTGTTCTGCGGCGATGTTCTGCCGCGATGAAAGGTATGGCTCAAGTGGTACGACACAAATAGTGGTAAATGTGGCATCTTGGGTATGATTCCGATGATGAAGTTACTGATTTTACTATATTTTTGGCAATAGGCGTTCCTTTTTCCTCCAGGAGCTTAAAATAGTCTACGGTTTTTATAACGTGAATAGACTCGTAGTCTCGTACCATTTATTACAAATTTCAACCATTTTGCTACGGCTCCAAAATTTGCGTGAGATTTACAAATGAACTAATCATTCTCTCAAGTCGTTTCCTCTTTACATGACTAGAATTTCTTGTTTGTATGACTATCGAATTTATGACCGTAACTAAATTAATTCAAAGCTCATATTTAAGGAGTATATAGAAACAAACTTATTTCCATCTTCTTGGGAACAAATCAAAAGTACAACTTCCACAGCAAAACATTCAAATTCATCAAGCAAACATACATTCAAGAATATCCCCCCAACCTTACTCAAAGCACTTCGAATTAGGCACTAGAACTCACACCATAACTACCGTTGACCTCATAGTCTATATTTCCATTCTTGACATCCAACCCACGAAGTCTCAAATCTAATGAAAATGCCACCCTCAAAACTCAGTAGTGGCTGGGATACTGAAGGCGCCCTGACGCGGGAAGAACTAGACCCTACCTTTGCCTTCCCTCAATTCTACGAGGTATCTATGTTCCCCTCACACAAGAAGGCCTCGCGTAATTACGTGCAACCTGCCGTCGACTCACCGCGTTACAATTATAGATGTGCTATAGATGACGTTCCTAGTGCTTATGAATATCACCGCGTACAAAAACAGCAAGAACAGCGGCAACGACCGAAGCCATCACCGCTTTCTCCATCGGTCAGTCTTTGTTCGACATATGGACGAAAACCCATGTGTGAAGCACCTCATTTGGGGGAGGATTCGCATCGTTATGCTCAAGGTTATCGAGCTGCGAGAGGAGATTTGGGACCGCCAGTATGGGCTCATCACAAAGCACCTATTTCTAAACCAACGCCTCAGAAGGTAAGGAGAATTTGGTTATTCTTTTCGTACATACAGGAATTATGCTAACCGTTTTGGTAGAAAACTAGCAGTGAAGATGTAGGCTGCTGCTTGGTGATGTAGGGTGCTGGGAATGGTGTTATGAGCATAGCTCGTTGCTGTATTTTACTCAGGTTCTTGCTCAATAGTGTAATGGGGTGTTGTTATCACTGGAGTTTCGGATACTATTAGACAGCATAATATGCAATTGTTACTTTAGAGAACTCCGAGCAGTCCAAGGGGGTCGCTTCACTGCTTATTCAAACGAATTGGCTTCATGCCTTCTCAATACTCTTATTGCTCTTTTATCTTTCAATTGAAAGCTATTTCATGAACAGTCATTTTTTCCAGTCATCTTCTCCCATTACTCACAACAAAAATAGTAGTCATGTCTATGATTCATATCAGTAAACCCTAATGAGACTCATAGGAATAGAACTCTTAAGATAAATAGTTCTGCTTCTGCTGCACATGTACTCAAGAAACCAAAACAGAACATCCATTCAAATTCCAAATATTTTTCAAGTTCAACACTGCATACATTGATCAGTATTAGTACTCTCATATATCTGTCTCACGATATTTTTGCTTGAAGCACTTATTAAAGTCAACCACAAAACTTCGTGTCGTCATCGCCACCCTGTCCTCATCTTTCGATACACAATCCAATCCCTGAAGTCTCAAAATCCAGTAACCTTGCCAACTCCAAGGGCAAGAATGGCGCCGGATTATCCTTTCGCCGACCTCTCCAGAATTGGGGGTGGTCCTGATATCAGACATACAAAGGTTACAACATCTAATATCGCACGCAATACAAAGTCCGTCGAAAAAAAAAATTTGGTCGAAACGGTGACACCTTCGAAGACATGGAGGCAAGAGGAATTGCACCAAATTGTATCCTTAAAAAAGTTCCTGTAGAGGTAATATATCAATTGTTTATTCAAATAGGATAAGTACACTAACATTTTGTTAGAAAGAAGGTGGATGTTGTTCGGTAATGTAGGCTGAAGATGGAGTTTTACGTCTGGCTGTTTTGGCATGGTATCGATGCTGTATTTTCTCGGAGGATGTAGCTTCTCAAGGGAATTGTGAGGGTTTCCTAATGGTGTGGTATTTTGGCATATAGATTTGGGATATAGAATAACTGTACAATACATAATCGTTGCTTTTAACATCTCTTCAAACGCCTCTTCTATCAAAGGCCCAGACTATCCTCCTTGACTTTAAAACTCTGTTTGCGAATTCCGCACCTAAAGCCTCGATGTGACTATATTTAAAACCTCAAAGTCACAGGCCACAAGCATTTTATTCTTGTGTCATCTGATACATTCTCTCTTATCTTTCAGTAATCCGAGTCATTCTTTCAATCACTTCTTCGGCACTCATCAGTGTAATACTTATGGCTGTTCAGTTCCACACAATACATGATTCATATATAAATCATGTCAAAAAGGCTTCATTCTTCAAAATTCTCAATTATAGGAATACTGCAGAGCTCCATAGTACTGATGATGGGTCATAAACTCAGGAGTCATAAGCGACATTATTTTGAGCCCCGTGCGGTCTCTTGTGACTACGCACCCCCAAGATCTAGCAATTCATAGTTCCTACCTACGAATATATGTACAGTTTCCATCTCCATCGATTGAAGAACTTTCTCACATCTCACATAATAATTGAGTTCAAAAATAATCCCAACGTTTCTACCAGTATCGAGATCGTCATACACACCTATCTTACGACAAATAATTCACGAGATCCACATACTTACACTACCTTTGATATTTCATGTCGTTCTCGCTACCTGCCAATTTCAAGTCATGCCGCTCACTAAGATGCAAAAATCCAAGCTGACAAATAAGCCAACTCTAAATGATAGGACAATCAAACGAGCATGGCTACACACCAAACTCTACTTCCAACTACCTGAACATAATCTGAAAAGGTATCCCAAGCCCCAGGACAAGCTTGTTGAAAGTTGGTTACATGAAGTCCCTGAGTCGAGAAAGACGCCTTCGCGAACGAGAAAATCCCGGACTTCCGGGTCACCAGGTGGAAGATACTTTCAGTCTCCCCAACCGGAGCCGACCGCGAGAGCTGAATTAGTGAAATCAACATCTGAATTCAGAATACAAATGCAGCCATGGAGTAAATCACGAGCAAGACCATCTTCCTCGCGAAGCAGTACCTGCTCAGGACCACCTCGAACCCCTTTGGCAATGAAAAGCGAAAGGTATACGGGGGAGTTCTCCGACTTTGATCACTTCCCGCCAAGAAAAGAACATCCCAAGTCACAAATAATTGTGAAGGAAATCAAGCATGCTCGACCAAAAAAAGTAATAGCGGGCGGAGCGCAAAGATGCAATTCCACCAAAGGCTCAATTTATCATAAATCACCGCGCATATCATCAAGCTTCGGATCCAGCAGCACGCATTCGCTAGCTGAACAATTCAAAACACAAGATTTGGAATCCAAGATGTTAGAAGAAGAATATCATCATCTAGCAGCGCATGATGGTCAAATGGCAAAACACCAATCATCAGCAACACCTCTTGGATCGGAAGCAAGATCTCATAAGTCAAGGCCAGCAGCTACTTCTCAGTCACCTGAAAGAACTCGCCGTGTTGAAGCAAGGCCTTTGCCGCCAACACCGCCGCCACATCAGCTATCAGAAATATCTGTTCGTTCATCGGCAAGATCATACAAACCTCAAACACAAACTATTCCCAAACCATCAGAACGCACCAGGCAATTAGAACCAATAATCTTACAACGGATGCCAATACCACATCAAAAATCAGCAATACCTACTCATTCATCAGTAGAACCTAACAGATCTCGAGCATCAGTCAATCCTATATCATCAGAAAACAATAATCAATTAGAAACAAGATGTCCACCGCGAGTACCAATTTATCCTAGATCACCAGAGAACATCAGTCATTTAGAAGCAAGACCTCTAACACGGATACCAATACCATATCAAATATCAACAAGACCTCACAAACCTCGAACACAAACTGTTCCCAAACCATCAGAGAACACTAACCAGTTAGAAGCAAGACCCTCGCCGCCTGTTCTAAACACGCGCCCGAGAAGAAGAGAGCGTCCTCTGAAATTATCTAAGCCGCGTCCGCCTGTACCATCTTCTGTGAGTAAATCATCATTCTCAATTCACCATGAGATTAGAAGTGTGCTAACTTCATCGGACACGGGAAGGAGACTAAGAAGAAACGTCGCTGGTGGATGATGTAAGTATTATTTCTGAAGCCATTCGCTAATAGTTGTTTGAGTACAATTAATATTTCATTGTCGTTAAAGGCCTGCGGGTAGGCGTTGGCCGGGATAGGGGTATCAATGGAATCTTTTTGAGATCCTCTAATTGCCCACTTTGAGAGGTGTTAGTAAATTGAAATTGCCAATGTCACTAGACTTTAGCATCAGTAATTTGGATATGAATGATCTGTATAATAAGCAATCGTATTTTTAACTAATATATTTCTACAGCGCAAATAGATCTTTTCATGTTAATCTAATCTGATTAAAAAGGGATTTCAATGTATCTCAATTTATATTCTTACAAATATTGTATTTCTTCCTTTCCAGAATTTGTAAATTTGAAGATCCTATTAACGAAATATAAGTGTTTAGAAGTCTCCACAACTTATAAGATTTCTTCATTCTATATTCTCGCCTATTTCTTCATCCTCTTTCACAAGGCAAAACATGGTAGTCTACACTTAAATTCATCAAACTTCACTGAGCTTATCTTTGAGATTCAAACGACGCTCTACTTGAGCACTCTATATTCTGGATAATTTGCTTCAAATACTCCCATTTACCCTTTCTACTCTACCATACTTCCTTATCCTGAGTGTGCAAGAAAGCCAGGAACGGTGTCGAACTTTGTCAGAAATACAGTAAATGTTGCAAATATGTGGTAGTGTACATTCCTAGAACAGCTCTTGCCTATATTAAATGTTAATCGGCCAGACCACTAGGTGTGAAAATCAACAAAAGAACGAAATTGCTGCCTCTTCATAAACTCCTCTAACAAAAAAAAAAAAAAACTTCCTTTGAAACTCCATCCGCTCTCATAGAAAATCATACACCATCTCTCTAGTCACTCTTACCACTCATTCCCCCAATAATCTAGGACTCATAACCATCTCCCCAACACTATGACTGTAAATCCATAAAACTCAAAGACTCATATCAGAGCCCGAGTAATATGTATTATATAATGCTACACCTCGAGATCTTGACGAATCTTCCTCAACTCAGAACACAACATCCCAGATTCGAAGTTACTTTCAATTTTGTAAAAAAACTGACCGATATCAAAGTGGTTTACAATTTTCAAATTCAAACACCTCACTCAATCATCTCAGACCATCTAACATTTACCACATTACCAAAGGCTAACCACTCACACCTTACAACTCCAGCCTCGCACCACACTACACAATGCCACCCTCCCAGGCCGCACGTCGAAGGCAAGAATTCCGTCCCAGTAAATTCATCGAAAGCTTCGAGGAATCATCACCAATACCTGTTTATACCCAGCACCTTCGTCCTGCTAATCGAAAACCTGTGATTGTCAAAGTATGTAGATAAATAGAGTTATCCTCGGTTACTTCAGTGTCGATGTATAGATAAATTACTAACATATTCCTCTTCTAGCCGAAGGTAAAAGTGGGAGAAGGTTCGGGTTGCGGTTGTGTGATTATGTAGGATGTGTATGATATACTGGGTAGATACTTAGGGGTATTTAGGAAGGATGGAGATTATTAGATATGAAGTAACTTGAGATGGTTTTACTGGATATGATGTCATTGAAGATGATATTCTAGAAACGGTCTATTAGAAACCGCTAGTATTTAGAAAATTCAAACACCTAGTATTTGCAACTAGACTAATGAAACTACCAATATCATGAAATCCCCTCATATAACACGAAGAATATCAAACCGCACTTCAATTCAACACCCAAACCATCTCAAAATCTCCCTCAAACAATTTGCTACACAGCACACAGCTAAATCCCATTCATCACCGTATAACAATGCGATTTCAAAGAAAGAAACCCCCATAAAAACATTTCCCAAACTGTCATTTATTCTCTCAGTCATGCCTCGCCTTCATTCACTCTAGAAGTCACAAGATCCATATGATCATATCACTAGTAATATGACCGACTACACACTCGCAAACAGTCACCAACTCACAACCTACTATGAACATATAGTTTTCACATCCCACTCTCATTTCCATTCATATATATTCTCCTTCCCTCTCCATTTCTCTCCCAAATAATGAAAAGATCCAAACCAAAAACCAAAAGGAGAAGCTCCAAGCTCGAAATCATCTCCTTACAAACGCACAAGAAACCATCTCCGCTTATCTTCCAAACCCAAAACATCCACTCCACTCCGCGCAAAAAAACTCCAGACTCCAGACTCCAAATATCCCATCCCACCCAGCCCACACAGCCCTAAGATCCAAATTCCAAATCAAAATGCCATCCTTATCCACGCATCAAGATGAAAACTCATCACCAGCTATGAAAACACATACAAGCAAATTCATCGAAGGCCCCATGCACGACTCGCCATCCCAACCGCCACCAACCCAATTTCTTAGCAAAATCGGCAGTGCGAGATCTAGTTCCGAGTCGAAGAATCCGGATTCACAGATAGTAGGGGCACCTCCAAAACATCCTTCGAAGTGCGTACCGGAGGCTCTCGAATCCTCATCCCCGAAGCCGTCAGAAGTAAGTAAACCAACTCTCTCATTCGCTCAAATATAATCAAACATAAACCGCACTAACTTTTCTCTGCTCGCCAGAAACTCCCGCAGAAATAGCAAGCGATGGAATATAAGGATTCCTAACATCTACTTTCAGGTTGGATGTGACCAAGTGTTTTTCAGAGGCTGTTTTTACCCTGGAGGCGAACAATACACTAGCAGGCACTCTCTCACATAGAATCTCGAAAACCACTTTACGGTAAAAGAGACACACATAATCAAATAATGAATTCCCTTTTTCACACGAATTAACGATGGAAACTTGAAAGAACAATCAAGGAAAAAGATAAGAAAAGACTTACGTGATCGACGAAGTGGTAAAGCTCCACAGTCAACTCGATCACATAACCTCTGGATAATATCGAGCGATACACCTGTATACATACGATTTTCAAGACGAGATTATGAAGTTCTATATCCAAATTCACGAGAAGGACGCTGATATGGAGACCTCCCACTAACATGACATAAAAACAACACTACGCCTTAAAAAGACAGTCTTCTCACACCCTAGCTCGAATGAAGAGATGCGTGTGCTTGCAGGAGAGATTCCCAACCAAAACTAGCCGCATCTGTTTCTTGTGTAACGAATCAAAACTTACCGATTCTCTAGAATGTTTCTCGAGGCTGACTTCGCCCTCGCATGAAATCATTCATACACTATCATGCTCCCAGCCATCTACCCACATAGGTAGTTTAGAAACCCCAATCTACACACCTAGATATTCAACCATACACACCTCCAACAGTCCTGCTTACTAAAAAAAACACACCATGAGAACCAAGCATTACTTCTCCTCCCTCATAAATGAATCACATCCTCCTCCCCCCCGTCCCTATCCCCATCCTCAAACATCACATCACTCTACTCTACTTGAACAAAAAATACTCATACTCATACCCATACCCATACTCAACCCAAACCCATACATGAGATTACATACGATGACATGACAAAACAACAAACCCCCATTCCATTCCGCTCAAAGTCATCACAAATTGCAAATCCGATTCCAAAACATGCTACAACCATAATTCGAACCATATCTTAAAGGACTTTGCAACCACCAATAACACTAATATACCACGTACACCATAATAAAAAAGATAAAAAAATAAGTGTTACTTAACACTCAACACTCAGCCCAGTCGAGCCCAGCCCAGCCCAGCCCACTCGCACAAAAGGTGCATATATGGATTTCCCTTACCAGAGTCAGTCGGTCGGCCAGTCAGTCAGTCAGATAGACAAAGCACTCTTCAATCGTAGATTCACATTGTAAAACAGTAGATGGGTACCCATAGAATCTCATTCCAGACAGAATTTATTTCCGGAAATGCGCATTCCATATACAACATAATCCTAATATCAAGTAAGTACATTGAACACGCTGAAACCAAATCCAAATTCGAATCCGACAAAAACTCGTTCGCATATCCACACACCCACACAATCAAACAATTGAACAACTCAACATCACAAAATCGCACCCCAAACCTCAATGATCCTTTCATATACAATTTTCATTTCTGTCATATCATCACAACCTAGTATTTTCCACTATACATATCTCACAGCCTTGCCTTTTCATTTTCCTTCGTGCCCGGTAGTCATTCTCTCATGTTAACCACACATCTAATACAATCACCCTTCTTCATATCATCAAATGCTTGGTTGATTCCGTTCAAAGGTTGTCTATGAGTAATGAACTCATCAACCTTCAATTTACCTTGCATGTAATCATCGACCAATTGAGGTAATTGGGAACGACCTTTGATACCTCCGAATGCACAACCTTTCCAGACACGTCCAGTAACAAGTTGGAATGCTGTGTGAGATGTCAGTTATTTGTATCTAAGAAGAATATTGGGCACTAGTAAGAAAAGGGAATAACTCACGTCTAGTGCTAATCTCCTGTCCAGCAGCAGCAACACCAATAACAATACTTTGACCCCAACCCTTATGACAAGCTTCCAAAGCAGCTCTCATAACGCCAACATTTCCAGTGCAATCAAAAGTGTAATCACAACCACCATCGGTCATTTCGATTAATTTCTCTTGAATACTTTGACCCTTCAATTCAGTTGGGTTAACGAAATCGGTTGCACCGAATTTATCAGCCCATTCCTTCTTGGATGAGTTTACATCGACTACGATGATCTTTGAAGCTTTCTTTTGTACCGCTCCTTGAATTACACTGAGACCAACACAACCTGCACCGAAGATGGCAACAGTAGATCCTTCTTCGACTTTAGCGGTTTCGACAGCGGCTCCGTAACCGGTAGTGATACCACAACCAAGCAAGCAAGTGCGGTCCATAGGAGCTTCTGGGGTAATAGCAACAACGGAGATGTCGGCAACGACGGTATATTGAGAGAAAGTAGATGTTCCCATAAAGTGAAGGAGATCTTTGCCCTTGCACTTGAAACGGGATGTACCATCTGGCATGACACCCTTTCCTTGAGTTGCACGGATTTTTCCGCAAAGGTTGGTCTTACCAGATTTGCAGAATTTACATTCTTTACATTCTGGTGTACTGAAAAGATGTTAGTGATGCATTAGCAAGGATGCATTTTAAAGACATACTATAAAGCAACAACATAATCTCCTGGTTTAACAGATGTTACACCTTCACCAACAGATTCAACAATACCAGCACCCTCATGTCCGAGAACAATTGGGAAAGCTCCCTCGGGGTCTTTGCCGGAAAGTGTGTATGCATCTATCGACTTTATTAGCATCTCTTGCATTATTCATCCCACCTCTACGTATCTCCTCACAGCCCAGCGCCCATTCCCCATCCTCGCCACAATCCTCTTTCACAAACATTCTCCTCACCCTTTCAACAACACATGTGTATCCCTATTCCCCAGCTACCTGTGTCCAGCACTCCCCTACACACCCCTCCATACTCATCCTCTCACCACCTCTCTTTCCCAAAACAGAAGGAAAACGAGAAAGTTAGAAAAAAAGAGACCTACCAGTATGACAAACTCCCGTGTAATAAATTTCAATTCTCACTTCATTCGCCTTAGGAGGAGCAACCTCAATATCCTCAATACTGAGTTCTTGACCTGCTTCCCAAGCAACTGCAGCCTATTGAATTCCCGATTAGCATTCATTTCTTTCTCACTCTCCACTTCCTTCCCCAGCAATCTCTCTATCCTCTCCCTCACTACCAAGATCCAGTCGAGAACCTCGCAGATTCCCACCCGCACCATTCCGCAGCTTCCACAAAACAACCCTCACATCTCTGCAGAATCTGCCAATGCAGCAGACAGTGCAGCGACTATATTTGCAGCAGGGGTGGTAGATCTCTCCCGGGGTCTATGGATATATGTAAATGTGTATGAGAAATGGCAGCTAACCTTGCAGGTAATAGTCTATAATAATTTTCGAATTAGCACATGTACTATCCATCCTTCCACTCCACGAATGCTTTGCATTTCCACGAGTCCGCGAGTATAGTATGCATGAATCGATCAAACAAGCAATCGATCAATCAACCATAAATACCCCTCTCTGACCATCTCTCGTCCCCCCACCAAACCGGGCAGACAAACAGAAAACAAAACATACCTTTCCAACAGTATCCGCAGGCATGTTGTCTTATTTCGATCTTCTTTCTTTTAATTCGTCCCTGCTCGTGTGTGAAGTCAAGCTCTCAAGGTATTCGAAAGCTCTCAAGGTGTACAGAATGCGTCGTGCTATTTCTTGTGTTTCGTTTCGTTTCGTTTCGTTCGAGGAGAAGGTAAAGCAAGTAAATAGCCGTCCGTTGGTTACAAATGAGGGGTAAGTAAACGATCTTTCGTTAAGCTTTAAGGTTGAATGGAGGTGTGTGTAAGGTTTTGTCATGTATTCGTCAGGTATTCTGTATCGGACTTCTTTCGGACAGCTAGCTACTTGCTAAGGGAAGGTAAATGAGGGGCAAGTTACAGATCAGGTAAAACTTTATCCACCCGTTGTGAATATTTCATCTACGATTCCATTCCATGCGGTTTCCTAACCAGGTATTACGATACAACAGCGACGGGACAGAGAGTGTTTTGACTCACACGGCGAGATTGTGCTGATCAGATAGCACAATCTTCCTCCAGGAGTAGACAAGACTTTGCATATTGATACAGAGACGGAAGCGTGAATATGAGGTCGGAGCTCATCGGCATCACTCCATCTCCCCACCTCGGGATCTTTTATCCACATCGAGTAACACTTTTTCGCGTCCGCCAGTGGTCCCAAGCAAGATTCACCAAGGACGACTGAATCCAGACTCTGGATCCTATATGCTCTCAAGATTTCCTCGAGACTTATCTACACACGCCCAGTGCCCAGTGCCATATACCAATATCCATAAATTTCTACATTATAACCCCCCTCCCCTTCCCCTTCCCCTCTCTTCCCTTCCCTTCCATCTCCTCGTCTCCCCTCGTCTCCCCTCCTCTCCCCTCCTCTCTCCTCTTACCAAGAAACCAAGATCATCTACCACCCAACCACCCAGCAGATCTACAGATGCCGAAACCCTCGCAATTCGGAGACTACAGTATGATTCTCTCTGCATCCATCTACAATAACTCTCTATCCAAGGTCATACGACCGTATCCGCATCATACTTCTTGGCCCTCGTCTCTCTAATTCAACCCCTCATGCTCTGAGTTCATTCCAAACCCAACTACCCCTCTCACGACCAACCCAATCCAATTCTCAACCCTCTCTTCTCAATTCTGCATCCATATCCTTTCTCAGCATTCACAATCCAATCCAATCCAATCCAATCCAAGACCAATCAGTCAGTATACTAGACATCTATCTAATATCTAGAGCCCACCATCTATGGAATAATCTCCGCAACCGCTTCTCAATCAACACCCATCCAAGTAAGAGCTAATATATATGTGTATATATCCATTTCTATAATCATTTTCATACCTACGCATCTACAAATCTACATTTACATGTCAATATATCTACGTATCAATAACACCTCATACTCATCCTCATTCACAAATCCACATTTCTCTCTCTACCTCTCTACCTCTCTACCTCTCTACCTCTCTACCTCTCTACCTCTCTACCTCTCTACCTCTCTACCTCTCTACCTCTCTACCTCCCACACCCCATCCTCTATCCTCCATCCAATACCCATTCCCTTTCTCAAAACATATCCCCAAATATTTAACCTCGTCAACAAACCAACGATATACAATCCAAATCTCAGTCTCACTCCCAATCTCAATCTCAACTTCTCTCTAACCCCCCTTCTCAATTCCTACTCCTTTCTGCCCTCGACCAAACTCGAAACTCTCATGACTTCCTACTGCCCACCCATTCCTCCATCTGCATATCACACCCTCCTATCTCAAATCTCATCTATCATCATTTCTACTGCTAGCCAGATCGAATATACTCATACACACATGTAATGCGGTTCACGCGTGCACAAATGATATCACAATACATCACCAAACTAAAAATCAATAAATACTGGTTCAAAATGTATTATTTCATTTTGTATATGCCACTCTCCACTAGGTATTCTTGCGCTAGGTAGATATCTTCCACTCATTGTTCGCTCTTTGTATCGTCCACTACCAGAGATACACCATCATCACCCTCGCTGATACTGATGCCGAGAGCCACTCTGCGCGCTCCATAATCCTTCGCCCCGCAATCTCTCTATCTCCCTCGCTCGTCTCCAACGCGCCAGGTACTTTCATAGAACACTGCTCTCACCTCCCCCCCACTCATCCACCAATCCGCCACAATATCAAACAAAAGAAAGCCACTACACCTCAAACTAGTTTATCGTATGCTAGCTGGCCTCCAAAGAAAGAAAGAAAGAAAAAAGGAGAGAAAAGAAGCCATTCATCAAGACTCAAAAAAGAAAGAAGAAGAAAAAACGCCATTCCACTCCCCCATAATGGTATTTGTGATATAATATGACTACAAAGCTGTGCCCCTCAGATTCCCTTTTCATTCATTCCCACCACATATTAAGAAAAGGAGCACGGCTTCCGAAATGAAACTTTTGATGAGAACGCGTGTGTGCATAGCATAGATGGATGAAAAAGATCGTAACAATTTAAACCCCATCCTATCCGAATTAAAAGTTTTGTGAAATACCGGCGCTTTGTTGACCTGGGTAATGTGATGGGTTTTCGATTCGTGTGTTTCTTCTCGCCGATACATCACGTATAATTGGTTGTCCCGCAGCTTCAGCTCGATTTTGTGGGCTTCCATATGGTGTTGCGTCGGTATATGGGTTTCCTCCAACGCCTCCGTATTGATCATAATATTGTCCACCTCCATTATATCCAGCTTCACCTGATCCATCTGATCGACCAGCTGCACTGTATGATGAGGAAGCATTCGATGGTCCACGATTGATATCACGATTTCCCGCTGTAGCTGGTCCCATAACGCCCATACCTTCTTCTTCATGGTGATCAACTAAAGGATTGTCAGATCGAGTATCGGAAAGTGCATGAGTCGGCGATCCATCCGAATAAGCCATACCAATTCCACCTGCTGATTGACCACCAGACAAGGTTGTCGAGGCTTTTCTTCCCGATGATGCTACGGCTGTAGTTCCCCATCCACGATATCCAGATCCTTCTTCTTCGCGCATTTCGAATGGTCCATCACTTCCACCTGATCCTACGGCTGGAATAGTTGGATCATTGTTGGGGTTGTATCCGTATTCCTCAACTTCCTTTCTTCTCATTTCTTCGGCATCCTTACGTTGCTTGCGTCTTCTCCAGAAGAATAACCCAGCGGCAATTAAAGCAGCGACTGCGACGATAGGTACAACTACGGCGATAGCAATTGTTCCTCCACTTGAAATACCCTTACTACCCGAGTTACTTGATCCTGCGTTGCTAAGACCGGCTGTTCCGGAAGCCGTTGAAGAAGATGAAGTTGACGATGTGGAAGATGCTCTAGATGTAACGGCCTGAGTAGATGTGATGTATTCGGTTGTGACTTGTCCAGACGATATCCCATCCGTTGGAGTTACAGTAACGACTGATACGACAACCGAAGAAGATTGCGTAGGGTCGACAGTCGTTGCGGGAGTTGTGGCGGGAGTTGTGGTGGGAGTTGTGGCAGGAGTTGTGGCGGCTTCTGTGGTTTGTTGAGTTGTAGGCTGAGTAACAGGAGCCGAAGTTGTGGGAGTTGTTGGGATTGACACTGGAGTTGTCGGGGCTGTAGTTGTCGGTGTTGGAGTTGTTTCTATCGAAGACTGTGTAGTTGGTAATACTGTAGGGGTAGTATTTGCAGGATCAGCACTTGTGACTGTGGTCGATGGAGTTGTGTTAGCAATTGCACTTGATGAAGCAGCAACGGTGGATGATGTGGATGTTAAAGACTCTGAAGTCGCCGAAGGGACTTCAGAAGAAGTAGTTACAGGCGCACTGGTTGCCATACTTGTACTGTTAGAAGACATCGTGAATTGTCTGACGACAAATTTTCTGGGCTTCCTATATGTAGCCATATTAGTCACCAATCTCCAATTGCATTCAGCCACTCTACATCGAACATTCAGGCAAAATGCAGAAATCGAGCAATTGATATAATATCTTGGAAATATCTTACCCTCAGCCAATCTTTCCCTTTCCTGAACAATAGAGCCACCAACTGTATGTGTTGTTGAGCGGTGGAGAATTACAATGCGATGCAGTTTCGAATTGGTTGAAGAGGGGATTCGACGTATTCAAGCACAAACGAGAGGTGCTTCGAAATGACCGGACGAAGATCGATTTGGGGGTCAGGTCGAGCTATTGGCTTTGGTGTGGTGTGCTTGAGTGGTTCTCGTACAATGGTTACGAACGCTTTGATTATTATTATTTTCCTGCCGGGGACAGAGGGTTTCGACACGTCGCAGATGTTGGGAAATAGATGGCTGTTAACAAGATGTGTGCTATGTATAATAAGAGAAGGCTGCAATCGAATGCGTCTTCGAAAGGTCGATTAATACGGCGTTAGAGTTTAAGATTTAAGACTTGGGGCCGACAAGAAGAGGTTTGTTTGGGTTGCGAAGACGCAGGTAATGAACGAAGGGGTAAAATTGGAAAGGGTTGCAATCGGTAGGTAGGCAGGTTACTATTTTTTATTTTTTGGTTGTTTTATCGTTTTAGACGAATGAAATACGAGATACCAGAATGCCCAAATCGGCAACGGAAAATGAATGTGTGGTGGGAGTGGAAATGGAGGCGTTCAGTAGTGAGAGTGAGCGTGAGCGTGAGCGTGGCAGTGATAGTGACAGTGGCCGTCGCAGTACGAGGAAGAACAGAAAACCGACAATCGAGAAGAAAAATGAACGAGAGGAAATCGCTTTCGATCGAATTGCGTTCGGTCGATACCTCCTTGGCTATTTTCGATTATGTACTGTATTGACGTATAATTTCCAATGTTTTGTGCCGGTCTGGTTATGTGAGACAGCCAGTGACACCCTCAGACAAAGATTTTTCCCTTCTCTTTCCCTTTTCTTCTGCTTCTAACTTCTCTCAAAATGCAAACTCCACTCACGCAGCCCACTCAGTCTTCACGAACCACTGATGAGGTTCTAAGACTCCTAGTATGCACTCTGTAACTCTGTCGTTTTTACTTTTTCCTGGCCAGGGTTCAAGGTCTCTCCTCAGCCCGAGCCAACGTGCTACGAAATTAGATTTTCTTAGCTGGCAGCGGGATGGGATGGCTATGACCGTGATATCGGAATTTGGGGGGAGACGGAGGACTCGCTCGTGGCTTGCTTGATTGATTTGATTTGATTTGATTTGATTTGATTTGATTTGATTGATGGGTTATATCGATAAGAGTAGAGTGCGCGGGAGGTAGTGGTAGGAGCTGTTGTTCTGGTTGCTGCTGTTGCTGTTGCCGTCGTCGTCGTCTTCTTTGGGGGGTGAGTTCTGAAGGGTGTGCTCTGTGCTCCCATCGACGGGCTCGCTGAGAAGAATTGACGTTATTCGTAGTGTAGTATAAGAATCGATCAAAACAAATACATTGCGGTGAATGGATGGATTTGTTTGGTCGATATAAACCTCGGAACAAGGTTGGAATCGGAAGAGAGGAAGCTTGTGCGGCATCTGTGGGCACTGAAAGTTTTACGGGTCGGTCCTAGGTAGATAGGAAGAATAAGTTTGTTCCTGCTCTAATGTGTCGCTACGACCTAGATAGGAAATGCAAATTCATATTTACCAAACTGTATCCCTTCACACCAGCTGTGTGAGTTCATCGATGACCATCTCATCACCATGAATCGGAACATTTTTGACATTTGAGTTGATGTTTTCCTAATCCTATCCTCCCGCGTGACTATTTCTATAATAACTTTAAATATACTCCTGAAGCATAGAATTTCTACAAAAGTCTATCTTTCCTAGTTGAACAATTTTGTATCCTTATTGTTTGTTATTGTTGTTGTTATTGTTGTGATCTTGCCATCTTGCCTTGTTCGCCTTGTTCACCATGTCTCTTGGTATTTCTCGTGGAAATGAGATACGATGTCGATCAGACGGTATCTTAAAAAACTAACATCGATAGTCTCCAATCTAAGATTCACAAACTCCCGTCTACCAAATCATCTAAACTTCCCCAACTTCAGGGTCTATTCTTGTATAATATCGCCTGCAACTGCGCCTGGGTGACCAGAAAAAAGGGCTTTCGGAAGCACAATCATTAGCTGTCTCTCTAAAGCATGCAATGTCAATCGTGATGTCCCCACGAATCAGAAGTGATGCCATCGTCGAAAATACGAATGTACGAACGTACGAAGCAAGAAAACGGCCGTTTCATTGGTGGCTGTGTCTTTGATGTAAGCAAGAAATCTCAGCATATTAATAAACGGCTGCATCGTGACGGCGTCGGTCAAATGATTGTCTCTTTATTACTTCTTACGCCTCAATCGCATTGCGCCTACCTCACCTCACCAGCGCAGTTCGTTCGTCGAACTAAATAAAATAATGCATAGCAATTGAGTCTTCACGATTCACGAGCCTTGATCCTTTGGCAAAGAGTGTATCAAGACGTTTCTGTCGACGCTCAATCCTTCTCTTCCACTTTCCAACGACCTTTCCGGATTGTAACACACTTCGGATCTCTCCTTCCTAATGCATCCTCGCACAACCCGAATCCGGTCAAGACTGCTCCGGATTTGGTGATCGCTGTTACTGTACTGTATCACCAAACATGCATTCAAACCTGCAAGCTCAACGGGTTCATCACAATCCCCCTAACCCCTTGATTGACCCCTCACCCAAAAAAATGCATTCGCGCACAACAATCTTTCGACAACTTCACAACATTCAATTCCAATGCGAAATATCTCATTTCGAATTGAGACTTGATTCGTCAATCCATAGCTTCCATGCCTTCCTTGAGACCTTCCATTCCAGCGATTTTCATAAACTACAAGATCCGAAAACCCACAATATGATTCGTCAATAAACCGGAAATTAACCAAATACTATCCCTACCAGTGACGAAAATCATGTATAATTTTCCATTGGTTTCCCCGTTGTTTTTCCAAGGTGGTGGTAAAATAGCAGGCAAGGGGCGAGGCGGATACATGAGGAGGAAGCACGAGATTTCTAGGACCTGGGTCGGTCTATAGATTTCCCTGCCCTTAGAACTCCTCTGGCATAAGAACATGGAAGAACAATTGACGTCAGGAAATTATTGGAAGTGTTGTCATTATTGACATTGATTGTTCCGATGAGTCGGAGAAAGTGCGATGGGATAGTGCTGGTCTGCAAGTGATCTGGCCAATTGCTCATCTCTTGAAGTTATGGTTCACCTTGTAACCATTGCTTGATCTTGTACCGCTGGTCCGTGGAAGGACAATAGGTTTCAAAGCACAAGAAGGCTCAATTACCAAATCCACACTCGTGATTCGGATATCTGTAATTGGAAATAAGTATCTCCATTTCATACTAGATTCTTAAGACTTTTCAGCAATAAGAAATACAAAGTCTCATCCCGATGCTCTGCATAATATGCCCCATGGTGAAAAGAAGAAAGTAGATATCACGTGACTGTCCTCGAACTCACCTTTGAGCGACGAGCGACGAGCATATCAAAACATAAAACCAAATTTCTTGATACTTGTGATGTTGCTTCCTTTTCCCCAACGACACGAGGGTCGGCGTGGTCGTGATTTCTTTCTTTCTTCGACACAACCACTGGTTTGTGAGTATTACATTCCCATTCGACCTAGCCGTCAGTCTATATCGCACATTACTTTGCTCATCCGATTTGAGACATCTATATCTATCGCGCTTCTCATAGCATGTAGATAGGTTTCTTGACGGGAGTTATCTGAGCCATGGTCTTCATATTGTTTGTTGCCTTGAGATCGGAATGATCTTGACATGGCTGAAAGGCTTCGAGGTATTTTGTGCTTTTGGAGCTTTGTGTTCTTGGTGGGAACTCATATGATTGTTCACGGCAACTTTGGAGATTCTTTCCACAGACTGGTACAATACTATATCACCTCGCGGGGCCGGTGGTATTGATATTACTTGGCCCCGGTGTTCATCAATCTTCTCGGAATCAATCAGCTGCAGAGAGTTAAACTCGAGCAAAGCAAAGCGACAAGCAACTCAAAACCACAAACATTTTACCCCGACTTCAAAAACTCATCTCATTTGTTCCATTCGACCTTACCGATTGGTACTTATGGATGATTCCTTTTGATGCCTCACCTTTTGAGATAAACCTCTTCCCTCACCCCTGCTCTCGACTGTGTCATTGCATCTGGGGCGAATTGAGACCTCGGAAGGCTTCACCTCATTATCGTCTCAAATTTAATTGCGTTGACTGGGTTCACAGTAACCAATTTTATTCTCGCCCTGAACATGATGTAAAACAGTTCCCCTCAAATATTGGCATAAGGCTTCTTGTGACAATGACTTTGTTTCCTCGGAGACATTTTCAAGGCCAGTCCTGAACAGTGGCGTTGAAAGGTTTATCCTCGTATGCATATTTGTGTAGCTGTGGAATAAATTAATTTGACATCTCTAATGGTTCTTGAATTACTATCTTTCGGGTAGCTTCAGCTTTCAATCAAAGCACACCATGATGTGCCAGCGATCGAAGAACATTGATGCCAGCTTTTTGTGCTTCTGTTGAGAGGTTCTTTTAACCATATTTTCACTACAGCGGTGAAAACTGCAACTCTGGTTAATTCTTCACAGGTTCTCGCTCTGCGCCTCCCGCGCGATATTTTCAAAAAGTCAAACAATGCTATAGTTCAGATATTCTAATCGAATATTCACTGCAGTATCCTGCTCAAAGACAATTCTTCAGAATATCAATTTCACAAATCTATCACGCATCATTGGAACTCTTTCCTCAAAATCTTTCCCTTCCTCATATCTTTTTTCTCCGCCTGCCATCCATGGCCAAAGCCCTTCATCAAGCACTTTTCGTACACCCACGCCTTCCAGTCTACAGCAAAGTACTCGACACTCGACTATCTCGGCGAGAGAATATACACGATGTTGTCTCCGAGTTTTGACAGTGTTCAAGCTTTGCCAGTTTTCAGTCTCGGCTTGTGGTTCAGTGTACAAAGGAATGGATTTGGTAATGAAAGAAAGGGCTAGTGTCCGAACTGATTATTGAATATTGGGTTCGACTCGGCCATGCATTTTGCATTGGAATCACGTTAAGAAATTTTACACTGGGTGGAGAGTCCGGTATAGATACCTGCTTTGGGTCTTGATATTTGAGAGTTTCATAGTAGGTTGTGTGTTGTAGTTGGAAGTGGGAATGGAGAAGTAGTAATAAGGAGTCACACATGTCACTTTTCTTCAAAGAGATTTCTAGGAAAGGGTAGGAGGTTAAGTCGGAGGAGTAGTGGCGAGGAATACCGAGAAGACGAATCTATGGATACCAAACAGTATATAGATTCAGCAGTTAGAAACCTCTAGTATTTATAGGATTCGCACTCCGCCAGAGTTACCAGAAAATCAAGAAGAGAACGCTCTCCGTCTCTTTCCCTCTTTCTATCCCATTTCATCTACTTCATCACATTCTCATATTCTTACACATATTCTTGCGGTATACTTTTTATTATTATTATCCCCCAAGAAAGCGGATCTCCTCTATTCCAGCTTATATTCCTAAACCAATTTTCCTTTCACTGTCTCGTATATTTCATCAAGTGGGAAATAATTAGATTGCGTATAGGAATCGAACACGTATCTCATCTTCAAAGTCCCTTTTCTTCCTGTTTTCATCTTTCCAATTTCAAAGTCTCAAAAATTATAACTACACAGACGAAATTCGGATGGATGGATCATGCTCTCTCTGACTCTTTTCTTCTTTCTTCGGGGAATTGGAGAGGGAGATAGATGAGTGGTTTTTGGGGTGGAAAAGAAAATGAAAAAGAAAATTAATTAATGGGTAAAGGGTATTTTTGTGTGAATAATTCGAGGGTTGGGGTATGGAGTGCTATCCAGTTGAGATTTTGGGTTAACTCATCGAGATATTATTAAAACATACAGAAACTTCCTGCTTCGAAAAAAGTAAGAGATTTCTATTCTCGTTAATCATTAGGATACTGCGTGCTGTATCACAAGTGCATATTGTTCACAGTCTCACGATGGTGCATACGCAGTTGGAACTTGGAACTAGGTTTTGCGGATGAGGGAACTTATTTTCTACCTGCCATCCAAAACCATGCGTTGCTTTAGTAGCTTAATTCATTGTACAATGAGTCTTTTGTAGTGAGTGTACTCTGGCTCCCCATATAGCTGCGGTGATGCAGCTAAATATCTGGAGGAAGAGGTTGGTTCAATATCGTCCACGCCCTTTGATACTCGATCTTTGCGCGATAAAGTTGAAACAATAGACGCCTCATCACATTCGGTCTGGCCTGGCCCCCCTCCTCAGCATTTATTTCATTGCGGATAGTAACCAATTCTAGGTCCTGTAGCACCCGCCAATAAGTGTACACACTTGTTCTGTCTCCCCAATTCCTCGGAGGCCGTGGATGTTGTGGATGGTCTCCATACTCTGCGAATTGCTCATTTTCCCTGGGATGTGCATCGAGCCAGTCAGAATAGTACAAGACGTCGAAATAAGCGTGCTCCCTTATGTCAGGGGCGCCTGTAGCAAGTTCGCGGTAATTGCTAGCTTCTCTCAGCCGTTCGAGGAGTACCCTGACGTTGTTTTGTATGATATTGCTATCATCATTACCAAGTTCAGCCCGGTGATCGGGACAAATGTCAGTAGGCAAAGGGGGATTAAGGCTAGTATAGCACGGCCGTCTATTCTCATCTTCTATGAATTGTCGGTTTCGAAGTTCCGGATCCCGGTGATTATGACATCCATTCCATAATTGTTGGCGCTGATATCTACGATCATCCATGCGATTATCGCAGTAGTATCTAGCGACGTTGGCGGGAAAACACATAATTGCAGTTGAGTGTTTCTTCTTGGGATAGAGTCAGCGACGGCTCATTTACCTGAAGTAGAATGTTCACATTACCTGTAATGGAAGAACGGTCTCTGAGATATGATAGCAGAGACACTTTGTATTCGATTGTTGTATTATGTTTGATTTTTGATCGTCGAATTATTGAAGATTTCAGCGTTGATATCTGAGCAAGTGCTTGGTTGTACTGAAGAACAAAAAAGAGCGAACTGAGAGGGAAACTTCTGGGTATTAGGTATGGAATTCAAAACCCTCCCAGTCATCAGAGAAACATGATTCATCACGATGAATCCTTTCTAGAAGCAAGCTAGAAGACTCATATTGTAGTTTCGACCCATCTCAAGCGCCACCACATAACTACATGTAGGTTTTGGTCTTGAGAGTCAAAGTAGAGTGACAATACTAAAATCAAATCACGGAAAATAGAAATGAAATCTCAAATTCCATATCCTGAAAATGCTGAGCTTGGATTACAATAATACGCCAAACAGCCTAGAATGATGCAACCACCGAAGCGTGCGGGACAACATGACCATCTTCGAGTATCATGTGATGTTGCACCGTCAATCATGCTCTGCCTACCGAGAATCCTCGAATTTCATGTCTCTACACGCGAGCATGATCCTTTCAACGTATATAGTACTTAAAACTTAATCTGGCAACGAGCAAGCTGACCAAATATCTCCGCGAGCGGTTTGTGTTTCGCCTCGCTATCCGTATGACCTATCATATCCGTCAATTTCCGCAACCGCGGAATTTCTACACGGAGAAGTTGATCAGAGTACTTGGTACCATTGGATATTGTTTTGTTCCGATACCCAACGCCTTTTCGCGACAACGGATATTCAGTACACGTTTCGTTCGGGGTGGGCATATCTATATGTATAGCAAAATCTAAAACTAAGTGACACGAGGAAGGCATTTCCGCTCTGAGTTTTATGGGATTGTAAAAGAGTCCACATAGATCATCCATGCGTTGTAGAATAGTCTTCATATGCGCATTTATGATGGCGGTACGTTCGGTTCCCCATTGTGATTGGCAATCAGAACAGATCGAATTCGCGAGTAGTACTTGATCAGGTGCATCGCAACATGTTCTCTCTGGCGATGAGAATCTTCGCCCGCGAAGCTTTACATTGTGGTGGCTTAGGCATCCTTCCTATTGCTCTGGTTTTGGGTTGAGATAGATATTGTGGTGGCGATGATTGGTTGTCATCACAATAGTATGTGATGGGTTTGGTGAGTCGACACATGTTTGTGACCGGAAGTGAAGTATCCAATATTAGGGAGGGGTTTGGGAATATCGACATGGATCTTACATGTATATTAACGAACTATGAGCTATGGTTAAAGCTACCGAGTATTCCCACGAGGTTTCACGTAGTAGAATTTACAACGGGAGCAAGATAGTTATGAATGATGTAGAAATCCAGATCAGTGAAACCACTCATCGGTCAATTATTTTTGTAGGCAAGCTAAGCTTAACTCATAGCTCCCTCCCAATACCATCATTACTTTTAAAGAGGCACGTGATGCCTGCTTCTATCATTAATTATAGCAGTAACTCTACACGGAAGGTAAAGTGTGAATAAATGATTAATAGAGTCGAAAGGGGTTTAGTAAAAGTCGGGAGTCATAAGCGAGCAGATACTCTCGAAATCTAAGTTCCGTGCTGAATCGTCTAGAACCACAAAGTAACAAGATTTCCTATATCCCGACCAAATGTTAAGCTCGTGGTGCCTTAAAAGTGACAAATATTCAAATATGATTCAAAGTTTGAGTGGCTCGCCTCGCTATTATGGTCAATGAGGTTAAAATTTAAAAATTTGTTTCTGGTGCGAAGTTTGCAGACTCAAACTGCTGTCATCGGAGAAGCAGAGATATTGAAGTTTCTTTTGGTATACAATGTGTCAGGTCAAAACTACTTGTATAATCAAGCTGAGTGCTAAAGCACCACTGGGGAAAAAACTCTAGGCTAGAGACAATTTGATTGTATATCAATGAAATAGGGCACAAGTTTTAGCATTCTTTAATGGACAAATTCATCTTTTCTTGCTTTTGAAGGCCACTACATGGCTCCTTCATACGTAATATGGTGTTGGTGTGCGAACTGAGCTCAAGCGATGGACAAGTCATCAAATGTTGACATCCTTAATATATCCCAGAGGAAAAAACTATACGCAATAATACAAACATGTAGAACATACAGCAATTATTCACCAAAAGTGCACGGCACGAATACTGAATCATATCTCTCAGATTTTAGATTATCTGATGCTATTGATGAAGAGATTTCATGCGTAGATACGAGGAACCCCCGAAAACAAAAGTAAAGTATTACTATTTTATAATTGACAGGAACGAATGTTCTTGCATGTGGGCATTTTGAACACCCAAAGGCCCTTTCGAAACCGATCAAGGTAGATGAATTCATCACAGTAGGAATGCCCCTGCTCATACTAGGGTAAAAGCGAGGGCGTTGAGGGCAAATATAGAAAGCCACTTGGTATTCCTCCCTGCTTGGAATTTCAAAGCTTAACATTCTGTATTGAAAGACATTGGTTGCAGTCTCAAAACGGTCTTAAGCCCTGGCTCCTCCACAGACTTGAGAATACTAATTGTGATTTGTGACAAAAGAAGTAGTCCTCAAATTACTTAACATATTAAATTCATTTTGAAAGTCGAATTGTTTTCAAATGCTGAATTTCATATCTCATCTCCTGGTCCAAAGCCCAGAGTGAGCATTGATATTCTCCACTTGGTCACAGTATCATGAAAATAGGAACACCTGACATTAATATAATGCGAGTATATCAACTGCTTTATTCTCTTAATAATTACGAATTCGAAATTGGAATTGCCAGTCGGGAAGAATCGCACCTGAAGCTCTAACCTCGGCGTATCACATGATGCGGCCGCATGTTAAAAGTCCATGACGTCCATATTTACTTCCCCACGCCGCGCATAATAATATCCTCCACAGCTTGAGATCTTCCCAATTCCTTAACAAGCTTCGAGGAGAACACATTCACGAGTCAATTCAGATCAAAATGACATCTTTACGCATTGCCCGTCGGGCTTTTCGTGCCTCAATGCTTAACACTTCTCGACCATTTTCCAGTACAACCTTCCGTTTTGCAAATGCCAATCCCGGTAATGCAAGAGAGCATGATGGTACTGAAGAGTACCGCAAACATCAAACAGAAAAGCCATTAAATCCACATATGACGAATACCAACTCTACTATTGTAAACGAAATGCCTAGTGCCGGTGCGGGAAAGGTTCCACCAGAGTTCATAACAAGTGCGGATGGGGATTTCACTCCAAAGGACAGTGTTCCGGAGAACACGGAGAGAATGACTGGCGGTACTCAAGATGGGCATGGAAGTGGTGCTAATAGGGAAATGGCTGTTGGGGAAATGGAGGGGGCACAGTTCCGAGTAGAGCCATTGAGAAGGGATGGAGAGCATGAGGAAAAGATGAGAGCGAGACTATTGTGTATGTTTTTCGACATTTCGCCACGAAATCTATCTTGATGCCGTCTTTCCATGAGATCTAGAACTCTGCTAACAAAATATTCCACAGATCAATCCCGCAAACGAGGAACTCTCGAATCCGATCTATTAATGTCCACTTTTGCCGATGCTCACCTCCCTAACATGACCGCTGCACAAATGGTACAATATGATCAATTCCTCGATGAAAATGATTGGGACATCTATTACTGGGTCACCCAAGAACCATCCCCAACATCTCGCGAAACAGCTGAAGGAGCTGGCTTTGGTTCAGAAGGAGCCACAACTAATGCTATGGGTACTGACCAAAAGAAATCACCAGTAGCACAAGGTACAGATCCTGGCAAACAAACTGGTCCTGAACTAGAGACAGATGCATGGAGAAATGGCGCTCCAAGAAGCGGGGAATGGGCGCAAACGATTGGAACTTTCAAACCTGCTTATAGACCGGTACCAAGAAGATGGCAAAACAGTGAAATTTTGGCCATGTTGAGGAAACATGTTATCTCGAGATCAGCAGGAGGTGTGCATGATGTAGAATTAGGTGACAATAGTGTATCCGGTAAGGGAATGGCTTTCATGCCACCTATCTTTCAGACTGATCAGAAGCGATCATAAGATGGAATTTAAAGGATTGTAATTATATTGAAAAAGGAAATTATATTGACCTGTTCACTGTAAGTCGGGATACCATTCATGTATGATATTAGTTAATGATGGACGGGTATGATATATCATTAAAACATTCTATATTCATCATATATTTTCTGACCTCAAAATACTTCAGACCACGAACCATAGTTATTCATACCGTTAATAACCACATCTATCTTCTATCTCAATTCTTGTCTAGTCTCTGTCTAAACCATCTAAATACATCCCTAAAGACTTCACACTCCAATTACACACTACGGCTCTCATCCGACAATACAAAAATTAGTCCCCGCCTCGGCAAAATAATCCACCCCCTAAAACTGATCTCTTTTTCTTTCCCTTGCCGACAATGCAAATCTTGAACGCAGACCCAAGTCTGACCTTTCACAACTATTACATACCAGCTCCAACATGTCCTTCAGCAAAATCTCCTAGCCCGAGACTCAAGAGTGTGCATTGGGCAAATAACCATGTTCGTATTTGTACTGGATATTGAATGATGGTGTACAAAATCAGGGCGATGCTTTTTTGGGGAAGTGAAAAAATGTTAGACATGATGACTCGGTGTCTGTGTATGATAGGTGATGCGAAATAAATGCGAGTAATCTGAAAATATAGTGTAGCGAGAGTAGTTATCCGGTATGATAGAGAGCGCTCGTGAAAAACTAATTAGGTGACGAAATGAATGCAATCCAACGATTTCAAAGCAAAGAGAAACTCCCTTCTCCCAAAATAAAATCATAGACCACTTCTAAAAACCACTTTTAGGACTTTCTCCCTCGCCCTCCACTTTCTCACAACAAATTCCTTACTCTTTCTCAATAGCTCTTTTTCACTCTTCAATAATTCCGTTTCGCCTCGCCCTCTCCCTGCACCCAACGTATAACAAGAAGAGACAGATTGCCAATAAAACCCTTCTCTACTCATTCCCACTATCTGTTTCTTTTGTTTATTCCTTTCCTTTCAAAACGTTGACACCAATAAGCCCCTGGTATCTTTTCAGCAAACCTTCCAACCTCCTCGAAATTCTCTCCGTGCCAAATTCCGCCCTTAAGTTCGTTTTTCCAGCACTAACCACCGGACTCAACGGACTCGGCAATCTCTCCAATCCCGATATCTCAGTCAGCGTATCAGGCGTTTCGCTTCCGGGCACAATAGTTTCTTCGCTCGAGAAAGGCGTCTCACCACAATTGTCCGCCTGGTAGAAAGATCGCTCGATTTCTTTCCCGCGCTTTTTACACTCGAGAATGAGAGTGTGCCAGTAGAAAATCAGATCGCGACGGAGACGTTCGGCTTCTAGACGTTCTTGGAGAAGTCTTTCGAAAGCGTGCGAGAGCTCGATTTGGGTTTGCGGGGCGCTCATGTGGGAACTGAGATGGTGTGTATGTATGTATGTATGTGGGTTATAGAGGGGTAAGTAGTGAGGGGTACGTGGGGAAAGTCAGACTTGCATATGCATATGCAGGTACAATCAGATATGAGACTCCCGAAGAATGAATTGGAAGTGGATCTCAGAGATCATGCAGGTAGATGTCATAACAAATTCCTCTCTATTTTTACATCGCCCCTTCTTATAACTACCTCTTCCCTCCCTCAACTTCTTCATTTTCTGCAACCAAGCTACAAAAGTCCCAAAGGCTGGATATAAAAATGTAAGAAAACTGCAAAAAGTTCATGGCGCCATCTCGAAGAATTCGCGAAAACTGCTCTGGAATGTAAAATCAACCCCCTCCCCAAATCTGCCAACAAAGAAATATTTCCAGAGATCTCAGCAGCCAATCACGAAGGGAAATGATCGACGCCATACATTCCTCGGTCACAATGTGTTTGTAGCCGATGCAAAATTGTGTATCTTACAGGTTTGCATTTCTTTATTCTTTGAGAGAATTCCCTCAAGCCATGTGGGTTTCTTTGAGAAACTTGACAGCTCCATCTTCGCAAAGGAAACCAAGTTGATCAAAGAGAAAAACTTTTCAAGGAGCTATGGGGGGGTAGCTATAATATGCTGTAATTTCTCCAATTGCTTTTGCAAGCTCTTTTCCGTCTATATTTAATTTCTTAAACGTTTGCATCGCTTTCTCTTCTATCCAAAACCGAGGCGAGGATTTTTCGCCTATCCATCTCCAAGAATGTACTGCATTCCCACACCTAACGAGATAGCTCCGCATCGGCAAACACATGCGCAGAACGGTACGAAATGGCTAGTGTCGGCACGTATCGCCATCCCGGGGAATTCGAGACGATGTTTAAGGACGGTGCAGAGTGCACAATCACGTGTATGTCACGCAAATATACTTCATTCCAATGAGCACAGTGTATAATATAATGAAGAAGGCTGGTAGACACCTGACCCGTTCATAAATATCCCCTCCTGGACATTTTTGTTATTTTTGCTTCATCACCTACATCATCGTACATCTGGCATTTGACTTGCATATTCTGCTTCTTCCTCCAGCCTATCATACAAGTACCCTTCTAACCTTACCTGTATACTCAGGCACGTTCATATCTTACTCCTCAGCCTCTTCCTACCAAATCCAATATGTCTCCTCCGACGAATGTTGGAAAGTCATCGGAATTATTCACAAATAACTTTGACGAATTAGATAACGCATTTTTCGACGAATTTATTACATTCAGTCCGTCCAATGATGCTGATGATGAGCTTCCCCAGCCTAAATCCTCAGAAGAATCATCGGATAGCAAAGATCAAGATTCGGAGACATTACTAGGATCTCTAAATCATGCTGATGCCCTAGATATTGAAGCCAATTGGCAAGGGGATCCATGGGTTTTCGCCCAAGATTCAGCCTCACCAGACGGCACACAAGATAATCTTTTCTACGCAGAACTTTCTGGCAGAGCCGCAATATCTGACTCCGATCTTCTCAGCCTTGAAGATATCTCTTTGCAACCACCTCAAATAGAAGCATGGTCTCACCCATCTCTTCCAGCAACACCAGCACCTACTGCTTCAACAAGAAAGAAGAGTCGTGTTGAAGCACTTGCCAACACTTTGAAGAAAGTGAGCACAAAATCGGAGAAATCTCTCCGAAGTCCTATCCGAAAATCGCACACAAGTTCTTCAAACATGCCACGAGGCTCAACGAGTCTTGGAAAAATGAGCCGGGAAACAATGAAACGAAAATTGACTTTGGATTCTTCGAAGTTTAGTTTCAATCCTCAACATCAATCACCAATGTCACCTCCACAATCAGCTAGAATGACCAATGCGTCCGAACATACTTCATCGTTGAAGAAAATTCAGAAGACAGATACTTCTGAAGAATCATGGACTGGCATGCCGCAAGACTTACAATTCCCATCCATACCTACGGATTACAACACACCACTATCAACACCCAACCTAGATAATAAACATACACCAGAAATGAGATATCGTCAATCATCATCAAGTGGATCAAATGGATCAATGTATCCTATAACGCCCAAATCCCAACAAGTATCAGCCTCATGGACGCATCTACCAGGGTCAAATTTCAGCTCAATTGGAGCCTCATCTGGATACCCTGTTGAGGTAGAAGCTGACGGAAATTCTCTCTGGTGGAGCCACGCAGCAACAACACCAATGGCACAACCTTCACCGAATACACTTCACCGAAATTCTCAAAGGGCTACCAAAAACCTTGCTTTCCATATACAAAATGAACTTTCATATAATAGCAATGAAATGAATATGGCTCAAGGATTAATGATATCCATGCCAGAAAACACACCCCAACAACCATTCGTTGTAGAATCTTCACCTATGCTTCCACAAGGATATTTCAGCACTGGTGGCAACGGAGGAGGACCCCAACCTCATACACCATACCACACTCATAATGGAGCATCTAGAACACACTCGCATTCACACTACTCTCATCACACCCCCTCATCCCGCAAATCACATCAACATTCCCATTCCCATTCCCATTCCCATCATTACCCTAATCCGCGACCCCGCAAAACTCGCACTGGATCCAGCGGATCCGAATCGCCCTCTCCCAAATCCTCGCCCACGTTCCACGTGCGAAAACAGCGGAAATCAAAAAATCGAAATACATCCCCGCGAACTCCTACTTCTGGACGCGGAATGGTGGATTTTGTTAATTATACTCCAGATGATAGTCGCAAAATATTGACCGGAGTAGCACCCAGTGGATCAAGTAAGACGAAAGCGAGACGAGAAAAAGAAGCGATGGAGAAGAGGAGAAAATTGTCGCAAGCGGCGCTGAAAGCTATTAGAGCGGCGGGAGGAGATGTGGGCAGTTTGGTTGAAGAGGGGTTGTTTGTTTAATCTCCTAATTTTCTTTCTCTTTTTTTCTTTTTTCTTTTTTATGGTTCAATTGTTTTTTTGCGTGAGTTGGATCAATTTTTTTTGATTAGCTTTGGTGTTTGGGTCAAGGGAACTTTACTTATTATAATAAACTGTATCCACGTAGCTTGAGAATATACATAGACCTAGATACCTATATAAATTGAACACCGTCGCTGGTTATCAATCGTTCTTCCCGATGTCATTCGTGATTGCCTTCGAATAATAATAAGTTGTGATGTTCGATATTGTCTGGCAATGCCAGCGTGTACCTAATAAGTATTCAAAGGCAATCAATTTCGCGGCGAATTAAAGAGCTAGAGAAATGTATAAAGAGAAATTAAGCAATCAATAGTGTAAAACAAACAGAATTGATGAATTGAATCTATTTGAACCTGTAGACACCATTCATTGGTCAGGTATCTAGTTATAGCTAACTAGTCTTTGTACACTCGTAGTTCGGACGATAGTTAGTTTTGCAATCTGAGTACAAAATCTAGACAACAAAAGAAATTTTCAATCTCCAATATAATCAACCAGCACAACAAGATGGAGCATCATGAATTATTTATGATTCAAGACAAGCAGAAATAATGCGGCGAAGTGACAGAGACAGGAACATATTTGAGCGAGGGAAGTTGATGATATTACCGCAATTGGTTATCATGAAGAATTTGAAGGCGGGCGGAGACTTGGGAGGTTTGCCCGTCACAATCAGGAATGTTGAAACTACTCAAACACCACCTGTTCAATGGGGAAACGATTGAGAAAAGGCTGTACATAAGTATGACAGATTATTTTTTCCGTTCTTAAAGAATGATTCCAGACCCTCTTAGCTTCTGCTATTAATCACGTTTCGAGACCATGTCTATCACACTTTTTTCAATTCAATATCATTGGTGTTGTTTACGATGAATGTCTCAACCCTTGTACAGTGTACATTGGCGAAACATGCCACGAGGACTATATCGACACTTTTTGGTGGATTTCAGCCCTACCACCAGACTCTTGCATATGTCAAAGCTAAGCTTCAAAGGAGAGGATTTTGATGTTTTACTATTGAATTCTCTTTGAGCACCTCAAATTCCATTGCATTCTTCTCTACCAGAAATACACATCTTCTCCTTTCCCATCCCAATTCCAACCCCCAATCACAACAATCTATTCGCGATATCTGAAACGCTCGCCAACCTACAAGGGTATATATGAACAGAGATTCAGTACGCGCTTATCCAGAAGTTATTTCTGTGCATATGCGTTCGATTCGCTTCCACCTTTCCTAATTTGATCTATTTTGAGATTAGATGTGGCTAGAATGAGGAGACGTGATTGGTTTGTTGTATTATCTACCACGTCTTTTATTGGGGGCGTCTAGGCTCCAAAGCGCTCTTGGCAATCCATCCCCAGCTCTTGGGATACTTTCAGATGAAAGGTACGGTTCGTCTGAAGGGACGGGTCGTGATACAACGTTGGGAGGAAAGTGATGACTTCCGACCAGGATTCTTAGCTCGGGTTGATGATAGCTATGTTTGTGTTTGTATCTATGAATAGCTATCTTCTTCTAACTTCATTTTCTTTGTTTTCTCTGTTGGTGTCTTGAATGGCTTGTATATCCTATCTTCATATTCTGTGCAACTTCTATCTTACATCTCGCATATACAAACTTCAGCAAAGGTCACGAGCAGCACAGCCCATCTACATACATATCACAAGCTGTGAAGCTTATCGCAACGCACGAAAAGGCTGTGCCGCCCGCAGGAAAGCCCACCAAAACACATATTCGAAAAACGTTACATCTTTCGCATTCGTTCAATTAGAGTTTGGTACTCTACCACGATCGTTTTGAAGCTTTTAGGCTTCCGCCAAAAGTGTGGAAATAACCAATTACTAGGGGCGAGTGCTTCTAGACCCACTTTATTATTCTTCCAGGTATATCTCACTCTGTATATGAAAGAAAGCGTTGGTTCTAACAATTTCCTCGCAGCCTTTTCGTTCGAGCTTGATATTCGATATATACATAGCGGTTTGGAATAATTGAAGAATTTGGTTATGGCAGAGCATGAATTTGGGGAGAACCCTCCATCCAACCAATCTGCATCACCTTCCTCAAATCCGAGCTCCAAACATCACATCAACTCAATTGGAAATCAGAGGCCTCCCAATACACATACGCAGCATCACAATAGCAATCAATCTTCGTTAGCATCAACCCTTTCGCCTACATCAGAAGCCTCTTTTCTATCTAGTCAAACTGATGAGACTGATATCAGTCATGTGCCCTTATCTGCGCATACATTAACACCATCGGGTCCAATGAATGCATCCAAAAAATACCATCGAAGATCATTATTTTTACCAGAAACTTTCAAAACAGAACTTGCTTCTCCCACTCAAAAATCTTTCAAACTGTTCTCGAAACGTGCTAGTTCGTATAACCCACCAACCGCAAAAACAGATGCAGACTCCAGCAAAGATCCAACGAAGGGAAAGCTTGCCCCTAAACGATTTTCCCAAAGAAAATCACTCCTCCACCATTCTCGAGATGCATCTATCCCCGAAGAAGAATTTGATCTCAATCTCCTCAGTGCCGCAATGCCCATGGCATACCAAGGAAAGACCATCGACAAAACCGCTAGCGCAGAAACCGAATATGAAGATGCACCCATGGTATCCCCCATGGCCATCCCGTTCGATCTCTCCATGTTTCACGAACCCATCCACCACTCCTCACTAACCCCCGCGATGCGCGAGCAGATCAATCGCCAAGAAGCGGCAGGGATACTTACCGGCGGACTCGGCGCTGGTTTTGTTCCAGATAGTACGATTACCAGCCGCGATTTGATGGTTGAGAATTCTCAACCCAGCACCGCAGCCTCTCGTCTCTCTCGCCGTCTAACTCTACGAAATGGTCTCACCCGAGCCCCCACACTCAAAGATCTCGCTCAAAACGAAGCCAACAGACGCGGCGAAGTGATCGAAGTCATCGTGCAAGAACCCATTGATGCACCTGTCGATATCAGTTCTTTTGCTGGCCATACTGGAGTCCACGAATCGAATTTCGATTTCAAGAGTATGGATTCTCTCCCCTCGACCATCAATAAAAAAGCCACGTTCAAAAGCGCCAACGTGGAAGTATTCTACCCCCAAGCAAACTGGAAGCCCTTTTCCATGCGCGCCCCCTACCTAACCGCACTCATCATTATTTCTGTGGTCCTCGGCGCCGCAGAAGAATACCTCTATCAGAAATCGCGCAAAAGTCCTCTCTATTCATTCACATCCGCGTCTGCGATGAAAACATGGGATTATTTTTGTTTCAAATATCTCCCTACTCTCGTCGCCGTTATCTTTGGCGTTTTATGGCAAATCACCGATTTTGAAGTCAAGCGTCTAGAAGCCTATTATCAACTTTCCAGAGAAGGCGGTGCGTTGGCTGCGGAATCAATTAATGTGGATTATATTACCTTTTTTAACGTCTTGCGTCCTTTTCGCGCGTTGCAGTTTAAACATTACGCTGTGGCCGTTTCTTCCATCGCGACTTTGTTAGCCGTTTCTCTAGTTCCAACGCTGCAATCTGCAAGCGTGATATTAATCCCTAGTCGAGAAATTAGAAGAGCGGATCCAACGATACTCAAAGGAATCGTGATTAGTGGTGCCTGGTCCCGATCACTCAGTCTTTCGCTCTGGCTCTGTGCTATCTTCGGGTGTATTCTACTCTGGCAGCTCGAGCGCCGTCCTTCAGGTCTCGTAGCCGATGTCAAAGGCGTAGCTGGTATTGCTGCCATGGCAAACCGCTCACACATCCTGATGGATTTCAAAGATATGGATACCGCGACTCCGGACATGATTCATCAAAAATTGAAAGCACATCACTACACCCTGCGCAATTCTTCTCTTGCCCCCTCTGACCAAGTTCTCACGCAAGCCGATAAAGATAAATACGATGCCCACTCCCACGCCTCTCAAAATCCCCATCCCCTGTTCCTGCGTCTCATTGCCGGCATCCCCTTTATAATCTCCATGTTCCTCTTCACTCTTCTCGTCCCCATCATCCTCTTCACCCCCGCCAACACCATCACCGACAAAGCCCCCTGGCTCCTCACCCTCGGCGCCGTCTCCATCAAACTCTGCTGGGGAAGTCTCGAAACCGCCATCCGCATGATCGAACCCTTCTACATCCTCTCTCGCCGGCACGCCTCCCCCACTGCCCTCACCCTCGACTACACCGCCATGGCATTCGGCTGGCTCCCCATCCGCGCCTTCCTCAATGGTCACTACCTCGTCGCCGTCGTAGGACTCGGCTCCGTCCTCGCCGAAATCCTCACAGTATGCGTCACCAGTTTCAGCACCGTCACCGGCAACGATTTTACTTCTCGCTCCTCATCCTCCTCTCCCAACAGCCCCTCCAACGGTGTCGACGCCGGCGAAGAAACATTCGCATCCTTCTGGGCCTCATTCTTCCTCGCGCTCGCTATCCTCGTCTTCCTAATCTGCATCTCCATCCTTTCCTACGCACGTCGCCGCCATCCCTTTCTCCCTCGTCAACCCAGCTCCATCGCATCCATCCTGGCGTTTATCTATCAATCGAATATGCTGTATGATTTTGTAGGGACGGAAAAACTCAATAATCGCGAGATGGAAGAGAGATTGGTGGGGATTGGTAAGAAATACGGGCTGGGTTGGTTTAAAGGCAGAGATGGCGAAATGCATTGTGGGGTTGACGAGGAGGAGTTGAGTGCGAGGTATTTGCATGGTCAGAATAAGAAGGCGGAGAGTGAACCGTGGAGAGGGAATTGGCAGGATTATTAGGGGGGTGGATTTGGGAAGCATTTGAGTTAGCATGCGAGTACGGATTGGATAATGGTGAAGACATTTATACCAACCAACCAACTGACTAACATTCGACGAATATATAATTTAGTAATACGAAGATCTCAAATTGGGATCCGTATATTATATCGTTTTACATTCTACATTTTAATGTACTAATTAATGAGAATAATGAGAATAATAATGAAACTTACATATAACTGTCTAAATTAGTGTGTGTGAATGATTGAACGAATAATTACAAAACTGTGTGTAACTATATGTGTTACTATACTCTATATGACGAGTAACTCTTCACGCGTCATCTATTCTATCTCTTCTCTCTCTTTCTCTTTCTCTAAATACAGGGTACTCAATCGGTTTTATTAAGCATTCATCCATTCACTTATTGATTAATTCATTAATACATCTATACCATCATATCGAACATATATTTATAGATATCCCTATACATACCTAGGTATACATATCAGTAGGTAATATACACTATCCCTCACCTCACTCCACATATCATATCCCGGGGACCAGATAACCGGGAAAGCATTTACGCTCGCCCCAGCCTAGCCAGATCAATAGCCAATCCCGCAATTTTCCGAGCCAGCAAGTAGTTAACCGAGTTACGGACTTCCGATTGTATGTAGGTATGGTATCATTAACAGGAGAGAGATTCGCGACTTCGTGAACCTATTTAGTTTGCAAGATTGAATTCACGAGGGAGGTCGCTCGTTCGAAATCGATAGTTGTCTCGTAGAATCTGATAAGTCGATACGATACGATACCATACGATACGATACGATATCACACGATACATGCCCGGTTAATTGACATACCCACTACTGGCTGATCATTCTCTTTGTGTGAATAGAGCAAGAGGATATACATATTCACGCTTTTATTCACGGTATAGAGTTCCGAGGCTGATGAGCATGGCGAGTATAACGAGAATGCCAATTCTAAAAAATTCACGGCGTGGGTTGGCCGGATTGCGCGGTGTGCGGATTCGGGAGTGTGCGGCGAGGATTGGGAGGGGTGATGGGAGAATGTTCTCGATGAGTGCGGTGAGGGCGACGGATGGGGTGTATAGAGAGTTGACGGCGATGAGAACGAGGGTGCCGTTTATAGAGGCGTTTAGGAGGGAAGAGGAGAAGAGGATGGTGGGTGAGAAGGGGGTGGAAAAGGAAAAGGAGAAGGAAAAGGAGAAGGAGAAGGTGGTGCTGGGAAGGGAGGGATTGGAAGTGAAGAGGATGAGTGATAGTTATCATCGTGTGGTGAGTTTCTCTTGTGGGTTTTTCGTGTTATTTTGTTTTCCTTGCGTGAGGGGTATGCGGATTCGGGGATTTGGTGGTGAAAAGGAAGATTGAAGAGGGGGAGTGTGTGAGAGGTCATGTGATATTCGATATTCGATTTGATATCTGATATCTGAGGAGGAGATTCATACCTTTTGGATCCTGGAAATATAGAATCTCCATCACGATAATTTGTGGAAAAAGAGGAGAGAAAGAAAAAAGAAAAGAAAGAGATGCTAACGATATCTTCGTGTGCTTTTGTAGATTTTACCCTTAGCAAGCGATCCCTGGCTTCTGGATAATTATATTACAGCGAGTGGACATATTAGACTAGGAGCGATTTTCATGGTGAGTTTTTCTTTCTTTCTTCCTTTCTTTGTTTCTTTTATTATCAATCTCTATTCATCGAGCGAGGTGGAAGAATCCCCGAGGAGGAGGGGGAATGTGCGTGATAGACAGGAAGCGCGAGGAGACGGAATGGCAGAGAAATGCAAAGAAGAACATTCGAGATACATGTATAGATAAATGCTAGCTAACACTCTCCTCAGGACCTCGACGCCCTCGCCGGCGTAATCTCCTACAAGCACACCGGCGAGCGTGTCATGACCGTCACCGCCGCCGTCGACCGCATCACGCTCTCTCGACCGCTCCTCGAGATCTGCGATTTGGAATTGTCGGGACAAGTCACCTTTGCCACCGGCCGCTCTAGCATGGAAGTCTCTCTGCAAGTATGCAAAGTTCCGGCGGCCGGACGCGAACACGAACCTAGGAGGGAAGAAGACGTGTTTATGGAATGTGCATTCACGATGGTGTCGCTGGATCCGGTGACGAAGAAAGCGGTGCGGATTGCGGGGGTGCGACCGGAGGGGGAGGTGGAGGAGGAGTGGTTTGAGAGGGGCAGGAAGAGCTACGAGAAGAAAAAGAGGGAGTTGGGACGGGGGCTGAGGAGTATGGAGCCGGATGATGAGGAGAGTGATTTGATTCATAGGCTGTGGTTAAAGACGTTGGATTATCACGGTACGTTGAATTTTTCTTCTTCTTCTTTTTTTCTTTCTCTGCTCTCTCTTCCGGGTTAAACCATCTCGTTTGCATTCTCGGGTAGGTTGGGGAAATGAAAAAGGAAAATCTACATTCGCGTTACCTTTTCGGCTCCACGCTCACTCATGATGCACATGAAAGAGCAAGGAACCCTCCTTCGACCCCCCTCCCCCTATACCACAATCACCTCTTCCCCAACCACCTCTCACCCCCGCACAGACTAACCCACCCCAGACCCCAACACGCCCTCTCTCCTCCCCAAAACCTGCACCCGCATGTCCACATCCACGATCCAATCCGTGCAAATCATGCAGCCCCAATACCGCAACCGACACAACTTCATGATCTTCGGGGGGTTCCTGCTGAAATCGACCTTCGAGCTCGCCTTCACCTGCGCATCAGCGATATCGCATTCGCGGCCGATATTCCTCGGGCTGGACCCGAGCACGTTTGAGAACCCCGTGCCGGTCGGGAGCGTGCTGTACGTGAGCGCGACGCTGGCGTACGGGGACCGACCGCTTGTGAGCGGGGAGGCAGATGCAGAGAGAGGAACAGGAACAGGAGAAGGGAAGAAGACGCGCGTGCAAATCCGCGTGGATACAAAGGTGAAGAATGTAGAGCATGGGGAGACGAAACCGACAGGACAGTTTAACTATACGTTTGAGGTGGAGGGCGAAGTGCAGGTTTTGCCGGAGAGTTATCGGGAGTTTATGGTGTATTTGGATGCGAGGAGGAGGAGTCGGGGGAGAGGGGGGGTGGGCGCCGAGGCCATGAGGAGTGTAGATGGGGAAAAGGGGAAAGAGAAGGATGTGCTTGGGGGAGGGGGAGATGGGGGATTGAAAGTTTTGTGAGGGAGGGAAGGTGAAGAGATAGTGTGTGCATTTTCAATCCGTAGGATATATGCTGTTCCTACCAATCTAGCAGATCAAATATCCAATTCTGACATCTCACATTGACTCAAATCGCATACACACATCACAACCAACTAAGCAAGCAAATCTCCCTTTCCCCCTCCCTCCCTCTCAATTCACAATTCACAATTCTTACAATCCTCACATTCAAATCTCGATTCCAATTCCAATTCGCAAAAATCTAGATCAAGATCAATCAAGAAACACTCAAAAAAGGCCAAATCACAAGAGTTGAGAAAAAAAAAATTGTATCAAGAATTATTCGATATAAAAAACCCCCTTTAAAGCCCAAACAAAGCCCACATAATTTTCCCACCTGAATAACACCTTGCCTACAAGAACCCTAATGCAACCAGCTTCTCCATACCACCACACTGCCTAGAACTTCCTTTTCTTATAGGTACCTCCTTGTTTAGGTTGACTTCCATAAGGTCTCTTCTTTGGCGCGGTGTCCTTCATTCCAGCCGAGATATTTATGTCTACTCTTGGAGGAGCATCGAATCCAAAACTCTTAGCGACCTTGATCAAATCTAACTTTCCAACGTCAAAGACACTGCGGAGGGAGTGACTTGCGTAAGCTTGAAGATAACTCTTGTAACCTTCCTTGGCGCTCTTATTTAAATAGTAGTTTTGTGCGATTAATTTCGAGAGTTGACTTTGGATATTGACGATTTTTGATGCTGGGAATTCGAATTCGACAACGGGGATACGTGCAGTCTTGAGATGAGTAAGGAAACCAACCTCGGATGGTTGAAGGAAGAGAAGGGAACGTCCCTTTCCGTCACTTCCTCGAGCAGTTCGACCGACACGGTGGATATAATCTGTTGGGTCATCAGGAGGATCGAATTGAATTACCCAGTCTACATCAGGGATCTATTGAATAAAAGTTAGCTTTGTCGATTGATAATAAATTAAGTTATAAACTTACATCAAGACCTCTAGCCGCAACATCTGTGCAAATAAGTGTACCTTGTTTAGCATTGCAGAATTCGAAAAAGGTATTTGTACGTTTTTGTTGCTTCTGTTTACCATGCAAGTCGAGAACTGGTAAATCGATATAATTGAGAAGTTCGGCATGATATTTAACACAAGCGCAACTGGAGAAAAAGACAATAATCTTCTTCTTAAGGTTGCGCTTGAGGAAAGAGAAGAGTAAGAGGAATCGTTTATCGGAATCGCATACGACGTAACCTTGTTCGAGACCTTCAACTGTGCTGTGTTCCTTCTTATTATCAACATTGATGTAAAGAGGTCCTGGACGAAGGGAAATTCTTGCGAGATCTTCGACCTTGGTAGTTTGCGTTGCGGAAAAGAGCATGGTTTGACGATCATCCTTTGGCAAAACCTTAACAATTTGCTTCATCTCATCTTCGAAACCAGCTTCCAGAATTCGATCCGCCTCATCGATAACCAACGCCTTCAAGTTCTTGAAAACAAATCCTTGTGTATTTTGTAAATGATCGAGAAGTCGTCCTGGTGTAGCAATCAAAAGATTGACGCCCTTTGCCAATTTCTCCGCCTCTGCTCTTCGATTCGCGCCGCCCATAACGATACCATAAGTCTGCGAATGATGAGCCATGATTTCTCTAGCGACACCGAAAATTTGCAATGCCAATTCTCTCGTAGGTGAGACGACGATAACACCGGTACCATTTCTCGGTTTGAATCGCAGAGAATGTAGCATCTCAACCGCAGGAATCAAGAACGACAATGTTTTTCCGGAACCCGTCTTTGCAGCACCGAGAACATCTCTTCCTGCCAAGAGTGGTGGAATACCTCTTCGTTGAATTTCGGTCATCGTCTCAAATTTCATGTCTTCGACGAGGGCCTTCATGGTTTTATCAGAAAGGTTAAGTTCTGAGAACTTTTCGACCGACGACGCATCTCCGACATTGGGTAAAGTCAAGTGCTTATTCTCATCCACCTCCACCTCTACATCACTTTGGTAATCGGTCGTGGAACCCATTTTGAATGTCGATTATGATTTCGTGCAATGAGATTGATATGGATGCGAAGTCAAACTTGACGAGAGCGATTGAAAATTATTTTTATACGCTAAGAAGTTGAGATAAGAATTTGCATTGGGGCTTATCCATTGGTCGATTTTCAATCCACACTTGATGTGATATTTTGAGTAAGTCACGTGGACTTAGGACTCGACGTTCCATGTCCTCACATCCTAATGATCCAATTCACGCATTACAGATCAAAAAATCATCTTTTCACATCCTTATGCCTCCCTTGTCTTCTCTTCTCTATAGATCTATTAATCCGGCCATAACCCCTCCCCTTTTCACAAAATCAAGAACAGTAGGTTATTCACATGTACCTACTTATTCGTATTCTTATCCTCATTCTGACTGCCATGCTTCCTGTAATCGATTGTTGATTGTAATTGTGTGTGTATTGTGTATTTGATTCTTTTATACAGGTTTGTTTATTCTCCCTCTTATCTCGAATCCTCCCATCACCTATTGATTCGTCCACCTATCTCCCCTCTCCCCCTCTCGCCTCCTCCCCAGCCTTCACTCTATTCCTTTACTTAATCCCCTCCTTCAAGTCCGTCTATCCCTTCACACATATATCCACCACTGCAATCCACACCTTTATAGTTGTCTCTCCCATATCCACCATTCATCCTCCACGTCCCCTCTTCCTCACCATCCAACAAGCACAAATGAAACAGACCAATTCAATAACCTCCCTCCGAATCCCATTCCCAACACAAGAAAAAGCCCAATTGCGAGACTGAACCAAAAAAGCAAGGCAAAGATAAAGAAAATTCACTCTAAAAAGAGTACTATGTCACTTAAGACTTTATGATCCTAATGCAAAAAAAAAAGAACGAATCGAACAAGAGAATTACAAAATAACACCTTCCAACCCCATAAGATTTCCTCTTTAATGGTGTTTGTTTTGACGTGGAGACACGTTCCCAACTACCATCTATCAACCAATATATTTCAATTCTCAACGCCTTTTTATGAAGCCCTTTCATTAATGATCATAACCTGCTCCACGTTGCCAAGGACTATTAAATTCATTAGCTTACGTCCATATCTGGAATTCATTAATATAAAACTCTTACCTAGCATTGCTCTGGTTCTGATTAGGTTGTCTGAACCCCCCTGGTGCAGGACTACCACTGTTTTGTGATCTGTATCCCGTCGACAAATTAGATGTCGATTGATTGTTATCTCTATATGGAGCTGGCGATGCGTTGTTCGATCTGTCATTTCCGTAAATCAAAGGAGCATTGCTGTTTGGTCGTCCATCTTGATAATTTGGTGGTGGTCCGCGAGAGCCTGTTGCTGGGAAGAGAGGGACCGAAGGATCGATAGGTGAGTTAGGTGCTTCTCTAACTGATGGGTTGGAATCTCTATATGCTCCTGTACCGGCTGTAGAAGGTGGAAGTGGCATGTTTGTTGGGTTTCGCATGGAATCCGAAGACCATGAATCATTGTCATCATCTAAGTCAAGGTTGTGTTTGTATCCAGCTTTATCGCCTCTAGCAGTAGCTCCCAAAGCATCCAACTCGGTAGTCAAGCCAGTGTTTGACTTAATGAATGATGCACGGTCATCAGTCATTGGCAAGTAACGACTGTCGGGGTTCTTGCGAACAAAAGCATAGATGGTAGCAAGTAAAACAAGAATGAGAAGAACTAAGGAAAAGACTGCGTTGATGATGAAGAAGATAACCCCCATAACACCGGTGACGATACCTGGTTGATTGAAAACATCCGTGAAAACCAAAAGGAAAATAGTGTTTAAAAAGTTGATGGCACAAATGGCGATATTGAAAGAATTGGTACTTCGGTCCATCCATGGTCGAATAACACTAGCTCCAATCAAAGCCGCTGCTTCAATCAAAAGAAGAGCAATAGCTTGAACGGTAGATGCGTTTTGTCCAAATGCGATAAACATTCCCTTGATCAAAATGTAAATCAATGTTGGAAGGATGAAATAATAAGCCGTTGCTCTGAATTGGACGTAAAGGAAGCCCCATTTGTTGAGAGCGGAAGGATCCGAGTAGAGAATGTAAGCTGGGTTCTTGTGCATCAAAACTGATCGTTTGGCGATTCGAACAACTTTCATAGCTGCCCACGCGAGAGTACCTGTCATACCGAAGAAAAAGAAAATGGCCAACACGATTTCTGCGGGCGAATCATTTTGGGTGAATTCCCAAAGACATAAAATGGTCATCTGAGGGTACCCAATCAGGACCATGCGGAACATGATACCCTTTAAAACAGTAAACCATCCATTGCGGAAATCCAGAAATTTGTCAGATTTCATCCACTTCATTCTAACGGCAAGTTCACAGAATCCCTTGAACAGTGCAACAAATAAAATGGTGAAAACAATGAAGATACAGAAGAAAGCAAGACCAGTCAAGAATAAATTCGTAGATTCGATACCGGCACGGAATGCTACTCTCTTGATACCTTTGACAAGATACGAACCGGTGGTTGTCGTGGTATCGGCTCGTTTTGTCAAGACTTCGTGTGCTCGAGTAAGAAGTTTAATGGTGTGTTCGACCGATCTTTTTCCAATAGAACGTTTCTCGACTTGAACGGAGGTGGTGGTTAAAGTGTTCAAGAGTGTGGCTGGAGTTCCACCAGTAGACTTTTGATACCAAGTTGCAATGCTTTGCATAAAATCAACCTCAATGATACCCATACTCCAATCAAAGTTTTGAGTCCATGATTGAACAATAGGTGGAAGAGGAACAGAAGTGAGTCCGATCATAGCTTGGGCTTGGAAGTATCCAAAGAGTGACAAGGCGTTGGATGCCACATGAGCAGCAGTATTTGAATGACCCAATCCCGATGTTACAGCAGAAGCGACCAAGGCCAATCCCGCGATAACAGCAGTTGCCCATCCTACACCCTTTTGATCGACTGTTTGTCCATTGGATAATTGAGCTTCGACACATGCCAAACTCACATCTGGGTTCGCCGTACCATTGATAATAACTTTAACATTAGCATCTAAGTCCGGGACTCCATATGCGATTGATGGAATACTATCAACGGTAGATTGAGGGACGACAATGTTAGATTGAATATCAATTTGACCCGTACTCATTGGGCAGAGACCAGAGAATCCAGAAGAACATGGATCGATGACCTTATTTATGATGGGATATCCGTAAGCCGTCACTTCAACATCGAAAGTGACATTTCCTTGAATCGAAGAAACACCAACCACATCGAATGTGAAGGTTAAATTGCCAGGTGTGAAGACGACATCGAACAATGTTGCCGTGAAACTCGAGTTGTCCTGACACGCGTTCAGGGACTTGGATTCAATTAATCGAGTGGATGCCGATGCGAAAGACAAGAGGGTGAGAAATGAAGTCAACAAGACCCATGGTGATGATGGGAATGTCGGTCGCATGTTGAAGAATCGCAATATTAAAAGGAGCCTTGGACGGCTTTAATGTAAGAAGAAAGAATTCCGTGACACCCGAAGCCTTTTTATTGTGCGAAGAGGAAGCGTGGTACTAAGTAATGAAATGTATTTCCGTCCTTCAATATTCCCTCAATCGCGAACCCCTTTGTATATGGCCTGCTTTCGATGGGAGAGTTCGAGCGATGGATCGTGTTGGTGGGTATCGCAATAAGTGATTGAGGAATGGATTCGTTAGTGTTTTCTTTCTTCAATACTCCAAAAAGGCCGACAAAGATTCGATTATTGAATCGTTGACAGACTTGGAATGATTAGCGACCGTAAGTAATTTCGTAGATCCAGCTCACGAGGGATTTTGGTTGGTAAACGAGGGAAAGTGTGTCTCTGCGACAAGAGATGCAAATGACGACGAGTTGTTTGTCGAAGAAGAGAGAAGTAACGAGAGGAGGTCGACGACTAGGTTTAAGGGCCTGGTCTGTTGGTGGTCGTCGATGTGGGAATTGAGGAGGCAGAATTGAGGAGAGTGGGTAGTGGTGGTGGTGGTGGTTGATGAAAAGGTTAAAAAAGAGGAAAATGAAATGGAGGAGAGGCGGAGGAGGATGGAGGTGGAGGCGTAGTTTTCGTAATAGTGAGAGTCAAGGTGGTAGTAGTAATAAGTAGGGTAGTGTGAGTGAGTGAGGTCAGGTAATAATAAGATAATAATAACAACAATAATAATAAGAGGAAGAAGAAGAATTTTTATTGAGCGAACGAGTGAGGTGAAAGATAATAGAGTTTCAACGTGTAGCAAGGTTTTCGGGATGAATCAAGTGAATGTAATGTTCCAACGGGATTTTTTGATTTTTCTTTCTTTCTTTCTGTCTTCTCTTCTTCCTCCTTCGTCTTCTCGCTCTTCTCTCCTCTCTCGCTCTGGGTGGTAATATGTGTGTAATATGTAAGATGTGCCCAGGTGGTGACGAGTAAGAATTGTTATTAAAGGGAGGAATGAAGGGTCTGATACCCAATCAATGGATTTGGTTGCCAGGCCTTGGAGCTTGGAAATGCGTGCTAGGCCGTTACTTTTATGTAGGCCATGCAGATAATGTAGAGAAGCCTCGTATTGAGAATCATACATACATAGGTACACAGAGCAGAATAGGTAAATTTGTACGAGTACGAGTAGGTACGAATGAGGGTGAGGGTGAGGATGAGGGTGAGTTTCATAGGACTGTGAGTATCGGTATTGTGAATAAGAATCAGAACAAGGACAGTCAGTTGTGATTTGTTTGATCCATCGCTCCCGTTCATTCATCCATTCACTCATTCCAGTTTCTAGTTTCCAGTCCTCTGATTTCCAGTCTCTAGTTTCTAGTCTCTAGTTTCCAGTCTCCAGTTTCCAGTCTCCAGTTTCCAGTTTGCTCTAATAAGCTCTCTGATCGATACCACTTACTTACACCAAGTGTCTGAAGCTCCCTTCCACCTGGATGAGCGTACGTTCCTCCAAGAGAAACCCATTTGTCCCATTCTCCCCAAGAAATCCCCGTCAATTCCGCATATTAGAGTGAGTGATGAGAGTAATGAGCGTGATGAACTAGAGGTGGCTGAGTTGACATTATAAGATTGAGATGAGATGAGAGGTATCGTATGCGGTTGTCGTATATTATATATATGTGTGTGAATGTTTGAACTTCGGGAATTTGCATGCCGGGTTGATTGGAGTTAGTAATTATGTATGTGTTATGTATATATTGTATTATATTATATGTGTTGCATCTACCGGACATGGGCAAAGTAGTAATCTCCAAAAAGCGTGCAATTTAACAATGAATAAAATAAGAGTATAAAATAAGAGTATAAAATAAGAGTATAAAATAAGAGTATAAAATAAGGAATCCATCCCTCTTCCCGTTCCCGCGTTCCCATTGCCGCTTAGTCAATACCTTCACTCTTCCTTTCCTCTCCTCTCCTCTCTTCTCACTCCATGTAATAACTCTCTCACAATCTCCCCTTGCCTAGACCCAAATCTCCCTCGCGGAATATGGGGATCTTTTCGCACCATCCAGTTAAAAAAAGACTCCAGGGGTTGACAACAACCAGGGCACGCTCTAGAAGAGGGCCTCCCTCGCTCCTCGCAATGTGGAAAATCGCCCCCAAAACAGGGGGCTAAGATATGCAAGATTCAACGCAACGCTGGGCGCATGGAGATCTCGACGAAAAGAATGGAGAAGGAAAAATGGAGTGCAAATTTGGGTGCCGCGTCCTCTGCATCAAACGGACGGCGTTTCTGTATCAAGAGGTCGGAGCAATGGGCGAGAGAGGAGTGATTGAAACAACAATGGAAATGGAAATTACGGCTAAAGATTCGTGTGATTGATAGATAACGAACGATGGAATGAAAATCTGATTCAATGATTACGCACACGTGGATTGTGTGTGAGCGATTTTCTTTCAACGATGGTATGGAGTGTCGAGTCAAACAGTCAAACAGTCAAACAGTCAAACAGTCAAATATCAACAATCAGATGCAATTCTCTAACTCCTCCCCCGTCAGAAATCCCGCATGCAACACAATGCCCGCGACTGCAAACAGCGGAAGAAAGATGTTGATTTCAGAAGTGTATCGGTCGTTTTCTTTCACACCTACATGTCTTACATACACACATGCCTCTTACCCAGCCGGGAAAGAAAGAAATCAAAATCCGCTCAAGTGAATCAAACGAACCCATCCATCCAGATTCCATCCAGATCATTTTACTTCTTCCAATCACATCGTCGCGTCCTCGTCCATATTTCCTTACCCCTCCGACACCATCCCGACCATGTCCTCTTTCTCGTATTCTCCAAATCCTATCAAATCTCATTCAGTTCTCCCTACGAGTAAACACACCCCTCAGTTCATCTTGGCGTGGTGGCATTGTTTCTAGATTCCATGAGTGACACCTCAAACATCAAATACAATACTCCTCCGTCGGTGCAAGGAGAACATCAACTTTTTCTTCCTTCACGATCTTATTAATATTCATCTGATCTCCCCTCCCATCTCCCAGTCTTCACCCACCAGTCATCCAGCCTCTCAAATGCACAATTAGCACGCACCAACCATCACAACAAACATAGCATCACTCACCATCCATCTCATACATGACCAACAAAAACCAAACATGATCACATCACCATACATACATATGCAACGCCTCATGCATCATGACATCCGTGTACAGTTCCGATCCGGTTTTAGGCCAACCACATTCCTGGCTGGTTGGTTGGTCTAAAATTATCTCGTCTGGATGTAGGCAGGTAGGTAGGTAGGTAGGTAGGTATTGATTAATTCTGGTTTTTATAGACTGTGTTTTTACCTGTAAATAGGTAAACGGGTATTCTCGAAATAATTGTAATTGTAATTGTAATTGTAACTATATATCTATCTGATTCTCTGAATCTACTCCATCATTTCGATACTGCAACTACACAACAATATAGAGAAAGAATATAATCTAACAAAGCTACCTACTAAATACTAGTAACTATTCCCTATAACCACATAAGGTTATGTAATTCTAGCTTTCTCCAAAAAATATCTAATAGATTATTCATCTCCAACCCCCTCCATCTCCATCTCCATCTCCATATGCATCTCTCAATCCCAAATCCACCGGTAGTGTCTCTCTCTCACAATCCCTACTTAGCCAAGTAGACAAGAATGCCATGCATATTATACCTAATATACATCCATCCATCCATCCATCTCAAATCCGCAAATACAAACGCAGTAAATAACTCGAGACAAACCCTCGTGATGTTGGCAGCATAGCCTCCTTGAGATAGGTACATGCTATACTATACATACTGTAGGCACTATAACCATCCATCCATCCATCCATCCATCCATTAATTCATTCCTTGAACATTCTTAGGGTTGGGGAGGTAGGTAGGTAGATACTCTCTCGATGAACGAATAACCAGATAAACAAACAAATAAATAAATAAATTTTCTCCACCAGAATAATCACTCACTCACTCACTCACTCGATACATCAATTCATTATTTATCTCACAACACCCAAACATCAAGATATGATATCTGTGGACGAAGAATAATATTTGACCTCATAAGAGATAGATTCATAGACAGATAGACAGACAGATCGAAATAGATAGGTAGGGAATACCGAAAATACAAATAGGAAATAACTAATAAATAAATAAATAGCATGCGTGTTTATTAATCATATTCGCTTTTTAGACATCAGATATGATATCAGATATCAGATATCAGATGAGTAGTCAGACTATCTTGTCGAAGAGGATGAGATGGTTACGGAAAGGTATAGGTATAGGTATGGGTATTGGCGATGTTTTCCTTTTTATATTTACCTATTCATGGTGTTGAAACCGGTGGGTTCTCTCTTCTCTTGGAGAGATCTCTGTCTCTATTCGAAAAGTTAGATAGAGTATAGTTATATATATATCCACTACTACACTGAATCGCACTCTATTCAATCCCATTTCATTCCCCTTCCTTTATTCTCATGACACTGCAATCACAATATCACAATATCTAACTTGCGTGCTTGCGTGCTTGCGTGCTTGTCTAGCTAGTATCCTTCCTACTCATCCCATCTGATTTACTTGCATAATCCGTCCGAAAGTTTACCCTGCCTTACTTTACTTTACCTGATGACAATATAACATCTGGACCGTTTACCAGTAAATAATTCAAGTCATGAATTCTTAGAAATATATATCCTCCTCGATGATATATATATATATATATATATGTATTGTATATTCCCATCCATCCATCTGCCACAAGCTGCTCTATATAGAAATCAAAATGGAAAATCAATCATCACATAACTACACAAACTCATCACACACAAATCACCACCTCCCCGTGCTGCCCCTAGCTCCCCCCCCCTCCCCCTAAATTACGACACCCGTCGATCAAACAATCCTCAAACTCTCAATCCCTCTCTCTCTCCGTCCGAGCCTTCCGAGCCTTCTTCCCCCAATGCAGAAATGCGCATACATATATCGTGTCAAGTGTGTCACAACCTTTTTTTTCTCTTTTCTCTTCTTGAGTCCAGTTAAGTTGAGTTGAGTCATGTTATTTCATGTTATGTCATATCTTTATAACTTATCATTTTTATGTATTTTGTTTATATGGTATAGTATGGTATGGTATGGTATGGTATGGTATGGTATGATTATCTGATGCGATTCGAACTGATCTGATCTGATCTGATCTGATAACTTATATAATCCGATGGATTGATGAATTGATTACTGATTGATCAATCAATTAATTGATTACTGAACAGCAAACAAGATTTTTCATCTCAGATAACTATAACTATCCCTTTCTCCCATACAAATTCACCCCCCGAAAAAAAAATTGAGGTGATCGAAAAAGAAGTCTTCTGCTTCTCTTTCTACTCTTTCTTTCACTTTCTTTTCACCCTTTTTTGTTTTCTCAAAATACTTGGAGTAAATGGGGTAACCTACTCACTCATATATGAGCTCAACTCAACTCAACTTAAGTAAGAAGTAGGTAAGAAGTAAATATGTGAGGAAATCTCTCGGCCTGAGGCTCGAATCAAATAAAAATGAGATAGAAGAACAAGGTTTCAAATCTGTTTTGGGATTTGGATTTTGGAATCCAATGGTGGGTGAGGGGATTTGGGGGGAGAGGTAAGTGAGTGAGTGAGTATGAGTGCTTGCTTGCTTGCTTGCTTGCTTGGGAATGGAATGGATGGATTCAATGGATTCGATTCGATTGGGTTGCAAGGGATGGATTGCAAGGGAATAATAGGTTGTGATGAATGGTTGTGATGGATGAATGGATGGTCGGCGGTTATTTTAGGGTAAGGAAGCGTGAATGGTGGGTTCGATGGGGTTGAGGAGGTGGAGGTGGATGGAGGGGGTGGCACGTGATTAGAGAGAGATGAAAAGAAAAGGTTCTTGTATTTGTATAGATAGACGCAAGTGTGTGGACTTAGATGATAATGGGAATGTGTTTCTTTTCATCGGATTGCGTGTAGTCTGCCACTCCTCTCTTGGGTGGGGGAGGGAAGGGATTTTGTTTGTGTTTGGAAAAGTGGTGTTTGAAATCTTTTTTTTTCTTCTTCTTCTTCTTCTTCTTCTTCTTCTTTGAGAAAGGAGACGCGGCGAATTGAGGAGTAATCAGACGGTAGAATGAAGATCGAGTGGATATAGCAAGAAACTCTTTTTTGTTTTTCTTGTCTTTTCTTTTTGATCAAATTTTGCATAGTCTGTCTCCACGGCAGTTCCATGAGTAGATGGAAAAGGAACTTCCTTTACATTTATGTTACATTTGATGGGGAAGTAGTGTTTGGAATTCTTTCATTTTCTTCTTCCTTTTCTTCTTCCTTTTCTTTGATTAAAGAAAGGCAGGATAGTAATATTCGAGGAGTTTGATAGATATTTCTGAAGCGAGAAAGGATTGAAAAGTTTCTTCCAAACTTTAAGAGAGGAGGGAGTTCCAGAAACACTAAGGAGGTAGAATGAAGATCGTGTGGACATGATGAGATGCTCTCTTGTTCTTTTTTCTCTGTTCTTTCATGCATAGTCTGCCTCCACGGCAGTGGCCCCCGGAGGGCCAGCGGAGCGTCATTTCATTGAATGTTGAGATGACTTGAACTAGTGTTCAATCTTGTTCGATTTTCTCTCTGGTTTCTTTGCTTTGCTATGGTTGACTTTGCAGTGGAATAATTGGGAATATCTTATAACTCTTCAAAGGGGTCTTCTTTTTTCGTTCGAAAGATCACAACGCAGTTTAAAGTTGAGTTGACAATTTCAAGATAGTTTGGTTTTCAGCTTATCTCATTTCGTATTTCATCATATTGTACGGCAAATTACTATCGTGCCCCTTGGATTCTATGATAGATTCTATAGTGAAATGGGTAGATTCCATGTTGGATAGTGGAATAAGGAGATTCTATAGTGGGAAGATAGATTCTATAATAGAAATCTAAGGGGTATGAGATTAACTAAATGGCTTTTGAGGAGCATGAGAGTAATTTGCCGCATATTATAGTCAATTGCCAGGTCTCAACCAACTAAGATTGGTAAATATTCTTCAAATATTTTCTTGGTACAACAATATCAATCTCCCAAAATACAATACATAAGTATGTACAAATCTATCACAAGAAACATTTTCGATAGATCAACTTTTGGTCCATCAATCCAATTGTTGCAATGAGAAAACTCACTCAACATTGTGCTATCATAATCTCAACGCCACCAACAAACAGTGTATACAATGTAAAAGCGGAGAGAGATTACGAGTTATAACATCTTGCGGTTGGATTATTACGAACTGTGACTTCTAAGCCTTAGAAAGGTAGACATTGTAATTGAATATGATTCTGACGATTGGATGATGATGACGACTATTCATAATTCATTTTAGAAATGGAATAACGGTTAAAGAAACTCTCCTTTTGTTCTGCTGAGATCTCCAAATTCAAACCAGGCTTCTCAGATACCAACTTTGGTGCCGGTAAAAGCAGCGGCTGGCTACCATACTGTAACTTCCAGGCACTATGACTTGTTGCTTAACGGCACAAATTTCGGCTCAGTTTATGTTCAGAGCCATAAGATGTATCCGATATTCGCGTTCGATAAAAAAGCTCTATTATCGCGAAGAAGCTCGGCCTTGATCTCAGCAGACTTTATGGTGTGTGTCGAGCTCGTCCTGATATCTTATGCGAGAATGGCGTATGTTGGGAGTTTCTCAATAGAAGACTTCCCTCATAATGCAATTGATCAAGTTGTTTGTAAATTCCTTGATGTTTCTGCTTTGTTCCTACTCGGTATCTTGATATTGGGGTCGTTGTCCTTGACTTTGCTAGCTAATGCTACTCGTATTGTTCGATATGTTTGTTTCTGCTCTAGTCAATGGCTCAGTCATTATAGTTCTGCAAATTTTAGGGTTTGGTTTTAAGGCTTTCAACGGTGGATGACTTTGTGATTTTTAGAATGATCTTAGGTTGTGCTTCAAAGAAGGATGGTGTCTGAGTAGATATCGCGATTGGTTTTCTAAGGGATATTGCTGGTCAATACTAACGCCTACGAGGCCTTGGGGGCGGCGTGAATCGGATGGCTCTTGCGATATCATTCGTCTCCTGTATGAAGGCAGTTGTTCTTTTCTCCGCGGAGAAATTATCCATGGTCTAGTTGGTCTCCTGAATAGGCGTAACGATCTACTAGTGTCTAATGGTGTTCCATTAGACTCTCATTGCCGTGGGCTGTACTGTTTCTGCTGGCATTTTGATACAACTGTGGACAGTTGCAAGGGCATGCATAAGCATTCTCATATCCAGGGTCTCCTGAGACTTGGCGATGAGCACGCTCATAGCTGTGACCGTGTTCTTTACCAATTGCTTGGGCATTGGCTGGTTTCACGAGAGATAGATTTGACTTGATGGGAATGGATCTACAAGTTTTTCCGGGACCCTCCAATATAAATGACTTGGCGCCACATAAATCGTAGTACATGTACTCAGCAGCAATGGCCTTGTGTGTGTGGGGGTTTTCGCCTAATCTTGGGCAATTGCCAGACATGTCGACAAGAAAGCATAAAATATAACCGCTAACTTATGCCATATATACATCGAATGAGTGTCTCGGTGAGTTCCGTGCTGCGCCTCTTAACGATGCAGCAAGTGTTGATCCAGACATGAATATCAATCACACCATGGTTGAATACAAATGTATTCAAATTTGGCAAATCCTGGTTTCTTTTCAGCCTCACGAGGTTAAACTAGATCGCCGAAGCTTACGTCGTCTTCATTTCCGGCCTGAGGGTAGGTAGGGCAGGATGACATACTCTTCGTGGGGCGGGTAATGGAACAACCATAGACGAACGTGGCCATGGGTCTTCAATTTACCAACGTCAATGAGGTGCTTGGTTGGACCTTTCGTGATTTATGAACCCACAGATGTGGTCATGAATGTGTTTTCAGTACAATAGCAGACCGGCCACCAGCGGTCAAGCTTTCGAATATCTTCGAGGGTGATCATAGTCGAATAGGGGACACTTCGCTTGTCTTAGCGTTGTCCGTAATGCTTCTATTAGGTCATCTATAGGGCGTTACGATTTTACAACGGACAATTTTCCTCCGGTGGAGTTCCCACACTATGATTCCCGAAATAGATCATCAGATGCCAAGCCCGTATTCGAAGCTTAAAGTCAAGCATATTGTTCTGATTAACTGTCGAAGACTTCTTGGCAAACCTTGTCTCCTTATTATCAAGGGGAATCTTTGTATGCGCTCCATAAAGTTCTGTAACGCTAGTGTCTTGGCAGTGGAAACTTTGTTGTATGCTTAAGATGAAACCGGGTCTTCGCTCACTTTCTGCCCCACCTCATACGGGGAAGATGCTAAGAGTCAACACGTTCATTACCTTATTCTATTCCCGCGATGGCTCAATTTCTCTCACTTTGCTCATTGCACCACAAAATTGGGTTTTTTGACTTTTAGATTCGATGATGGCTGTGCAAATAGCAATGCTTGCAACTCTGCTCCACTACTGGCACGTGCATCATACTGGGAGGAAGCGGTGATCAATCCAAACAGTGTAATGCTTATACATAAGATGATCTTGTACTTGTAGCATTGAGAATGCAGACGCGTTCTTCTGCATACTACAGTCGAACTTTCTTGTCTAAAAAGTATGGCGTTACTTCGCACTACTCAATGGCGTGAACGTGTCAGACGTCAGACTTTAGCACTGATCGAGAAGAACTTCCTCTTGTTTCTCAGATCACCATGGGCAACTCTCTTTCGCGCATTGATTCTGCCAATATTCTTCACCGCAATAATCTGTTCCGGTGGGAAATTCTCCAATGCTGGATCCACCTCGGAGGCCGGTGGAATTGCCGACTCTTCACAGCAGATCAAAAGTCTGAAGCAAGCGCTGGATGATGTTCCCCTCACGAAACTTGTTCTATGTACGAATGGACTCAATGGAACGGAACTCAATCCAATCATAGAGACTGCGGTACAAGGCATCAGCTTGGACAGGTGGTTTATCACTGACGACGTGGACGACTTGTATTACGATTGTCGACAATACTTGACTGGCATATCCAACTGCTTCGCTGCTGTCATCTTCACCTCAATCAATGCTACCAATGTTGATTATATCATCGCCACCGATAGCGCTAAAAGCTTATTCAGTACCGACTTTGCAAAGCATGAATCCTTGAGCAACGATCGTTTGATGCCATTACAATGGGCTATCGATTCTAGCATTGGGAGCTTCAGTAAGACGACTCCGCCATCAGAACTTCCCTGGTCCGGTCGTTTTGGAGGCCAATCATCGGATTCAAGTTCATTTGATGCAACGTCTTGGTTCATGGTGATTTACTACTTCGTCGCTCCGGCATTTCTCCTTGCTTTGATTGGCGTTGTCTACCATGTCAGTCTATTTGTGGCATCAGAAAGAGAATTGGGAATGACCGAACTTCTAGACGCACAAACATGCACGAAAACACCTCGAATTTTCTCCACCATTGCTTCTTTTGTTGCAATTTACTCTCCAGGATGGATTGTTTGCTCCATTCTCATGACCCAGCTTCTCTTTACGCGTTGCTCGGATGTAATTCTCTTGTTCCTCACACTATTAGCTGGTACATCTCTCACTGTGGTAAGCAAATATTTCCCGTTATAACATCAAAGATTCTTCGGGGTCCAGACTTGAGGGACGTAATTCAAGAGCCACTTCTTTTGAATGCAACCTTCAAAACACATATTTCCAGCTCCATAATCTTTGCTAACATAATCGCAGTGGTCAATGTTCTTATCCTCATTGTTCAGAAAAGCTCAGCTGGCAGGACTTTATGCTTCCATTCTCACATTCACGCTAGCCTTCTGCACTGTAGCGTTCGTGTTCAGTGACACCCCAGCCTATACCATGATCTCAATACTAAGTATCATATTTCCTCCATACACATACTCAACTCTCATCGCAGACATTGCGCGGGCCGAGGACCGTCTCGCCAGCTTTTCGCTCCTGAAGTTCACTGTGTCCACCACCGCCACCTCTGATAGTCAACGTCTCGCTCCACAAGTCACTGGCTACCTGTATATCGTATTCTTCTTCGCCCAAATTGCGATTTACACCGCTGCATGCTTTGCAGTCGAACACTATAAATGGAGCGTGAAAAGAACCTACGATGAGATCGATTCATCTAGTGACATTGCCGTGCGGTGCACCGAGCTTTCAAAGACTTTCCAAGCAAGCCGTCGATGGTACTGGCCATGGAGCACTGTGGGAACCAGCCATCTAGCTGTAAACAGTTTAAATCTTGAATTGAAGACAGGTTCAGTCAACTTTCTGCTCGGGCCAAATGGAGGAGGTAAAACGACGACGCTGAAATGTATCGCGGGTATTATACCTGCGGACAAAACTTCTCGACTAGAGATCAATCAGAATGCCACATTTTCTGGTGTCTGCCCCCAGCATAATGTAAATATCACCCCTTTCAGTTATGCGCCGAGTTAACATTTGTAGGTTTTCTGGGAGAGACTGACGGTTGCCGAGCACGTCAGAATTTGGAGAAAGATTAAAACTGGAACACCTGCGGTTGGAGGCGAAGATGATGTGCTCATGGAGTGCGATATCTTGAGCAAATCGAATCAAGCTCCAGAGACATTATCTGGAGGCCAGCAAAGGAAGCTGCAGCTTGCCATTGCATTTGTGGGAGGTTCTACAATGTGCTTTATTGATGAGGCTTCCAGCGGCTTGGTAAATACAGCTAATTTAGAGTCTCGACCACTGCTGACAGATTCTAGGATCCTCTCTCAAGACGCAATATCTGGAACATTATTTCCAATAGTCACTCGCGCCGTACCATCTTGATAACTACGCATTTTCTTGACGAGGTAAAGAATAACCCCGAACCTCATTTTACTTACGATGCTAATTATTCTCAGGCTGATATTCTTGCGGATAACATCTCAATCATTTACAAAGGAGGACTTGTGTGCACCGGCACTCCCACTTCACTGAAATCCAACTACGGACTGAACCTCGAGATCCGCCAGGTTGCGACAGAAAATGATGAAGGCTATGAAGAAGAAGAGGAAGATGAAGAAAACAAAATGCCTACTTGGACCGTGAAGACTTCTACTGAAGCAACAAAGAAAATTCTCGAATTGGAAGAGCTATCAGGTGGTTTATACTCAGTTACCTTCCCGACGCTAGAGCAAGTCTTTTTGAACGTCACCAATTCGTCGCTGATTGATGGCAATGGCAACGGAGATGCAACATCCAGCGATCAGATATCTAGACAGGATACTGAGCTCGAAGAACTGAATGCAGGAAATGTAGAGGGGATAACCCTTGAAGTTGGGAAGCAAACCACGCTATCTCACCAAGTAAGTTGCTAATTTGTCGGCCTAATTCCCATACTAACTATATTTAAGATTCTCGCAATCCTGAAAAAACGCTACCTTCTAACACGGCGCAGTTGGATGGGTTATGGTATCGCTCTCGCAATCCCAATTATCATTGCTGGTGCACTAGCTGGCGAGTTTGCCAAATTCAATACCTTTGATCCATGCACACATAGAATGGATGTTACCATGCGAAATGCAAGCATAGAAGAGGCAATGTCTTTGAGAGATAGTCTTGGTACTTTCGATGTTATTGGCCCTTTAGATTCCCCTGATTTCTACAGCGCTGAGGACCTTGCATATTATAAAATTTCTAGCGTTGCTGGACCACCGGCTGCTTTTGATGGTGAAGTTCAAAATACAATTTATGTCGAGAACATGGGACAATATTTCTCGCCATTTGAGCTTGAACGAGAAGGGATCACAGGAGAACAAAAGGCTCTAGCTACTCGTGGCAGTGCATCTTCACTCACAGACATGGTCACCATCATCAAAGATAACCATGGTGAGCCAGCATTTGGTGTTTTTGCTGCTGACTCGGCCGATATCACGCTCGTTCATCGAATGTCTCCAGAATACTCCATGGCAGGTATGAATATCATCGCAAATCGACTTGCGAACTCCTCGGCACAAACTGGAACGGCAAGGCAGATCAAGACCTCGTTCCGCAAATTCCGACGCGTCAAGTTTGAGCCCGACTCTTTGTCAATTCCCCTCTTAGTTTTCGTAACACTTGGGCTCATATGTAGCACAAGTGTCAGCATCATGTATCCGGTATTCGAGAGGATCAACAACGTCAGAGCTTTGCAGTATTCGAATTCTGTCTCGGTAAGTTTATCCAACGAAATGAACATAGTGTGCGTTTTTCTGACATCAAAATAGTCTGCAGCACTATGGATGGCCTACCTGATCTTTGATATGCACATTGGACTCATCACGTCTGTCGTAACATGGGCAATCATATTCGCGGGCGGAAATAGCCGGATCTGGTATGAATCAACATTCATCCTCTTCGCAATGCTGCTATTCTGCATTGCGACTTATCTAGGTCTTTATATCTGCTCTTTATTCCTCAGAAAAGCTGCGTTTGCAGTCGCTGTTGGCGTGCATATTATGCTGATGTTGGTTTATCTCATCGCAGTAAGTGCCCTCCCTCCGATAATTTTGAATAGTCCTAACCAAAAAAAAGTATGTCATCAATGATTCCAAGGAACCTCTGAATTCATACGACATAACCGTTGATATTCAAGGTGTACTTGGTCTCACCTCGCCAGCAGCCAACCTACTACGAACATTCTTCGTAGCAACCGATAACTTCGGCATCACCTGCGGCGAGACAGGGTGGTATGATCTGCATCCCATAGCATTTCAACTATATGGTGGTGTCTACATTAATCTGATTCTTCAGATCATGTTCTGTGCTCTTGTGCTTGCATATATCGAAACTGGAAGCTCAGCATGGTTTTCCAAGTTTCTTCCAAAGAGGAAGATGCCAGCGACTCAAGCACAATTAGACTTTGGTATGGAGGGAAGAGAGTCTCCAAACTTCGCGCCAGAGCAGGATGGTGATATTCCCCTGAAGCCTCTCAAGGGAAAGACCAGTATACCTGTCCTCGTCGTCTCCAAGATAACCAAATTCTTCAAGTCACTGCTAGCAGTACAAGAAATATCTCTCTCCATCTCCACGAATGAAACACTGGCACTTCTCGGTGCCAACGGTGCTGGAAAAACAACAACCATCAACATGATCCGTGGTCTCATCACTCCTAATCATGGTACCATAACCATAGATGGTATCAATGTTCTCGCTTCGCCCCAACAAGCACGAATCCATACTGGCGTTTGCCCTCAAGATGACGCAATTGATGAGCTCACCGTACGCCAAACATTAAGCTTCTACGCTAGTATTAAAGGTCTGCGGGACGTCAAAGCGAATGTAGACGGCGTGATGCGCGCATTCGGCATAACAAGCTTCGCCGACCGTCTCATTACCAAGCTATCAGGTGGCACAAGAAGGAAAGTCATGGTCGCGATTGCCATCCTTGGGAATCCGCGATTGCTGCTACTGGACGAGCCTTCTACCGGGCAAGATGCCGGTGCAAAACGTGTTTTGTGGAAGATCTTGCGTTCGCTGAGTAATGATCGCGCGATTTTGATTACCACGCATAGTATGGAGGAGACGGAAGCGTTGGCTACGAAAGTGGCCATTGTAGACAAGAAAATGCTCGCTTCGGGCACGACGTCGCAGTTACGATCGCGGTTTGGAGGATTCTATCGCTTGCGGGCGGCGTATGAGGTTGGGAGTGAGATGGAATTGGAGGCGGCTCTTGGGGTTATGTTTGGAACGCAAGTGCGGAATCTCAAGTGTGCGTTTGGCGAGGTGGAGTTTGAGCTGCCGTATGAGAGGAAGATGATTGGGAGGATTATGCTGAGTATGGAGAGTTTGATGGTGAGTAAGGAGGGGGTGCTTGGGATTGAGAGGACGATGAGTGGGCAGGGCTTGTCGGAAAATAGCACGAAGGATATGCCGAAGATGTTGAGGGACTATACGATTTTGGAGCCGTCCATGGATGATGTTTTCTTGAATGTTTGTAAAGAGGCGGAGATTGGAATCTTGTAGATAATTGTGAGATTCTTTGTAGAGAGAAGCAATTTCGAGTCTACACCTATAATAAATAAGATACCCTAACTATACCCAATTTCAAAAATCGAGGCTGTTATTAATTGAGGAGAGGATTCAAACTGATTGATATAAGAACTTGGATTGTCAGATGCGACCTACTTACTAAACGTTTTTCAACCACCCAATGATTTTCACCATCTTCTCTTCTTCATTCTATACCGAACAAATCAATAACAGAAGTATACATCGAAAGTTCCAGCATAGCGAACTTCCACCAGTTCCCAGTCCATTACGTGAGCATGATCAAAATTTGCTTTTTAGGGAATAACATGTGTGTTCTGTTTATTTTGAAGTTCTTGTGGATTTATTTAGTACGCTCGAGTTCTTTCAATTGAAAACATTCATATCTATCTATTTTTAGAATGTTTACTCCTCGCCTCGCTGATCACTCCTTCTCTTCTCCTAGTGTTCCGCATCCCGTCAATCCATCAACACGACCACTCTTTCTTGGGGAATTAGGGTAAGGTGAGGTATTTTAGCATTCAGGTATATTCCGTTCAACAATACCAACAGCAATAAGACTACACACTGTTGAAATCTTGTAACCGTATTTGGCAACACGGCTCTAGTACATCTCACTCTTCTGTAAGTTCTCAGGGGGAAAAAAGGAGACCATTGTGATTCGACTAAAATTGGCAGACAAGAGTAAGCAAACTGAATCGCTACCACTCCCAGAAAGTCTTAGGCTCGCCAAGCCCGCCAACTTGATTCGTTACTTAGATTCATACAGTACTCTAGAATCCATCGTTAGCCGAAGCGAATTCGAGTTCCACCTCGCTAATCATTCCGACTGGAACAGTCCTCCCTACGACGGTATCAAGCAATGTATATACCTACCCGTGTACAGTAGCACCAAGCAGCTTCTCCTGCATTAACTGTGCTTCAAGCACTTCTAGTAAGTTTATTCGTCGCAGTCAGGTGTCTTCACCACTTAGAAATGCCTTTGCTGAACGAAATATCCACTCTCAATAGTTGCATCTGCAGTCATCACACCGCGGCCTCTCGCTGTCGGCGAAACTGTAAATTGTACGCAATGGGCATGTCTGCAGCAGTCACCACAACATACTGGCAGTGCAGCTGCAGTTTCAACGCCTTCTCTAGTGTAGACTGGCATTGTCTCAGATTGCGATCAATTTTATGAGGTTGAGAGATGAACGATTTGTCTGAGATTGTCGTTGGAAAGTATGGAATAACACTTGATGACTTTTACTCTTGGGATCCTGCGATCGGGAGCTCGTGCCAATTTTTGGAGTGAATATATATGTGAGTGATGAGATTTCTTAGAGAACGAGCCATAGTCCTAAGAATGATTCTTTAATACTATGTGCTTATTTAGCTTCATCTTATAATTCATATAACAAAATGTATTATGTTGCTCATATGATTACTGTTTAATTGTGAAACCAAGTCAGCTTCCCTCTAACATCTAAATCATTATATGCTCATGGGCTGCAGTATTAAAATCTTCTATTAAGTATGTACCATTCCGTAATATTTCTGTACTCAGATTATCATTTGGTTATGATGATCCCGGTTCCTGTCGGTCTTCGTGTAGCTGTTGTTTCACATACCAAAACCTTCATCCCGAGTAACAGCACCCGAAGTGAAATCGCTCAATGCCCATCTTCTGTATCAGTGCATTGCCGTTTAATCTGGCCCCGAATGGATTTTCTTTGTCGCCATAGATGAATCCGTTTGCTTGGTCGTCCACACATTGGTACCGCATTGGAGTGTGTCGCATACTTGATCCGTGGACATGGATTATGAGCTTGGGTCTTTCGTCAGCAGCTCGGCCACGCCAATCAAGAGTATCGCGTATATCATGGAGGATATCGCGGTAGTTTCCACGATCACCAACGAATTCTAAAAAACTTAATTCGACGAATCGTAGTGTTGTCGGAAGCGCACCGAGCAGGGAAAGCAGATCAGGTCCGTCTACGATGGAATTTGAAAGACCAAAATATTGGAGCTTCCGCCATCGATCAACCGGGAAGATGGTCTGAAGTGGAATGCGGTTTTGCTCAAAATCAGGATAGATCTGACCGTAATCGGCCGCTATTCGGAGACTGACATGCTCTAAATCAGGCGCTGCCTCGAACATTCTTTTCAAGTGACCACTACGAAAACTGGACCAGTCGTCATAATACTGCCCATCAGCAAGCAGGGCAAGATCTATACGACGGAAGCCTGGCTGTTGAATTAGATGAACAAGATTGTTATACTCTTCACATGGCTCATCAAAGATACGACAACTCAGTCCTGTTTCGAGTTCTCTGACATCGATGATTAGCTCTAAGATGTGGTGGTCATTCCGTCCAGCAAGTACGTTGGTGATAATACAAAACCCTCGCCATTGTTTCTTAGCAGTTTTATCATTCCATGGAGGTAATATATATATTTCTAGTGGCCCAGAAGATGGCCAACCACGTGGTATTGGATAGTTGAAACCTTTTGGAAAAGATTTTATCATAGGCGTTTCGTAAAGTGGTCGATCCAAACTACCATGAGCGGCGGGTGTAATGGTAATTTTTTGTAGTGACTGAAAGCGCTCCAAGACATACTTCAATGCATCAATATCTGCCCCAGACTCCAGGACTTCTTCCTGCTGCTCTAACAGCGTCTCATAGTAATTCCATGATTCGGAAAATGGCAAAAACTCTCGTGTCTTTGGCCTTTTTTTGTCTCTTTTGAGATTTTTCAAATTCTCAATGTTGTTTTTGCAAGCTCGTACAAACCAGGTGGGAGGGTCGTCTTCCGGCCGAGGAGGTTCTTCTAGCATACGAATTGCTTCATTTGGCCTCGCTAGTTCGTGGACAAGTAGAGCATCATCCCATATGATCTCTTGAACTCCTTTGCGAAACTTTTCGTTATCAGCAATTGCTCGTGCAACTTCAATATTTTGCGGATTAGCAGACAAGAAGACCCTGTCAAAACGAAGAAGAACTTCCTCGCCCAGAGCTTTGTATGTCAGACGAAGGCTCTTGAGATCGGGATTAGGTAGGTAAGAGACGATAGCAGTGAGAAGTTCAGGGACAAGAAGCACGAGATTTGATTTGGATAACGGGTTGGACATGATGGCTGCAATCGCTGAGAGATTGGTTAATTCATTTCGGAGTGAAGAGGGAAGGAAGGTGATTGGCTTTGGATTGATTGATTGATTGATTGATTACGCAGGTAATATTGGATTGCCCCAGAGGACGCTGAGCCCTACTAGGAAATAAAGAGTATCTGATTATATTTCGAACTCGCACTTGAGAAAAATCAAAATATAGAAATAGTCTCAACATTTATTTGGACATTTTTAAAAAGAAAACAAAAACAGAATCGCGGTCTTAAAGGGGGCTGCTTGATTTGGTGCAAATGAAACTGTCCAATTGGCTACCGCTCAATCTACGCTCCCTCCCTCTGGAGAAAGAGCCTCGATATTATTGTTATACAGCATATCTTTTTATCTTTATTCTTTTTCTTCTTTCGGTCTCTCGTTCTCTCCATCTTCCCAGTCCCCGCATAGATACATACATACATACATACACTCTTTCACCAGAAATTACTCATACACAAGCAAATCCACCCCACATCATACCCCGCTCCAGCAAAACCAACCAACCCTCTCTGTCTTTCACCTCCAAAACAGCACCACCCCAAACTCCTCCTCACTCCTTCCTCCCTTTTCCACCCCTCCAGAAAACACGACCAGCAAAAAAATAAACCAAACACAAAAAGAAATCCAAAGACATATTTTCCGAATCCGGGAATCGAACCCGGGGCTACTCGGTACCATATCATAAGATAATGAAAGCGAGTTATGTTAACCCCTACACTAATTCGGATGGATGTTTGATGAAGATGCGACTCATTTATACATATATATTTAGCACTCAACAATAATGAGAAGGAAAGGTGTGTGACAAAACGACGACGACGACGATGATGATGATGATGATGGTAATGTAGTCAAAGAAGAAAGAAGCACCGAAGAGATATAACGATAAATACAAGAATAATGAATGTATAGTAAACCCAGAGAGATTTAGAAATGCAGAGTTGAATCAATCAATCAATAAGGCGTCAAGTCTCTCTTTTCTCAAAAGTCTCCCTTCGTATATAAACGACAAATACCTCTATCTATATACATCTACATCTACATCGCCATTCACAGCATAGCGAACTTCAACTAGATACTCCTGCACTAGAAAGAAAGAAATAAACATGATTCGTAAAATCTGATAAATCTCCAGACCCTCACACACTCACTCATACAAATACATATACGTATACGTATAAGAGAAAAAAATACATATTCTCCCTATCTCATCTCTATATAAACCAGATAGATAGATAGATAAATAAAGAACCTCAACCAAATCTCTCTCGCCCAGGAAATAATACTCACAAGAATCGCTAAATCCGACTCTCACCCCCCAGCTCCCTACATCTTTTTCACATCCATCCATTCATCGATCCATCCATTATCCTTTCCACGACAGACAGATACAAATACATACACTTATACATCCACATCCACACAAATAAACACATAAACATGGAAGCCCAATGTATACCAAGTGAAAACTAACTCCAATGACCCATAGTCTATTCTATTCTATTCAAGAAGAAAAAGTCATTCTCAAGTAATGTCATGTCATACCAAGACCCGAATGAAATGCCATTTCCTCTTCCCTGTTTCCATTCCCTTCCCAACCCATTCATAATGATCATTTTCCCTTCCCCTTATAATTCGGTTGCCTTTCATAAGCATTCGGACTTCTTTTCCTCTCTTTACCCTTTCCCTTTCCCTTCCCATGTCCACATCCATCTCCATGATCATGATCATGTCCATGTCCATGTCCACCTCCTTTCCCTCCACCCCCAGAAGGTTTTGCACCCCCGTCATCATCATCACTACTACTATCATCGCTATCACTCGAACTTTCATCCGAGGATTCATCGATGGGTCGAGGAGCATGGTATATACAACAAACTATTTCAATGTTAGTTCACCATTCCAAGAAAACACATCAACCTTTTAAATCCCCCTTCTTCCCATTCTTCTCTCAAGCAAAATCCCCAATTCACAACCCCCAAATACTCCAAAACACAAAACAAGAAGATGGAAGCCAAATACCTTTACTCTTCTTCCTCCCCAACCCTTCATTATCCACCACATCTTCCGCCCACTGAATCCTCCTTCCCCTTCCTAAACCCGTTGCTCCATCCACACTACTTTCACTTTCTGTATTCGGCGCACCTCTCAAACGTAAAACCGGTGTATTGGTGTTCGATTGTGATTGCGTGATTGTTAAACTTCCGCGATTCTGTGGAGCCGTTTGTGCTTGTCCTTGAAGCCGGGTTTGTGTTCGGCCGACTGGAGGGGTAGAAGTTGACGCCATTGTTATGGCGGGGTCGATGAATTATTTGGAAGAAAATCTATATGCGTGGAAGACTGAATATCGGGACAGATCAGAGTAGGTAGACAGGTAGGTAAACGTATTCCGCTGATGGTGAAGAGAGTGGTTCAAATATATGTTGTTCGCAGAAATCTTCTGGTTTCTTCTCCCTTTTATTCCTTCTGCGTCTTTACAACCACTTCTCGCAATAAATATCGCAATAAACCCACTTCGCCAATTCTCGAAATCTTTTCTCTTTGAATCTCCCAGAAATCTCTAGATTCTCGCAAATCTGATCCCGTCACCCAGTATTCGATAATCTTCCTTATCCCAAGATATTTATCTAAATTCACGTCCGCGTCTTCTTATCGTTTGGTATCGTGTCGTATCGTGGCGTATCGAATCGAATCGTATTCCACCAAATCACACTCCGTCGTATCCCTCACCAAATGAATCTTCCTCGCAGAAACTAGAATCTCAGAACTAGACGCAGACCGAGATGCAAACGTAGAATCTCGTCCAATTTCTTCCCAGTCTCTCACAAGTCCTCTTCAAAATCCACGACACAAATCTCTCTATGCCGTATAATGCTTTCACTCTTTCCTTCGTCTTTGTCTTTGTCTTTTATCTTTAGATTCGAGATTCGGATTCGAAAAGTATGTGACGAGATCAAGTCCTCGAGAAACAACCGTTCCCTTCAAATCTCCCCTAAAACAAAAAGTAAACCACAAACTTCCCAACTCAAAAAGAATCTAAATCTGAATCTTGATCCTAATCCCAATCTTCAGCCCACATATGCAAATCTCTGATAAATCACAAACTCAAACTCAAATTCAAATTCAAATTCAAATTTTAAAATCTAAACTTTATCCTCTTGAGACTTCTATCATGTCATGTCATGTCATGTTATGTCATGTCAATCAACCAGTAACCTTAATATAAATTATTCATCAACCCCTCCCCTCCTATTAAATATCCGAGGCTAAGGCCAAGGCTGAGGCTGAGGCTGAGACGAGGCTGCATTGCTGACAGCATTACTTAGCCATGTGGCTAGCTATCTGTGGCGTCACGATCCAGCACAACACACTCACACGCTGTACGAAAAACCCAGCGCACTTGAAAAATGCTCTCTTTTAGAATTATATATCAAATCAACATATCAATATGTGAATCGAAAAACGATAGAAATGATAGAACAATATAAAATTCAATTCTGTTAATCAATGATTTTAGAAAATATTGAAATATAAGTATTCGTAGTAGGTTCTTCGAATTTAAGTGGTTCAGTATGTCTGTCGGTTTTTTTGTCCAACATGCATATATATGTAATACTCTTTCTCCCCTCAGAATAACCCCCCCTTTTTCTTAACAATTCCAATTCCAATCTCCAATCTCAAAACTCTTTCTCCCAACACCCAACACCTACCACTCAATTCCACACTACCCAATCCATCTACTTCCTCGCTCCTCCCTCCTCCCTCCAAAAACCCCTCTAACTTCCATCCAGCTACTTTCTACATTCAATTTCTCCTTCTTCCTTCTTCTCTCCCTCTCTCTCGCTTATACAATCGACAAATAACCTTAAACAGAATAGAATAGAGTCAGTCTTATTTAATTTACTCAACCCCAGATACCTACCTACCTACCTACCTACCTACCTATCTACCTCGATCGATTTCAAGAATCCAGACCACACTACACTACACTACACTACACTGGACTTCCCTTTCCCAAAAAGATCCTAACCAGCACAAGAAACCAGAGGACTTTAGCATGCTGAGTATCTAGACGACCACACTGGGACTATACCGAACCGCACTATACTGAATCCAGTCCCATCCACGATTATGATTAAGTTCCATGATATGATATGATATGATAAGATAATAAGTACATTTGATATCATAACTATGCAGAAGTATAATAAATAACGTAAAGAAACAAACAAATAAATGAATGAATGCGCCGAGGAGAAAACGAGAAAAAGAGAGATAGAGAGAAAGAAAAAGGTAGACTATTATAAGTTAGACAATTAATCCCTTAAATCTAAATGCTAAATCTAAATCCAATAACAAAAAAAAAGAGAGAGATACCCAGATATTCTATTTCAAATACTCATTCTCAAGTACCCAATTCAATAAATGAAGAAATAAAAGCTCTTTATTTATTTCATTCCATTCCATTCTAATCGAATCCCTTTATTCATCCAACCAGAAATTACATACTACATACATACATACACACATACATTCGATACACTCTGGAGCGATTTCTGTATTATTAATATAATATTCACGTGAAGAGTAAGTAAACCTCGAAAGATCTAGATTGTATGTCCAGTCTACAAACTAATAATATACCTCCCATGAACTGAGTCCCAAACTCAATATATTCATTACTCATGACGCATCATCATAGCCCATCATTATCATTCATCGCTCATGATGCAAACTCTCATCTACAACCCACTCTCACAAAACTAACCACCCAACCACCACCACCCCCAGACCCAACATCCCTCCTCTCTCTCCGCCAACCCTAACCCTTCCCCCCATCCCCGGCACCTCTTTCTGAAGCACCTTTGTAATCGTAGCCGTCGCCTCCACACTCACACTCTCACAACTAACCGTTCCACAAGCCCATCCACTCGGACAACAATCACCTCCCAAACTAGCCGCACAACTCGTCCAACCCGTTGCACATGCTCCTGTAGCCGAAGTAATTGTTGCTGCTGATCCCACCGGAACCGCTACTGTAATTCCACTACTAATAATTGTCGTTGATGATGTTGCTGGACAAGATGTCGTATCGCAATTTCTCCCCGTTCTACAACATCCTCCTTGATAATGTGCTGAGCAAGCATAAAACCCCGTTGGACATGTATCTTGAGTAATTGAAGAAGCCGTTGTAATAGTAGAAGAATCACCAGTAGGACGAACTGGAACGACACCAGAAGCAGAAGTAGTTGTAGTAGTGCTAACATCCTCCGAACTTCGAGAGACCGTACTCGATACACTTGAGGATCGTGTACTCGTAATCGTAGTTATCTGAGTCGTAGTCGTTGGCGTCGACGAAATAACCGTAAAAGTTTGCGTGGTGGTAATGACCACCACAAGTGATGGATTGATCACACATCCAATCGAAGCACATACATAATTAGGGATACAACAGCCTCCTCCCACATCAGCCGCACAAGGGGTATTTGGCGAAGCGCAATTCGTAATGGTTCCTCCACAATTTCCTCCACTAGGACAACATCCTACAGGTCCCAACCCAGTATCTGTGATCTGAAAACACGTTTCGTCAGTTGCGCAACAACTATTTGGATATCCAATTGATGAACAATTCGACGTTCCCGTAGGACACTTAAAATCTCTTTTCTCCAGTAAAGCCAACGCAGCAGCCGAATTCTCTTTACGAGCTCGAATTTCTTCATAATCCAAGAATCCCGAATGATCTTCCGTATGCAAGGCAAACGGTGCTCGAAACGCGATAGGAATTGATGAATTTGCAAATGATCGAGCCTCCTCCTTCAAATCTCTTTCCCTCAAAACCTTATCCCCATCCAAACTGATGTGTGTCTCCTCATTTCCAAATCTCCAATATTCCATATAGAATTTTTCTCCCTCATCCTCACTCATTTTAAGGATCCCAACTGGACTTTTCGCAACCAATACATCTTCTCTCTCCAACCCCTCATCTCTCTTGCTACCCGCAGATCCATAAATCCAATCCTTAACATGTGTCGTCCAATCACGAGGCCATGAAGCCAATAATCGATTGTTCTCACCATCAATCGCGTGTACCGAATTCGTCTGCGAAACCAACAATATCAAAATCGAAGTCGGAAGACCTAAAATCTTCGCCGAGAGACGCATTTTGAGAATTGCTTATCCAGCCCAGCTCCGATCTAAATTGATAGCGGGGTGGAGACCAATTGATGTCAAGACTAGGATAAGCTTTCGAGAGCTTGAAGAGCTATTGTGTAGATCAAGATGCAATGCAGTAATGCAACAAATCCTTAACAACTCCAACGACGAATGAGAAGAAGAGGATTATGCAAGTAATAAAAGTATGAGCAGGTAGTATCGCAGTAGAAAGAGAAAGGGAAGGAAAGAAAGTTTTCCTAAATGCAAGTGAGAAACGAGGCTGGGATGGGAACCAAGAGGTAACACGGATTGATCGCCCACAGGATCTAAGTAGATGATAAAAAATCTCCGGTGGCTGGGATGCGAATTTATGGATAAGGATAGCAGCAGACACACATGCAAACGCAGCACAAACATACAATGTAAAGCTTTCGGTATTCGAGTATATACATGACTACATAACACAACCCCTTTGACCCTTCACAAAAATCCATGCATCGACTTCCCTCTCTCCCAAGCTACCAGAGTAACTCTATAACCAGCAAAGAAGAACACAGCATCATACAATACAATACACAGCAAACCATCCATCCATCCCTCGCCAAAAGCACAAGTGATAAATCATGAATGATAAACCCAAACCCCAAACCCCAAAACACAATCCATAATCTATAAATCCCATCCCGTCCCAGCTAACCACGAGGAGATCATCATCACCCCACCTCACTGGCACCATGAAACATAGCTTTCTACTAATCTCCCAATTCCCATCTCATCTCATCCCTCTTCCTCCCGGTGAGTCCAGCCCAGTCCAGTCCAGCCAAGCCAAGCCAAGCCCAGCCCAGCCAAACCCTGCCCGCATACAAAAACCATAAATACCATGAATACCATACCTAACTATTACAAATACCACAAACCCCTCACTCAACCACCCCGAGCCCCAAAACCCCAATCTAATAATTTCCCAAATTTATTCTCCCATCAACCACCAATCCAATAATACATAGGTAATACAATTACAATTCCGAATCCGACAACTTTATAGTTAAAACATTTAAAAATTTACAATTGATCACACACATCTATCTACTCGTATCTCTTGCAACAAATTTATAATTTTTTTTCCCCCCAAATTTTGATTGAATTAATTATAATTAAAATAGTAGCATTGTAAAAAAAAAATAAAAAAAACGTGTTGATTTTAGCGGGGTTGGTTTGGGCGTCCTTATGATGATATGATTGGGTAAATTAACCTTAATAAGGTTAAGGTTACCTAGGTAATAAGGTAAGCTTTATATCTAACTATCATAACTAGATATACAATTATATTCATACAACTATATTCATATCCATACACATACTCATACTCACCTACCTCTTCACCACCAACGACATCAAGAAGTAATAAATAGACACATCTGAAAGCCAGTATCGAGCCAGCTCAATCATCAATTCTCCATTCCATTCCATTCCATTCAACTCCAGTCTCCTTTTCTCCTTTTCCCTCAGACGTGTACAGTTTACCAAAAACTCCACATCCTCTCCTCCACTCCTCCACCCCTCACCCCTCACCTCAAAAGAAGCCCTCCATGCCCCGCACAGACGAAGCCGCCTCCTTCTACCACGCCGTCTACAGCGCAATCCAAGAGATTCCCTACGGAAAAGTAACTACCTATGGACACATCGCGCGATTAATCGGGATGCGTATGTTCTTTTTTCTTTTCTTCTTTTTCTTTTCTTTCCTTTTTTCCTTCTTTTAATATCTATTCCCCATTTTCATTCTGGACTTTATATATATATACATATATATATATATACACAGAAAGAGAGAAAGAGATCCAGACCAATCCATAAATAAATAAACCGATACAAACAAACACACAAACCAAAAACTAATCCGCTCCCTTCCCCCCTCCCACAGCCCACCGACCCCGCCAAGTAGGAATCTGTCTCAAGCATTTGCCCGCCTCTCCCACCGACTCTTCAACTTCAACTTCCACCTCTACCCACCCCTTCCATAATGCCAATGTACCGTGGCAACGAGTCATCAATGCTAAGGGGGGGATAAGTCCACGGTATGTATCTTCCTTTTTCTATCCACCATCTCCCTCAAATTCCCTCTATTCCCCACTCACCATCTCCTCCTCCCCTCCCCTCCCCTCCTCCGCCCTCCACCATGTCTTCCCCTCACCAACTCCCCTCCAGAGCCCACCCCTCCGGCGCCCAAAACCAAGCCGCTATTCTGCGCAGTGAAGGAATCGAAGTAACGAATGGTTCTCGTACGTATCTCTTCCCTCTTCCCTCTTCCCTCTTCCCTCTTCCCTCTTCCCTCTTCCCTCTTCCCTCTTCCCTCTTCCCTCCCATCCACAACCTCACTAACCCACTAGTCAACACCCTCCTCGTCTCTCTACCCACCTACGGCTGGTTTCCGCGTCAGCTACCTAGCGAAGAAGCTGCTGGGTTAGATCCACCGATTAATTCGGATTCGGATACCGATTCGGATTTGGATGCGGATGCGGAGGAATGATGCGGAAGAATGATTATTTTATTTGCTCGCTTGCTGATTTGTTTGTTCGCCACCTCTATGTATATATCACCACTTACCAAATCAGATCAAGGGAGGTCAGAATTGAAAAGTAGGCATGGCGCTGAGTATAATATTGAGTAACTGAAATCATGGTTAAAACTGGAAACGTTATTAAAGTCAAGTACATCGTCTCACATCACATCAAATCAAAATCAAAAATTGTTGATGGAATAGTGTTTATGCATAAGATCTAAAGCTATGTAGGATACATAACCACCATGACAGTAGAATAGTATAATCCACTACCCCATCAACAAAAAAATTCTTGATAATTCATTTATTCCTCCATCATATCTCAATGTATACATTTTCATCAAGCCATCTCTCATAAGATGGAATCCTGCATCGCATCTGCTATTCTGGCCAGCTCACCAAATGCTTAATGAATGATTATTTCACTGAAGATAAAAACATTCCATGCAGATGGTTCCCTTCCTTCCACCCCACTGTACAGTTGGATTGTGAGTTGTCCAATAAACTTAATAGCAGTCGAATCCATCAATTTGGCCGAATCTTCTGATACAAATATCAGATATACATCTCAAAGGCAGTATATAATTCTCCATACTACACAGCTAAGCAAAAAATAAATTTGTACCAATGAACCACCATTGATTTGAGATCAAACGGGTGGGATGGATCCAATTGCTTTGATCTCTGGATTATTGATGCCAATGATCCAAATAAGGTCTAATGAACTATACTGATGCAATCACTATAAAGATGCGACAAATAAAGATCATAGACTTGATGCTGTTCTCCTCCATATTGTCAAAATGCATGATGCTAAAGCATCGACGTGATGAATATATTCCCCAAAGTCAGAGCATCTTCGCTCATTTACTCTCATCAGCTCCAGGATTGGTTTGAGCTTGAGGGCCAGTTGGGACTTGGTTGTTGGGTGGGCCATGTGGGTGTTGGTTGTGTCGGAAATTTTGTTTGTTGCCATTGAAATCCGGGTTATACTGATTTCTTGGACCCCCTTGAAGATTTTGGGGGCTTGTAGCATATTGGTTAGGTGCTCCATAAGCACCACCTCGCATTGGCACTGTTGATATATTAGAATCGATTGCACCATGTCTTAAACTTACAAACTTACTTTGATTTGGGATTGGTTGAGGGAAGACGGGTGTTCCATATTGAGGGACTGGGCTCATACCATACATAGGTTGTGGATGACCTTGTTGAGAACCTTGATTCATCATCATTGGAGCACCTCGACCAGGACTTGGATAACCTCCATTTGGCATAGCTGGAGGATGTCCATTATTTGGTGGCATGAATTGACCTTGTGCTGGTGGGTACATCATTTGTGGACCAGGCCCCATTGTTTGTGGAGGCATGAATCCACCTGCAGGGTTGGCCATCATAATTGGTTGACCCATATGACCTTGTTGTGGCATAAATTGATGAGTTTGAGAAAGGGATCTGAATGGTGGCATTTGAGGTGCACCAGGGTAGGAAACCATCTGTGGGTTGTAAGCTAATTGTGCATTTCCGCCCATTGGAGAATGGAAGGCTGCCATTGGAAGCTGTTGCATTCTTGGTGATGAAAAGGATTGTGCAGAATGCGATGGCATCATACGCAATTCATCAGCATTGAATGTTGGGGCGGGATGACCCATCTGAGCTCCATGCATGTTGATAGGTGGTTGACGTGGGGATTGCCTAGCATTAATGTTGTGAACTCCAGATTGAAGATGGAATGGCAATTGATGTTGATGTGGTACTTGTGGAGCTGCTTGTGGTAGGTGAGGCTCCGATACAACTGGTGTGGTAGTAGGGAATGGGGCCTTGTCAAAGATTTGCTTATAAGACTCCGTAGGTGCATCGCCAGCAGTAAGTTTCCATAGTAAATGAGTATCATAAGCTGGCTTCAACCCACCATTTGCTATCCAATTCTTCCCCTCTCCTGGCTTAAGGGTCTTGATGAGCTCCATTGCATCATATTTGCCCTTGATTGAAGGACGAGCACCCTTTGCCATTGGCTTACGGCGAATCAAGGAACGTGCGACGGGTGTCGTTGAAGCCTCTGGAGCATTAGCTGCTGAACGAGGACTTGAACCACTGCTTGGACCAGCGGGACTAAAGTCTTTTGCGAATGCATTTGGGCGAAATTCACTAACGCTAGCATTCAATCTCGGACCACCTTGAGCACTTGCCACGCCACTTGAACGACGGGAGAAATTTGGATCAGCAGTGTTAGAAGGACCAGTAGGAGGAATTCTGGCTTCATGAGCTGGCATGACATTGGATGGGACTTGAGCTGGTCTATTTTGTTCGAGATTTCTTAATCGCTGGGCCAAATGACCAGCGGTGCCACTTCGGGGCATTGTCTGCTGTGCTTGAACAGGTCGATCACCTCGAGAATTCTGTGTGAAGCTGTGAGTACCTTGGGGATAAGGTCCACGATTAATGTTCTGGCGACCAGATGTAGCGGGTGGTGGCGATGTGGTGTGAGTAGAGGTTGTAGTAGCGGAACGTTGTGCAGCAATTCCATCAGCAGCTTGTGCAATTGGCTTTGCCGAATCAGTAGGATTGAGCTTTGCTTCTTCAGCATTGCGTTGCGCCTTCTCTTGAATCGCCTTTTGCTTTGCTGGATCCTTGGCAATGATAGGAACAAGATCTGATGGAACTGGAGTGTGCAACTTGAAATCATTGGCAAATCTCTTGAGATCATTCAGTTTGATTTGCTTATCATTCTTGATCTTGTTGGCGCGAATTTGTGAAACATTGTTTCTTTGAGTTGCAGCAAAGGTCTTGAAAGCCTTGGAAACATCAGCCTCAACAGTTGCAGTAGCATTTGGCCCGCCCATATGTTTGACTTGTGGAGGGATTGTGCGAGTTGCAGCAGGAGCCACAGTCTTTTTGAGCTCTGGAGTGGGAGTGGCACTTGAATCAGTGGTAGTAGGTGGAGTTGCTACCTCTGGCTTTGTTGACTTTGCGGCTGAGGCTGGTTTTGCCTTATCTGCGGGTTTATCGGCGGGTTTATCGGCGGGTTTATCGGCCTTTGCTCCTGCAAACATGATGGCCGAGTCGACAAGAGTACGGTCTGCCGGAGCGGTGACTGGAGTAGCAACTGGAGTAGCAACTGGAGCAACAACTGGAGCAACAACTGGGGCAGCAACTGGAGCAGCAACTGGAGCAGCAACTGGAGCAGCTGCAGGTGCGCGATCAACAGGAGCACGCTTTCCAGGTGGTTGATATGCACCTTTCGATGCGGTGAGAGGTGGGAAATCCTGCTGTCTACGAACGCCACTGTATCTGCGAATGTGTTAGCAACTACACGCAAGAGGAATCTAGGAAACTCACTTGTCTTCCTCATCAAGTCCATTCTCATTTGATCCGGTGTGGTCCGCAATACGCTCTTCTGCAACATGAGAGTTCATTGCCGTGCTGCGTTCAATTTCTCTTGCCTTTCTATCTGCCTCTGCGACTCTCTGCGAATATTGCGGATGGCTGGTGTTGATCTGGGTTGTGTAGATATTCTCATCGTAGTCTGTCTTCAAGCCAAATCGTCGCTCGTTCTCTGCGAATTGATCCCAAGGAGCAGCTCTTCCTCCTCGACCTGATTCCAAACCACCATCATTATCGGCGGGTTTGTCAGGAACCCATCTTTGCAATACACGCTCTCCTTGGTTTCGGTTGCCAGAAATCGCAGTGTCTGTACGGAAAAAGCTCGAGTTCCCTGAGCAGGTTAGAGTTTGTGATGTCATGGACACAATGTAGAAAGACCAACCATTTTGCGATCTGCCATCAACCTTTCCATTACCATTTCCCCGAGCATCTCCCATGTCTTTTCTTTGCGACGCCATGTTTCCTGATTGCTCTCTATACTTTGTGCCGCCGTTGGGAAGGTCGTTGCCCTTTTTTCCTTGTTGTACCATGTTCAACAACTGACAATCAGATGTATATCAATTCTCGTGGATTTTGTCGTGGTATGTGGATGATCTACGCGGAGAGATATCTGAAGACGAAATAAATTAGCAACCCAATCCATGTGGATGAGATTCAAAGGTGAATGTGAAGGTGAGTGCGTGAGCGTGAGCGTGAGCGTGAGCGAGTGAGGGAGGGAGTGAGTGTGCTTCGGCTTTTGGTTACACAACGCACAATAAATGCGCAAAGCACTCCATCAACCATGCATACAATCGATGACTGAAGGAGAGATAGAAAATCATAGCTGGGGGAGCACGATGGAGGGGAAATGCTCAATACACACCACACAAATGGAAATCTCCAAAACACACCCTTCCTTCGATCTTCTAAAATCGCGCCCAATGTGTGCGTGGTGTCAAGGCTGGAGGATTTGCGAAGAATCTGGGGTTCAATCTGGAGCTGGTCCCAAGTCGAAGATAAAATTCTAATGGAAAAGGAATGTGGTTAGCATACATGCAATGTCATGCACAATTGCAGTAACTAAAGAAGTGAAATTGTGATGTGGTTGTTTGAGTTGATTGCGAAAGCTCCAAGCTTAATCAATCGTGTCAAAAAGAAAGGCTGGGGTTGTTGTAAAAGTGTATTAAGTGCATTTAAGGTATAATGGCCATAATAATAATCACTTAATAAACGTGTGTGCGTGGATGTGTGTATGCGTGTGTAGATTTAAAGAACCGTCGTGTCTCACCTCGGATAGGAAAAAGAATTATGAGAGGAGAGGAGAAGAGAAGAGAAGAGAAGAAAAGAAATCCGATCGGACCAAAAATCAAGAAGACCTCCACTGCTCTCCCTTTCTCAATGACTGAAGTTGGTTACAGTATATCGTAACAGATCAGACACTTGTGGAAAGTTGTGAGTGTTGGGGGGGGAGGGGGGGGGATTTGTGGTGATGGTTCTTTGGATCCTTCAGAAGAGGGGAAATGCTCATAAGAATTTCGGAAGGGGTGTGGTCCGGGTGGAAGAGGGAGTGTCGATAGCGAGGTTTGGCGGGTTCAAGGGCAGATGGTAAAATGATGCACTCAAGCGAACGGGGTGTGGGGGCGTGGGCTATCAAGAAATGGGTGAGTCGGTAGTGAGAAGGCAGCAGGCCGGCAGGGAGCGTGGATGTAGATGTAGATGTAGATGTGGATGTGGATGTGGATGTGGATTCGGGGACTGCAATATCTACGTACCTGAGATGGGTGACGGTAAAGTAGGTCGGTCGGTCGGGAGGTCGAGAGGGAGAATCAATCGGGGGATCGAAAGAAGCGTCGAGAGAGGGGAAGAAATCGGTTTATTCTTTTCTGGCAAAAAGAAGGCTTCACTGTGAGGAAGAGCAAAAGTAAGTAGGCCGGGAGACGGAACAGATCATAATTAAGTAGAATGAACTTCTCGATAGACTAGACTAGAATACGTACCAAGTATCTAGTTCTACGGCGGGTGAAAGAATGAAGTTGGAATCGAGAATGATTAGGTAAGACTTCTCTCGAGAGAGAAAGCAAGGTCAAATAAAATAGAATAAAATAGAATTAGATAAAATAAAAATCAATAAAGAGAGAACGAATCAATTTGGCATCGACGTCTTTTCCTACTGTCTGTGGGTTGAAGAAAGGGAGTTTTTTGCTTGAGGGCTCGTAGATATCTTGGGTGGTACGGTGAATAGGGTGGATGGAGCCTTGGGCGTGTACCTTTCTTGATATGGAAAGCTTTGTTGTCAAGAATAGGAATTCGCCCTTTTCTTATTCACAGTATCGCACGCACGTGTGGTGGCAAGAGAAAAGAGAATACGGGGAGAAGGAGGAGAAGGAGAAGGAGAGGAGGAAAAAGAAGAGCGAAGAGAGCGGAGAGAAGTCCAAAGGAAAAAGAAGTCGAAATCTCAACCTAGAGGATTCATGAAGCTTAATATAATATGATGATACTGTAGAGCACTGAATAATCCCTTTCCACCACGCCCCAAATTGACCATTGCAATAAAAGCTTCACACAATACAGCATCACACCACACACCACACACATCCAGCCAGCCAGTCTTTCCTCCCCCTCTAATATCTATCCTCGAGGCCGAATCCAAGGTTCACAGTAAACGATATCTATTCCCTCGACCTTACTCCACGATCCTCTTGACCACCATCACGACACGACACAACAAGGAACTTCGCTGTACCATTCGCCCCCATCCAATTTAACCTCTCCTCATCCAACCACACAAACCGGCAAGCCTTCTTTCGTCCCTTCTTACCTCTCCTTTCCATGTTGTTGTGTTATTAATATCTCGGGGACCCGGTAGATATCACATCCTAGTGTCGATAGACGGGAGCATTAATCCGAATGGGGGTTTGTGTGTGTGTGCCTGGTAGATATCATCACATCAGCAGAATCGTATGAATGAAACGTCGAGCCACTTCACGACTGGGAAATCAATGGGATTGAGATGAGGAGGGAGGGAATACAGAATTCAAACGGGCTGATTGAAGATCCAAAGGGGCTGGGTTATTTTTTATTTTTTTTCATTTTGGGAGGAGAAAAACCCTGGAAATCGAAAATAAATCATGTGTGGAGTACCTAGGGAAGAGCAAACTGAGAGGCTTCGCACATAGGCTGAGTCTGAGTATTGTACATGTCAAGATGCGAATTCGGTATTGCAATTCCACAAGGGGGGTGAAAAGGTCCATTTGGGTCTCCTGGGTCTCGTGGGTCACATATACGAACATCCATCCTTTGACCTTGGTATGCGATCTGGTGTGACCAGTGTACAATCATCTTCCTCGGTGCGCAGGCTTATTACTTGCATAGGCAAAAGTTGATGAGCATGATGATGTTTATGAATTTAAGGAAACTCTTCGAAAGGGAGGTATTGGGGAGTCGGGCACAAAGACATATAGATATTTCAATGAACGGTAACGTATTGGGTATACATTCCATCAGACACATACCTATCAAAGCCTCGTTACCTAGGCAATCAATGGTCGGATCCTCATACTTTTCAACGTAAACATTCCAAAGCGCTTCCTACATTCTGCAAATGGCCTGATCTTGCCTAGCAGGGCGATCCAAATCTTAAGATGCTTTTCCATCCTCTTCCTCTTCTTCAAAATGGCCCCGAGCGCTTCCGTAAGGTGTCTTTGAATGTCTGGTAGCACAGGCCTGAGCTTCGAATCCCTACATGGATTGCACATGTGCATGGAAGATTCAAGTACGACCGGACTTTTTCTTGCATCTTACATCTTACATCTTACATCGTATATCCTCTCATGGGCCGTACAGTCGAACGGACTTTGGATCGTTTGGTACTCGGCCACGTTACATATTATGGATGACGTCGCAGAGGCAGGCATGGAAAGAAGGAAAGAAAGGAAAAAGTGGGCTTGTATGATTATGATTTAGAGGTTAGTTCCGTCAAAGTATTCATCGCATCGAGAGGGAAATCTTTTGTTCTCCTCGGATTCATCCGCTCCGCCAAATCAGTGAAGCCTATGTATGCAAAATAAAATTGTTGAGGAATAATCTTGATGTTTGCCTGCGGTACCTTTCTTTTCTCGCGGACATCTTCATCTGCACGGAGCTCGAGTGAATCACCAATCAGGGACGGAGAGGCTTGCATATCCCCATGGCCTCGGGATGCGGCCTAACGGGATTGAATTTGTTTTGTTGAATGTTGGTCATTGCCGCGCGGTATGGAAACACCCGAGTGACATGTACCTCGAGCGCAGTGCCATTTGATTCCTGATACCTGACACCGTGGTTGTTGGTTGGTGTTACATAATAAGGAATAAAGTACCGGTGGTGCTAGAGTAGTTTCACACAGTAGACGTGAATCTGGAACGCTTTCGCCTGATTGTTGAATTCGAGAAGTAATTTGGAGATGTCATGGTTGATGTAGGGTTCAGATAGCCAGGAACCCGAAGAGGGCCATAGATATCTCGAATGTCCATTTGGCTTGCGGAGAACGTAAAATGTTGGTGGTGCACTGTCACTCTCCTTCTGCGGCCACACCAATGCCAACGCCAATACCAAGTAACGTGATCGCGGCCCCTTCCAGAGCTTGTTTCGCCCTGTTTGACTTCTAGAACCGACTAGGGATGTGTGCGTGTGTGTGTGTGACTGGTGTTCTAACTCTCTTCTAGTGCTGCGTCCGCATCTGGAGCATATCAAGGGCATCTGCTGCACAAAAACAGACTTTCTTCGCGAGATGAGCTTCAACCATATCACGATGCCCAGGTTGTGGTTTAAATAGCGAGGTTGGTCTGTTAATATAAATGCTTCGTAAGGGAGGAGAATGAACCCAAAATTGGAATGGCAGGGATAGACCTTGTCGCTGGAATGTCTGGAAATGGAAATGCAAACTGGACCTATTTAAAATGACTAATTTGATGTCTGAATACCCAAGTTGTCTAAAGTGTCTGTGGACGAAAATAACCATCGACTTGTTCTCAGTAAGGTGTGTTGGGAGCCATCGAATCTGGCGAGCCGTACCAAACATGGCCAGATATTACCTAAGCTGCAAAAGTTAATCTCAACGTCCTGCCTGCCTCTCATGGTATTGTTGTATTTGTTAGGCCGGCAGCTAATCTTCTTCCGACCTAGTCCCGCTGCATTCACGTTGTTCCCTCTCGCTCACAACCCTCCCTCACATGCAATCTACCCTTAAACATGTGATTCCGCTGTAAATCTCCTCCAAAAGCTCGGGCCTACCCTTTTATAAACGTTCCCCAGTCAGAAAGGTTTCACCACCTGAGTAAACCTTTTCGCCTAAACTAGCGTGATCTGGCACACTTGCATGAGGCACTCACCTGCCGTGTAGATTGAATTGAATTGAATCCATTCGAACTGATACCTACCTACTCGACATTTTCTGCAAGAAGGATTCACATTCATTTGCTGCCGATTTCATTCCTGTCCTCCTATCCTTCCCATCACCGGCGCGCATCTAATTGCATTGATTTGCCAAACAACACGGGCTATTCTACGTTACTTTGTGCATGGCGCGCTGACTCTTCGCTGAATCCTCCTTTCGACTTCCCATAGCACAGGATATCAATAAGTAGTGCGGTCGCAGAAATGCAAGCACCTCAACGACCCGTTCAAAGACGATCTCCCGCATCGGATTCCCCAGGTCCGCCTCCGACAATATCCGCCAGGGCTATATCTCCCAGTTTGGGTCCTCAGCCAAGGAATTCAACTGCGTCAACCAAGTCGGTTCAAAGCAATCACTCAGGGAGAAGGCAAAATGTAAGTGATTGGTTCCGCTTGACATCATTGATTTGTCTTTGCGACAGTGATCTCCCAGTGAGAACGAATGCGTGCTAAAATATTGATTGCTGAATAGGGTGGCCAACCTCCGACAAGCAGCGGTAGTCAAAGTGGTCAAAACCCCCCACCATTATCTCAGATCGAAAAGAGCGTAACACATCTTCTGGTAGCCACAAAACAACTTCTCGAAACCCTCACGCAATGGTCTCGACATCAAGCGACGGACGCACAAGTGTCGGATGTTTATGTGCGCCTGGGATATGAGTTCAATATTGCCTGTAGGGCATTTACAGCCATAAATGTTGATACTTCGGATTTGGGGAATGTACCAGAGCTGCTCCGACATATACTCGAATCAACGCTGAGTCAAGAAGCAAGTGTCGAGAGTTTGGAGAAATACCTGCCTCGAATTAGAGATATAATCATTACTCTTCTTCACGGTTTAAAACGGAAGCAACAAAAGCTGCGGCAGAAACAGGGGAGAGATAGCGCATCACAAAATGGAGAAACCTTGCCGAGAAATGGAAGTCTCAGTAGCATTGCGAGTAATAGTACTGGGTTGACTACATTACTCAACCAAGGTCTGGAAAATAATTTTCAAGGGGACTCGGGTGTGGCAAATGACAGAGGAAGCAAAGGACAATCTACAAACGACTCAAACGTGCCTCCGAGGATGTCTTCAGCATCAGGATCATCAAGCAGAAGGGCTGCTGGACCACCAAGAGACTCATCTCGAGGTTCAATATCCTCCGATCAATCTACACTATCGAGCCAAACAATGCAAAGCATTCCTGTTGTTCCACCTTATCCTGGAGATGAAGTCTCTATACCAATGCCACGTCAAAATGATCCTGATCTTTTGAGTGTGGATAACTTCCCACCACCTCCGCCACCACCAAAGACGAATCCCGCAATGCTAGCTTTACAAAAAGGGGGGGATTTGGAAAGAAGAGCTTCAAGACGTTATTCTGCCTATCAAATCTCAAAACTTGTTGGTGCATCTCCAAATGGAGTCCCAATGATGCCTGTTCCACAGAACTCGCCAATACCAAACAGAGGACGCAATGATGCTAGAGAGTCTTTGAGAGCTGTTCAAAATCGTGATCAACGTCTTGGTCGAACAAATTCTCGCCTGATTCAGAATGAGATATCTCCAGTTCGAAAGCCAAGTGTGGTAGCTGAAGATAGTCAGGAGGTCTCAATTCAACAGCCAGATGAGCCACCTTTGAACGACAGTCCTACAGTCAAGACTCCAGAAGACAAAATTAGACAATCTATTAATGATTATGATGGACCGAGTGCAACTCTCAATGGACCACCTCCTGATGTTCTTCCGAATTTCGATAATCAAGATCAAGATGAAGAGAAGACTATTTCTGAACCTCCTCAAGCCCCTCAACACAAGCGATCTCGTTCCAAAAGAGAAAGTCCTGCTTATGGCAGCCAAGCTAGACAATTCACACCAGAAGAATCTCCACCTCCCCCGGATAAAGAGATCACAATTTTCTTACAATACAAGACCAAGGTTAAAAAGTTTGTCCTTGATGATGGATACAAGGACTTATCTATGGCAAGACTACAATTGGCTTTCATTGAAAAGTTCGCCTGGAATACACACAACAATGGCGTTGATCTACCCGAGATCTACATTCAAGATCCAGTATCTGGTGTTCGTCATGAACTGGAAGACCTTCAAGATATTAAAGATCGTTCTGTACTTGTACTAAATGTTGAGGTTCTAGATGAAGTGAAGCGACACATTGATGATAGTCTGGGAGGATTGAAGAAAATGGTCGAGAGCGTCAAAACAGCAATGGATGATCAACAAGTTACAATTCAAAGAGTTTCGGATCGCCAGCAGGACGCTGCAAAAGAAATGGCTCGAATCGCATCTGCGCCACCTGGTTCTTCAAGACTCTCAATGATCGATACTGGACGTATTACCAATGGCATTAACACCAGCCCCTCGAAGGCCAACGGTCAAGCTCAACTTAGCGAAATTCAAAGCCTTCGTCGCGATCTTGCAGTACTCAGGCAAACCTACTCTGGCTTCCAATCTGATATTCAAAGTTCCATGGCTTTGATTCGCACCAAGGCTAGCTCGGTCAAGAGTGTTGCTGTTAAAGCTGTCATTCCAGATATCAATGGTGATTCCGGGCGTTCTTATGTCAATGGTGGAAAGAAGAACCTCAGCGAAGATTCCGATAAACTGGTTGCACAAGTGGATGATCTTCAAGATATTGTTGAAGATTTACGAAAGGATGTTGTACAACGTGGTGTGCGACCTCTTCCTAAGCAATTGGAGACTGTTGCCAAGGATATTTCTCAAGCTACAATGGAGTTGAAGAGGATGCAAGACTTTTTGAAACGTGAGAGACCAATCTGGACAAAGATTTGGGAGAAGGAATTGGAGACCGTTTGCAATGATCGTGAAGAAATTACAATGCAAGAAGACCTTGCAGCAGATCTTCAAGATGATTTGGAAAAGGCCGCACAAACATTTGCACTTGTCGAACAAGCTACCAAAGAACAATTGAAAGACGGATCTCCAAGTCATATTGGTGCCGGTCGAAGTCTTTCCAAACTCAACCGTGTTGATCCAATTGATCCTGCCGCGGCAAAAGAAGGTGTTCTTGATGAAGTTCGTGCCTTACAACCAAATCACGAGAATCGTCTCGAAGCTATTGAGCGTGCCGAAAAACTTCGACAAAAAGAACTTGAAGGTCGCCGAGGCAACGTTTTGCAAAAAGAATTGACCTCCTTTGTTGAATCGGGAAAATTGAAGAAATCTGGAGGCTTCGAGGAAGTTGAAAGGCAAAGAGTTGCAAAAGACGAACGAATCAGAAGAGAAGTTTGGGAACGTCAAAATGGAATGACGCAAGCAGATGCAGATTTTGAGGAAGTTGATCCTTCAGTAGAAGAGGTAGCAGAAGCAGATGAAATGGTCGAGGAGAATGTAGATGAACATTCTGATTTGGAGACATGAAAAGATATGACATCACGATGGGCAATGGATATTCCATTTCCGAAGTATGATGACATATTTCGAAGAATTTCAGTGGCATGTCTTGAAGGAGTGATACACGAAATGTAATGTTGGACTTTGATTTCAACATTTACATGATTTTACCATGTCACTTTTACATGGAAGGCGCATATGGTATTTGCTATTATATTCAAGCAAGGAGTTGTTAGGGATTGGGCATGTTTGTTTCATTGATGCGGTTGCATGGTTATTGACATAAGCGATTCTTGTGATTTTCGCGTGGCGATGAAAGCGCGCCATGTCGATATATGGAAGATTCCATGGCGTGTTGTTACAGGGGCGTTGTTTAAACTTGGCAATGGATTTGAGGTCTGGAAGGGAAGTTGATGGATTGACATTACATGATGGTGGATGATATGTAAATGAGGGTGTATGAATGGAGAGGGAAGCGGAAAGATGTTGGAAAGGAAATAATGGGAAATACAGTGGTATGATACCAATGCAATACAAGGAATGGTAGATAGATAGCATGTGTATTGTAGTTGTATTTCCCAATACCAGGTATGAAGTATCGAGTCATCATTGTAGATGAGAATTTAAAATATTGTCAAATGTTTAGGGTGATGATTGTGTTTGTTGTGTGATGGGATGGGATGGGATAGAATCGAATCTCCTTCCTTAATTCGTTCTTAGGGTTACAGAACGTTGAGTCTATTTACTTTATTATATCTTCTGGTTTCAACATATGTCATAAATGATAATCAATCAATGAATGGGAAGAAAATAATGAGAGGGTTAAAGAGGGGGAGAGGGGGGGGAGGAGAAAGGGGGAGGAGGAGGAAGAAGGAGGAGGAGGAGGAAGGAGGAGGAGGAGGAGGAAGGAGGAGGAGGAGGAGGAGGAAGAAGGAGATGGGGAAAAGGGAGTTGGAGTAGTAAGCGAATTTAGCTGGTGAGTAGATAGGTGGGTGGAAGAGTAGGAAGTAGATAAGTATAGGTATATATAGATGGGATTGAATTTGAGAGTATATTGTAATCTTATGATATATGTGGGATTGAGTTTTTGAATTTTTGAGTTCTTAAGTTCTTGAATCTTGGTTTTTTTTTCCCTGGAGTTTCTTTATAAGTTTTTTTTAGGAGGTGGGAGGGAGGGAGGAATGGGAGGGAGGGAGGAAAAGAAGGAGCGAAATATCGAGAGGGAGGGGAAGGTAGACAGACAATAGGGAAAAGGGAAAGAGGGAAAGAGGGGTTGAAATAGCGAGCGAATTTAGGTAGGTAGATGAGCAAATATATAGATAGATAGATAGATAGATGAGTATGTTAGTGCTATCTAGATATATTTTTTCTGTTTCTATAATAATAAGTCGGTTTTATTTCATTTCATTTTTTATTCTTATTCTTGTTCTTGTTCTTGTTCTTGTTCTTGTTCTTGTTCTTGTTCTTGTTCTTGTTCTTGTTCTCAAATTTTTAGAATGGTTTTCTGAAGTGGTTTTTAGGGTTGATATATTATTAGTTTTGGGGGGGGGGGGGGGGGGGGGGGGGGAAAGAGGACAGGAAAAAATTAGAAGATTGGGGGGAGGAAAAAAGGGGTTGGAGTAGCGAGCGAGCGAGTGAGGGAGTGAGTGGGTGTAAGAGATGAAGTAATGAAGTTTAGATTATTGTATGTATGGTATTAAAAGGTGATGTAATGTAATGTGTTGTGATGTAATGCGATATGATATGATGTATTGGTAGTTGGGTAGGTAGGTATTTGGAGATAGAGTTTGGTGTTTTTAGGAGGGATGAGGGGAGGAGAGGTGGAATTATGTTATATTGTGTTATTCAGATAGGAAGAGAAATTGATAGGGGAATTGATGTTGATTTTGATTTTGAATAGATGAGATATAGAAGAAATAGATGAGAATTAAAAGATAGAAATGAAGTGGTCTGGAATAATACAGTGTGATATCTTCTCTCTTTCTCTCTTTCTTTTTGTTTCTGTTTTTTCTTTTCTTTTTTTTTTCTCTCGTTTTTTTTTTTCCCCTAGGAATGAAGTGAAAATTTAGATGAGATGCTGCAGCTATCATTGTTGTTTGCTGTCTGTCGCCTTTTGAGAGATGGAATGCAAGGGGTTGAAGAAGAAAATTGCCGATGATTACCGTAAGTAACCGCTGAGCTTTGGATTTTGGATTGTGATTTTAGATTGTGGTGATGGGTGGGAGTGGAGGCGGAAGGGAACATGAGGGAGCGAGCGCTTGTTAGATGGGTTTGAATTTTGAGAGGGGGCATTTGGGTAGATGTGCACTGTGTTGGGGTGGGAGGACGAGAATGGGATGGGATGAGGTGAGGTGGAATGGAAGATTCGAGATTGGAGGTGCTGCGTATGTTGTATGTATGTATGTATGTATGTATGGTATGTTGTTTGTAGTACTTTTTGATATATGTAGATAGATATCGTGGATACTTGAAAGATATTGATAGGTATTAGATAAGTAACATGATTTGAGGGTATGCATATCAGAAATCTCCTCGTCTATCTCAGTATGGGAACGCCTCTTATGTCATTTTTCTTTTTCTTTTCTTTTTCGGATCTTTTGGAATTTTATATTTTTGGATGGAGTGTTTACAAACCATATCTACACCGTAAAAGCGGTTACAGTACTCGAAATTCGAATTTGATGGATGGGTAACAAGGGTTCTTGCATAACCTTTGAAGTTACGGAGGTCCCGCTACAAGGGGGCATAGGATGGGCTTGGATGGTTTGGAGTTTATTGCGGTTTGGTTATTGCTGATCAGCTCATGGGTTTAGGCGGGTTGGGCTGGGTGGCTTGGGGAGGTGTAGATGCCGATAGCCGGCTGGGCATATTGTGATGGAGTGAATTTGTAGGGGACTTATGGTGGAGGTAACGGTGAGGACTTGAGGTATAGAAAAGTTCGAGCTTGGGATTGATGCTGATGTTTATTGGTTTCACTTGGTTGGTCATACCAGACTTGGAATCGGAGTGGACAATGCAAGTTGCGGACCGGTGTTAAGCTTTATGAGCGTGTTCTGGTAGGGGTAAGATGGTGATGTGTGAGTTCGTGAGAGGAGATGCTTATTAGATGAGAGCGAAAGGGAGGAAAGATGGATAAGAAATGGTATGATTATACATGAATATTGGATGATGATGATGAGAGATTCAAGGGTTGAGTGAGAATTGCACTTAGAGATTGCGAGTATTATCTTGTGCATTTTCAGCTGTCTGTTCGCTGATGTCCAAAGTCTAATGTATGATCCGATATCCGACATCCGACATCTTCCTTTCTGGAGGCAAATGCGATTGTTATGGAGTTAAGTTGATACATATGATGTTAGATACATACCGGTATACGGATTTAGCAAACATACCGCAGCATAACATTCATGGGTAAGAGATTATTAAACATACTGTCAAAGTGATACATACATACATACATACATACATACATACATACATACATACAGTAGCTTCACACGCACGAAATTTGGCGAGTTGACCAATAGGAGATTAAAATCGAAATGGATTCAAGGGTTTGGTCTAGACACAATTAGCTGAGGCAATTAGATGGGCTGTCAAAATGTCAGCGTATTGAATTATCGAATTGATGTCAAAATTGATCAGTACTTTTACCTCGTACTTATTAATTCAATCCGCCCGTATGAGTGGATCTACCGCTCAACGGCATAAAATTAAGATCGGTGCCACTTTCTCAATTTGCCCGGCTACGGAGTCAGTTCATGGTCGGTTTACGGAGTATGGAGATGGACTTTAGAATTTTACCAAGGCACGGCTAGGTAGATGGGGGCGGGACTTTTTTCTGGTAAAGAAGGTTCTACTAATCTTCTTTTCTCCCCTTACCAAGCTCAGCTAAGATAGCTATCTTGTCATATAACAGGTTTTCATGCTCCGCCAGTGAGAATTTTATGTTCCATGTAAAAAGTTTTTAGATTTGAGCAAATAAAATATATAGCCTATGTCTCCTTCCTTTTTTTAATTTTGAGGTTTCATTTCTTCATTCATCATCCATACATAACATACAATTAATTAAATCGTCATCGTCATTGTCAAAGGAAAAGGTCTAGACGAATCCAAGTCTGATAAGCTTATCTCTACATACACCTCGATAACTACTCGGACGAGTATAAACACAACTATAACAATCAATTGAGAACAACCACACCATCACAATCACAGTCATGAATGAGGCAGATCGAGAAATAGTACGCGCCGAGCGTGATGCCTCACCAGAACGTTACTCCGTCCAATCACCCATTCATTCCCCTCTACCCCGCCATCCCTCCCACGAAATAGAACGTATACCTACTGCATCCTCCATCTCGACGACTTCTTCCGATGCCTCAATTCGTCCTACAGTTTCTCGAGCTCCCACACAAGCTGATTTAGAACGTCATCCAACTGTTATATCTCGCATTCAAACTGCGCGTTCGCAGCACACGGGAACGGTAGGGAGAACCCCGACGGGAAAAAGTAGTAGAATTACTAGGATATTTAGTACAAAGGAGAAGCCATTGCCATTGATGGGATTGGGAAAGGAGTATCCTCCTCTTTTGCCTGCTCAAGAGGAATATGTGGTAGAATTCGATGGACCAAATGATCCGCTTCATGCTGTCAATTGGCCGATGAAGAAGAAGTGAGTTCCAAATAATTTACTCACTATTCCAATTGAAGTAAAGCTAATCGATGGAAATAGGCTTGTTACAGCAGTAATGTTGGCTTATACAACATTAGTATCATCATTTACATCGAGTATTTTCTCAACAGCAACCAGAGTTGTAGCAGCCGAATACAATGTTTCCACAGAAGTAGGATTATTAGGACTCTCGTTCTATGTTTTAGGATTCGCTTTTGGACCAATATTATGGGCTCCTTTGTCGGAATTGAAGGGAAGAAGATTACCAATTGTTATTTCCATGTTTGGATTTTCGATCTTTCAGATTGCAGTCGCGGCGGCGAAGGATTTACAAACAATTTTGATTTGTAGATTTTGGGGAGGTATGTATACCATTATTCTCTCGCTTCGAGATTTGGCATAGGCAAAGGCTAATCTATTGGATGAATAGGTATGTTTGGTGCAGCTCCTTTAGCGGTTGTTGCAGCCGTTTTCTCGGATATGTTCGATAATAAAACGAGAGGACTTGCTATTACTGTATTTTCGATGACTGTTTTCACTGGACCTCTTCTAGCGCCTTTCATTGGTGGATTCATCGTTGAATCTCATCTCGGCTGGCGTTGGACTGAATGGTTAACTGCTATAATGGGTTTTGCTGCATTCATCCTAGATCTCTTCTTCCTTTCCGAGACCTACCCGCCAGTCATTTTGATCGAAAAAGCCGCCGAACTCAGAAGAAGAACCAAAAACTGGGGTATCCACGCCAAACAAGAAGAAATAGAGATTGATTTCCGTGAATTGGTTACCAAGAATTTCTCTCGCCCTCTCAGACTTTTGGCATCAGAACCTATCGTTCTTCTTTTGTCTATTTATATGGCTTTCATCTACGGTCTTCTCTACCTCTTCCTCACAGCCTATCCAATCGTCTTTCAACAAATCCACGGTTTCACAGGCGGCGTAGGTGGTCTTCCATATTTTGGTATGGTTATCGGAATGTTAATCGCAGGTTTCTACGTTGTTCTTACTCAACCATCTTACAATCGTAAATTGGCAGCAAACAACGGTATTCCAGTTCCCGAATGGCGTCTTCCACCGGTGATTGCTGGAGGAGTGAGTTTCGCGGCAGGACTCTTTTGGTTCGGTTGGTCAGGATACAAAGCTGATATTCATTGGATTGTCCCCACGCTCTCGGGTTTGCTTACAGGATTCGGACTTTTGGCCATCTTTTTGCAGAGTCTGAATTATCTTGTGGATTCATATCTTATGTTTGCAGCATCGGCTATTGCGGCAAATACATTGTTGAGATCGTTGGCAGGAGCAGGATTTCCGTTGTTTTCACAATATATGTTTAAGGCGATGGGAATTAATTGGGCAGGAACATTGTTGGGTTGTGTGGCACTTGTTTTGGTGCCGATCCCAGTGTGCTTTTATGTGTACGGCGAGAAACTTAGGGCAAAGAGTAAGTTTGCGCCAAGTTTTCCAGCGCAGCAAGCTCCGAAAGATGAGGAGGAAAGAGGGAGTGCGAGTATGAATGGAAATGGAGAGGTTGATAGAGATGTTAATGGAAGGGAAAAGAAAGAGGAGGTTATGGTTTAATTTTGAAACGATGAGCGAGGTATAGGTGTATGGATTATGATTTCATGAGGAGATGGAAGATGAAGATACCAATAGTTTTTAATGTGAAGGGATAATTTCGTGGGGATGGGATGAAGAAAACGTAGACACAGAAGGGGAAAAAGGATTGAATGGGAAAGGAAAAGGAAAAGGAAAGTGAATAAGCGATATCCAGGAGTTTGAGGGCTAAGCGATAAATGAATTAATTGTCCCCTTTGAGTGGGGTTATTTTGTTTGTATAAATTACTTGTGTATAATGCTAGAGTGAAGATGAGTGGATTGTTAGTATAAGTATAAGTATCGGTATAAGTGTTGGTGTTAGTACTAATATGTAATTATGGATTCTTGATATTATGTTTGTGGGCTTAGGCTGTGTTGTGTTGTGTTGTGTTATTGTTGGTCTCACTTCGGTAGTGATTATGATATCTTTATAATAGATATTGAATTGAAGCTATTTACTGCGTGGACGCGTTTCGACTTTCGATCTGAATACATCCATTCATTTATTCATCAATCCATCTGCCCCCATCCCATCTCTCTCTCTCTCATAAATCGACAAAATATAACCCTAATTTCACACTCACATCTTCATATTTTACATATCCTCTATAACTCTTACCTACCCTCCTCTATCCAGAAGTATGCAATTATATTCTCCAACACCTCCTTCTCTTTCCTCCCGACCTATCCTTTCTCATCCCATCTAGTCTCTAATCCAATCCACCAACATCCTCAACCCCCGATTCTCACATCCCAATTTCAAGATTATGAAAATCGAAACACCCTCCATATATCCAGATCATTATATCTCTCAGAATATCGATTAAGAATCACAATCACAGAAGAGGAGCATATTATCTAGCGAGACACTAGCGCTTCCTTACACAATTGTATACGTGGATAGCTTCTCGTGGTCAATAATGGTCAAGAGATATTATTGCCTTGATAGACTAAGTTATAGTAATTTATAAACATTATTATTCTAGTTAATACCGACAGTATCATGTCATAGCATATCACATTACATATATATATTAAATTATATCTCATTCCATTCCCTTCTTATTCTTCCCCCTGAAACCTCTGTCCCCTCTCCTCATTTCTATAACTAGATATTTCTACTCACACACCCATTCTATATATTTTCCTAATAAACATCCCACCGCTTTCATTTTATATTACAAATCTTAGATATTAATCTTAAATTCAATCTCAATCCGTGCTCTCTCCTTCCTACTCTCACTCTTACTCCCACTCTCGCTCTCGCTCTCACCCCTTCCTCCCTCCTGCCTCCCTCCTCCCTCCACCCTCCCAACCCACAACACAACAGAACATAACATAACCCTCACAACAAAAATGAATATACACACATGAATACACCAGCGCACTAACACACAAACATATTGGACGTTAGTCACATTACATATCTCTCTCGTAGCTCTAACCCTAGAATAGATAGATAGATAAAACACAACACATTTAAATTATATCTACTGTATTATAATCCTAAGTGAATACGGAAAAGAACAGCTCTTTTTGTGGTCCTTATTTAAGACCTACTACTTCCTCACATACAAAGCTAGCTCTTTTGGTAGAATACAATGTGACATTTAGAACCTATCATCGTAGGTATTAACGTTATTTGAATCCTTTTTATACAAACATGAAATTCGTTTATAAGTTAGTAGGTATATAATATATATTATACAATATATATATCAAGCCTTGTGAGATAAACATAAGAATAGACTACAGATGGTCTCTCTTGAACTGGATGGGATGTCGATTTCGACATAAATAGACCTACGAAGTATAGAACGGGGATTCAATTCGTTAGAATATACATTCATCGCAATTCTGATTTCCTTTGTTTAATTCATAAGTTTATGAACTTTGGAATGAAGATTTAATCTTTCGATTTGTACGCAGGTAGATTATATTTGGATAAATGAAGTTCTTGAGGGGCTTGAAAGAAATTCTGAAATTGTGTGTAGTGCACATTGGTTATGAGGGAATTTTGAGAGGGTGTTTTGAGTTAGGGTGGGAGTTGGGTTTAGGGTCTTTGGGAATGGATATTAGAGAGAGAGAGAGAGAGAGAGAGAGAGAGAGAGAGAGAGAGAGAGAGAGAGAGAGAGAGAGAGAGGAGTGGAGAAAGGAATAGATGAACATGGCAAGTTTGAATGTGTATAACGGAATACTATACTTACTTGTGTGTATTTGATTGAAGTGATGTGATTGGGATTATTGTGTAGTGGATAATCAGATTTTCTTTCTGATATATTTTGATTCGACCAATTCAACTCACGATAGTAATGTGAGAAGAGAGTTAGTTGTAGAATATATTTTATATGTAAAGAGATATAGAAGAGATATAATATACATCTATAGTGTACCCGATATAGATAGTTAGCTGCTAAGAGCTAGGTTAATACTTTGATTAGTATAACGTACGTTTTGCATTTGAGATCCTAAGTAGATGATTTGAGAATTTGTATTGAGGTGAGGAGTTTACTTTAATCAATATTCTTCTTCTTGAAGAATTTCGTTGATTCATAGAGATGTATATTAGTCCTAAAACATTACGAATTAATATGAGACGATGGTTTATTTGGCTATGAATCCATAGGGCAAGAGACGAGGAGGAGAAAACTTGAAATAATAGAGAGGAGATAGTTGATTTGAGATTTGTTCTAAGAGTACTATCGTTAATACTAAATTTGAGGTAGCAGTAAAATAGTAGACTGATATATTGATAGTAATATAGCAAATAATGAGATATAAAACATCATACATGTCTCTATATAAGACCAGGCCAGAGATATTTACGAGTGATTTAAAAAAACTCATTCTATATAACATCATCGCAGAGGAAATTCGATTAGCTATTAGTTAAGCAGTATGAGATGAATATGAACTCCCTTTTTAATGAGTATACTATCTATACTATCTATACTATCTATACTATCTATACTATCTATACTATCTATACTATCTATACTATCTATACTATCTATACTATCTATACTATCTATACTATCTATACTATCTATACTATCTATACTATCTATACTATCTATACTATCTATACTATCTACGCTATCTACGCTATCTATACTATCTACGCTACCTATACTATCTATGCTATCTACAATTGTAAATTCCAGGTACCTCCAGAAAAATAAAATTATCAATGATGATAAAGTTATATAAGAATGAGAATAGAGATGTTATCTATTCTGTCTTTTATATTTGTCGTCATTTGGGATCAAATCCTCTGCATTCAGGCTCTGATGATAACGAGAAGGGCAGGTGAGAATAATATAAGATTTCTGAGAAGAGTATCAATCGTGATTATGATGATAATGAAGGGGTCGTCATTTTGGTGAGAATATATATATGAGAGAAGTCCGAAGAAAGAATAATTGGCATAAGGTTGAGTGAAAAGGAAGTGATTGAGTTTTGGGATTCACGGCGGAGAGAAATGATATAGAAATACACGCGATGTTGTACGAGATCGCATAAGATGAATGATACAAAGACCACAATTTCAACTTATCACATATTCACAATGCAAAATACGACAAAAAAAAAAAAAAAAAAAAAAAGATATCGCTGCAGCGAGAACGCTATAATATTTATGCACATAAAGCATTGTAAGCTTCAAAATTTAAATAGCTATATACAATTGAAAATACCTCATCAGAAGATGACCACATCCCTCACTCCGCATCCCCAGTTCCTACTTTTCCGAGTCATACTAATACCCCATTTAAGAAAGGTAAGAGGTGTCAACCCACTTGGAGTAGGAACTTCCCAAAACACCAGCAATGGTGTAGGCAGTAGAGTATTTCTTTGAAAAGCTAGCACGAGTACCTGAAGCACCGGTACCAGTGTTGTCATACTCCTCAAAGAGAACGTTACCAGTTCTTGCATCGCTGGTAGACCATTGAGACCATCCGGCACTCTCAATGATGCTGCCCAAGGAAGTTTCTTGGTAAGCGACACGGGCATACTGAGTCCATGGACGACCGAGATAAACAGATTTCGAACCAGCAGTCGAGGAGGAACTAGTAGTAACAGTGCACTTGTTGATAACGTAGAAAGATGGGTCAGAAGAAGTAGCACGTCCGTTGGCAGTGATGCATCCACCACCAGCAGATGCAGCAATGGTGGAGCCATCAATCCAAGCAACGGAGTGTTGGCCAAAGATCCAATCAACGGCACCCTCAATGTAGCACTTGGCGTAAACTTGGTTACCGGTTTGGGTCAAGAGAGTATCTTGGTATCCGTAAAGACCAACACCGTAGTATCCTTGCTCAGTGTTGTAGGCAGCCAAAGCAATGGCTTGCGAACCCTTTCCATAGGTGTTCTTGATGTTGATGTTGTAGAAAGCGGTGTTCTCCGACAAGTTAATGACGGTTCCGGTCTCTTCGTCGTTGGCAGCTCCACTCAAGAGGGAAGAGCTGTGGACGATGTTGACAACATTGTCTTCGTAGCTGGAAGTGTCCTTAGTGTATCCGTAAACGGTAAGCTTTCCCTTCAAAGCGGGAATGGTCACTTGTTCCGAGTAAGTTCCGGAGTAAAGGAAAATGACTTGGGCGGAGGTGGTGGTGGTGCTAAGAGCATTGACGGCCTTTTGGAACTATTGGCTTGGTTAGTGACTGCCAATTATTATGGATAAAGTTTAAAGCTACATACGGTAGAGTATTTTCCCCCGGATCCAGCGGTGATAGCACCCGATGGGGCACTTGTACGAGCAGTGGCCAGCACAGCAGCAACGAAAGAACTTAAGGTAAGGAGGACACGCATCTTGGCAGTTAATCTTAGAATCAAGAGACGGATGAATGATTGAACAGAGTGGGTTGGAATGGACCGTTTTTCGACGGCCAAGCCTGACTATTTAACATAGGGCAATTACAATATGTTTGCCTAAGCAGCTGAGAAAAGAAACACCTCGTAGAGTAATCTAAATTAAATGCCGAGAGAAGAGAGGCATGGAAAATTCCCGATAGACGACTTTTGAATAGGATTCCGTGAATATTGTTTCGTCCATAGATGCCAGGAGCTATCGACCCCACACTTGCTCGCATACACTGTTGATCCCCTGACGCTCCCCTGCATTGATGAGATGGGGCCGTCCAATGAGGTCTAGATAATCGCTTTTGTACAGGGCATCTCGAAAGATGTACAGTAGTATTGCTTAGCCATAAAGCTTGTGCTTATTTTATCCATACACAAGAAGCAGAGGGAGCTCATGTTGATGAAATATCTTTGGGCCACAAAACATGACGTTAACAAATCCAGTCAATTCGTCACAGCTCGTTTGAGCGTCAAGTTATTTCTGGATATTTTATCAGATAAACGCAAACAATGATTCAAGTAAAGTCCCCCCACTTGGCAGCTGGATTATCCAATCGTCGAAATGCCTGAAAGCCCTTCTTGACCAGAACTGTACATCGAGAAACATGAAACGTCCCTCGCCAATGGCAAGACAAGTAAGGTCTAGACGACTGGCAGTCCCCCTGACCTGGATTCAATTGCAAGGGGGTGAGAGATGAGTGAGACTGGGAAGATGCACGGACAGAATATTCATCGCATCTAGGTTTCTCTTAAAAGTATAAAGACGCTAAATAGATGAATAATAAATTATCTAGAATGAAATATAAGGCCACCAATAAAGAACTCCTATTTCATACATTGAGACATCATTCGATCATTGTGCGATTACGAGAGGAATAATAAAGAATAATATACAAATTGAGAATCGTAATCAGAACAGCATGAATTTAATATTTCCTGCAAATTGATGAACCACGTTTCTTAGAAATTCCTAGTTGTTCCATGTTCCCCCAACAAATCCACTCTCGCACCACTTTCTGTCTATTTGCCGATAGGGTGTGATGCAACTTGCGAAATACGAAATGGTTCACACTCTATTTGGTTCCACCCTGTTATAATGCCGTTGCGGGATACGTGCGGCCTATTGCGGAGATTTAATATACATCGCATATTATACAATGGGTATTGCTGCATGTGTAGATTAATTTTCGTGGCTTGCGGTGACTTAGCAAAGGCTTATGCAATAGGGGTATCGGGGAGCCAAGCCGATATACATGAAGTCGGATCACTTTGAGGCGGTAAACAAGCAACGCTGAGAGTGTAAATCCGGCTGCCGGCAGCAACGGCCCTGGTACTGCATGGAGGCGCAAGGGAACGTAAGTGATGGAGCAAGTAGATGCATCTTTCTGTTCCCTTTCTTCGGCATTACTTTTCACACGTAGCCAGCAGAGCAGAACAGAGGGGCAATGACCGGTCCATAACATCGAGGACCCTGAGGTCTCGAAGATGGGGGTAAGGTTTACGGGTTTGCTATTTTGATATCGTCGGAATACACGGAGGGTTTAAATTGTATATCGCGGAAGATTTAGGCTTTAGGATAGATACAGCAAATATTGATTAACACTTCATCGACCGTCACCCGTGGGCCGTATAGCATACGATGGATGACATTCCAGCTGCAAGCTCAATCACCGTTGAACCTGGTCGGCCGAGTCACCTGGTTGATTTCCCTCAAGATCACTCACGTGTTTTCGTATACAATCACAATCGCAATTAACCTTAACTTCTCATTACCCAGGTTGAGAGTCTAAAATGTTGTGCTTCCTTATGTTGATTGTACCTTTAATCTTAACCAAGGCTGAATAGTATGAGTAGTGTGAAATGTGTGGCTGATGTCCCAGCAAATCGAGAATGAACCCCTGTGATGATGAAACTTGAATTTATGCAAAAATCCACTGTCGTCTGGATCATTGGACGGAAGAATTTTGTGGGATGAAATAGATGGTCATCCCACTCTTCTGCAATACAAACGGGCGATCCACCTTTTCTTTTTACTATCAGATTGAAATTCCAAAAATGTAATCCCTACGATTCTAGATGGCACTCGCAAAACCATCAGTTAGAATCTCAGGGGTTCTTAACCACACCAATCATATCCTTCTAAACTTCCATCAAATCTCTAGTGCAGCCGTCGTTTGTTGACATTTCATCAACTCAAAACATCCAACAACTTCGCCGCATCATTTTTTGGGTTAGTCGTTGGTTAATTACACTAATTGAGGCGTTGTGCTCTGGAATTAGTCTAGAAGAGCTCCAATTTCATCACCTTGACAAGTAATTAAGGAGGAACGGTACTTCGAAAGTACTTCGAAATTACTTCGGAGTGATATTGTAATATACCGGAGGGTCTAGCTAAGATTGCCTTTTATGCTTGTCCAAAGCTTCTTTTGCTTCGTTTCATCTTCCAAGCCTTTCGTTCCCCCTTGATGTATAGCCCATTCAACAAGAAAGTGGTGACATTTTGTACTCCACAAGGCAATCTCTCCTTATTTCAAAGCTTAAGTTTGATGATGTTCCAAGGATCGCTGGGGTCAGAATGCGGACCTTGATCTTGCATGGCAGAGCCAAAAGTGTACCATAGCATCAAATATACTTTGGCTCACCGCGGGTTAGGTTTACCGCTGTTAACATTTCGCATCAACAGCCGACGGCGGGATTCAACCGGGTTCCACTTCTTTGATGCTTCTCCAAATTTCAATCATGTATTTACATATATAAGGAAGCTTCGAATACCTTCTTTTCATTCCTCATCTCATCATCACTTACATTCTTTTCCATACTGTCTAGTACATTCACTCTTTAAACTTACATTCTTTTAACACTACTAGCCAATATGGTTCAACTTCTCTCAATGGCCTCCGGCCTCCTTGCGCTGAGCGCAATCGTCTCTGCTGCTCCAGCACCAGCACCAACCGCAGCTCCAAACCCAGCCGATGCTCTTGCCGCTATCGAGCAACGTGCTGCCGCCTGTACCTTCTCGGGATCTGGTGGTGCTGCCGCCGCTTCCAAGTCCAAGACTTCCTGCGCCACCATCGTCCTCAGCGCACTCTCCGTCCCATCCGGTACTACCCTTGACTTGACTGGCCTCAAGTCCGGCACCCATGTCGTCTTCGAGGGTACCACCACCTTCGGCTACGAAGAATGGTCCGGTCCTCTCTTCTCCGTCTCCGGAACTGACATTACTGTCACCGGTGCCTCCGGCAGCAAGCTTGATGGCCAAGGAGCCAAGTACTGGGATGGAAAGGGAACCAACGGTGGAAAGACCAAGCCAAAGTTCTTTTACGCCCACTCCTTGAAGGGTAAATCAACAATCTCTGGTATCAACATCTTGAACTCTCCAGTTCAAGTCTTCTCCATCAACGGTGCTTCCGGTCTTACTCTCTCCAACATCCACATTGACAACTCTGCTGGAGATGCTGGTAAACTTGGCCACAACACCGATGCTTTCGATGTTGGTTCCTCCAGCGATATCACCATCTCTGGTGCCAACGTTCAAAACCAAGATGACTGTCTCGCTATCAACTCCGGTACTGGTATTACCTTCACCGGTGGAACCTGTTCCGGTGGTCACGGTCTCTCTATCGGATCTGTCGGTGGACGTTCCGACAACACTGTCTCCGATATCATCATTGAATCATCTACTGTCAAGAACTCTGCCAACGGTGTCCGTATCAAGACTGTCTCCGGTGCCACTGGATCCGTCTCCGGCGTTACCTACAAGGACATCACCCTCTCCGGCATTACATCCTACGGTGTTGTCGTTCAACAAGATTACAAGAACGGTTCCCCAACCGGAAAGCCAACCTCCGGTGTCCCCATCACTGATGTCACTTTCTCCAACGTCAAGGGTACCGTCTCCTCCAGTGCTACCAACGTCTACGTTCTTTGCGCCAAGTGCTCTGGCTGGTCTTGGGATGTCAGTGTTAGCGGTGGTAAGACCTCCAGCAAGTGTGCTGGTCTCCCATCTGGTGTCAAGTGTTAAACATCTTAACACCTTGACCATCAAACCCTTTGCAGGGTTTGGAACAATTTTATAGAAGGGGATGGGGGGTGGTGTTGTTGGAGCAGTGCTCAGTGTTCGCGTTCTTTGTATATATAGCTTCTATTGTCCACATATCGACTGTTTAAACCATTGTAATCGAATTAATTTGATTACCTTCCAAAACTTTAGCTTCCAATCATGCTCTTCAGTGAATTCTCCAGGTCTCTGTGAAACCAATCGATTTCTCGCCGTATAAATCTTACCCTCTGTTATCAGTCTTCTCTTCTGTTTGATGGGCAAAGTACATCCGATCATGAACTCAAAGCTCGACATTCTCCAACTCAACCCTGGATTTCTCACTTCCACTGTCAGATCATAGAGTGTCGGGCCCGGTTGTCATTCGCCAATATAGCGGGGCTAGGAGTGTTTTAACGTGCACTATACTATCAACACATTTTTCTTACCACTTTGATTCCTCTATTGTCGATTGCCGTTCTTATCTTTAGAGAACAATATGGAGGCTTGCCCCTAAACTCCTATGGCTCGCTGCGCTCGAATGTGTTGATCTATGTGACAATTTAGACATTCTGCCTCCACGTCTTTCTCCCGCTAACTGATCATGAACTTTCGGAGCGCCGGCGCGGCGTCTGTTGAGTACTTTATTAGTTGAAAGGACTAAATACAAGGTATTCATGATCGTTAGTACGAGAAGGATACTTAGTTATAACAATATCTTGGGACAAATATAATTGCGTAAGTCTTTATGTACAAGTGTCATAAGATGCAGACACGTGACAGCCAGAATTATGCCACTTATTTGCACAACTAGTTCTCTTAGAACACCGTAATTTGGTATGTAATTCTTTTACATCATCATGCACCCATTCGGGAGCTCCCCTTGTCAAAAACGCGGAAGGAATTTGCCGTCTCAAATTTTGGTAGTCTAGTCCCTCATCAAAACTTTAGTGGAATATGTTGTCGACGATTGAATGGACTACGATTTAAGAGCGCACGCTGATAGAAACATTGATACGAATTATCGAACTGCAGGAAGGGACGAGAGTCTGGAATTAATAATTGAGCTGTCAGCTTATAACGAAGTCAACAATACAGGAATCAACACTTGCGAACGGGTTTTCCGGACATAGTAAACGAATCCAGCTGTTGGGACCCCTCATTTTGAGATTGTGAGGTTATTGGAAGAGGAAGAAAGAACGCGATTGAGTACGAGTTTGGAAACTTGGATGGTAGCTGCTTGAGAGTAAAGGAAAAGACGATATATCATCCCATTCTCATTGCGGTAGGAGGAATCACCAAAGTGCAGATATGTTCCGCGCAACGATATCAGGATTGGGGGCTGGGGGAATGCGCCAGTTCATCACAGCTTCTCGAACTACGATTCAAAATACGACTTCCACAAGATCAGCTATTTTGCGCAAGCTGCCACAGCGACCTATAAGCACATCTACTTCTACTCCTACGCATTCTCTCCGCTCAAAATCTCGTCCGCAGACTACCAATTTTACATTCTCCTCGAATCCGAGACCGTCTTCGGAAACATTGTTCCAACGTCTTCGCACAAGAACAAATAGATATTTTCACAATTCAAGGCCGAGGAGGAATGGAGAGGCAAAGCCCGAAAACTTGGTGGACGAAACTACTTTATCAGGGAGAATGAAGAAATTGAGTAGAGAATATGGGTGGAGTGTGGTGGGAGTTTATATCTTTTTATCTGCGGCGGATTTTCCATTCTGCTATTTGTTGGTCAGAACGCTGGGAACGGATAGAATTGGTAAGCAGATTGTCTTTCTTCCTATCGAATTGAGTTTGGGGATTATATCGGGAATTGTATATGCGCGAGAGTTTGATTCTGTTTCCCATGAATGGATAATTTAGAAAGAGGTCTATCCTCTGGCTTACATTTTCTAAAGCCCAAACCAGCAGCTGGCTAACACACTATCACAGGTGAATGGGAACACACAATAACCTCCTCCATCAAATCCATCATCCCCGATTCCGTCAAAACTACCTTCCACGAGTGGCGCGTCGCCATGCAGAAAACCTCACATGATATCACCGGATCCGACAAGCTCGGCGATGGAGTAGAAATGGCAGGATGGGGCGTAGAAGAAGCAGAAGAGCGCAACAAAAGAGATGCTAGTCTGGGCACTCAACTGGCTCTCGCCTACGCGATTCATAAATCGTTTATTTTTATTAGAGTGCCGTTGACGGCGGCAGTGACCCCTAAGGTTGTGAGGACGCTGAGGGGCTGGGGATGGGATATCGGGAAGAGGACAACCAAGGAGGCGAAGAAGATCGCAGCGGTGAAACACGCGGCTCAACCGGCGAAACCTCTTAGGACGAAGGTCAAGAAGGCCTTTCAGACAAAGAAGAAGTAGAGGTTGCTGAGAAGGCATGGTTTGGACGAATGAGGTGTATATATGGGTATGGTACATCTTGTTGGGGAAATTTCACTCTATTGTAATTATGTATGAAGAGAAGTGGGAGATGAGAGTGGTACAGCGGAAGAAAAGGATATGAATGAAATGGAATGGGAAGGGAAGGGAGAACGAATGTTACGGTTAGCATAGCATGGTATTGTATGGTATGGTGGAAAGAAAAAAAGCATTGGAAGGAGTTCATCGTGTATTATCCATATATCACACGCTACACAGCGCGCATAGATAGCAATGGATGTTTTTGGATTGGAAGGGGAAGATTATGCCAAACAGAATAAACACTCTTCTCTTGTATGATGGCTGTACATATCATGAGGTTCTGAAGTAGAATTGCGGAAACTGAGGAAGAGTTGCTACTAGGAAGTCCCCGAAGAAACCCCCGACCTCGGAGTAAAATAGTACCAAGTATGCATTTTTATGCAGTTTATGAAGTTATGAAACGAGCTGTCAGCATTTATGCAACAGTTGACGGCCATCACCGCCTCTTTTGGTAAATAAATCCCCAAGGCATTCCCCATTGTCATTACTCCGAGTGACTGTAGCACCCAGATTCAAGCATTTCCTTACCCAGAACCCTCATTCTTGTCTAATAGAGCTTCAAGTATTGGTCCAATCGGATCATAACGGAACGGAACGATTTCCACGCTGGCTTTCAGACGGGTGTTTTACCCCGCCATTCCTCAAATCGTGGCTCCCCAAGCTCGACTGTCTGCTATTGCACGACAGATAAATCCCAATCTACTCGACAATTCTACAAATTCGATATCTACAACTCCATCGAGAAGCTCCAGCAATTCTGCAAAAGTTCAAGAAAATATTCTCAAAATGTCGTCTCAACAAGCTCATCCTACCTTGCTCATTCCGGGCCCAATTGAGTTTGATGATGCTGTCCTGCAGTCTATGAGCCATTACAGGTATGTATCTTGTTCATTATCATTACGAAATTGAGCTGAGGCTCGAAATATAATGGATCACTGACAAGCCCTCAAACAAAACAGTGAAAGTCATGTCAGCGCCCCATTTGTAGCAGTCTTCAGCGAAACTCTGTCTATGCTGCGCAAGCTCTTCCAAGCTACCGATCCCTCTTCCCAACCGCTCGTCATTTCCGGTTCCGGTACTCTTGGATGGGATCTCGTGGCTGCTAATTTGGCAGAACCAGGTGATGAGGTGTTGGTTCTCCATACTGGCTATTTTGCCGATTCGTTCGCGGACTGTTTTGAAACTTATGGCGTCAAACCTACACAATTGAAGGCGAAGATTGGAGAGAGACCTCAATTGGATGAGATTGAAAAGGCGTTGACGGAGAAGAAATATAAGTTGATCACGGTTACTCATGTGGATACTTCGACGGGAGTTCTGAGTGAGTTGAAGAAATTGAGTGAGCTTGTTCATCGCGTTTCTCCGGAGACGTTGGTTGTGGTAGATGGTGTCTGTAGTGTGGGATGTGAGGAGATTGAATTCGATAGTTGGGGTTTGGATGCTGTTATTACGGCCAGTCAGAAAGCGATTGGTTGTCCAGCTGGTCTTTCAATTTCGTACTATAGTGGTAGAGCGATTGAGACATTCAAGGCTAGGAAGACTCCGCCAGGATCATATTTTGCTTCATTCAAGAATTGGTTGCCAAGTAAGTTTGACGTTTGAATTGCTTTTGTGTACGATGGGATGCTAATGGGAAATAGTTATGCAAAACTACGAAGCTAAAAAGCCATCCTACTTTGCCACTCCATCTCCTCAATTAATCCACGCTTTACACACTTCTCTCACCCAGATTCTCTCTATTCCTCTCTCTGAACGTTTCGCTAAACACAAAGCTACATCACAAAAGATCAAAAAGGCAGTCGCGGATCTAGGCCTCAAACAATTGGCACCTAATCCTGCTGATCAGGCAAATGGTATGACTGCTATCTACCTTCCAGAAGGTGTTAAAGCCCCAGAGTTGTTGCCAAATTTGGTGAAGAAGGGAGTCATTTTTGCTGGAGGCTTGCATAAAGAGATTGCGGCAAAGTACATTAGAGTGGGTCATATGGGAGTTAGTGTTATGGATGAGAGTAGGGATGATGTAGAGAAGGCTATTGAGGCGCTTGGTGTAGGATTAAAGGAGGCAGGGTATCAGAAGGCTTAATTGCGTTCTTTGGAGAAATACAAAGGGTGAGAGGGGTGTCCAGGAATGGAATGGAATGAGAGTGGTATCTCCTTTCTATATTATGATGGGCGGATATTAGTATTTTTCGAAAATTATCATGGATATGTTTGGAATCGTTTGGAGGAATTCAAAATCACTCTTAGGTGGGGATGGGAATATACAGATAGGTTGGAGAGGTCAAAATTTATTGTCTAGGTGGTTATATTAAATGGATGAATACGGATAAATGCATATAGGAACTAGGTATATATATGAATAAATAAACGAAAGAAGTGTTATACGTATATATCTTTAAGCTTTTGAATTTGATAGTAAGGTGAGAAGGATGTTTTAGAAAGATAAGTATTTGACGGATAGATGGATGGATTGGTATTATTTGCTTTAGAAATGGAAGATGAGAGATGTGACGAGAGGGTGGTGTTGGGTTTTTGGTGGATGGAGAGGTTGGTATGTATGTATATGTGTATATATGGAATAGGTAGGTAGGTGCATGTAACGTACATGTAATTAGAGTATTAATTGAATTTCTTTACAATTCTCTTTATTTTTTGATTCTTTGGGGGACGGAGGGGGGGGGGGGGGGGGGGGGGGGGTTGTAGATTGATTGTATGGAGTGGTGAGAGTGTGTCCATATGTGTCTTTGATAGATGTCTTCAAGTCACTATGCTTTTGACTATATTCCACTGACATTATCTATGTGTAGAAGCTGGTCTAGTCTTGGGGAGTTTACCTTTGTTAAGCTAGAAAGACCTAGGTATTGTCATGTGGATCAATATACTGCTTGTTATTTGGCACTTAGGTCTGTGATCGTTTAGGGATTGGACTCTAGTATAACTTTTGTTCATGTGGACGTATATATCTTGTTGAAAGAGACTGTGATAGTCGTGGACTTAAAGCTGCAGTCTTGACTTCCTTATTCTTTGGGAATGTTTGTATTTTTTTCATTTTTTGTTTGCTTGTAAATGACCTAACTCTCTCATTTCTTATGGTCCACTGCTCATAAAGTAACGGTAACTTGCTCTGAAATTCGATTGATATAGTACTGTTTATCCCTAAATCCTACCTGAAAGGTAAAGAAACTGCAATGAAAGGCTCCTATGCTCCCCAGGCTTCCCTGGTACAAGCAACTTATCTTGCCTCGACACCCTATTGGATGCCATGTTCATGTGTAACAAATGCAAATTCGTTGGTTCGGAAATTTAGAAACAACTCAGTAGAAGGTATTGGAAGATTGTACTGAAGCCTCAGCTTGCCACAAGATCTAGCAATCAATGCCTAAAGATGAAATCTAATTCATGAAGTCCCATCGCTTGATCTGATGAATATTATCATGATAGAGATATAAATAGATATGAGTGAAACGAGATATATGACGTAGGCCTTGACAATGAATGGTACTGTATAAGAGAATGAGGGGTACGCGAGTTTATACCACTGAGTATATACGAGTTCGTGAGGTGTAGGTAGTATTGATATAAACATTAAAGGGGCATATTAATAAGAGGTTTAGTTAGTTTCAGAATAAGAGGATCAAGGAGCAAAATAAGAGATGAACTTCCAAGACGGGCAGGATTAAGGGGAATATCGAGTGTATATAAATTTCTCATTCGCCATCAATGTAGGGAATCGAGGAACATGCTGATCTCATGCAGGAGAATAGAAGAGTAGGTAAACTTAACATAGAAAATTCACCACCGAGATACATGATAATGGAACAGAATAGCTGCTGATTTAACAATACAGCTCCCTCATTCACCACGCATAAAGAAAATCGAGGGGTATGCTGAGTATATGCAGTTTCCCATCTATGACTCTGCCGTAGCTGCTTATAAAATGATCATAATCCACAGTGGATCAATTTGTTCCTAACAAGGTAAAGAACGGCGGTACATGGTGTTAAATAAGGTCATGAATGGAATGGAATTTGATTGAATACCCTTGAAGCTTCGAATTACAACACATCGGAGGACATTCACCTGCGGCTACATCTTCCGAGAGATAATTTATTAGGTGCAGTCACCTGACCTGATGGTTTACCGATCGGTATTCAAGGCCCGCTGAGAGAATCCCTCCTCTTAGTGGGGCACAAAGCACTTTGAACATGCGGCTGGGTCCAACAATCTTCAACTTGACATTTTCGAACAACTTCTTCAAACATACCATCAACTTCCTTTATAAAGTTTCTTGTAACAGCGCAAGCTGCACAAAAGGATATTAAAGCGTATTGCTTATCTATTGAAAGCAGGATAGGGCATTGTACCTAGATCAAGCTGCAAAGATGGCTGTCACCATTGAAGAGCTTGACGCGACCGTCAAGACTTTCTATGAAGGTCGCGGTGAGGCTGTGAGTATATACCACATATCCAAATCAATCTATTCATACCGGAACATCTTTACTGACGCGTTGATTCCGTAGCAAAAAGCCGCTCAGGCTGCAATGAACCAGGTACGACTTCCTCATGCGCCGAAAATCTTCTCTGGTTCCATATAGCCATCGATACTGATACTGATATACTATATAGTTCAAGGAGGATCCAGATGCGTGGTTATTAGTTGATAAGATATTACAAGAGTCTTCATATCCGCAAGCCAAATGTCGGTCAAGGTTCCTTGACGCTCTCTACATGCTGTTTCGCTGACAAATTATTAGATTTGGGTTTGCAAGTACTAGATCATGTCATCATGACAAGGTGGAAGGTTCTACCCAGAGAGCAGTGCCAAGGTAAATAGATGCTGTTGTTATCCTTAAAGAAGGACGCCATACTAACTTGTTCCAGGTATCCGAAATTTCGTCGTTGGGTTCATCATACAATGCTCTGGATCGGAAGAGTCTCTGAGGTCTCAAAGAGTCCTCTTAAACAAGTTGAATCTCGTCCTTGTTTCTATCTTGAAACAAGAATGGCCTCACAACTGGCCCACTTTCATCAACGAGATCATATCCTCCTGCCACACAAGTTTATCGATATGCGAGAACAATATGTCGATTTTGAGATTGTTATCGGAGGAGGTTTTCGATTACTCGGCGGATCAGATGACTTCTGCAAAGACGAAGAACTTGAAGACGACGATGTGTGCAGAGTTTTCGTCCATCTTCCAACTTTGCAACGAAGTATTGAATAGCGCCACTCAAGAAAGTTTGATCAAGGCTACCCTCGAGACCCTTCTTCGATTCTTTAACTGGATTCCGCTTGGCTATATCTTCGAGACGACCGTTATCGATACTCTTAGAGAACGATTTTTGGAGATGCCCGAGTTCAGAAATGTAACATTGAAGTGTTTGACAGAGATTGGAGGACTCCAAACTGGTACTGGGAACAACTATGACGAGAAATTGGTTCAAATGTTCACCGAAGTTTTGACCACCATTTCCAAGATTATTCCTTTGACTCTCGACCTCAAGAGCACTTATAATTCGAGTAACTCCAAGGACCAAGAGTTCATCCAGAATCTGGCCCTTTTCTTGTGTAACTTTTTCTCCTCCCATCTTACTGTAAGTTTTCTTTTACTCGTTTTGTCTTCCTTGCGCATTCTAATTATCTCGATAGCTCATAGAGAACCTACCAAACCGTGATTTTCTCACACACGGCCACTTCTACCTCATCAGAATTTCCCAAATCGAGGACCGAGAGATCTTCAAGATTTGCTTAGAATACTGGACTAGACTGGTTCAAGAATTGTACGATGAACAACAGTCACTACCCATTGGAGACGTCAACCCTCTTGTCGGAATGGGCGTCGGTGGCATCTCGAGTCCCGGTGCTCCCAACCCAAGTCTGCTCGCCAACTATCCTCTCAGAAAGCACAAGTACAATGAAGTACTTTCGAACTTGCGAGTGGTCATGATCGAAAAGATGGTCAGACCAGAGGAAGTCTTGATTGTTGAGAACGACGAGGGTGAGATCGTTCGTGAATTCGTCAAGGAGAGCGACACCATCCAGTTGTACAAGACAACCAGAGAGTGCTTGGTTTATCTTACCCATTTGGATGTAGTCGATACCGAGAACATCATGACTGAGAAGCTATCTCGACAAGTTGATGGTACCGAATGGTCATGGGCCAACTGTAACACGTTGTGCTGGGCTATCGGTTCCATCTCCCTTGCAATGAACGAAGAGACTGAGAAACGTTTTTTGGTAACCGTCATCAAGGATTTGCTTGGGTTGACTGAAATGAAACGAGGAAAGGACAACAAAGCCGTGGTTGCCAGTAACATCATGTATATTGTTGGTCAATATCCGCGTTTCTTGAAGGCTCACTGGAAATTCTTGAAGACCGTCGTCAACAAGTTATTCGAGTTCATGCACGAGTCCCACGAGGGTGTTCAGGACATGGCTTGTGATACATTCATCAAGATTGCCAGACAGTGCAAGCGCCATTTTGTCGCCCTACAACCTGGCGAGTCTGAACCATTCATCGAGGAAATTGTCAGAACCATGCGCAAGATTACTTGCGACCTATCTCCACAGCAAGTACACACTTTCTACGAGGCATGTGGTTACATGATTGCAGCTCAACCACAGAAAAACTCACAAGAAAGACTCATTGCTGAGTTGATGTCATATCCAAACGCTGCTTGGGATGCCATCATTGCCCAAGCAAACACTAACCCTCAGATTCTTCAAGACGCAGATACCATTAAGGTCATTGGTAATGTCATGAAGACTAACGTGTCTGCTTGTTCCTCCATCGGAAGCTACTTCTATCCTCAAATTGGACGCATTTACCTCGATATGTTGTCTATGTACAAGGCTACCAGCACCATGATTTCTGAAGCCGTCGCAAGTGAGGGTAAGTGGTTCTCTCATAACGCATTTACGATTTGTGATACTAATTTTAAATAGGTGAAATTGCCACCAAGATGCCTAGAGTCCGAGGACTAAGAACTATCAAGAAGGAAATTCTCAAGCTCATTGAAACATTCGTTGAAAAATCTGATGACCTTGAGATGGTTCGAACCAACATCGTTCCAAACCTTCTTGAAGCAGTCCTGATCGATTACAACCGCAATGTTCCCGGTGCACGTGACGCCGAAGTCCTCAAGGTTATGTCTGTTATCATAACCAAACTTTCTGTACGTTGGACCCCATATCGCTCGAAGTATTCAGTGGTGCATACCCTTCTCGTTCTAGCCTCCTTGTCTTGGAGATACTTCCAGCCCTTACTAACATTGAATATAGGGCCTCATGGAAGACCAAGTCCCAAACATTATGTCAAATGTTTTCGAATGCACTTTGGAAATGATCAACAAGGACTTCTCAGAATTCCCAGAACATCGTGTTGAATTCTTCAGCCTCCTCCGAGCAATCAATCTTCACTGCTTCCCCGCACTCCTCAAACTCGACAACCGACAATTCAAATTTGTCATCGATTCTTGCATGTGGGCTAGCAAGCACGATAATAGAGAGGTCGAACATGCCGGTCTCAACATGTGTTTGGAGTTGATCACCAACATCGCAGAAACGGACCCCGCTACTTCCAGTGCTTTCTTCCAGCAATTCTTCGTCCCAATCCTCCAGGATGTATTCTTCGTGCTCACCGACACCGACCACAAGGCTGGATTCAAGTCACAAGCAACTTTGTTGGCAAGAATGTTCTACTTTGTCCACCCGGCTGACGGCACCGCACCAAAGATCCAAATGCCTATCTATGTTCAGGATCAAGCACCGCCAAATACAAGCAACAAAGACTTCCTTACAAACTTTGTGGCTAGTTTGTTGCAGAATGCCTTCCCTAACCTTCAAGCGTAAGTCATTACCATTCCCTCTATCAACATACCTTACTAATCTATTTCAGACCTCAAATTCAAGCCTTCGTTGAGGGTCTATTCACTCTGAATCACTCTGCAGATCGATTCAGACTTAACTTGCGGGATTTCTTAATCTCATTGAAGGAGTTTGCTGGAGACAATACCGAGCTGTACGCCGAGGAGAAAGAGACGGCTGAAAGAGATGCCAAGGCCGCAGAACGCGAACGTCTATCCAAGGTCGGAGGACTCATCAAGCCTGCAGAACTCGACGATGAAGATGAGTTGTGACTTGACGAGGAGCTACGGATCGACTATGCACGGCCGGAAAACCCACCCGCAGATCAAAAACGCCGAATCAACTACAATGCCAATAAACTTGATGGTTGGGATGTTTATGATCTCTAAACAGCTTCCATATACATCTAGCAGGACAAACTGGTGTCCGATCTGGATAATGATTTTTTCCTTTCACTTTTTCGCCCAATGATATCACATACTTAGGAGCAATGTCGCTACCTACGTGGAGTTACTACGAAGGATCAGAATGATATTGTTACCTAAAAAAGTAATTTTCTGTTTAGATTCAATTCTCCGATGAACATCGTGAGGCGATACACAATAGGCATTTGCGAAGCAATTTTTCATTTCTCGATACCTTTGAATTTAGGAGACACACTGTGCATGTGTCAGTTGGTGGAGGAAGTTTGAGCAATTTTTAAGGCATTGGGCGAAATGAAATGGGAATGAGATACGACATATGACAGAAATGCAGAAGCATTTTCAGATATCACAATAAATATGGCATCAAGAAATTGTGAATATTTTCAATGTGACAATTCAATTCTTCATAAAGTATTGGGTAGGTACTTTTCATACTGACATGCATTGCACAGATAACTCCATGCCAAATATCCCAGTCAGAGTGAGCCGACCAATCAAGACTCTCAATGCTACAACGTGCATGCATTTAACCATAAGTCATGGTGACCTTCCCTTCTTGCATGAATCTTCGTCATTAGTTCATCCTTCACTGCAACACTATTGAGAATTGTACCTGGGGTACGAAAGCTAGGAAGCTTCCGCATCTTCAACTTCAGGCACGTAGCATCATTTATTGGTTAGTTTTTCGGTGGCAATACGGATCCTTTGATTGCCAAAATATGTCGTGTATATTAGCACCCGCTTCACCCGGAGCAAGGGAATATATGTTCTCCATGTTACCCCGCGATGTTTACAGTGTTCTTGTGTACCTTTACTTCTTTTCTTGTTTACCTTGCCACTGTTGATAAGTTTTCTAGTCATTAGTGATGTCTTTAAGAAAGTTCCTCCCAGTAGCCTCTCTCTTTGGGCTGGCAACAGCTCAAAGTGATTCATACGTCAATCAAACTGCATGTAATGGAAAAACATATACATATCAGGCACTAGGAGGCTATGGATATATTCCAGGTACCGCACGTGATAAATTCGGGGACACAATTGGTGGAATTGGGAGTGCAATTGCGATGGATAGAAAGAATTGGGAGAAGCTAGATAATGGAAGTTACACTGGAGTTCTGTGGGCCTTACCGGATAGGGGATGGTTTGTTGCATTTCAGTTCTCTTTTTGCCCTTGGTCTACCACTTATCTATCTGTTCGGAAGTCCACGACTAAATTCCTTAGAGTGTTCAGGCAAGAAAGTAAGTTGAGAGTACTAATAGACATAACAGGAATACAGAAGGCACCCTAAACTTTCAAGCACGGGTTCATAAATTTGATATCATCTTCACACCAGCGTCTAATGCGACTGTGAAAAATCCTTCGGGAAATAATTTGTGGTTCGTATATAATGACACGGTTCTGTTTTATGGGCCGGATGGGACGCCAACGACAGGACTGGACGCGGACGGATCGGGTCATTTGAGCTATGCGGGGTTTCCCGATTTGCCCGTGGCGACGTATACGGGTGATGGATTCGGGGGAAGCGGGACGGGAGGGAAGAGAGTATCGATTGATTCTGAGGGGTTGGTGTTGGATGGAGCTGGTGGCTGGTGGGTTAGTGATGAATATGTATGTTTCCTCAGTCTCCTAATGTTTCACTTTGTCTGACTATCCATCAGGGCCCTTATATCTACCACTTTAACTCCACCGGTACAATGGTCGCCGCCATCCGACCACCAGATGCCTTCATTCCCATGCGTAATGGCAGCGAATCTTTCTCCGCTGACTCTCCCTACTACTACTCTGATCAAGGTTCTGGCGATGACGTCTCACCTGCCGATAATCCTACTGGTAGAGATAATAACCATGGATTTGAAGGTCTCAGTATATCCTCCGATGGAAAAACTCTCTACACACTTCTCCAAGCAGCAAATAATCAAGAAGGAGGTCTGAAGTCCCAGACAGAACGCTATACCCGTTTTCTCTCATACGATATTTCAGACCCGGGAAACCCATTATATTTGAGTGAATATGTGGTTCCTCTTCCTCTCTGGACAGATCCAACGGCTAGCGCTAGCAAGAATCCAAAGACAGCTGCGCAGTCTGAAATTCATGCCTTGCCTAATGGACAGTTCTTGATTCTGGCTAGAGATTCGGGGTCAGGGAATGGACAGGACAGCACGGAGAGTATATATAGACAGATAGATATTTTCGATATTAGTAATGCGACCGATATCAAGGGGACGAAATATGATTGTGCTAGTTGTGCGATTGCGAGCTCGAAGGGGGCTCTAGGGAGTGGGATTAAGACGGCGACGTATTGTGGATGGTTAGATATTAATGATAATGAGGAGTTGGAGAGGTTTGGAGTGCATAATGGGGGGGACACGAATAGAGGATTGTTGAACGAGAAGTGGGAGAGTATTGCTGTGGTGCCTGTTGATGGGAAGGAGGGCGCGGATGGGGAATGGGTAAGTTCTTCGTTCTTGGGAAAGGGACAAAGAGAAATTTGCTAATGAAGGATTGATATAGTATATTTTTAGTCTGAGTGATAACGATTTTATCACGCAGGATGGGTATTTGGAGGGAGGAAAGTTCGCGTATAGTGATGGGAGTAGGTATGATCTTGATAACCAGGCATTAGTGTTTAAGGTGAAGATCCCGGTGGTTTGACTGAGAAGAATGGGGGTTGAGAAGGGGGTTAGGAGACGGGTTTGAAGGAAGAGAGTGGCTTCTGGGGTCGAGTGATCCGACAGAGTGTTGTTCAAAGGGAGAAATAGAGGTAGCACTTCATAAAAGCAACGATTTCTTTTTATTTGGTAAAGCAACGGACTAATAATGTACATGGAAGATATTAGCTATCTTCGGCCTAGTTTAAACACCTCCACAGTATCACCTTCTCCACATGTTATCCAGATTTTGCTGATATATCTCTAATTCTGCCATTTGTCGTGCCTCTCTTTCCTCTCTCTCTTTCTCAGTTTCTGCTATAACTTGAGGGGCTGATGCTGCTGCTGCTGCCGCAGCAGCCTCTCTCTCGGCTCTCTCACGCTGCACAACTTCGTATGATCTGTGGAATCCATTGTGCCAGTTGCAAGAAAATCCTGCGCCTGGATATTCTTCTTGACCTCTTTCTGTACAGCCCTTAGCGTTACAAGATAATATGGGTTTGCAAGTGCGACACCAGGCCAGGCCGGAATCGAGAGGATTTCCACATTTCTCCCATGTGTTGGTTCTTGTGTCCAAAACTGGTTGTCCATTTATGCGCTTTTCTAAACCACATGTGGTAGGAGCTGGTAAATCATACTCACTTGGAGCATAGGAAGTTTGAGGCGGTGAATGAAACTGTTGGGTTTCGTCGGTGTAGTCTGCGTTATATGCTCCAGTCTCTGCTTGGCTCGAGCTAGAGCCTGCCTCCTCACGTCGACTTGAGCTACCATGGTCTCTTCTTGCTCCCCTTGACTTGCTGATCTTGTCCGCGGAATTCCTCCTAGCTTGTCTATCGGATGTATAACCGTAAGTGTATTTTCCCCGATGTTCGGACATGATGGCTATTTAAATTAGAGTCAATGTATATTGGATTGCATTCAAAAACATCAGAAATACCTTGAAATGGTATATGCTGACTTGGCTTCAGTGTATGATGCACGAATGACTTTGAGGGTTTTGTACTGCCATCGGTCAACGATTGAATTCGAATATCATGGAAAACATACCCCGAGCTTAGATTTAGTAAAGAAAAATGCTGAATGCTAATACACGCGTTTGGTAAAGACTGCCAAGAGCACTAGAGGGTGTAAAAGTAGAGGGGGCTAGGGATATTAAACGACGATAAGATCTTTGATATGGTTCGGGAGTATGGGAATCTGAATGTTTTCGTATGGGGTTGGTTTTGGAGAGACTGGGAGTTACTTTGTATTGAGATTGTGAATTGGACTTGAGATATAAAGTAGTTGTTCTTATGCTGGATGTAGGAGGAAAAAGAAAATGTACTGAAGGAGGGAAGTAACCATTCCTATTTGAGCACAATTGGAGACTGGAATTGGAAGCTAAGAAACATTTAATTCGAGTCAAAATTGCCTCGAAATCACGTGCATCCATGAATATATTTCCTAATCTGTGTCACTCAAGGTGGACCTGTGTCATTTCATTGATGCCCCGAGTTCAAAAAAACAACTCGAAACTGCGTAAAATCATTTATTTACCACTACATCTGTGTCATTTCGTTCAGTTTCGAGTCAAAAAGTCCTCAAACGAAACTACATTCACACCCAAAATGCAAAATGTGTGATTCAGGGTGGTGAATAATCATTTTGTTGACTTTTCGAGTGACACCTCAAAATGTGGTGTTTCACACTCATATCCTTGGATATGAGTAGCTTGGGGCCGTGCCATAAATAGAAATTGGGAGATATTTTGAGTCAGAAATGATCTCGAAATGCGGTACAGTCACTGATGTCGTTGAATAGGGGTGGTTCATAGGCGAGTACACGGCACTTTCCGAGTTATTAGGAGCTTCCAATCACTAAATCAGGGTGATTCATAAGCAACTTCGGGGTATTTTTTCGAATCATTAGGGATTTGAAGTCACTAAATCATTCACTTCTGAGCTTTGATGACCCTAAGAATACACTGCATGGTGCTGGAGGATAAACTTTTAACTATTTTGAGTTGAGAAATACGCTGAGTAGTCTCAGAAAAGAATTTTTAATTGTTTCATCATATACTTGAGGGGAATGATGATCTTTAAAAGGGGTAAATAACATCTAAGAATAGTATTTTAACCTCGAATGAGTCCAAAAGAATCAAAATGCCAATAGAAACCCATGGGAATGGGCTTTCAGTGCTTAAGGTCTATAGCACTGGGTTGTGAGAACACCAAAGTACACCCAATAATATCAAATACAAGCGATATAGGTACGAGCTGATCTAAACGAATAGCATGCGTCGGATGATCCCAAAATGAGCTTTCTGCTGATTTATCTAGTAATCGAGAGCTTTTGAAATCTGCAGGTGCTGTGAAATGGAGATGAAATGTACATGAAATCCCCATGAAATAGTTGAAAATTCCCAGGAACCCCGAAGTGATATGAAGCATAATATGAATGGACATAGTCTGAGAGACCACATTGAGCAGTTCAGTTTCCAAGCCGGATCAGGACAATGTTATTCGTAGATGACAGACGAGATAATTGGATGCCTTACCAAGAAGGAAAATATAGTGACCGGCTCTTAACGTTTTAGGACGATAATGTTTCCATGCTTGTTCCAAATTCGAAAATTTAATGAACTATAATGAAATCTGAGCTGTACATTACAAGTAAATAATTCTCTCTTGAATCTACTAAGCGAGATAGTTCTACGCCGAATCGAGAAATCAACATCTGATTGTTCGGGAGAACAGTACTTTGCTGTTTGTGTTAGAGCTAGATATCGGGTGCTCAATGTTGGAATCTAGTGCAGATATTATGATAATTTCAAAATTGGCATCGCTTGACTTGCTGAGATGATAAGAGGTGGTGAATATCTTATCGAACCATTAACATCAAAAAACATTCTTTCAAATCCGCAGGAATAATCATGATAGTACTTCGACATTGATAAAAGAGTGGAAAATCAAGCATACGATGTTCAAATCTAGACTAGACACTGAAATGAAATAGAATGATCCTTGCTAAACTAATTCAGATGAGTGTAAATATGATGCTTTAAAGTTTCAATATGTAAAATCAGGTTGAACATTAATCTGTTTGAAATATCTTTCGTACATCTGTACGTTGTAATCTTAACCAATAGCAGCATTTGCGGCTTCTTATCTTGTTTACGTCAATATATGAGCACTTGCTCAGTTTAGTCTTACATTCGTTCATCATGCACCTAAGCATCCCCCCTTCGCTTAAAGTTAGCCTTTGGAGGCGGCAAGTTGGAGCCGCTTGGATAACGGAAAACAAGTGCGATCACTGCAAAACCCACCCTTTCGATCGATAATTTAGTAACACCTAAAAGTAACTGCTCTATCTCTGGGTCATCTTTTAGATAGGCTCCTTTACTCCACATTTGGAGTTAGTTGGAAAAATATATAAGATAGATGACCCAGAAGACCGGATTCTGTCATGATTGGATGATTGAGATAATAGCGAGAGATCCTATCACAGCACAAGTGATTAGAAAACTTAGAGATCCCGATTTTCAACTATAGTGAAGAATGAAAGTAGCTAGTGAAACGATAATAGTTGTCCAAACTACCCGATGCACGAAAAACCTGTCCGCAGCTGCTAGCAGCGGTTAAACTGTCGTTGCGTTTGAGAATCTTCTACGAGGCGGCAAATTTCTTGTCGATTGAGACTACAGTGCGAATTAAAAGTTCTAAAATTGAGCATACTGAAGTTCATATCACGACATTTCTTTTTCCCGAGACAGCTTAATAAAAAAAGTAATGAAGTATTGCACATTGTGTATCAAACAATTCTACGCGGTGTCCGCCAACACCCTCTCTATATCATTGATGCGGATTGTTAGCAAATCAGGGCGACTATAATGACCACAAACATCCAAGAAACTCCTCGATTTCAGAATTTCATCCAAATCGAGATCTGCATATAAGAAACCTTCGACTGTATCTGGCAAATCTTCAGACAATTTTCGTCCATCAGGGCCGAAAATGGCAGACGTGCCTCCACCAGGCACGTTCATAACAAGACCGTTGCTAGTATTCATTCTATCGATACCTTCCTGACTTAGTACCGCTGTAGTGTGTAAAACAAATGATTGTGATTCGATGGCATATGTCTGCGAAAGAGTTCGGCTTCCTAAAGACACTCTATTAGCTTAACTATCTCCAAACAGGAACATAAAAACATACCATCTCTGGACATGGACCAAAGATCAGGTCCTCCACTATGTTCCCATACTGGCGGCCATTGGGAGACGTGAATACTTTCCCGTTGGCTATAACTGTGATATTTGAGCAAAGGGAGTGCATGTTCCCAGCATGCTAAAGCTCCCACTCGTCCAATACCAGCGAGATCGACTACATTCGTCAACGATGATCCTGATGCCTCGCCAAATACAGTTCTCTCCATATGTGTAGCCTTGAGCTTTCGACGTTTCACTTTTATGATGCCTTCGTGATCGATGATTGCTTGAGAAATGTAAAGAGACTGATTCCAATTTTCGCTGAAGCCTAAAACGACTGATATATTGCTTTCTTTCGCTGCTGCACATATACGATCCATTTCAGGCGATTCGACGCGTAATGAGTTCTTGATGTAGGCAATAGAAAGATCAAAATCAACACTTCGAGTCCTTGAATATGGAGCCATCGTTAGTGAGAACTTATAATTTAAAGCTGAAGGAATTGCTACCAAATCCATGATGGATAGCCTGGGATCCAGCATTCTGGAAATGAGACCAGCTGTGCACCATTTGCAGACGCCTCTTTGATAAGAAGACATGTTTTATCAACTGTCTTTTGCAAGTCGAGCCAAACTGGCTCAAACTGTGTCACTGCGACTCGTACATATCTAGGTAGTGTCGGTGTTCGTGTCATTGTTGCTGAATTGCCCCGCAAAGTTGTGTTATTTCTGTGAATACAAAACTTTGCAGGAAAGATAAATAGTTGGCTATTTATCTTTTCTCAGGGAAAACTGCTGAATTGAAAAATGACATTAAAATTTTACCTCATGCTTATTTATTGGTGACTCTGATGAGTTGGTTGGTTATTTCTAGATCGGCTGAACCTCGGATAATGCCATGTCATGAAGCTATCGCGGCGGCATGTTTGAGCCGCCTGATTGTCTGATAAGACTAAGATCACATCAATCAAGCCACTTGATAAGATGAATCTAATGACATGTATTAGATACCAAAAGTCCAATTAGACTAGAATTCATTTAAGATATAAGAAGCCGCAATGGTTTGTACGAGAAGTATGTATCCATTCATTTCCATTATCTTCATATTTGGAAGAAGATTGAAACAGATTTCTTATTGGGCAATTAGCCACATCTATTCCTCAGATTTAAAATCGAAATGGCTTTCGGCATTCTGGAGCCAGTGCCAAGCATAATCCCATCTGGAACGAATCTCCTAGAGAATTTGCGCAATGCATCAGACCCAGACGGAGTCGAGATGCGACTCATCCTTGTTCCCAAGCCATCCGACTCACCATTAGACCCATTGAACTGGCCTCGATACAAAAAAGAATTCCTCTTCGCGACTATTGTTTTCGGGGCATGTGCAGCCGGGTCACTTGGACCAGTTCTGGTGCCTGGTTTTACTGTAGTCGCCACATTGCTCGATGTGCATCTAACTGATATGGCTCTTCTAAATGGAAGCTTGATCATGACTCTTGGTGTTAGCGCGTATCTTTGTCCCTGTATAGCCGAAGTATATGGAAAGCGAATGGTGTATCTTGTAACGACAATCATTATTGTAGCTGGATGTTGCTGGGCTGGCGCAGCAAATTCATACAACTCCCTATTGGCGGCGCGCGCAATACAAGGTGAGTTCTAGTAGAGATATCTCCGAAAAATTTTGAGCAGTTTTGACTTATTGCTGTAGGTCTTGGAATGGGCGACTTTTATGCGATGGCGGGTACCGCTTCGATTACCGATGTATTTTTTGTGCACGAGCGTGGGAGACGTATTGGATTTTGGAATTTCAGCGTCATGATTTCAAACAATCTCACACCAATCGTGAGTGGATATGTAATCTCCAGTGTGTCCTGGAACTGGAGCTTTTGGCTTCTAGCAATTCTTTGGGTTGTAATTCTGGCAGCAACCCTCGCTTGTTTCCCTGAAACGACTTTTTACCGCAACACAGGCTTAGATAACTCCGTTGAAGTCGATATCTCTGGAGATAACTCAAATCCTCCACAAGAGAAACTTGATAAATCGGCGCCAACTATAAGCTTACCAAGCCATGAGATCAGAAGCTTGGACGTTGAGAGGTATTCTCAAATATCTAGTTGGAAATATCATTTTGGGTTTGGCGCTGTAAAGTTTCGCAACCAAAGTCGTGTCTTCAAACTTTGTCTAGATCCGATCATACTCTTAGCACACCCTGCAGTCCTTTGGGGATGTCTGATGTGGTCAGTGGTTTTTACATGGATCATTCTGATTGGTGCTGTGGTTTCTCAGATCTTTGGAGCAGAACCATATAATATGAGCACAACTGCAGTCGGAAACCTTGCCGGAATTGCACCTTTGATTGGATCTACAATTGGAACGCTCACAGCGGGGTGGGCTTGCGACAAGATAGTCGGATATCTGGCACTACGCAATCGTGGTATGTATGAGCCAGAATTTCGTCTTCTTATCATTATACCAGCATTTATTGCCATGGCTATTGGTGGATTCGGTCTTGGAGCTGCCATTCATAAAGAACTCTCGCCAGTTACGTGTGGTGTGTTTATGGCGATTTTGAATTTTGCGGTTGGTGCTGGATGCACCGGCGTTGTTGCATACACCAACGATGTATGCGGTCAGCGATCAGGTGAAGCCTTTGGTCTTGCTATGGTAAGCTATCATCTTGTCTTCAACGAGATGAGAAAGCAATTGTCTAACAGTAACTTTAGATTATAAAAAGCGCCTTTGCTTTCGGTCTCACGTTCGTATTCAACGATTATTATAGTGCAGCAGGCCCTCTCAAATATTTCTCTACTTTTACGGCTTTGACTTTGGGTATCATGCTGACGACAATTCCAATGTATGTATTCGGAAAGAGAATACGAGCATGGGCGGACACAACCACTGCGTTAACTTTCTCTGGACCTAGATGAGACATTTTTATGTTGGAGAAGAGTAAGGTACATACTCGTAAAAGTAGAGAAATTGTTGTTCAAGGTTGATCTATAGGAGGAAATAACCAATTCATATCGTTTAATTGAAACGGGTCACCCATCTCGTAAATTCCCAATGTGAAATCAGAATTTGCAAAGCCTCCGCCTTCCTTGATTTCTGTTGCAGGAAAATCGTCCTTCAAAGGAAGATTTTCAAGCGTGTGGGCCGAGTAGGAATGTGCAAAATTGTTGTCTTTGCTGTGTGCTTCTGAAGCGGCTGTGATTTGGTATTCCATCAATGATTGATCTATATTTTGGCTTGAAATATCATTCTGGGGGGGAGCGGGTAGAGGATAGCTTAGTCGCATTGGCAGTGCGAATACTACAGACCATCTATGCGCAAGCTCTTGAAGCAATGCGATGGCCTTTCGCAATCGCTTCCAAGCATACTTCATTTCTCCCAATGCTTCTATACACTCTCGGAATCGATTAATTGACCGCTTACGTAAAGTACCATTCGAGGAGGTTACACTAAGCAGATGCATAATTGCCGCGGTAAGAACATGGTGTACTACAACAAAAGGAGCGACTCGGAGACATCCGGCTTTTCGATAATCTCGGAGCAAATTCGTAATAGCGACAGCTGAAGAGTTTGATGATTGCACAGCCATGCGGTGAAGAGCACCACTGGGGTCTTCGCGCAACAGGGGCCGCTGCACCAATATGAGGCACATGTAATATGTCATTCGAAGACTAATAGTGGTGGCAGACTTTCCGTTCTGTTCGCTTGATAGCTGTCTGTTCATTTTATTATAGAAAGTGCATAAGGCTTCGCGGGCATCGAATAAAAGTTTATTGCGGCTTTGGCTGTCCAGTTCATGAAACTGGAATGAGTAACTATACTTATTAGCAGTAAAAACTGGATGCTCTACCTAGCTGACCTTACATTTGATCCATATATTTGTCGAACAAAAAAAGGAGCTGACACTCGTAATTGAAAACGAGCTCTGGAAGCGTCGCTGATGATGTTAGAATACTCTCTAACCATGGAGTTCTGACACGAGTCCATGGTATACAGCATTGTCTTCCCAAGCTGAATGTAGCAATTCTGTGAAAATCAGTCAATATCCCCAAACATGGTTACCAAGCTTACCGGTCAATACGAAACCAAAGCCAGAATGTTCGGATACGTGAGTCTTTACTTTCAGGTGAGATACCCGCGATATTTTGCAGGTTCACCACATGCAAGCCAAGTTGTGTTGTTAGAGCAGCGCCCATACCTATTAATAGAAGATACTGGTCAACAATCAATGCTCTTTGGACTTTTGATGAGACTAACAATTATACATCCAAGCCGTATTCTCATTATCTAATGTGAGATCTCGCCAGCACAGCATTGCTAACGCCCGAACGGCAAGAAGCGACGGAAAGCTTCGGCAACACTGCTGGACAATGTTCTCAGCGCTCTTGTAAAATATATCGCCGATATGAGTTGCATTTTCTCGCGCGGAAAAACAGGCTGCAAGAGCAAACATTGCATTTCGTAGCAATATCTCATCCAACTTAACTTCAGTGGAGTGAATATTGAAATTGTCAAGAAAGGAGGCATCGAGAAATTGATTGCTTGGGTTTACAACAGAGTTGAAGACATCAAACAGCTCCTGTTGCAATACCTTATCTGCAAGACACTCGTCTGATGAAAGCATGTCAGATGCCGTGATCATCGGACTGCTTTGAAGCTGGTCATCGCTTCTGGTTTCCTGAGCAGCAGATATGAATTGGAAGTTGGATGAAGGGCCAACAAATGAAGTGTCTCCGTTACTATTTATCTTAAGCTTCCACATCATATTTCCCACCTCATCGACTGCAGAAGCAGATCGTGTTTCTTGATCAGAAGGAGCTCCAGAAAGCTCATCCATTCCTGGCCTTGTGGGCGAAGATGTTGATCCTAGGTTGACATTACGCTTAGAGATACCAGAAGAAGCTCCATTCTCTAATTCTTTTACTCTTTGGAGAAGGACCTCAATTTGTTCTTCGAGTTGTGTAACCTCTTCTGGGTCCCTCCTGCGTCTGGGGAAATAGATTAGCAAGCTCAAACTCTACCCTAACAGTACTAGAAAGTAGAGATCAAAGTTCATTCTCACTTTCGGTTGTTTCTCTCATGGTCGTAAACACACTCTCTTTCCTGGGCCTGACATGAGGAACACTGTGGTTTTCCGCCATCGCATTTGCGCTTCCTTCGTCGGCATTCAACACAGGCAAGGTCGATTCTTTTGGTGTGATCCATGCGAGAGGTTCGAGGGGGTGGTCAGGAAATTCGAAGTAGACTTGAACAGATATTCCATTCAAGGACAGAATCCAAAGCTTTCAGGGTTAAATGCTGCAAGTCAATTGGCCTACAGTTTGGTTGTTTGTGATTGAAGTTGTACACTGGCCCGCATGAGAATTAGATAAGATAAGATCGACATAACACGTGACTTGGCCGATGCTCATAAAATGTGGTGGTAGGTAATTTGTGTGATCTCTTTCGAATTGCATGACCATAATTTTTTATCATTTTTCGACATGGAATGAATGTGCGTGTCCGCGCAGAGGCTGTGGGTTATAGATCAAATGATACCACGTGCAAACTCTAGCTAATCAATCAACCTTTGATTTGCAATTGTCCATCGTCTTTAGTATCTATTTCGAACGACCAGTTTGATCTCCAACTGATAAGTCGCGGCTCATACATTGCATTTTTCACAAGCCTTCATACGGAGAGATCATAGCCGGCGCGCTAGCCAATGAAAACACCAGGAGCACATCCTCAAAGCTCATTCATAACATTATCGGGATGAAAACTGATCGTTCGATGTTCACAACCGAAGGTAGGAGAGTAGGCACGGCTGCAAACACTATCAGACCTGCAGATATTTCATCTTACTACTGAGGTGTGACTGCCCAATTGTACTTCACTATACCGAGAACTTTGATCATTACGCATTTGTTGCTGATCACTACGTGAGCTTGTTTATGGAGAAGTCCTCCAGCCTCGACGAAGAGTTGCTGGCCTAACGTGGATTATGAGTGGTACAGATTGGACAGAAGAGTTGCACATGGACCAGGTTCCATTCTCCATTTGAATGTTTCGTGTCTAATAATAGGGTGTTCACTTCCACACCCCGTACAACTTACAAATAGAGCTTTGGTTCATTATGAATTTCAATTGGGATATCTATTTTGATCTGATGCTGGGCTAATGAAACGTTCAATTACATCCCTCTCAATTAAGGTAAGCATGTAAGAATACTGGAGAGTTTGCTCAAAATAACTGCTTGGTTGGCAGCACTAGAATCCCTCTTGTTTGTTCCACCAAGACTGATACTGGCATAGCATCCATCGGTTCCAACAACTTTAGTCTCAGTAGGAAGTCTACCTCCATTGCTGCAAGTTACTACATCAGTACCACTGACCCCTGGAACCGCAGTGTAAATTCTGGAAAGAACGAAGCTGAAATCCGACGCCGATTTGCAATCGGTAGTTTCGGGGAAATTGACATTCAAGAATGTTTCGGCTGGAAGATATGGGGTCCCAGAAGCAACGATGGCATCGACCACTATTGCGCCTAGTTCACCATAGAGGGTGGCATAGGCTGGCGCTGCAACATTCCAGGCGGTTGCGGACCCTTCGGCTCCACTGAAGGCAATTGCTGGTATGCCGTGCCCTACGGCCTCAATGGCTGCTCCAACAGTACCAGAGACGAAAGATATAACGCCAGTGTTAACTACCACTCATCAGTCTTTATTTCATCAACATCCATTACAATTTGAGACATACCGCCAACGTTTGGCCCAGTAACAGCAAGGTCAGGGGCACCACCAAAGTATCCGGGAGCTAAGGTTTCGATGCCATACTCCATCGCAGTCGCAGGGTAAGAGTTGACGTAGTTGAATTGAGGGGCTGAGCTATTATAGCCTACGGCTGGACTGCCACTTGGACAGGAATTAAATTCGCATGCCTCTGTGAGGACGGAAGGTGTACCGGTTAAAGAACCTATTCGCAACAGTTAGATTCATTCGTTGGGATGCTAAAGAGGGCTATTTTCATACCTGCACCACTCTTGTTTTCTGCAGGGGCAGAAACGAGAACATCATGTCCCGCACTGGTTAGAGAATTGTACAGAGTTCTGATATTGATCTCAGCCCAGCCATCATCGTTTGCAGAAACAATGTTAACTGCTTGGGCAACAGCTGGAAGCAATGCTAAAGATGCAGTTGCAAAACGCATGATTGATGGCTCGGTGCAGAACTGAAGAGTGTGCAGTTTCAAAAATTGACTTGTAGACCGAGAAAGCGACAGCGGGAGGAGCTTCTGTAACCTCCCATCGCCGGGTTGATCAAACCATTATATACACAAACTCCTAGGAGAGAAACCTAATTGTCCATTCACCTCACCTCAAAAAAGCGGGGTCGACTTGGTACCTTGTGAAGTGGAATTGCGGAGATTACAAGAATGTGACCCACGCACGGTACCTGTCACTCTTCACCTTCTGTGAGGCCAAGCAATTGCGTTTCTATGCGCACGTGAAAAAAATGTAAGGAGTTCGTGATAAATCGAGTATGGTTCAGATGGATGAGAGGGGAATAAAGCTTATAAGCTTGTATCTTGTAAAGTACCGGCATCTCCCCGTATAGTAGAATTATGAGACGAGGCGGTATAATCCTTGGTCTTGAAGAACGGCCTTCCGGAAGAAGATATTGCGCCGATGGTGTGGTTTAGCAACCATCTTTCCTGCCACCAATGCCAATACCCAACAGTCCCACGGCGAACTTCAAGCCGAGAGTCTGATCTTGTTACTGCAATTACTAGATATGTTTACTATTCAGAAACTCTAATTAGTACAACAAGAATCATTTTGGATTTCACTTGGTGATGCGGTGAGAGTGGAGAGATGAAGGGGAAAGCTCGCTTCCAGTTATCAGATGATTATCCCCGAATCTCCACGTGCTTAGATAAAAGGCTCTGAAGCTAGTACAATCCGAATGTTGTATCCACCTGACTAATAATAAGCTTCGTGGATTCTACAGTAGGTACTCAAGGAAAGAGTGAGGAGAACAGGCAGCGAAAAAAAGAAGGACGATCCAAAAGCCACACATATCGAGAGAAAATGGCAAAAGATTATGAACACTTCACAGAAGAGCAATTGAAGCTCCCTAACCGGTTCGAACGATTGACCTGAAGATATTTGTACGAAACTGCAATCTTCCGCTCTACCACTGAGCTAAAGGAGCGAAGCTAATTCATAATTTGTTGCAGGTAATTTAGAGTTTTAAAAATATATCCTATCAAAAATGTTCAAAACCACCAAATTAATAATCCAAAAACAAAGGAAGTCTGCCCCACAACATGACTATAAACACGTACGCGACGATAAAACAAAGACAACAGATACAACAAAGAGCCTTGTTATTGGCCTCTGTAGATTTTTTGCACTGGCTCGAAATATGGAGCCAGTACTCGGTCGACTATCTTGGTATTCTTCTACCTACAGATTGAAATTATTGCTCTGTATCCGAAGATCAAAGTAGCATTTTAGTAGATTCAGCAGCCTCCAAAATTCGATTGACCGAATTTGAGTTGTCCTGCTCATTAACAAATTCCCTAGGGCTCCCGAATCCCGATCGTCATTGTTATTTTGCTTCGACTTATATCAGTGAATTATCCCTCTCCTTCTTGGGGTGATTGAAAATCTACAATAGCAGTTTAATGTTCCTATTATAGGCCGAGTACCAGAGCTTTGTTGAACTCCTATATATGACACCAATCGATTGTCAAATATAATGTAATCTCCTAAAGCAAGAGTATCATTCACATTCAACTATCGCTACACAAATTTTTGTCTTTGGGCAAATCTGAGCAAGATAAAGTGGGATGCCGGCTTCTCTTGTCAATTTCATCTACTCTCTGCTATCGCATCATCCCTCGTCGGCTTCAAAGCAAATCGCACCCGATTCAACTTTGGCATCCGCTCAAGTACGACAGTTTCCATTCTCACAACCGACTCTTTACACAATGTCGCCGTGTTTGCATCGTAAGAACACAAAAGCATCCGTACTAGTCCACGAGCGCGCGCACCTGCCAATACTACTGATGGCGGAAGCTCGGCTTCGAATGGAATAGCTGTCAATGTGTATGTATCTATGAGTGTGAACGACCTCAATCCATTCTCATAGCTATACTCGTCACCATCAGGGTGATCAGCCACACTATCCCCTCCTTCCATCCACTGTAAGCGACCTTGATCAGATCCAAACATCAGCTCTTCTACCCTCCCCAAATTTGGACGCCCAGCTATCCCATATAGTCTAGCCTGCGCTTGATGGACTTCAGGATTTTTATAAAGGTATCTCACTACCCATGGTACTGCAATGGAATTTCCCACGAATATACCCCAAGTTATCTTGAACATGTTCGAGTAAAGAATCTCGAACCTTTTGCCAGATCGTTGAAACCAAAGGAGAAACGGCACCACCATAAGCACCATAAACATCATACTGAAAAACGAACTTATTCTCAGCAGTCCCCAACCATAACTTTGTGGACGCGTAGTTTCATACTCAATTGCTTCAAGGAACTCCCAATTTACCATCGCGCCTTTCGCATCTCCTAATATCACAGTATTGTTCTCCACCACTTCAGAAATCTGACATATCGGCGTAATATCCCACAATTTTGCTCCCCAAACATCTTGCATCTCGTGCCATGGTGCCCGATTATCCTTCGGTTTGAGGCAGAGCAGTCTTTCAAGAAGCATATCACTATCGTTGGCAAGAGAAAGTCTTGCAAAAGCCTGGAAATCACTATCGGATTGAAAAACTTTAGGTCGTTGACGGAGCAATCCCTGCAGTGCATATGCTACGTCGCCGGCCATGCGTTTCTCCGTTTGGCGCCGCTTGAGACATTCAAGGGCAATAGAGATCAACTCTAGCTTCGTGAGATGGATTGAAGATTCGTAGTGATCGATCAACTGGCGTAAGGCAATTGCATCATCCCAGACACGGCCTGGAAGATTCCGTTTCGCGACTAACTCGGGCTCAACCACACCAGGTGTGTAAATCGAAATGCGGTGTTCGCCTGGGCATAGAAGAGCTTCGGGAACAGTCCAGAGACGGCTTCCCCAATCTCGCAACCATTGAGTTTTTGTATTTGAAAGATCGTCCGACCTCCCTTCCATGGCATCATGAGTGTAATTGGTAAAATTAAATCGTGGTCCAACAACTATAGCCATTGAGTGACATGCCCTTACGATATCACATATTCGATATACTTCTCCTATACTCTTATCCGGATCTTCGTCTTCTTCAGGACGTATACACTCATAATCTATCCAAAAAGCACCAATACCTGCGGTCTTCGTAGCACGTATCGCAAACTGAATAAGCATCTCCATATCTTGCTCAGCAGCAGCCTGTCTGCGAGCATTAATCGAAGATGGCAAACTGGGGTCTCCGGCAATGATGGTATAGAATTGAAGTCGGGTATAAGATACGAATATGTAGTTGGGATAACTGATTCCATGTGATTGAGTCCAGGTAGATACGTGACGAGTAGTGTACCCGGTAGACGAAGAGGGATCTAAGAAACAGAGGTAAGCGGGGCCGAGTTGTCGGTCCGGAACATCGTTTGTGTCGAGCGATGTAGATGGATGATAAGTGGGAATTTCGTTGTAATCAGAGATGTTGTGAAGACTCATGATTTCGGTAGAGTGATTGGCTTCTTCGTCAGAGTGGGTGATATCTGTGGGTCTTGGACGTCCTTGTAATGAAGAAAGAAAAGGCTGTCGGCCTTGTGAAAGAGCTTTGATTTTGTCATGGCGTCCTAATTTTGGACGGTTGTACATCCATTCACTGCCAGTATTTTGCATGATTTGGATTAAGGGTTCGCCGGGAAATCGTGGGTAATAAGGGATCTATGAGGTCAGTTAGCTTGGCATACTCACTCACGCAGTCTGAATTTAGCAAAAGAGCGGAGACTGGTTAGACGTACGAGGGATAGAAGAACGGGCCCCCCAATGAGACATTTTAGAAGCATATAAACAGCCCCAATAATTTTTGATCCCCAAACGATTATCACCACTAGCTTTCCCCAGACCCTTCTTTCCTCAAAGCTGAAGCTAGGATCGTTTGGTATCACGTGAAGTGGCGCATGAATCCAAAGCATTGTTCTAATAATGAGATTATTCCTGGAGGTGAGATTGGATGCACTCAGAATCTTGCGCGGTACAAGATTCATTCCTGGTTGAGTAGAACCTTCATCGTCATCCTCGCTATCATTGCTATCACGAAGATTTCGCCACAGCAGATACCAGGTCCATAAGCCGTATGCTAATGCTGTATAGTATGAAAATCTTTTTCTGTATATTAGTATGCTGATATGATATGATATTTAGAGGAACGGGGGGAAGCGGTTGTCGGGGTTGACTTTGGGATCGATTAAACAGGTGGATAATACATACAGTAAAATTATCAATCGTGCCCACGCAAAATATGTGTATCGGTAATTTCGACCGCTTTCTAAGGTGTCAAAAATCAGTGATAAATAAAAAGTTATATGAATGGCCCGGAAGAGATTGGACAAGGTATAGTAAGGGGGCCGCAGGCAGTTGACTGATACGAAGTGGAAATAAAGTTCGCGGAGGAGGAGAATAAAGCCAATGATAGAGGCGACAGAGATCATGCGAGAAGCACTAGAAGGATTATTAGTGGGAAAAGTGAAGGGGGTGACGGTGGATAGCGAGACTAGGGGATTGAGGTAGGAGTATGCAGAAGGTGACAGTGTTGGGGATATCATGGACTGGAGAAAAATTGCAATGAGTGTGGTAAGAATTAGAACGTGCTATCACTAAAGGATGTGATAAATGTGTAGTTGAAGACAAAATGAAGCATACAAAGGTAGTGGTATTACATCTTGGCGAAACAAAAGGGCTAGGAAATCGCTAATGTTGATATAGGTAATGTAGGCTCCGAGAGGGAGCTGGATGAACCAGAGAGTGACGAGAACAGAGGGATTCATATTATAACTCATTTTTCTGGAGACATTAAGTGAGATAGACTTGCACTATATACAAGAAATAAGTTGGGCGAAGTACGCGAGCGGAGCGGAATGGAGAGCGGAGAGTTGGAAAGTTGGATGAGCGCAAGAACAACAAAAGACGGAAAATAAAACAGACCAAAATCTTGATCAAGCTCGCTCCGCAAGTTAATAGTGATGAGGGGAATATGAACTAGACTGAGGCTGAAATGTAAGCCTAGCCAAGAAAATAGGATTCCTTGGCGTTGTGGCTATGCATAGCGGCCATCTTTATCTTTATCTTGATATGATTGGGTGGTAATTATCCAAACGACGAATTTTATGTCAAAGAAAGAACATTCAGATGTGTGTATATTATCGAGGACTTTGGAACTTTTATGAGATTGGAATTGAAAAACTCAAATGATGTGAAAGTCCGTTCGTCTAGTCAGAAAGTTATGCTAATCTAAGCCTGTCCATTGTAATAAGCTTACTCGGTCTCATCAGATATACATGATTACTTGCAAGCACGGTTCGAAGAAATCTGCTAAAGTGTCGGCTCCAAAAGTTTCTGTTTAAGCCATGTGAATAGGGTGAACCCGCTTGATGAAAGCAATCTTTTTCTTTTGCATGACAAAATCAACTTTTTGCGCACATGTATTGAGAGAAAGTTTTTAAAGTGGTAATTGCAAACCACAAAACTTTTGTACAGTTCAGGGAGTTTCTTGATCGAGATGACTTCCATTTATATCAACTTAAACATGAGGAAGTCATCAAACAAGTCTTCTAATAATCGGCTACTTGACAGACTGTTAAAGCTGAGAGGAGTGTAGTTCAATGTGTTGGACAAAATACGGACTCACAAGGATGTGCATTTACTCCCAACGAAAGATTGTCAAGCAGTGATACCGATGAGTATTAGCAACAAGTACCACACGAGAAAGTGGTCTAATTGGGGCACAACAAAAAGTAAGAGATGAATCGCAGAGCCAAACGGTGAAAATTCCGCAGTTATTGGAATAATATACCCAAGAATGTATGCCAACGAGTGTTGGCAGCTTATCTTTACAGACATCTGAGGTATCTGTCTGCAAGCTAATTCTGCGGGAAGAGTTCCTTCAAAGTTGAAGTTTGCAATCAATACTCATGAGCCGGAGGCTAAAAGAAAAGCAAGTGCTTATGATATCACAGGTTCGCTTGAATCGATCATTGCGTGATTGGGAGTTGCCACCGAAAATGAACTGCGATGAAATCAGTAAATGCAGAGAATTAGGCCCAGAAGCGATACTCTTGGGCTGTACTGTGTGCGTATTGAAGAGGTTTAGTACGTAACTATTGTTGCGCACGAGATGGAGAGGTATATAAGGTCTTTAGTTAAGTGTCACTTTCGTTAAAGAAAACATAGAGCCTAGAAGATAGAAAGACAACGGGAGTATGTGTTAAATCAGTGGCGCATGAACTCTCAATCCATTTCCATGATTGTTTCTTGAAGATACGTGAATCTCACAAGAAATTTAGATATAGTTGTGAAAAGAGATTGAGTAACACAAGGTTAAAGTGTCAGCGAAAAATGGTGGCAACGACGCAAGAGATGACTAAAACTGTCTAAACCCACAAGGCATATTCATCTTGGGAAGTTGACGAAAATCAGCAAGCCCTATATGATGCTTGTCTAAAGGGTAAATTGGCGAAAATGCTAAATCAATGATTTTCTAGATTCCATGCTAAGTTGTCCACTCAATATCTCACACCCATGTAACAAAGCCTGGCATCTGATCTCCACCGAAACTAACATCACACTCATATTGTCTCACCAATCTCAAGCCCGTCAAAAACTAGACATGCAACAAATTCATATCTATCTCCTTCTTGATATTTCCATTTGTTCTTTCATTCTCATCTCATCATCTTCGAGTACAGCCACAACTCCGTGGCTGAAGCTAAATATGACAAATCGCAATCATGGATACTCTTAAATATCAATCACGCGGCCAAATTCACGAACCAATACGACCCAGATAAATAGCCAGAGTGGAATTGTGAGTGAAAAGGGGAGCATGCGATATGATCAAACTTCGTTTTTCCATTTAGTTCTCAAGTGCCGAAACGATATAAGTGGGGGGATCAAGTCCCGAGATGTCAAATAATAATGAAATTAGAATCCATATTTCTTTGACTGCTCTCATACAGTAGTACTACTACCCCATCCTTTAAGCTAGTGATGTATGTCTTGCTTTACCAAGACCGGGTAGCAACTTTTTGGTGTCTCGGGGAAATATCCATGAATGTATGAAAGACTACCCACTCTAGATGAATGAAATGAATTGGGCGATAAGGTGCTCTCCCTGGTGACGTAGTAGCTTCACTACTGCCGCGAAAGATAAGTAGAAAGGTGTTCGTGATGACAAGTTCCCAGATATGAAGAAATATCCGAAGATGGGATACGGGACGAGCGGTATTTGAAGGTGGAGTGGAGCATCAATCTCGTGATCTGGTGATCGCCGCAGCACACCCACTCACGGGAAACTACCTAGTAAATTGTAACGGCACGAATCTGCTAACACGAGAGATAGATGGCTCTCATCTCCATCGCCATCGCCATCGATCGCAAAACTTGCTTTCACAACAGTCACAATACCGATTTCAACTGCAAATGTCAAAATGTGCACACAATACGCGGAAATGTCTAAGAATCCCTACTTTTTCCGTATACCGTTGCCGAATATAAACACGTGTAGAGATACTACCATGCTAATTAGGGAGCATTGAATTTGTTGAAGTGCATATGAAACTTTAGCATACTTTAACTGTCTAAGACTAATCTCATATTATATACGCTGCCCTACTCAGCATGCCCAACACGTGCTTTACACAGGTCTCAAGATACCTAAATGCAATTTTCCGAGAATTTATACATACCCATGGAACTTGCACTCTTATACGATATTTGTACACTTGTATCTTAATTGAACCTGCTGGCCTATTGCATCCATGCCGTTTCTCTTTCGGCACCCATGTCTTCCCCAATTTCAACACGTGTGCTTTAAATACCGTCCCGCAACCATTGCCACCCTTAGATCAAAATTTCTACTCATCCACCCGCTCCGCTCATTTTCTCCTAGCTTTTGGATGAATATATAGCTTCGCACAAATATACGAGATGGGAGGTGAAGGTAGGCGAGATTAGATTACTTTCTGCACAAACTTTGAAGTTATACTTAAGGGAAAATGTGAGTAAAATATTGATATATGACGGAAATATGTGCTCGAATGCGGAGAATCACCAACTTTTTGGTGAAGACTTGAAGGATTATGGATTAAAGATAACTGTGCAACCATGCATTACACAAGCATAAGAAATAGGCACGGGCGAGGAGAAATGGATTGCCACGTGGGGTGTGTAAAAAGTAGTATTTGTGACTTCATTAGCTAGCTTATAGTTCATGATTTTAACTTCAGCAGGCCGAGATGGGATACTATAAGAATATGCGGCTCCTGTGTCTTTGGGAAAGGGGTATCCCAAAACAGCGTTTAAAATCACTGCAACGATAGCCTCATGTGAGGAAAAAAGAGATTTGATCAACGCATTAGTAAAATCGAGCATGGAATCTAGGATTTGGTTATGTGCATCGCTATATAATTCAATAGATCATCATACCAGTGTTGTGCTATATGACACATCTTGAACCTAGATAATTATACTTCTCAACTGTCCTCCACCAAAAGACACCCACGATACATACGTCCTTTCGGAGGAATTTAACCAAGATTGCTAACTATGCGAGACACAGATAAATTGTTGATGGTGTCGTGATAACTTAAACAGATTTAGTTGCAGCCGAAGATATTTCTTGCCACAGTTCTATCTCCGTCTCCATTCTTCATGTCGGGACCGAGATATGGAGCTAATGCAAAACATCAAATAAAATAAATGAGTGCTACCACAGGTTTTATAGCGTATCATCTCATCCCTTATGCATCTCTTTAATATCAAACATTCATCATCATCCTGCCGTAGCACGAATAAACAGGTAAGTATGTGTGATTTATCCTCAATTTCCAAATTCTTCGAAGCCAAAACAAGCCGACTATGGAACCCCGCATAGCGCTCTATTTCCATCCGTTTTTATCTCTAGCCAAAACTGATCTTTGACAATACACTCTTAAAATTGCAACACCCATGTACCACCCATGAACCGCTCCGGCTCCCCGAATGTATAGTTTGCAGGGCGCGGAGTTCTTGAGAACGATACGGGGGCTAGTTGGAGTGTCCCCGATTCGTATGCAAATGTTGCATATCGTACTGGGCCACTAGCTACCGGTGAACATTTATCCAAGCCTTTCTGATAGCATCGGCCTCAGCCATGACTTCAACCATGATCAAGAAAGATTTTGATAGATGAACACAGCATGGTCCCCAGCATGGGCAACATAGGCTATATGAGCCAACCAGGAAGATAAATAGATAGAATATTCTCGAGCACCATCCATGGAGAAAACCTTGAAATGCAGGCTGTTGTGCAACGTAGTAGCAACGAAAATGCAAAGACTTCTTTGCCTCGGATGTTTATGTCCACGAACAGTTCGCGTCCAGGTGTTGAGTCAAGCTTGATTTGCTTCGCACTCAAGCAAGCCGACGCGTCGCTTCGCATTGTTCATTATCTTGTCCGTCCAAATTCATTGCGATCGTCAACGGGACGAGACGAAGCAAGTATGTGGCGAGAAAGCCGTGGGCGGTTTCGAAATACCTTGCTTACCCAAAAACTTCAGGCAGGAGAAAGCCACTGGCCTGTGGTGTAATTAAAGGGTGGCAGACTTTCACACTTTGAAAAGTCGCCACCTCTTGCAATCCCACCCTCCATGCATGATTTCACCAATCTAGCATTGTATGCACTCTAAACATGCCTACTGATTCATCCATCGACAGAAACCCTAGTTTGTTCTAGCCGCAGTAGCACCTTGGAGGCCTCACTAGATTGGAACCATCCTGTGAGAACATTTGACATCCTTGCTTGAATGCATGAATGATACTGATGGATGAAGGAAAATATAGTAGTGCATGTGCGATTTGATAACATCTAGCAACTATGATACCATTGGCAACGGTTGTACACTAGTGGCCCGCACCATGTTTTTGTTTTCTTTTTTTGTCTGCGTCAATCTATGAAAAGCCTTGTTTTATGAAACTAGGCTATCGGCAAGTCAATTCGCACAATTAATCTAAATTCAATGCTACCATCTTGACACTATTGATCCTTTCACGGAAGACAACCGAATGAGTGTGCCTACCTGTCGCTTAAACATACCTGGTAAACTGAGCTATGTTTCATTATGCAATAGCTGGTTAATTGGGGGCAACCCAGAACCACATCTTCAAAGCAGCGAATAATAATACTATCAATATATGTGTCAATAACAACTGCTGTGCCAGAGCCTTGCGTTGATAGAATATATTGACCAGTGAAGCCTTGAGCGCTAACTCCCATCCATGCTTATGACTGTCAGTCTATTTTATATGGGCAAGGCGCTATGTGACACGCAAGCTGGGGTTGGAATGCGGGGAAACAGTTCAAGGCGCGCCTTTATTCGACATTCGTCTTCACCTGCATAGTGGGCGTCATGATTTATTCATGAAAATCGAAAACTATTGCTTACTCTGGAGGTCTATCGTGTCGTCACCAACAGTGCCTACGTAGGCTCACCGAAAAGAATTATTGGTCAATTCTGCAGCACCTAAGCTTGAAAATCATTACGAAGCATAAGAAACGCCAGCAAGGATTCAAAGCAACTCAAGATGATGCAAATGCATTAAAATCTTGAAGAATCTCGGTGTACCTACCTAAATGTAATTTGGTTCCTGAACTTCCTGCAGGTTAGAGAAAAGTCAAGTTTCAACAAATCGCCCTCTCTCGTTCATCAGAGCCTTGTTCCTGTACTATGAAATGAAAAGTACGAAACTTGCGCCTCTTCGGTGCAGACAATTGGGGATCGAAGATCATCATGGAGTTGTATTCAAATTGATGCTTGATATCGATTACGACTGGTGCTTCTCATGCCGCTGTATATTGTGGAAATATGCGAAAGGTCAATTAGAGATGATTCTATGCTGGAATAGTACCAGGGGGCTGGTGATGCTTGAATAGATCATCCATCGGGATTCAAACTGCCGATTTCGAAAATGAATGAAACTCTAAGGTCCCAAAAGGTTGTGTATTCTCGATCAGAATCGTTCAATGCAACAATATGTGTCGAATAAGAACACGGCTGCATGTTAGCCGACCGATGGAGGTGAAAGAATGAAGGATGTCTGAGACTCTTTGCACAATTCAACGGCAAGTATTCGCACCGATGGACGAATTTCACCTCTTATAAGTACACCAATAAGAACGGCGATCCTGCAACGCTATTGAAGCCATTGTATGCCAGCTTGCGACGGAGCAACGACGACTTCATGTTAAGTGTGGAGTTGTGCATATTCCAGAGCGATGGGGAGTCGGAACGGAGAGTCGAAAAAATGGAACACCGTGGGAGAGCTGCGTATTCCTTGCCGATACAGATAGAAGTGCAGGGTATATATGTGTTATCCTAGTTATAGCCAATAGTAACACAAAATGTGATGAAGTAGGTCCGCGATATAACGAATCGCAATTGCCTGTGAATTCTATCAGATTAGCGATGGGGTCTGGTCATTTTTTAGTCTGTGTGCTTGCATTAGCACTCGATCATCACCCCCTGTCAATTCGATTGTGGGTGTGGGGGATAAAAGTAAAGATTTCAATGAACAGGCTGTTGAACGAATTTGGAAAAGCAGCTGCTACTGATGTCCAAAAACGTTCAGACTAGTACGAATAAAACGATTTGGAAACAATCCATGACCGGGTTAGTTAAACGAGATAGGCACCCTCAGCTAGTGAAGAGGCATTGCTATGAGCCATGTGTTCATAGATCTAGCTATCTTACGATTTTATGTGTTCAAGTGATGGGTAGATACCTTTGAAACTAATTCAAGTAATCAAGAGAACCTAATCTAGTGAATCTACATATGAGACGTTCAGGAGGCTTCGAAGGTGTGACAGGATTGAAGAATTTTGCAACTATGGCGCATTAACCGCGATAAATCGAAAATGGACTAGCTCAATTACTGAAAATGCGGAGTTGCTATGCGAGATAACCAAAGAGGCATGGTTTATGTGGAATTATACTTCCTTTAGTCCGCCCCCTGTTTTGGAATTGAAGGGGATGAGGTAATCTGATATTGATGATTATCGCGCAGGATGTGTGCAATGTTGAATAAGAAAAGATAAGGAAAGGAGAATTTATGTGCGGATCGGATATTGAAAGTAATCGAATAATGTTAGGATAGCATCATGTTGTTAAAATTCATGTTGTGCTTACCCTGACTATCATGCCATTTCGATGAAGAGTGATTGATGAGTGATCCAAATGGCATTTAAGTCTAGAGTACGTAAATTCTCGTGATAACGGTGATACGAGCTGAAAGTCAGCTTCTTGGTAAGAGACGGCATCGGTACGACCGACTAGGGCTGAGACTTTTCCATCGTTGGAATCCCGAAGCTTCTCCAAACCCGTCCGTTGAAGAGCCCGCGAAGCCGTCTTATGTTGTCGGTTACAGATAGTGTCTTGTGAACCCCCACTCACTTCTCAGCCCTTAGTGTGATCACTGACTAGCACGAGATTCCTTTTGTTTAGTTCGAAATCTTGTAACCACATTTGCTCTGTATACCCGCTTCAAATAAAGTATCGGAGAGAACATTGGCTACCGTAAATGAATTTCGAGGTCACTCTCTTCAGCCTCGTGAGAGGCTAGACCAAAAGGATCGATTAGTGTTACCATATTGTTGGGTGAGAAGGAGATAATCTCTCTCAAGAGACGGCTGGTTTGTGGGAGATATATTGTTTTGCGTGAGGATCGTGTACATGGGGCTATAGTACTTTCATGGGTCTGCAGTCTCTTGGTAAGTACCAGAGGTGTATTGCGTTGCTTCATAGAAGATGCTATGTTGTGATTGCGTACCAGGACATTGCTATAATGGCCAGTTTGTCCATGTAAAATTGAAGTTAAAAGTGCATACCGTCAAATGGGTTGTCGCTGTACCCCGAAGTATGTATTCGTTTACAGTGGCATAAGGTTAATAACATGGCTTGGTGACGTTGAGTACAAGACGGATACAAGCCATGTACAACCACAACCCCTCGAATAACTGTCGTGAAAGCACCAGCGACACGACCCAACGATGTTGCAATGCAGGGGCGTAGAAGGCTTAGCAAGCAGCCGCCTTTCACAATCTCTGGGCTTGGTCTTCACGTCAAGCTTGTGAGCGTTTGGTACTTCTCATGCAGTTTTAGTCCCAATGCTATAAGATAAGAGAAATTGATTGGATCATTGCAACTCAGATATCAAATGATTGAACCACGGTTCGAAGAAGTGAAATTGGGATAATCTCCGCAAGTTTTCTCCATTTTCGTGATTCCCGTAGTTGATACTACTGAAACCTATTTTTATTCGGGGTCAGATAGTGGACAATGCTTCCCATGTTTAAAGTGGATAACATCTACAACGCCGCTTTGTTCGAGATAAACCCTGGGGAGCGAGTTCAAGATCATGTTTATGTTTATTATTGAACAGGGAGATTGAGGTATTAACCAGATGCAAAGTATCAGGTCAATCAATCATCAATCAATCGCCACTCACTGAAACGATAAAAATTGTATGTCTCCGTGTCATAAGGGTTCTAGCTTCGTCATCAAGCGTCTTGACTATTATCGTACCTGTCACTTGGCTTTACTAACATAGTTCATGAGTTATTTCAAACAAACAGCCATTCATGTATACTAAAGCGCCGAGGAGCTGGAAAGACCATATAGAAGACCTAGCCTTGGAGCACGTTTCGTGCCTAATGACTCTCCAGTGTGGAGAAATACGTACTAGCACGGTCATGGAAATCAGATCATAGATCTTGGCCCCATGAGGCTGTGGCTCTTGGAATCTTGCCCTGGATATTTTGAAGCTGCCCAAATTCTGTGACATACTCCGTGAATCTCATCTGTGAAATATGTCGCAAACTTGTAATGTCGTGTTTGAAGGCTTCCCTTCGAGGGGTTTCCGTGAAGCCGCAACTATCCGATTTACTGTTGTCAATGTAGATGGCCAAGGCAACGGCTATAATCCCAATATACAAAATCACATCCGATTTTATATGAGCATATAGATGCTGTAGCAGTTAGTGGCCACAGCCTTCGGAGAGTATCTTAGTGCTTACCAACCCAGCCTACCTTGTGGTGTAACATGGTTCAAACCATTCTACTGTGACCTAATGCGGTGATAGAGATATAATGCCGATCTTTCTTTCTGGCGGGTTTCTTGGAGATACGACTATTATAGAAAACGGATGGTGCCGAGCGGGAAGTCAATAGTTTGGGACACTCGAGGTTCTTCGCTGTCCCAATCTAATTATCATGAAATGAGGGGAAATCTCAAGGATCCACTAGATATTGGTGCTCGTTGCTGCAGAAGCGACTAAAAGGAGAATAGAACGCACATCACTTTATGACAATGAGCATCAACGAATCGTATAGAAATTTGGATGAAGGACAATATTGACGTCCCGAAAAGATTTCAAGGCTGGGTAAAGATTGCCAAATTTGATCTTGATGGATGCATCATTTACATTTTTGTTGCCGCTGTAAACATTTAGAACAGGATAGGCAGATGAGACCATTCATTCGTAACTCCTTCATTAACCGAAGTTGTCATCATCATTTTGTTCAGCGCATATCATTTTATCAATTTCTTTATCAGAGCGGACAGAGCGGACAGAGCTACGGCCAGTAGCTAGTCACCTGAAATTAGCTTGAGAATGATGGTTTAATCGTCGCCCAGCTCAGGTGATTGATCATGGCGTTTTTGTTTTGTTTCCTCTTGCTTCCATTTCGCGATGTCTTGGCTGTAAGGCCTTCTGCTTACTTGGATAAGCGAACTATTGCTTCAACAGTCACAGTGCTCACCCACTAGTACTTTACCAATATCAGTCATTTCCCCTCCTGAATCTAATTCTTTCGCGCGAAGTTCGCGATGATTAATTTCCTTTCACGATCCTGCCTTGGATCTTTGATTATTCCTATTTTTTCACTCTTTGTCAAGACCTTGAATTGGGTCACTTATTGAGATTTGACAAGTTAATCATATGCCCTGTACCTGGTTCAATTGGGGACAAACCGGGAGCTAGACTTGATTTAGGTATCTTTGGGTTCTAAAAATGACGATATTTCTGGTGTTCGAACACAAATTATCCCATCATGAGCCTTGTTTTATGGAGCCAGAATACTTTGAATGCTTGAAATGAATCCTGTGCAAGTTTTCATAAACACTCCTTTTGTGGATGCACGAGTTTAAGAAAACATACGCCATCATTCAACTCCTTGTGTGCGATTCCTTTCGAAAACCAATTCCCCACTCACACCATTCTTTTATTCTCATTCCAATTGATACCCCAGCATCAAAGCCTTGCTGGAAAATTTACGAGCAACCCTACACACTGCAGGGACACAGATGCGGTCTTCACTAGGGCGAGAAGGATAACTTGGACCCTGTACACCACTAACCACTTTGTCTTGCCTAGTCAAACACCATCCCACGTCGCTGTTTTAGTTGGAGGGCTTGCTCCAAGACTCAAGAGCGGCCATGAACATGGATGGTATGAAGCCATGATTTCTGAAAAGGTGGAGAATTTCTATGCAGCTGCCACCAGTCATAAGTTCGAATGTTGTAGCAAAAAGTCATCAGGGTTAGCATTTAGCTTTTTTGTGAATATTCAAGGATTAATTATGCCATTTTGTGAGTGAGCCGTATCTTGATTGCTGCTATAGTTACAGTGCATATGTACATATTTGAGGATCAACTTTAACCAAAAGGGGTCAGCAGAAAGTGGCATGATGAACAACTATACGCTAATCAGCAATTAGTCTGATTATCTTTGTACTCATGATAACACCACCAAAATCACCCACTCACACCACTTGAACACACCACATCAGAAGAGAGAGAGAGAAAAAAAATCAAAATTCCCGCAGGCCTCCGAAAAGTCTTGCCCTTTTGATACATGTTTGTGCAACCAATCAGTCATTACGAAGCGCACACACACCTTTTCCTTAGTAAAGATACTGATTTTCGCATGACTACCATTAGGCTAGCGTCTAGCAGCCTGTTTTCACTGCCCTCTACCCCCAAATTGTAATTGATCTCTGCGCTTTACTACTCTAGGGGAAGTGGCCAAAAAAGTGAAAAAAAAAGCCATCTGCACAAGACAGGCATTTTATCTGCAGGACCCAGCAGGCCAACTCCCAGTCAACCCCAACTCGCTACTCAAATCTGTATATACATCGACCTCCGCCCTCATATTTTTGACCAATATCAGAACTTCAAGGACTTTTAAAACATCTACTTTTCGAAACAAGCAAGACAATTGAGTGAAATAAGGGAATGATACCATACAATAACTCATATTCGTCAACTATTGTTTATTCATAAATCACCTCATCCACTTTAGAAATTACGGCAGTAGTCTTCATCGCACAAGATCTCCTCCACTTAGTATCGGGTGGAGCCTTTTGTCGAGTCACACCATAGCATACTTGACCGAGCTTTTGTCTACGACATAAAATCAGACAACACAGCATTATTCCTTACCTACGAAAAGATCCATAAAGGAAGACTCATCCTTCAAATTTTGGAAATTTCACTTCCTCAATCAATTCGATCCTCATCAACCATTCCCAATTCCTTCTACACAGTCTAGTACTATCAAGCAATTAACATACAAAATGTCTTTCGATATGGAATGGTCTCCAGATTTCTGCCTCGCCTGTGACAGGCAAACAGATGGCAGTGTTTACTGTTCAGAAGCTTGCCGTTTGGCAGAATACGAAAAGGCTTCCTCAAGCGATAGCTCAGCACCATCCTCACCATCGTCACTCCACGGAGCTGCTTGGCCTTCAAAGTCGAATGGCTTCTACATGGAGCCAGCATACAATTTCAGCAACGCACAACCATACGGCACAACCCCCTCTAGTACTACATCCTTCTACCAACCTTCGAGATCATCTCCAGTTACAAAGTCTACCTTGACTCCTTCGAGCTCGCAATCTAGTCTTTTCTCCATGCAAAGCACTTCCTCCACCTCCTCAGAACCAGCACAATTATCGGCTGAATCAAAACGGGCATTGAGGGCGTATGCTAGCTCATTCGATCAATCTCGCAACAACAGACGACAATCTGGCAGCCATTAAATAACTACTTCCTAAACTTTACTACGATATCATCTCAACTTCAGGCATTTATTGGCGTTATTTCAGACCGCACAAATTTTCTCTCATCATGATACAAATACCCATATCTCATCTCTAAAATCCTTACAACGGAGTCGGCGTTTTCTCACAATATACGATCTAAATCGGTTGTTGTATAAAAGTGTTATCATTTGGGCATTCGGATCACATCATACATTCACACAATTCACATCTCTCATCAATCGTCGGCATTTAAAAAATTTCCTTGGGTTCAGTCTTTGTTCAACATTTGCATCGGAGCATTCAGGATAGCGAGGAGTGGAGTCTCATATCCTTATTATCATCTCGGCACTACACTTTTTTTTTTCTAATACATCATGGGCATAAGGAAGATACGGGACGGATATAAGACGTCATTTCAGACTATGGGAAAGCATGGGAGCAATGGGATAGGCAGCGTTGGAGCAATTCAATTTCATTTGTTGGAAAGGAAGGAATGATTCACTTTATGGTGAAGGGGCGCCTTTTTTTTCTCGATTGTTTCTCGCTTGATCAGCAAATTTATCTCCTGCTAGCGATAGTTTGGATTGGAAGGAGAATATACTACATGGTATGAATGGATGGATCACTCTGGTCATGTCATTGCTTCTGAAGAATGAAGTAAAATGGCTTGTCTTATTAGTATGATAGTCAAGAAAAAGAATAACAAGAATCCTTCAGTTCGTTCACAAGATGACGGACTTGACACCAAACTCTATCTCTCCTTTGCTTGTTTCGTGATAAAATACATGTGAGAATTGTGACTTTGCCTCAACATTTTTTTTTTTTTGGTATAGATGTAACTCAATGACTTCCTCAACCTAAACCGCCGAAAACGGAGTACGATTTCTTTCTTCACGTAGTTATGGTACCCCTCGCGCTCCCACTAATTCACTAATTAGGAGACAAGCAAATGGTTTTTGTCGATCGGTCTATTATGGCGGCCACAACTCCTTCCTTCGAACAAACAAGAAGTCTAGTGTAACAAGTACCTTGGCAGCTAGTTTGCGGCGAAGCCAAAACAAATAACAATGATGTGAGCGCTTAAATCTTAAATGATGAATATGTGTGAGTAAAATGAGGTCAGCAATAAAGTAAGATTTTTTGTCTGCACCTTGTTGGCTTTTCACGGGTCGTAGGAGGAAACGACTCTGGATGGAGGGAGGAAAGCTGATCAACTTTCCACAGGGTTGGTGGGAAGAGAAATCGGAGAATATTCTATGTATAGTTCTTTCGCAATTTTACTTACGGAATACCCGGCGGCAAACTTACCCATATGCTTCACAGACTTCTAGAGTGGGAGGATTTCACGCATTTGAGGATTCTTGTGTAAGATGGAGATAGATTTTGATATTGTAAGTATCTATGGTAACATTGATTGATTCCTATTGTCTAGACTCTGATCTAAAAAATTTGCTCGAGTGAGCGGTTCGGGGCGGGATGGAAGTTGATTTGACTCGATCGAGAGTTAGACTTTCGGCCAAGACGATATGAACTCGACGACGCACTTGAACTCTATTGTCGCGTCTAGATTCAGATTGAGTTTTGAAGATTTTTTTTTGTTGAATTTACACAAGATAATATACTGTACACCACTTCTTCGAGTGTTTCGAGGTGTTGTAGAAGGAGAAAGGTGCTGGAAAGATGGGACGGTTCAACGTTGATTCTTGGTTGATACGGACCTTGGAATGCTTAGATGTTAGGCTAAAATTTAGAGAGATATTGGTGTATTCTTTGGGCTTGCACGTGTTCTGTTCCTCGAGATCTTCTGGGTCCAACGAGAGGAGTCATGGATGAAGTCTAACAATGTGTGGGGAGAGCTAAATGGATGATGATGCGATTCTCATGTAAGGTTGGATCATGTATTTACTCTATTAGTGAAGAATTCATGGATGAGCTGTCTTAAGTGCATGAAGTGAGGTCTCCGCTGGGGTAGTTCTTGTTAGGTAATGGGATTTGTGCTAGAGCCTTGGGAATTTGGGAACGGAGACACGTGCGAGGGGTTTGAATGAATGTGGTGATGATGAACAGTTGGATTGGTGTAATAGCACACGGTGTATGGGGTGTAGGATTATTCAAACTTGAGGCATTATTCATGTATGTAGGATCATTGATGAGGGAATTGAACATACAAACATTTGTCCCTCATCCAGATTATATTCCACCCCCAGAGCCCCGCTAGCTTCTAGATACCTCACTAGGCATGAAGCATGATGATTCTAAGTTTCTTCCATTCAACCCCACCGCCCCGAAACCGAAACATCACTGTAGCTACGAAGCAAAAAACAAACACTGCGGAAACCCCAATTCATACCCGCGGAATCTCCACCGAACAACATATTTGCTCCATCGGTACCACCCATTGAGATTCTCTGACTCCGGCGCCGCCCGGAGCTCTGCCTTACCGCTTGTACCTTGTCACCTTGTTTGCTAACTTGCTTTACTTGCTTTGACCGTTGATCCCCAGAATTCACTCCACTGTAGAAGCCGTCAGTTACAGCGGCCTCCAGGGCGGGACCTAAAATTTAGTCACAGCAAAGGTTAGATGATCGCGGTCGTACGAGAAATGTACAGGGAGTGACCAAGAGGGGATGAAACACAATATAGATTTTCCAGAAGTTTTCATCGATTAATGAATCTCGATAAGGAGAGACTTGAAAAGGGATGGAAGGGTGTTGGAGAGAAAATTTGTAGGAAAAAATGTAAGGAAGAATTGCGCAATGATCGTCGTGAGGGAGCGGGCAACCCGTTATTCCTCTTGTTTTTCATCCGAGTAATTCCAGGTACGAGATATTTTAAGAGATGAACTCCCTTGCCTTGTCAGGTGAGATGAGAGGGGTGTTGGTTCGTCTGAGATGTTGGTGATCTCCAACACGAGGGTAAGAATAACCAATTAGAAAAATATCGGTAATGGGCATTCAATTCCTTCTATGGATACGGTAAAGAAAAAGATGTCATCTACCCGCCCGGCCAGTCTGTTTTCGGGATTTTTATTATTATTGGCAAAGACTCTGAAGTAGATCAACGGGGACCGACCCGTGAGCCCTATAACCTACCTACGCGCCGAGCTAATACGCAACATGAAGAAGGCACAGTTCAGAGAATTTTCCAGATATCTCAATTCAATTCAATACTTTATTCCTATTTTCATAATTACTCAAATTGACAACACTTCGGACTCCACCATCGCTATACCAAGAAGAGCAATACCCACATCTAGAACTATTCGTTTATAACAATCGGTGACCCAATACTTCCCTACTCCATAAAATAACACAAGTTACATAATTCTCTGACTCCATAAATATAACACACATCAAGACGGATCTCGTCCCCGGCCAGCGCTTCACCACGCTTCCATCTGTCAGGTACAACATCCACATGCTCACCTCATCCCACACAAGGATTTGGGGTTAGTGAGGTTCCGGCTTCCATTGTAGCTCCCGGCCGGGTCTGAAATCGGGCGGGTCCAGTTCTGGACAGTGGATGAGTGGAGGGTGAGTGGAGAATTCCCATACTGCGACGTACGGTATCGGCGATGAACCCAAGTGTTTGAAGCTTCTGGGTACACGTGGAGTTTTCTGAAGTTGTTTGGGCTTTATGAGAGTCTAGAATCTCAATGCACTTGCTTGTGGTGGTTTTGCACAAATTGTATAATGCAGACCCACGAAACGATACCGAGTAAGCATCTAGACACCGAGTTTGTTTTGTTTGAGAACGGGACAACGATTCAATTGTGGATTTTCAAACTCGGTGATGTTTTTCCGTGGCTGCATGGGTGGGAGTCTTGTTGTTGTTCATTTATTCCGTTTCATTGCCGTGGATTCGGCGTTGTGTGTGCATTATGGTCTTGGGTTTGAACTTGGGCTATTATGGAGTCTGGATCTACAATATCGGGTTCAGTAAGGTTAATTATGGATTGCTTTGCTTGCATTGATGGTGTTTGATTAAAGTGGCATAATTCCTACTATTGCGTGGTGGTGTCGTGGCTCGTGTATTCACCATGTTGGTTGGGCTGGGCTGAGCTGAACCTTCGAGGATTCATGTAGGGAAAAAATTTTCTCTCGTTACCATTTGTTCGGGAATCCTCTGAAGACTTTTTCACTAATCTGACTGTATTCGGTTCGATGGAGAAGTTTATTGTTGCTTTTGTTCGAAACTATTTTATGGTTTGAGACTGCTAAATTTTGACTTCTACATCGGTGGATAATTTTTTTTCCTCCGACTGTAATGAAGGGGTACATATGAGGCGGAAGCGAGAATGTTCTGGACGACGCCGCAAAACCTCAATTTGGAAAAGATGAGGCTGATGTTGATGGATCGGAGCGATCTCTCAAATTTCCAAATCGGGTTAAATGCTCATCACATTTATTTTCTTTTATGTTTGCTTCTTTCTATCAATGTTTAATGTTAGTGGTTGTCACTGGGTCAGGTACGGAAAAAGAAATTTGAGATATGACTGAAATAGTTCACGATAATTCAAGCCTCGAGTGGGGTCATAGCTTCGAGTCTCAGTAGCATGCACGTCTGTATATGTACGAAATCAAGAATAGATAGGCAAGTGTATCCATTTTGGGTATGAATTGTGTTGTTGAGGTTCGAGATCTTCGGCTCATACCGTATATCCACCAAATGACATGACCAGTGGTTTGTACCTTCGATAATCCGGGTTGTTGGTACATAAATACCTCTATCATTCACCAGGTCATTGGTACGAGAACGAAAACTGCAAGATGGAAGAGCATCTGGCCACCGAGTTCTCTGACTTGTATGGTTTCATGTGTCGTGGAAAGTTCTACTTGTTCTTTGAGACTGAGACCTTTGTGTTTAACCTTACCACCGGTCCTGCAGCTACAAACATACCAATTTCATGTTGAAGGATAAAATATCTAGTCTCGTAACTTCCCGGCAAATTCCATATTTACAATCCTAATACCAGCCTTCTCTTTCCCTCTTCTCCGACGTTCAACAACTAAATTCTGCACTTCTGCATCAATCTCTCCATGTTTGCTTTTGTAGTTACACTTTATGATCAATATCTTGCTCACTTATGTGTTACCCCAACAGCACGTCCCGAAAATAGTCTACAACTCTAGCACAAACTTAAGTACAAAGCCCATCTTACTGCGTACAGTCCATACATTCCTTAGCGTTCCCTCGGGAACCTGCATATGTCAAAAAAACCAAGCACTGTTTCATCTGCAACTCCAACACCGATCTATTGCCGAAGGCCGTTGCTGGCCGACGCAAGGTGAAAGATTTGGTTAGATATTTACTTGCTTGTTCTGTTGGTCCAGTGATACGACAGCTTGTTGTACTTCTGATTTCACGTGCGGTGGCTTTCCTTCTTACCCCTTAGCATCAAGAATTATGGGGCACGGAAATGTGCATTATTGCTAGTACAGGATTACTTTTGGTTCATCTTTTATTAATGAAATGAGAATTAAGTATTCCAGTTTTGTCCCTACATACATTTTTACGTGATACAAGAGGATCTTGGCGTCAGTTGTGACCGATGAGATGGAGATATCATGCGGAGATCACGAGATGGAGTGTTACTACTGAGTTCTTGTTTCTTCTTTTTATGTATACGTATGTGGGTACCCAGCCCATCCAACCAAGATCTGAAGACCGTCTGGTTTTTCCTTTTTCTCCTTTTCCTAATAAGCGGGCATAAACTAGAGATATGTAAGGAAACATATTACAACGCCTACTTTGCATCTGCTGCGTGCAGCATCTGTTGTTCTCGTGATGCACATGAAGAGATTGCTGCTTTATGCTGCACTTAAGTCCAGACAAAATGCCGTGTCTAAGAACTCCACACGTGGAGATGGAGCGTGGGGGTCCTCTTTGCTTTTTCTACGCCAGCGCAGTGAGACGCTTTGATACTTGTCCCAAGACTTTGTCCCGAGGAGCAAGGAAGCAAGAATGAGCGGATCAGAAGCAGGTATCATGGGAAATTAATTGTTAATGCATAAATTTCAAGAGCACTGCAGTTGGAAGAACACGAGGATCATGTACAATCGGCCTAGATCTCGACCGAGTGATGGGGTAATCGGGGCTCTGGAGCTAACAGCGGTAAAGTATGTCACTTGTACAAATGTCGTACGTTCATGGGGTGGATCGTACCCCGCACCATATCGCTAGTGGTTAGAAAAAACGGGACACATCCGCCGGGTCAGAATGGTGGACTTGAGCCACTTGATCGGAGGATAAATGATGAGTTTCCCCGATGAGGATGAGGGACGCGGCGAGAGACGGGTCGCGACCGGAAGAGAGAAATTGAGGGATTTTATAAACGCTAATGACGGTTGTTGATAGTTTCCGGCCTGGGACGATCTTCGGTGGTGTGATGATCAAGACGGCTCGTGTTAGTCGGCCTGAAGTGGTGCCATAATATTGGATCGTTGGCTAGAGAAATGACCATGGAGGATCACGATATGCAATAACGCGGCAACATGAAGATTGAAATGATCATGCACGGAAGTGAGATTGTGCAAACTCTGAATTGGCCAAGTTTCGAACAAGTCTCTTAGGTTCGAAGTAGTAGCGGTCGATGTTAGTATTTTTTCAAAAATATTCCAATCATAACGTTTGATCGAAAACTTTGGAATGTGAGAGTGCATTCTTCTGTTTTATACAATCCATTGAGTCACAGCTCGTGGCAATACACAAAACTTCCTTGCCATCCCATACCCGTTGATTCGTTGTCAATCGTTTCTTAGCTAGTTGTCGCTTCATTTTCATCTCTCTCTTATCCCTCTAACTCACAAAAGTCTGGTTCATACATGCAAGCAAGTAACTACAGTATTACATGCTCAAGATGCTTTCTAGTCGAAGTCCTGGAATTCAATGAGTCATTAGCAAAGAAAACTATCCGAACATAGAGATAGGGTTACTAGATACTTTGAGAGACCCTTTAGGCACTGAAAGCTTGCATTTTTTTCATCCAACACCTCAATTGTGGGTGAATGTAGGAAAGTACTATGCTACTCTGATGTTTCTTAGAAGGGGAGAATATTATATGTGGCGTTCTCCTCCTCATCTCTCTCTCCCTTTGGTTTATCGATTCTCCGTAACTAGAGCAATAAAATTTTGAAGTACCATTCAGAAAGCAATTACATGACAGAACAAGATATCGAAAGGACTCTTGTATCTCTTACATTGTCTACATCTCCACAGTCCCCCATCGCGAATCCCTTATTTGGAGTTCGAGTGAAAAACTCCTGGAAAAGTTCTTGCGATGCTTCATTGTCATCGTATTGGTGTGTCATCACCGTTGGGCTACTCATTATCTCATCCTTATATTATCGCTGCCAACTTCAAAAAATACCTCAAATTATATTATAGACTCAAAACATTCCTGTGAAAATTTTTCAGAGTCTGTGTTAGATATAGCCTTAGTATTCCGTGAGTTTGAGTCGTATTGATGAGTCTTGGGGTGTGCATATATATTGGGTCTAAAAACATCAGAATAGGGGGCTTAGTGAATCTTTTATAGATAAAATCGATAAAATATCTAGTCTCGTTCAATGCAAGGACCTTCATGATGATGAATATTAAGGCTTAGTACCCATTCACTGAAAACTGCACATGTCCACACTCAAAAGCTTACGCGAGGAAGTGTCAAGTGTAAGATCGAAACATCCAAGTGAAAGAACTTTGATCTAATCCAATCGTTCTATTGAAGAAGAAATTACAAACTCGTTTCACTATGTTGCTACCCACATGTATGTCGTAGATAGATCATTTGGAAAACACCATCTTGAAGCCCCGTCTTTTAGGAAATAGAAGCCTTGGATAAGAAAGGGGGGAGCGCATACATTAACATACAACACACTTGAATGTAATATTGAATACACAAAAATCTGTGATAACAGGAGAAAGTAGTCGAAGGCAACTCGAAAATCTTATTATATAGAGATCTCCATTGAAAATCAGATGGCGAGCCCAAATGGAAGCTTATCAAAATCTTTGGGGGTATTCAAGTATCTGGTGGCTAGTGTTTAGTTTCGATACCTTTAAGATAATCTCGTCACCGACTCAACACATGTTATTTCATCGTCACATATTTCCACATATTTCCCCTCTTATCACCAATGCTCTTACTCTCGCGATCAACTTCGCCACCATTAAACTTCAACAAAACCATTTCCACATCCTACGCATCTTCGCAAAAATCACTATCATCCCATCATCCCAGTTTCTCGATATCACCGCAAAATGCCTATGCAATATCATCAATAGAAAGCTTTAGATAAAATTCCGCCTTGCATCAGTTTCTCATGCGTCTTCTTGCTCTGTGCTGTTATCTAGGTTGGTTCTTTCGATAGTGTCCTCAATAGTATTTTTATACCATGAAATACTAGAGCAACGATTTATATTCTAAAGTTAGTCTTAAGTATCGTTATAATCCCATCACCTCCATCATACACCTCTCACATCAAAAATACAAGAGCCAAACTACGGAGTTCATTTTTCACTCCATCATCAATGAATCCTACATCTCCAACCCTACTTCCAAAACCCCCCTCAAAACCCCTACAAAATTCAAATTAATTTCCAGGTTCAAATTGGTAAACATACACATACACATAAGCACAACCGTCCTATCTCCCATTTCCATCCCCAGAAACTACACAACGATCCAAACACCCAAAAACCCATCCATACAAATCCCCCCAACCCCTTACGAAACCCCCTTCCTAAAACTTCCCCGAAAAAAAGTAGAAAAGCATAAAAATCATCTACCCACATCCCACTTCTCAAAAAATCCACAACACAACCCAGCTCACCCAGAGAACAAAATCAACCAAGCACTCCTTCCTCAACACCCTTTACTAACCCCTCAACCTCTCAAAACACCACACACCATCCTCATCCTCATCCCCAAATATAAATAAATATCCATAAACCAACCAACCGCCTATCCGATAATTTCCAGACACCAGCAGGCTTATAATCATACACGACATTCATATAAAGTTTAATATAATATAATAGAAAGGAGGGAAGATATATCACATGGACTTGAGATTGTAAATCATATTGGAATAATCATCTATCGCGTTCCCGAAAATGTCTCAGAGGGAAGGAGTATAACCCCCCTCCAGGAGTTTTAAGCTCAATAACTAGAAAGACAGAATGGGGAATGAAAGTGCATGTTAACGGTATTTCGGATTTTGCAAGCTAATAAATCTTTAAATATGCTGTTCATTCACTCCTGGTGAGCAACGTCATCCCTTCATGAAGAAACATCTCTTGGGTTTGCATGAATATGAAGACCTACACTCTCCTATACATAATCACACATAATCACTACTTTCATGTGAGATGTGAAAACTGGAGAATAACATCTATTCCTCATTTGAATGATTTATACAATTACTTATCAATACAAGGTACACTAAGCTGCCTACCCATAATCATGTAGCCCCAGCCCCACCCCAACAAAGACGAGTAATCGACTCATCTCCCATAAACATCTCCAATTGTTTGTGAGCTGTAAATTAGAGTCTCGAGATGTTCCTGCCCTGACCAATTCATTCCAATAACGTATACAAAGTCCCGATTCATTCTCCCCTAAGGTATCATACTCAGCCAAGTCCACCGCATTCCCATTCATTCCCACCCATCCGCTAAATCAAAACCCGCGCCCTTCCCTCTTTCTTTCAGAACCACATATTAAGACATCCCCTATTACCTAGGAATGTACGTATGTGCTATACACCATATCGTGAGCATAACCATACATTTTAAACTCCTTGACTGAAAACCAAATCCAGAAGTGCTGTTTACCCGCCCCGAACAATACAACCACCCTAAGATATTAAGCTGAAAACAAGGTATAACATCAGACTTTAAAAGCCAAGTCCGACATGAAGAAATACAAAATCACATATACGAATACCTAACGCGTAGGCTCATATATCCGTGTAAGCATAATAAGCCGAGCACACTAATTCCAGACAGTTCAAAGTCAACTTGAAACGCTGGAACCACCACAAACAATTTGATCAACCTCCATTTAAAAGAAAGCAGCAGAACTTGGACTAGTGGGAACCTCGCCCATTGCTTTGGCCTTTTTTCTTTCCGCCCACTGTCTACTAGCCGCTCTTCCCTTCTCTGCAGCCTCTTCCCTTGCCCTAATAGCTGACATCTCCCGTTCTTTTCTCTCTCTTTCGATTTCTGCCGTATACATTGCATCTTTGTTGTAAAGTTCCTTTGCTCTCTGTCTCTGCAATTCATGATCCGAATCTGACACTGTTCTCTGCATTGTCATTCTCGGATTGTGTGGACGTTGCGATGCTTTGCGATTCAAGGGAGCAGGAGGGGCCTTGGTACGAGGCGATGAACCAATAACATTTACTTTTTGCATGTCCAGAATTGAAGGACGATGAGCTCCAACTAAGCTCCCACGTTTGCCGATTGTGAGACCACCACTTTCAACACTTTCACCAGCTGTTCCTATTTTACTTTGGCGCGCGCGACTAGCAGCTGTATCACGGGGAAGAGTACGGGAAGTAATGGTTTTGCTTATAGGTCTAGCTTTGAATTCCCGTCTTTTGCGTTCCTCTTCTTCTTGAGCTTTGAGTTTTGCCTCAAGTGCTTCTCGCTTACGTCTTGAGTATGCTTCGCCAGGGAGTTCGAATTGTGAAGATTTGGTGGGGGGTTTGCTAGATTTGATTCTTCCTGGGGTAGTTGTAGTTCTGACGACTGTCATTTCAGATGATTCTCGTTGCGCAATGCGAGCTTCTCTCTGTTCCTTCAATCGCTTAGCGACAGCTTCGCCAGGAAGCTCAAATACTGGCTTGGTGGATGGCTTCGTAGATTTGGTTGGCGATTTTGGAATAAGGAGACTAGTTGGACGTGGAACTTTACTTGGGGATACCATTACTGGCTTTTCCGGACTAACAACAGGTCTTACATTTTCGAAGGACATAGATTTGGCCTTCTTGAGGGTTGGTTCGGTGGCTGTTGTACGTTTGACACGCATTGTTGCGTAAGTAGATTTGGGTCTTTGTGAAGTTGCTTGAGTTGGACTATTATGTACGCGTACACGTAGTCCAGCAGCGGGGAGCTCCTCTATAAGTCCTCGTTGGGGTGATCTCCTCGAATTACTCTCACAGGAAGCTTCAGTTGGGATTTTGACCGTCTTGGGTGAAGTAGCAACAAAATTTTCAACCGTGGTGGCTTCATCGAGCGCATCTATGGCATCTTCCAAGTTGTCAAGCTCTTCCAAAGAGTCTTCAATGCGAGACACAGGCTTTGCCGGTGATCGACTTATGATTATATCGATAAATGAATCCTCTTCAATCTCAGCGGAAGATGAACGTTGGCGAACAGGAGATGTTGCCTCCTTAGCATTGTAAGCTCTTTCAATTTCCTCGAGCGTTGTGATTTGCTTTGCGAAGGGCAAGGTGGCAGAAGCAGCTGCGTCATTCTTCTCTGGACTGGATCGAAGTTTGTCTGATGCTAAAGACTCAACATCCTTTGTCTCTATGTTGGCATTATTCTTCATTGCTAAACAGTCGGAGGGATTAGTGTTGTGCTCACGTCTCAATGGGATGAAAGGACCAGCCTGCATAGGAAAGTGGGAACCAGCGAAAAGGGATGAACCACAACTGGAGGGATGAGGTGGTTTCCAAAAGACATCTCCAGTATCGGCGGCTCTAATAAATGAAACACCTCTATCATACTGACCTGCTTGTTGTCTTGCAATTTGACCTCGAGTGGTTCGTCCCAACTGTGGAAGTTGAGGTAAGGTAGACTGTCCCATGATGTGAGGCAGTTGAACGGATGTTGGCCGACCAGTTCGATTTCTTGAAGGTTCAAAATTGGAGACAAGAGTTGTAGAGCGAACACCGGGTGGGCCGGCAGCAATTCTTGGGGCAGTTTCTGCGCTTGGAATAGCTTGAACAGACGTTGGATTAACAGTAGTACCCTCGAGGTACTCGAACTCATGGGCAGTAGCCTTGGTATGTTCTAGTTCTGTCGACAGTTCTTGCTTTCCCTTGTTCTTATTCTTGTTGTGCTTTTTGCCTTTTTTTGTGATACCGAGAGCACTTCGATATGCAGCTTTGAGATTTTTCATATGTTGTGCGAGATCTGTTTCTGAGCTATCATGAGCCGCCATGCTATTCAATTCGTGTACAGTTGAAGGAGCCAATACTTTTGAAGCAGGTGTCACTGGAAGAGGGATTTGGGCAGCAATGGATGCTGTATTATCTTCAGCAATATTGATCGTGGTTGATCTTGTTACTCGAGACATCTTGACTGTCAAAAGTCATAAATGGTCTAGAAACCGTAGATCGTTTGTCGAATAGTGTTTCGGAAATTAGATGTGATTTGAGTATTGAGAAGCACTCGATTTGCAAGGATTGGTGGAAATTGCGTTCTATTTTTGAGTGACAATCGTATTCCGTATTCGTAAAGTCAATAGAAATGTAGTACCGAGTTTGATGAATCGTTTCTTTTCCAAAAACCAGAGCTTTCTTCTTATCGATTATGTGAATTCATTCAGTCATTGAAATTCAACTGATCATGGAGATATTCGTTAGAGGTAACTCGCTACGAAAGTTGGAGCTTTCTTCCTTCCCCTCATTCGTTTGTTTGAGCTTACATCATCACTATGGCAACCGGCAGAGCTGAAGTAGAAAGGCGCGACTGCGACTGTGAAAGCGTGCGTGCGTGCGTGATGATTGATTCAAAGCGATTTTGGAGATGGAATTGGTGAATTGCTCTTGATAAATTCATTCACTGTCCTCTTATGTCGTTCAATGAAGTATGCAACTCCTACTCATCGTGATGTGATGTGATGTAATGCACTTTTCCATCAACCTTTCCGTCATTGGGTTTCACATCTTAACCTACTCATGCAGGCCACAACACCATGTATTTGTTTAGATTGCATGACTTTCCCGACATTTTTCTTATTCGATCAATCTCTGCTAATAAGTCATCAATCATGTCATCATCAAAAGTCCAGCTGCTTTTTACCAGCCATTCCTACATGGACACGATCCATCACCAGACCGTTTTTGGCGTCGGAACTCACAACCCAATATCTGCCTGTTGCGCCGTTCAATGCACCAAACTCGTCATGAATGCATGTATATCCTCTTCTAGTCTCCCAGCGACTTAGCGCGTCCTCTTCATTCATTCGATTCTTCATTTTTGGGTGGTTGTAGCATTGGCGCATGCTCTGTGGGTATTCGGACCAGCGTTTGAGGTAGAGGTATCTCGAGTCCCGTTCTCTTTTCCAATTCTTCTTCCCCATCGTTTGATTCTTTGGGTTTTGGTATTTTCACTGGTAATGGTTAGAAGGTTGCGACAAACAAAAGAGCACGTTATATCTTACTAGATGCCATGCTGATCGCTTGCAGAACATTGTGCCAGTTGCCCAATACTGTTGCGACGGCTTCTGTTCCATCTGAAAGAGTCGAAAGCTTCTCTTCCAGCATTTGCATCTGTCCAGCCAGCCCTGCACTCAAATCTCGCAGTTGCTTGAGATTTTCTAACTCTGCCCTCTTCTCATTGATGCGCGCCTGTAAGACGGGGGATTGACCAGAAGACGAACCCAAGCTCCCACCCATGGACTGTTGGCGCAGATGCGAACCGAGGGGTCGAGATGCGTATGACATTCTTGAGATCTTTGCTTTGCAGGCCGCGTGTTGTAATATTGGATCACCACTGCAAAGCGATGGAGACCTGGAATGCTTTATAATTGAATTTGATGTGAATTAATTCTCTATCCGTTGGACAACTCAAGGCGGGACGGATAGTGAGCCTTTTCCAACCAATCAAATTTGATACATGAACCCACTTTTCTGATAGCAGAGTCAGTCAATGCTCCCAATCTAACCAATTTTAGTTCGATGTAAACAAATCAATTCACCCCAATTTTTTCCTGTACACAAACAACTCTAAGAATTCCTTGAAATCACCGTTATTTTCGACAAATCCCTCGTCGCAGCTTCCAATAATTACCAGATTAATCCTCAACCCTCTCACGTCTTTTTCTCATACTGTACTACTAATCATCGTATTTCATTCCGCATGCATTGCCAGCTCACATGGCCCGCTTAAATGAGCCTGCAGCTTCGTTGGAGAGTATTGAATCTCGTAAGTTTCCAAACATTCATTTCCTCACAACTGGGGAATAATGGAGAGGCGCCTTTCTGATGCAATCATAGTCAAGCGCAAGTATAAACGTCAAAACCGTGACATCGCATCCGTCAATTCGTCCCAAGCAGTTCGAATCCGCAGCCTTGAGAATGAAACCTCGAAACTCCTTGCTGAAAACCTAGAACTCCGGGAGGAAAATCTACGCCTTCGAAGCGAAATCGATAACGGAAAGGCTCGAAGAGCTGCAGATAGAGTCAATGTGGTCAAATCACAACTCCAAGAGAGATTATTAGAAATTGGAGCTCTAATAAGTGGTTTGGGAGAAGAATCTCCAGAAAGAAAGAGGTCACCACATGTTCCAAGGCAATTTGGAGGGTTGAGAGCGGGGTCAAATCCTCCTCGTAGCCCCAAGGAAAACAAATGGGATGATTTGGATCCATTGAACGAAGATGGTACAAGCCCGGAGCGCAAAATGCCACCAAGGAAAAAGATGGCTTCGTCGAGTGAAGACATTGGTAGCCCGGATGGAAAATTACCCCCCATTTTGGAAAACAAATACTATCCTAGGAAAACTTTGGAGTATGTCGCGCGATCACTCGATATAGTGGGGCTTGCATGCTAACAATTCATAGGCATCAGGAAATCGAAAATATCTTGGCTGAAGTGGTAGCAGAGACTGAAGATTCACCTGACATCGGGCCACCGCCAGTATCACAGTTTGTCGACGAAGATCCTGTAAAAATTGACTTGGCAGGAAAGTTAGCCTATGAAAGGGAAGATGAGCCTCGTCTGGATCCGATAATTTCAACGAACCTTGAGCAGAGGAAGAAGCGCAAGGATAGTATGATGGCTTCTGATATTAAGAGAAACGGCCGATCGGAACTTCCGGCAAAACGCGAGAATACGGGAACACTTAAATCAGGTGCAAAGAGGAAGCTTAGTGCAAGGGAAGACGAGGAACAGGGGTCTACAAACGCTAATGATATTGACGATTTCCAATTCACACGTGTATGTCCCGAGGAACGAGTGAAGACAAAGTCGGCAGTCTCATCAGCCAAAGAGAATACAAAACCATTGAAGGATGCTACGAGCTCTAGAGCATTGTCGAAAGATAAGCCGGCTTTGGCTCCTAGCACCAGAAAGGTTCTGGCAGCCAAAAGTGTCAACAATTCCCCTAAGAAAGGAGCCGGCAGCAGGAATTTCAGCCACGATGAGATCAAGCCAGGAAAGTTGAATTTGTTCAAGGAAAGCCTATCGAAGGAGGTCCCGAGCGAGGAGAGAAATATGGAAAATATCGAACCTATTCAACAAACCATGCAACCTCCACTGCAGGTCTTTAATATGCAGGCGGAACCAGAGACGCCCGCACCTGTCGATATCTTTTCACCCCTTTCATCCCATCCGTCAACCAACGTTCGAGTGGAATCTCGGGATACCCCACCGCCTTCAGAGATGAGGGAATCTGCGGAAGGCCAACGACCAAGCCGACGAGCTCGAGGCTCGATCAGTTATGCGGAACCCAATCTTCGAGATAAGATGCGCCGGCCTGGAAAGGAATTTGTGAATGCCGTAACTTCTGATGGAAAACTTCGTGCCATTAGAGCAGATGAGGAAGCTGGTCCGACGACAATAAGCAAAATCAAGGCAGAACCCGAATCAGAAGATGCTTGGAAACAACTATCCACCGCGCCGAATGCAGATCACAGTCCGCTAATTAGCAAAGCTTCTGCGCCTATTTCCGATATGTTACCAAGCAGCATCACAGATCATAGAAGGCGGCGCGAGTCAATTTTATATCTCACAGAATCGGGATCTTCCTCGGCATCGGGATCAAAATCAGTCGCGGAGCTTTTAGCAGAGTCGAGGAAAATAAAGGCAAAATCTAAGGAACAATCGGCTAAAGGCGATGATATAAAAGCAGCTCTTGAAGATATGGATATATATGAATTTCAAGGTTCCCCCAAACGCGATTCTGAAGAACCGAAAGCCACAAAAGAAGAGAAAACTGATAGAGTACCATCGCGGTTTTCTAGAAGAGCTTCCGCTGTTCCGGCAGGAGATCAGGAATTTGAACCAGCGAGAAAGTTTTCTGCATCGACAGGACCATCACAATCAGGTTCAAGAAGAAGACAATCAGCATTGCCGTCTTCAACCATAGCTAGAAGCACGTCGGCTCAAGGCCATGAATCAGAAAGAGATACCACGGATTCCTCGGACAAATCCTTGAGGAAAAGTGTCAGTAGTACGAGTATGGCGGGGGCTGCTGCGAATGCGAATAGGAGTGACAGGATGAGTTCGAGGAGGAGAAGTATGATGTTATGATGAATGGCGTCTTATAAGTCGAGTTTGGGCTATAAAATATTCTTAATTTCTTCTGTTGAATTCGATTGAATTGGATCGAATCGATTATGATACATTGGATTATAATCGGGAGTAATGGGATTGGATTTGATGATTAATGAGAATACAGCGGTTCTAATGTGCTATGCGCATATTTTTGGTCCTGATGAATGGCGCAAGAGTAGTTCTAGTTTTCTAGTTTTTTTCGATTCTTTCACTTTTATGAAGCGAAATATGATATCAATGAATTCTCTTTTATCGTCAAATCACGAATATTATTCTTGCATTATCAACTTCTGCATTGTGGTAATATGTGAATGAGTAGCTGGCGCTACAAATATGATTTTCGATGTTATGTATCATTAGGTGGTATCGCACGCAATCCTATTAATCTGATATCCAGCAGGCGTCCATTCGTTCACCTCTATGGATGAATATGGCAAGACTTCTTTTTTGAAATAAGAGAAAAAAAAGTCTAGCTACTCGGTATTATGTGCATGTATTTCTCTCTCCAGCAATCATAGTCTATCGTTATGCCATCATATCATGTCATATCATATCAATTGTACCCCCATCCCGCAAAAGATCAAGATCCCCAAACACCGTAAATGCCAAAGAACTTTTTTTTGTAACTGGCCACCGCAGGGGAAAGCAGAAGGAAAAGCACTTCTTTAAATGGAAATGTGATGGAGAAAAGGGGTATCATTATGTGGAACTGGAGGCGGCAGTGGTGGGAGGGAGGACCTTGGTGTAGGAGATCTTCTCGACGGAGACGGATTCTTCGCCCTTTTCGCTGGTGCGCAGTTGGTAGACGTAGAGGGTGAGACCGAGACCTTGAACCTAGAGGGGAAAAGTTAACTGGAGTGTTTGAGGGAGGAGGAGGAGAAACGGGGAGTAGATTGTAGCTCAAGCAAAGTGCGCAAGAGTAGAGAAGAACTTACATCCATCAAACAAAAACTAGGAACGATCTCCTCACCCGGCTCCATCCAGCCCGTAGTCATTGCACCAGTCGCACTTCCGGGATTGATGAAGAACTTATTGTCAAGTTCGAAGGCATCAAACTTATGAGTTCCTCCCCAGCACAATACATCAACGTCCAATTTATTGGCTTCGGCAGTCAATAAATCAACCTCGTTGGGCGCAACAATGGTAAAGCCTTCAACGAAGCCAATGCGAAGAGAGCCATGTGTCACGACTTGGGAGAGTGGAAGAGAGGTAGCATCGGTATCGTAGCGGCCGCGAACGATCTTCAGATCGGGGGTTATGGAGCGGAGATAGTCGTAGGTTTGACGATCGGTGAGATTTCCGAGACAGAGAGTTTGGCCAATTTTTCCCGGGGTCAGAAGCTTCTTGAACTGTCATTCAAGAGATCAGCAATCGAGAGAATTAGAATTCAAGGCGCAGGAGGCGCAAAAGGAATCATACCTTCTGAGGAACATCAATAGCTCGGTCTGGGATGTGCAAATCGCCGATTACGAGGACGAGTCTGGAAGTCATGGTGGTAGGTTTCTTATCGGGAGGGAGATTGGCTAGGCTTGACTTTCGAGTGGGATATTCGACGGCGCCGGTAAGGAGCTCGGAATTGGGTAATGCAATGGGATCGTATTTGGTGGGTTGGAGAGCAAGCTGTAAGCTCTTGATTGATGGAGTTGGTGACATGGTTTATGGATTTTGGTGATCCGAGCGTCGGGGGAATGTTGTTCCAGATCACGAGGGTTGATAGGGAGGAAAGAAATGGAAAGAACTTTATCACAAGGGGACGTTAGGGGTGTAAGTGAAGATATGATGGAGGCAAGACAAGGTTCAATTTTGATTATCATTCAATGGACATGTTCTCATCGGAAGTGTGAAAAGTACTTTCAATGTTCCGAGTAGGAGAAATGTCAAAGTGTGAATAAGTCTTACCCAAAATCAGCTCAGTGAGCTAGAAAACTTGAGACATCAATGAACAATAAGTAGTTTCTGTCAAAGATGATTGATTGAATGGCATGTTCTCTATATTGATTGTGTTTTTCACAAGCATATAGATTTTGCTCTGAGTTTATTGAAAGGAGTCATATGTTGTCGTTCAAAGTGTTTAGAACAGAAGAAGCCTCTGTCTAAAGTTAGATAGGCGGAATAAGGAGCTCTTAGATCCAGCATCAACATATTCGCATTATATGTCAAAACTTTGATCTGTGATTCAGCCTTTTAAATAGTAATGCTTTTCCTTTAAATCTTTCAATAAGCTTTCCTTGCTTCCAGCTACCCCTCCCTAGATGACAATGATGTCATACTAAACCCCTACTTTCGAAAATCCTCCTTCTGAAAGCTATTACCTCCACTGCCACCCCTCGTCTTCCACAGGATAACTTTCATCGTTAGTGAGCCCAACTGATACTGCGCCAGAACGATCATCGATTTGATAACCAGTGACTGAGTGTTGTCTTAGCTGTCTATTCATTGTCCCATCTGTACACATTATCTTCTGTGGGCGCTAATGTTCCAAATCTCAAGAAGACATCTCCTCGTTTCTTCTTTAAAGTATTTCCCGCTATTGAATTTACTTTATTTTGATATTTTATTATACATCCTCCAGCGATCGAATGGTGGTGATATCTTGTCATCCGAAATGATGGAGTACTCAATGTGGCTTTCTAGATTACAGCAACTCAACACTTAATAAGTCCCAAGGCCAAGCTTTCCAACATGGAAGGGTGAATCTGCGCAATTGAGTAATTTGTTATTCAATAACGTCAATTCCATGATGCCATGGTGTGGGTTATACTCACTGAGTGATTGGCTAAAACATATGTTTCCAGATTCGCAATGACTCTACTATCATAAATCACTTCTTTCTACATGTCGCTTCCTCGTCTTGTGCTACAACATCGTGAATTAATAAGAAAGAGTAAATCCCAACTTCCGCATTCTGCATCCAGTATATTAAGTGTGAGAAATTGTGTATCCAACTCAATGCAATAGTACTAAAAGTGCGAGTTTTAAAGCTCTTTGTACCTTGCGTGGAGCGAACGTAAAGTCCATTCAGTATCTAAAGGGTTATCTACTCACAGAGTTTATTAGTCGAGCGACATTCTGGTACTATAATTTATCATTGCCCTCGAATCAATATTAGTTTCTCTATAGCCAGTTGAACAGGGGCTCCTAGATGTCTGTATCCGATTCCCAAGCGGGGCTTAATATTATTTGGCAGCGATGCCACATCTCCAGAGTATGGGTGTGCACGTGAATGTAGTGAATGACTTCAATCTAATGGCCACTGTACTGTAATACTAAGCGAATGCGAAAGAGGCAAGCTCTATTAGTAGCCCTTATTTAAGGCTAGCCATTTCCTGTACATAGCTAGCTTTTTAAACAGAATACAACTTTGAAATCTAAGGATCCTCCATGATAGACGCTACATCATCCGTCTCCTTATCATACAAACAGTATGTGAGAGATGTTCCCTGTTATCAAAATCATTCAACCACGAATATCTGATCGGCACAATTTTGACATCAATGTGTACCATTTTAAAAGGGTTTGACAATCATTTATGTGTTGAATCAATGTTTCAGTGAACGCTTGAACTGGCATGTCGCAAGATATTTTCCGGAAGCAAGTTTGTTGTCTATGTAATTGGAAAGAAATCTCCAAGTGTATTTGTTCATTACTCACTCTACTACAATCGACATATACGAAAATCTTACCAGACATGGTAATATCAATACTTCATAAGGCATTGGATGGTTGTCACATCCTGTAGACATTGCCAGAAAATTCTGCTGCCCATGACCGCCAGATCGTTCGCGACATACATGATACAACACCAACCAAGAAGAATTCAACAAGAGCTTCGATCGTTTTTGACAAAGTTGAAACCCACAAATAAGACCAAGACATGAAAACACTTGGTAAAAATCTAAATTCTCAAACTCCATCACCTTTCTTTCTCCCAACCGCCATTACCCATTACCCATTTCCTATTCCCTATCCCATTAGACGATATCTCCCATATATCCCCCAAATCCCTTGCATACCTCACCAAACATATCCCCGTGGTACAGTGGTCTATGTAACGCCTCCACCCATGCCATAGTAATCGGGGCCCTCTCAATCGGGCCAAATAGGGGACAGTTTGGTACAGTCATTCTATAGTACGAAGTTGATTGGGACTTACAGCGTCGCAAGACGTGTTGAAATTTTGCCGTTTTATTCTTTCGTGCGGGCATTCCATTCTTTCTTTTTTGAAGATATAATTTTTGGAAATGGTTGGCTGTGAGAGGTTTGGGTTGGGGTTTTGTGGGGCGGGATTTTAGGCGACGATGAGGTTGGGAAGTGAGGAGTGGGTGAGTGGTGAGTGAATTGTTTTGGAAGCTCAAATTTTGTACAGGTTTGATGCCAATGCGATTTTATAGTGAATTGTAGGTTGTTTTGACTGCACAAGGTCATATACGCTTCATCGTCTCACAGTCATCTAGAGAATTCTTCTGTGCGGGGGCGGTTGACTCGGCGGTTGGAAGTATAAATAATATTAATAAAGCAGATTTTGAAGAGTCAAAAAAGGTTCAGAGAAGAAATGATCAGCCCTGATGAAACTATCTCATTCCTAAGTAATTTCTAAGTCGAAACTCCGCGAGATATATAGTCATAAAGTAAGGAGAATCACCCTCAACTTTTCTAGCAAATGATGGAATCTCAAGTACGGTAACAGCATTCACTGCCATTTTCATTCTCACAAGCTCCTACTGTTAGAAGAGCATTGGATGTATCTTAAAGATAACGACAACAAGTATCTCCAAGCATACGAGCAACGCAGAGAATCCTGTATCTTGGTTGAGTAAGTACATGATAAGAAATTAGATCATAATACTCACTTACAAACTAGCTCTAAGGAGTATATCCTATGACAAGATATCTCGGGCGTTGAAGAAAGTTTGCTGTGTACAAACCCCATTGGTGTGTTTATATGCAGCAGGATTGAATCTTTTGACGCTGGTATGAATAGGAATCATCACTCAGGCTCAGAAATGGGTCTTGGGTATGAGTTTGATGTTAGAATGGTGAATCATGGTCGCAATCTATCTCAGAAACATCATGGTATATAAAGGCCCCAATATATTGTGACGTTTATTCATGCAAACCCGATTTGAAATCCATTGAAGACCTCTTAGGGGTACAAAACCCTGATCAAAAAATTCAAAGGGGTAGTGTCAATCACGCAGGATTAGTTCAGTAGATTTCGAAGGATGGGGCTAGATTATATACCTTATTTTTTGAATTGTAGTAACCTAGACGCTGTCATTGAACATTGTCATCTAAAAGCGCACTCGACATATCTGACTCTTACCAGTGTCGAATCCTTTGATTGTCATCTACAAGAATAGGGCATTTGGCCCACAACAAAATCGCAGGATGGTGGGCTTTGATTACGCTGTCAAGATGTGATCCTACATTTTGTGTGACAAGCCATTGGAATTACTAATTTGCGTGGTAATCTACTCCGAGATGTATTGTAATGGAGAGGGGATAGATCGAAGAAACCGCGGTGCTGATATAGTCAGACAAGAAAGTCCTCCTAGCATTTGCCAGACAAAAACTGGTTTCATGTAGTCATATTACAGGGGTAAGAGGACATCTTACTTGAGAGGGATGCCGGACGTTTGTATAATTTTGAGTCTCAGAAGACGAAAAGTTTACTTACGGATGAGCAAGTCATCTGTCAGACAACTTGATTCACAGTCGCATGATACATCCATCACGTCGAGCTTGAGTATAGCTACTTTCTAGAGGGGCTTGCAGCTTTGTATAGTCGAAGCACGTTGCGTTTCCCACTCGAACCATTCGCCAGGTTCAATATACAGCTCACCCATACCTGTCCCGAAACTTATCTTCAGATCCCTTAAATCGTCGATGCAACCTCAATTGCCTTGCATCTTCTCAATCATCTCGCCAAATAATCTCTTCCTCCTCGTCTCCACCTCCTCATAACCAAATCCCTTCCACGTCGTCCCCACAGGAATATCTTCATCGCCCCTCTCCAATCCTCTCCACGCTTCTTTTGTAAACTCATCCAACAGCATTCCCATATTCCTGCCGTCTTTAATATCCGGCTGATGTTTCTCGTCATGAAGCTCTGTCTGAACAGCCGGTGGATAGATTTCAATCACTTGTATCCCCTTGCGCTTTTTATTCTCCCCCGAAGCCTTGCCTTCCGCAGTATTCCCATCTTCGCCCTGACCCAAATCTCTCAACTGTTCCCGCATAACGAGAATTAATTGATGCATAGCAGCTTTGCTTGCACAATAATTTCCACATCGTACAATTGGTACCAAAGCCAAGCCACTAGTCGTGAATATCAATCCTGCGTTTTCGCCACCCTTGACTCTATTCTGTAGATGTGGAAGAAGTGCTTTGGTAAGATGAACATGGGAGAGATAATTAGTCGTGAATTCTATAGAGATCGAATCGAGATCTATAGATGAAGGTTGCGTAAAATCGAGAGAACGTTGTATTCCACTATTGAGGAATGCGCAGTCGAGGGAGGGGTGTGACTTGAGGACTCTGTGAAGTTTGACCCATCAGTATCTGTTTACGGTAGCAGTTATCAAGAGTATATGAATAGCATACCCCTCAACCATTCTGGGAATACCCTCAAGATTCGTAATATCAAAGTTGACAGTTGAAACTTTCACATCTCCATGATTTTTCTGTAATTCATCGAGTTTGTCTTGACGTCGACCCAAAGCTATGATTTTGGTGACGCCTTCGGAAAGCATTTTCTCAGTGAGGGCAAATCCAATACCTGAGGTGGCGCCAACCACCAGTACCTGATGTATTTTCTCAGCAAAGACGAATTCAAGGATGGATAATTGAGCAGGCTTACAGTTTTGTAGGGAAATGGCATTTTAATTTTTGTGCTTGGGTACGATGGATGGACTCTGATGGAAGTGTATTAGAGTCCGATGCATATTTCGAAAAGAAGCTTCGATGAATGAGCTATGTCGTGGACAAACTGGTTTAGTACAAAATTCAAATGCATGATATCATGGATTGCTTATGACAGTATCATATACCACCGGACGCACTAGGGAAACTACGAGTAGTGTGATGATAGATGGGTATTTCCCGTCGATGGCGTCTCTAGCGCGGGCAGATCAAATCTAGGATGCCGTGATATGTGAGTGCTAAGATGAGCTAACATAACATTTTTATATGCAGACTTGATATGGGAATGTAGAGGCTGACGTAGATTTGACATTTGAAACGAAGCTCTACTAGATGAATGAAAGATATTGTGACTGTATGGAAATCATACACTCATCAGCTACGCACAATTAGACATGGAAGTGCATTAAACGGCTTGAACCCAGTCGCTATTAAACCAACCAAAATCTCCAAATCTCCACACAACTATCCTAAAGTTTCATCCATATCTCTATGTGCTAGCCTGGAACTCGAGTTTTTGTCTCGTCTTTCAAGGTCCAGCAGTCCAGAGCCCTCTAATCTCTTTTTTGAACTCCCCGAATCTATCCCCGTATAAACAAGATCCGCGATCGTCAATATCAATGCTGCGTTGAAGATAAAATAGCACCACCCTCCAATTGGCCCACAAGACCTGTCGCGTTTCAAGGAAAGTTCAGGGTGAAACGACAAGCTTGGTCTGAAGAACATCTTGTCAGAAGCTTGAAGGTGCGTTTTATAGCCTACAGGCTTTAATGCAGCTGTCTAGAACTCTCCCGAAGCTCGTACATCGGTACATGGAAGGCAGAGACTCATTTTGTGTAAAATTTGGGATGGCAAAACAAGATTGAGTGTAATGGGCGAGGCAGAAGTGTGCTCGGTATGCACTTGAAGCTTATCAAAGCGAAGTGCCGGATTGATTATGTTTGACGGCTTTGTTGTCTGTATTGCCAATAAGTGTCAGGAAGATAAAGAATGCCTTAGAACACACTGACCCAACAAAGACTCTTTGTTTCTCGTCTTCTCCATGTGTTATGTAATTCCTAAGAACCTAAGCTTCTCCCTATCATCCTCTTCCAAGTCAACATCCATATGATCCTCCCTAGCTTTCCCCTCTAGCCCTACGATACCTCTTTCAACTCTCAACATCAACATCCTCATCCTCTCTAATTCTTTCTCGATCTCCCCGTTCTTGGTAACAATGTTTTCTTGAATATTCTTTTCCGCTTGATCAAAGGGTCCTAGTAGTTTCTTGGCAGCTTTACATTGTTCAAGTTTCTCCTTTGCGGCTTTTCGTTTATCATTTAATTCCAGCAGTTTACTTTGAAGCTCTTTGTATTTCGCAGCCTGCTTAGGTGCTTTTGTTTCTGCTTCTTCGCTCCACTCTTCTGGTAATTTCTCAATGTTAGATGACAAGCCTGTCGATTGAGATGTTGATTAGCATAAGCCCATTACGCCCTGATTGATATATTCGATGGAACCCACGATAGTCAGCGCCCTTTTCATTCCACTCCTCCCCATTCACGTTAACATCTCTCTCCCCTGCAGCCCAGTATAATTGATCGATTTGTTCAGCAACATGTCGCTGTGCCTGCGGGGGGTAGCTGATCTTGTTATGTTGTTTCAGGATAGTATTGAGCTTGAATAATGCTTCATCAATTGCGCGTTGTCGTAAGGTATTATCTTCCTCCGATACCGAATCTTGCCATTCTCGAGATGGCTGGAGAGGTTGAGAGAGTGCAAAGATTTGCGCGCGTAGGAAGGAAGATTTAAGATCAATTATTGTTGAGTCGCTGGACTCCATATTTGGATTTGTGGTTGTATTACTCAGAGAGCTGGTGAGACGCGTAGTCTGGACGTGCACGTCGCGACTTTCCTCGAAAGCCACGTGACATGAAAAACATACTTTAGATTGCACAAGGAAATGAAATATAACGGCTACAATATATTGTAACTTTCTTTGCATGCATCATCGGCCTACAGAATCCACAAATTTTGACCGAAATTTACAAGTGTATGACAAAAGGTCACTTACTGGATATCTGTTCGACAAGTGATATAAATAATAGTAGTCTACATGCGTTGTCTATGAATGCCGTGCAAGGAAAGCCGCTCTCCAGTTACGGGCTTTGCTCCTCCCGCATTCCTCATTCCACAAAAAGGGTTTCTCAAAAGCAAAACCCAAAAATAAAGGATCTAAACGCATAGAACGGAGACCGAAGAATCTGGCGATGATACTAAACTTGTTGCCAGGCGAATGGCGAGACGCGGAACACCTTTTCGCTGATCTAATCCGAACAAGTTGTCAACAGTAGAGCAGGGGGTTAGGCAATGGCAAAAAGTATCTACTGTGCCTCAGTTTCTCAGTTCAATCTATTCTGAGCACCGTCTTATTGGCTAACAAGAGAGTTGTTAGTATCTTGCTGTTTTCGCCGGGCTTCTTTCTCTCTCGCGCGCTGAGCATCTTTCTTGTCCTGACGACGAAGTTCAGCTTTTTGTGCTTCTTTATCCTGGTTGTCCTTCAAAAGTTGAGCCTCCGCTTGTTCTACAGGCGTTTATTCCTTGTGACTGAACCACCCGGCAATCCGTTTCTTCATGTTCCCAAACAAGGCCTGCCATTCTTCCAGCAGGAACTTTGCACCAATAATGAAATACACAAATGAATCCAATCGATCACAGACCAAGAAATCTCTGCGATATATTGTTGAAGAGCCTTTAGGATTGAATACAAGGTTTCGAACAATGCCGCTAAATTTCATCGAGTGTCCGCTGAGACTATATGAGGATGGACTCTTGAAATCGGTTGATATCTCGGCTTCTCTGCCGGCCTCTTTGAAACATCTTCTTGAAACTACAAGTGGTATGTCGGACCCCGAATCGAGGCGGAACAAGCCTGGCATGATAGTCCGACCTTTATAAGTTTAAAAGGAGAATTCGCGTTCGAAGGGCGCCTGAAGAATGTCAACATCGAACAGGTTCAAGATATAAATAAAAAGGAAATTTGTTTCTACCTCTCCTTCGAACTGGAAATTCCCACTATCACATGCAGTTTTAGTTTTCCGAAAGCGACGATGTTTACGAACTTCGGCGTCAACACCTGAATCGCAGTCTTCTGTTGACAATCGTAGTACTGTATCTAGTCGATTCGATGGTCACACGTTTGGCACACGTTGGCACATTCACTACAATATTTTCTCTGCAACTTCAGCGTATGTCTTTTGCCTTCACACATGCACTTCAACTGACGATAGAAGGTTTTGCCGCTGTTCAAGTTGTTTTTATCAGTATGAATATAACATCCGTTTGAGTTTGATGGGCAAACTGATCTTGAGGTCTTGCAGTGTTGTTGATAAATGTGTTGAAGTGGTAGCCTCTGCGATCTCCGTTAAATACTGCATTGGTCCTGCTCTGCGGTTTTTTTGTTGATTTAAAGCTCCTATCCTCTTATGTTTCTTCATCCTCCAGCAGCTTGGTTTTCCATTGAAAACCAATATTGGATTGTTCAAATAAGTTCAGAAATTGAGATTCCCCTCAGCCCTAAGTGATTTCGAACCGACCAACTCTATTCCGAAAGAACTTCAAGTATGACGCCAAAGACGGAGAGTATTGGTTTCACAAGTGGTGTGGAATGGCGTTAGATTGTTTTTCGACACTATCAATTATCAACCTTTGTAGACTTGGAACACAATTTTCCTGAAGACGGATATCTATTGTAGCCTTACTTTTCTACACATGAATAATTAAAAGCACCCTGAATTCCATTCTTAGCTGTATGCTGTACGCCACAGCATATTTCAGACAGACAAAGTCGATGTTTTCCTTTATCCATATATGCTTTGATTATTAAATTCCTTTAAGTCGCAAAAGTAACGCTATAATTCATCTGAATACACAAGGTGAAGGCTGTCTCAAGAAGACCATCTGAAATGGCGGTGGAACCTTGCCCAATCAGAAAATTTCCGATATTTCGGGAAAATCTTCATGTAATACTAATGCCCTAAAAACTATCCTTGGAATCTGATTGTTAAATTTACAGAGACTTGTAAGTTCAATTTCAATATTCCCATTTATTAATTATCTATAACTCGCAACAATTGCTCACATTTGAGGTACATAGACAGGGTAGCTTAGTGTTCTACCGCCATCTCGGATGGCTCTCTCAAAATCCAAAGGTTACTACCCCAGCTTTAGATGATTCAGAAGCTCATATCGAGGATCGAATGTGTTTTAAAAAAAGAAAACGGTACTGTGAGGATCGACCCCATAGATACCCTGCGGGGAAGCCCCATTGTAGATCGATGCATTGGACCCACCAAGCTTATCCGTAAATGCATGTCACCGCTTGACCTTAGATTACTTGACGCAACATTGTTGTACCTGAAAAGAAAATCTAAGCTTATTAACCGCTCAGCCTGGAGGTAGAAACTTCTGTATCACTTCAAGTAGAGATTAATGCACACGAAGATACTAGATCCCAATGAGCCATCTCCCGGCTTTTACTGGGGAGGGCCTCTGAGACAAGAGCAGCTAAGAAACTCAGAATAAACCCATAAAGTCCTTTAATATTGGATGACGATGCAAACAAAGAAGGACTAGAGGGGGTTGAAAAATAATAAAAGACGTGGGTGCTCCCCTCCTTCAAGTCGAATCTAATCATCACATCACGCCTCACCTCGCAGCATCTTCTTCATTCTTATTTACTCCGAGCCTATCTCAATCAACCAAAATGCATTTCCTATCCACCCTCACTCTTGTGTCCGCTGCAACTACTTTTGTGGCGGTAATGGCATCTCCGGTCTCAGTCGATGTTGAAAAGAGAGATGATCACCTTTGCAACACCGTCCGTCCGTACTGGGTGCCATATTGCTGCCCTCCTACCTCCCAAATCTCCCAAAAAAACTATGCCATCTTCGAGTGCACCGGTAAGTGCTACTCTTTCCTTTCATGTGCATTGCAGGATGACTGAGAATCATATAGAATTGACTGGAAGTACAACGATAACCACTGTGGACGAACAGAAAGAGACTTGCAAGAAGCAAAATCAATCTGCACTTTGCTGCAAGAGAGATGTAAGTACCAACTTCTTTCGTGTGTTTATAGAATGACTTGCTGATGCGATAGAAACAGTCTTTTGGAAGGCCTGATTGTTTACCGGTAGTTTAAGCCTAGAGGAATGGCTTTGCACAATCTGTGGAACGTCTCAATATAGGACAAAGTCGAGGGACTTCATACTCTATGGAGACGTTGAAAGTTGACAGATCATGAATGATGAGGAGATGAATGAGAGAAAAGTTTTCGTTTCGAAGAGTAGCTCAATACTATATTTAACAATGTCATATTATCAAATTCCTTGTTTTTACTTTGATATCGTGCATCTAGATGCTGATCATGCATATAGAATTATCTTCACAGAACATGTACATATTGAGCCAAGACTTGTACACGGTTGTTGCCAAATTCAGTTTCCTCAAATTACTCAGCCGCAGTTGCACTTAACTACGTATCTACTCCAAGGAAATAGAGCTCGGTCTGATTGCAAGTTGCGTCTGGAATGGTGGTACCCTGACAGTCTTCCACTGGGTCCAAATTTGCCTCGCGTTTTGCAGTCTCCTCGCTTGCCCCTTCTCATTTGACCGCCTCTTATGTGCTTCTTTGCTCTTCCTCTGTTTTCTTTTTAATCTCTTCTCTCTCCATCAAAACCTTCGCCAGGCGATCCAACCCAGCTTTGGACGGATCCATCTCTATGTTTCGATGTTCCATGTTTCGAAAAATCGTCCCATCTCTCCCAAGTTCCGAATGATTACGATAGTAGGTCCAATGGTTGATCTGGCAGACACCTCTAGTTTCTTCCCCTTTATGTCTTACACAGAAGAGTCGATTACAGAGCAAACATTGTTCCACTATATGTGGGCGCGAAAGGATGAACTGTGAGCGGAGTTAGTATTAGCTGGGAGGGGTTGAAAGGATATCCACATTTTTTCTTTCCTTCATCTGTTTACAGATGTGGCATATAGGCGTGTCTGCCATGCTTAATTTTCTTCTTCTTGTTCTAGAGGTAGATTTCGATGATTGATGGGATATACGGTGTATGGCAATGTTGATGTGGTTGATGAGAATATATGAGGTTGATCTTGATTATTTACATTCTTAAATAGAAGAAAACAAGGAGCGCAGTCGTCATATGATTGATTAATCACTCGAACTAGTAACGATGAGCCACGTCGCTAGAAATCCAAAGTAACCTCACGGAAACTTCACTTCGGAGCTCAAACCCCAATAGGACTTTATCTTCCGACGATGCAGTGAACGCAAACGATGTCATTCGCCAACTGGGCTTCCTGATAACGACTGGGGTCTTGATAAACTCCGGTATTAGAATTCTGAGAGGATTCCTTCATTATCTGAAGAAACGCGGACGCTGTACGCTAAGAACTATTTCTCCAGTCGCACAGTGTAACAAATGAATCTTCGCCATTAGAATATTCGGAATTCATTTTCATGGAAATTGGTTGCAATAACAAGCTTTTATGTATCACTATATACTAAAATTATGTACCGCCGTTTGCCTTTCCTTCACCAGATATCACCCAGATCCTGTGATTCCATCTCTCATCTCAAACCGTGATTGAAAATCCCCCACTTATTTCCTTTTCAACCTTCACAACTACATCGCCCTGAGTACTGACCTGCGTATTCGCATTTGTACTGTATTGCTTTCCATTGCCACTCGAACTACTGTCCAATCCCAAGAAGACAACCCTCTCAATGCTTACCCCAGCATCATATCCAAACTTTCCAGATACATCAAAAGTTTTTCCATCCCAGTAGAATTCAATCAATGAATATCCTTCTTGCACAATACTTACTCCATCATCTAGATACAATTCTCCTTTAGCGGTTCCATCAGCACCAACTGGGACAATAATCTCAAAGTTTTGTTTCCTGACTTCTGTGGTCGTCATCCCGCTTTTGATACGTTGAGGAACGATGACTCCACCGCGATAATGAAGGGGTATATCTGTGATATTTTGATCTGTGATTTGAATTGTTTTTGCGTGGCCAGTCACTCGTGCATGTGTGTAGAAATCATAGTATATGTCCTTTGGAAGATATAAATCCACAGTCGTAGAGTTACCTTCCATAACCGGACTAACAAGAATTCCCGGCCCGTAGAAATATTGTGTCTCTAATCCAAAAGTAGCGGGATCAGATGGGTAAATGTAAAACATAGGATTGATGAGTGGCGTTCCATCAACGGATTGTCGATACAAAGCTGTGTATATGTAATCTATCAATCGATACCGTATATCGATCGCCTTTTTAGCTGCTTCAGTGACGGCAGGCCAGATATAGAACTCCTGACTGATAGCTGGAGGATAACTGTTGTGATCACGATAGAATGGGGCAAAGGCACCGAGCATGGCCCAGCGAGCACATAGTTCCTCGGTAGTATCTTCCGCAAATCCGCATATATCGGCGCCAACCATGGGAATTTGATATATAGATGCAAAAGCTAACATGCCACGGATAGACATACGGTAGTGAAGCCAATCACTGTAATTATCTCCAAGCCAATGGCCTACTTTGGTACCCGCACCAGCGAATGTGCTGCGTGTAATGATCAATGGACGCTCTTCTGGCCGGCGATTTGCCATTGCGTCATAAGAAGCGGTCGACATCATGGTTCCGTAGAGGTTATGAGTGTCATACATGGCAAGACCATTTTGGTGGATTACATCTGTATTGATTGTTTGGTTGGAGATTCCTCCCTCGGCGGCGTTCCAGGAAGGGAGGTACGCTGCAGCATTATGAATTGCGTATTTTGGGTAAAGCAAATCACGTCCGGGCAAACCTTGCTGTGTCCCTGATGCTCGTTTTGAAGGAGTCACTTGAGTTGGCAAGACAATCTTGGGATCTCTGCTGGTGATTGATCGTCGGCTGCTTGCATCTGTACAATTGGTTGTCCCAGAAGGCTGGAATGCACAGGGGAATCCAGGTAATGAGCGAGGTGGTGTTCTGACTGCAGGTGGGTCAGGAGGGAACCCTACTGCTGATGCGAATGGATTATCGCATGGGAAGTAACATGGGAAATTTGATGGTTCATTCATATCAATCCAAAGTCCATCGATATCAACGCCAGTCGCTGGATCGAAGAATGTAGAAAACTCATTGTTCCACCAGCTTACAACGTTTTTGGAAAACCAATCTGGGAATACAGTAACTCCAGGCCATACTACACCAAGCCAAAGAGATCCATTATCTCGCTTGAGAAAAACATCATCGACAACTCCACGTTCGTAAGCAGGATTATTTTGATATGCAACTGCAGGATCGACCATGAGGATTTGCTTTTGGTCATGGCTGTGAAGATAGTGATTGATGTCTTGCATCATATCTAATGGGAAACGTTCCGGATCGAGAGTGAAAGTCTTTCGAAAATTAGTTGTGTAAGTTTCAGGCATGATGTAATCCTTACCTTTCTTGCATCCATATAATCAATGTCTGTCCACATAACCTCCAGAGGAATTTCTGCCTTCGAGTAATTGTAGACAACCTCTGCGACTGCAAAAGCATCCTGATAACCATAGCGACAATTATGGAACCCAAAACCCCAATAAGGCATCATTGAGGGTAAGCCAACAAGCTCTGAATACTGCTGAGAAAGAACAATTGGATCGGGTCCCGCTAGGAAGTAGAAGTCTAGAACACCCCCAAGAGTATTATACTCAAGATACTGATTTCGACCATTTGTGTTGTTGATCATTATATCCATACCATTGGAATTCATGAAATATACTCCATGAGTACCACCAGTTCTATGCTCAAAATATACCGGGTGGTTTCCGTATAAATTGCTACCTGCTGGAGTTCCATAGGCGTCACGAGACCATAGCGTGCGAACATAATCTGTAGTGTTTAAACGGAAGGCATCGGAGTGCTCGCCGAGACCATATAGATTTGGGTTAGGCGGTAATTTCGTTCTCAATCTCAAATATTGCGATTCGAATACAAGACTTGCAGCGGAAGTATCGAACAGAACTTCGCCTGTCTTTGCTCGTGTAATCGAGAATGAGAATGGAGAGCTAACGTAATGGAATTTAATTTTGGCATCTTTTGAATTGGCCGACGATCCAGTAGGACGAGGAAAAACTGATTCTGGAACTTGGTAAACAACATTTGCAGGATCTTGGATTAGCACATGTATGCGATCATCTAGTACTAGTTAGCAAGAGTAGGAATCTTGATCTAGAGCCTGCCAACCTGTCTCGTATACCACTTTTAAGGATAGACTTGCCAAGTCAGTACCGTAAGTATTGCAAGCAGGTCCAGCCAGAGTCAGATCTGCGAATAGGGTTGATCCTGTTCTCTTGACATTAGAAGCTTTGTAACCTGGACATTTCGAGAGAGGAAGTGTGGCGTTCGTATGGTGACTTGTATCACGACGTAAGAAGTCAATATTTGCTGCTGAGACAGCTCTTGCTGTAAACAACAGCCAGAAAAGTATGTTCTTGACCATGTTGATGGGATTGACGATATTGACTGATTTCCCAAATGTCCCTTCACTTCTTATACTCTGTCAACCGGGATGGGGGATTAAGGGGCAGATTCAAAGTAGGAAGTTCACTTGTGATCGGCATGGAATCGTGCATGTATCCAGCTGTAACCGTGCATGAGACAAGTCGACAACAAATTTTGACATGCAAGTGATAATTCCTAGAACGCCATTTTGTATACAGGTTTTAGGGTGAATCGCACCTCGATAGTTTTCCACAGGGGAAGATGACGGAGATCGCCAGAGACAAAATACTTTAGTACAATTTTCCTCGGCCGCTGGCCGTCAAAACAAATGTTAGTTTAAGCTTACTATTGGAAGAAGCAATGCGTAAAATTGAACGGGCCGATTTGCACAATTTACCCCTCATTTGGTCTTCATCCCCGCGAATTCTGCATGACAGAAGATGGGGTCGTCTCGGTTCCCTCGCTAGGCTCTACCCCACAATGACACTGTTCTGCTCATAACATGGGAGTGAATCCTACGAGAGATGAGGGGACACAAGGTAACGCCTGGTCGATTCTGACCTGCACCGGTCGGGGTTGTTTGTCGACGCCCGCGATAAGGTTAGCCAGCAGCCCGCGATATCAAACACGCATGTACTGCATATGCGCTCCTATACGCATGGAAATGATGGATGCAACAGGGAATATTTCACCGCTTGGCCTCCAGGTTGTTCGCAGATTGAGATGTTGTATGAGGGAAGTCTATGTAGCCAGTGCTAGGTGTACAACGTGCAAGCTCCCGTGCCAGGTCATGTGCTTGTCGGTGTTTCCTCGGACATAAAGTCATATGATCAAAGTCTTGGCATGAGATGAGTTGTTTGTCCGCCATCAACAGCCGATGGTTGAGTCCAATCTCGGTTGGGTTCCATTCCGAGACCACTTCTCTGTTCATCTACTAACCTCGCCGGAACTTGTTTGGAGACCGTTAGAAATTCCAGCTCTCCCTCCAAACTTTCTGAATCTATGGATTTCCTCTCATAGCCGCATGTGTTTGAAATCGACGTGAGGGTGCATAGTCTACTTCCTTGGTGACACTGTTCTGTTTGAATCTTAACGCGTTTACAACCGTGTTGATCCTCAGGAGCTTCCCGTTCGATTTTGAGTTCTGCAGCACTTGCATATAGTTGTGCTATAGCTGTTGCCTCCGCAGATGGCCTGTGATGTTCCTTTTGAGAGCACAAATGCTGCCAGGACTAGACCAAATCATGGTTTCACATCGAAGACTTCAGATTCCTCTATCGGACATGAACATTTTTGCGACGGTGCCTTTGGACTCCCGGGCATTCCGATAGTTGATCGGGTAAGTAGAACTTGTTCGCCGGCACGGATATGAACCGACGTATCCGACGCAGCCGGAATATCCGAACATCCAAGTCATGGTCGATACCCATTAATCATCGTGTGTTGTATTCTTGCCATCTCTCATTCTCATTGATCCAGAACGAAATACTTCCACTTGATTCGGGTTTCTAACACTGTAGAAGCATACTCTACACTGGTTTTTGTAGTCGTCGGCTTCAACGGCATTATTTCGGTACACTCTTCCGCATAATCACGGGTGTTGTCAGATAAAATTTTCGCCCCACTAACTCCTAATTGAAGCAATGTTCTATCGAGATACGATTCACATTGTAGTGGTATAAAAACTAAGATCATCTCGTAGCTATTCGGCTCGGATACTAGACTATCTTATCAATTGTGACTATCATCTCCTGCCACCCGCATACTTATGCAAAGCAGAATCACAATCCTGCATAATGGAGTGGCGCATCAATGGAGAATTACCCCGGGTGACGATCCAAGGCCCACACGATACTGAGGAATCATCTTCAGAGGAGAAAAACATCACGAACGGGGAGCTGGAGTCGTTCATGTCATATCAGGGTTCTACTTTTGATATGGATACATTCTTACAGAACAATCTAGATATCAATTCTCAATGGCAAATGATGGACCCGGTCCTTCCGCCCCAATCCGTTGGAGAGACAAGCAATGGCCCTTGGGCATTTGATACAGCTAACGATAACTTTTCAAGTACTTACTTCCCGGAGGCAGCTGAGATGGACACCTCTTTCAATGGATGCAATACTTTTGGTGATCATCTACCAAATTCCGAGTCTGACGGCTGGCTTACATCATTTTTTGAGTCACCCGAGTCGATACTTGGCCCCTCTTTGGAAGATACCTCGTATACAGAGCCGCAATTGCCCTGTGAGCTTGATCAACCTAAAATTCAGATGTCTTTTGAGAATACGGGCCTGGATAGTGGTGCATCTAAAAAAGACTCGCCAATTGGCGAGATTAAAAAGGAGGTGCCCGAATCGGTACCATCAGAGCCTCGGACAGAACCCTCCAATACTGAAGATCAGGCAACCCTGCCCCTTAATGGATCAACTGTAGCAACTCCTCAAAACATGGAAGACTGTTTGATAAACTTTCACAGTGGAGTAAAAGCGCCGAAGAGAAAGAGAAAGGAGTTCAATCGAAGGGAAAAGTTGAAAGTCCATTTGGTTAGACAAGCTGGAGCGTGCCAAAGTTGTCGAGCTCGTAAGGTCGAGGTATGTTGATTTAACTATATCTATATTCATCACCGGAGCAAGGATCTAATATTGCAGTGCACATCTGATGGCGTTTGTGATCGATGCTTCAAGTTGGCAGGCGATCCACTTATGGCTCGACAAATTTGCATCCGACATAAATTGAAAGATGTATACCTTGGAGTTACAGGTAGTCAGAACCACCCAAAGATACCTTTTTAGATGCTAACTCAACATAGACGTTCAAACCAGATTGCTCACATCTGGGAAAGCGCAAGTATATCAGCTACTTAATGCACTTGAAGGACATATGGCAAAAGTTGAACTTCGCGCCGACTGTTCCATGGCGAATTTTCCATGCCGCTCGCTTCCTTGCAAAGTGATGGTCTGTAGATCTGAGGATTTCTGCCGGTGGAGAAGTTTGACAAAAATGAACGGTGTTTACATAACGCACAAGTCGTTGCGAGATAAGACATATCTAGTCGTACCAGACTCCCTACCTACCGTTGATGAATTGGATTTCTTCGGCCGGGAAATCCTATTATCTTCTCCCGAGAGCCACTCTGGTAAAATAACACACATTTTGGATAAATTCCTCTACATCTATTGCAAACAATATTTTGGGTCACATCTAGTAAGTTTAATTATTCTGAGAGAATTTGGATTCGCATTGACCGATAACAGGCATGTCTGTGTAATGCCGCATTCAGAATCACGAGCTTGAACAGCCTTGTCTTCTATGGAGTGGCAAATATTCACTGCCATCCTCATGGCCAACTTGATGTAGTCAACACAATCAATGACACTTTCTCCCCAGATACTGTCCGTGAACAGGTCCGCCTTAAAGCTTCTGAGGGTCTCGAAGAATCTGAAAAGTATTTCTTTTCTGAAATTGAGAATCTCTGCAAGAAGTCTGCAAGCAACAAACAAACGCGTGTCATTGCCGGTATATGTTTGTTAAGACTGATGCTCTTCTACCGGGAACGCGTCGTACGAATCGATTTGAGATCTAACCTTCCGAGATGCAAGACAGATGAAGACCTAAAAAATTGCATTCACCCAGGGAAAACAGATCCTCAAAAACGATCCGAACAGTGTGGGTTCATGTATAAGCAATTGGCCGTGGCATTCAGCACTCTTTGTAGAGGTGACAATACACCACTGACCACTGAGTGGGAAGCTGAAGCTGCTGGAAGAGTAGCTCCAGATGCTCCCATGCTTGCAAATACTTTCTCGGAACTTAAGATCGCATACACGGAATTCTGTAAGCGGTCGCCACGATCCTGATTCGAAGCATTACTAATATTGATGTAGGCGAAAAGAATTTGACCCATAGGGATGATGATGTGTTCAAGACTTTGATTGTCGATCCAGCTGAGAAAGAGAGGGAACGGGTAGCGAAGAAGCAATCGAAGCCGCTCAAAGTTCGGAAACAGCCCAAGGGATGAGAATAACATTCGATTCCACAGTCGACCTTGATTAACTTCATGGCAAACTGCTCTCCTCCCGACTCTATGGGGCTCGTAGCAGCGTTATCCATTGGAAGTTTGTTCGTGTTGATGCTTTCAAATCTTGGCACGTGTTTATCTGCTCAAAATCCAGGAAGGTTGGCTCCAGCTGGTTTGAATTTATTTTGGCTTTATTGTACCATCAAGAGTTCCCATTGAGAATTTTTACCCGAATTCGCCACCAATCTAAATAAACCAGGAGCATACCTATCCCACATTCTACAGCCATGATACTACCGAGAGTGAAACCGATACTTCCTCTTCTGGTCGATTGTTACAAGACATGCCTTCTACCGCACAACACAAATGACAACTAAACCTCCGACTTCAACGATCTTTGTCATTTAAAAATACATCATCCAAGCTCAAATAGTCGGAGAGAAAGAATCTATGCAATTGTGTGCCGGGACACATACTATCTGGGAAGTGAGAGGCGAACATCCGTACTTTTGAGGCATCGGCCAATTTCGACATTCCAAAATTAACTATACTATTTGAACACTGTTCTGTGACAGGAACTGCGGTGGGAGACGTTATTGATAGTACAACTGGTGGCTGGAAACTCTGGACATGAAAAAACTGTTAGAATATATGTCTTCGCATTAATTTTCTGCTGTTACAGTACTTCCAGAGCTTAAATAAGTTAAACCGAATCACAATGATAGGGAGGATATACATGTATTTACCTTGACCTATCTAGACAACCATATTAGCAGAGATGCAATCATCAAATCGAATTGTAGAATAATGGTTCATTGAATGAGAGGCGTGGATTGGCTTGTTGAATCTTTTGTCTCCAACTCTTCCTACCGTCGCATTGTGATGTGTGGGATTTGTCTCACAACACGCTTGTATTGCACAATACTTGTAATGAATACAGAACAAGTCTTTTCATGGAACTAAAGATATAACTCAGGAGAAATACAACATGTGACCCCTTGAAATCGAGCTACTTCACTATTTTTCCACCTTCACAATTGAATTCAGCCGTCCACCCGACCTTAATCTTTCTTCCCGTGAATGTCATTCCCACGATACACTACCTCCGACTCCGTGCACATGTATACCTCCTTTCCACTCTTCACACACAGCCAGCACAATCCCAACAACAGAGAAACACACAAACACACAAATACCCAAATACAATACCCATCACGTCACATCACATCACATCACATCACACCAACTCCCATCGACCAACCCCCTCATGTATTTCGCCCAATCAAACCAAACGAACTCCTCACAGCAATCCGAAAAGAAAAAGAACTCTCTTTGGAGTCTGCACCTTCTCAAAAGATACCCAATTTAGATTGTATCTGCCTCGGTGACTCGACAACTCATCACCATCACCATTCTCATCACCATCACCATCACCATCACAGCGTATGATATTATAAAGTAATAGGAATTAATAAAATACCACGAATATCCTTATCACGAACCTCTCTTACTAGTACCCTCCCTCCCCTACCTTTACATCACTCGTACTAAGTGCTATGAATAAAAATCCATCTACAGTTCTAAGTTTCGAAATCGGACTCGAAATCGGACTCCTCATCTATAGTATTGCGAGTTTGAAGAAATTTGTTGGCGGTGTTGCGATGAGGTAGATGAGATGTCGTTTTTTGTAATGGGGATTTTGCATTACCATGATGAAAATATTTGGAAAGGGACAGTATGTTGGCCTCTGATAAATAAAGAGCTATACTTGTAAGCATGACTAAATACATTATTCCATGTGTCATAGTTTTATTCTTGGAGAAGTACTCAGTCCTTGGCAGAAATCATCCAGTCGGGCACTCCAAATTTTTAGCACGCTTATATATTCAAAAAATTCGCATCAAAACGTATCATAACATCTGGATTTCACCCAAAATATTCTTGTAAATATCCGATTCCCCCTTACAACGACTTCAGACATCCCAAGTTGATACACAAATGAAAAGCTCCCATTAGCTACATACAACCCTCCAACCACAAAAGGCATGAAATGACTCCAAGCTCAGAATTGCGATTGCTAAGCTCCCGAATTGCTCAGAGGGAGATTAAATCAATCTACTGTCCGTGGATGCATCTTCACGATGAAATCCTTGTTGTACAATATTCCACCCGCGGAAGTGTATATTCCCTTTTTGAAGACTTCGATATCGAAACGTCGGACAATCTTTAGATAGTATGTTAGTTTTTTCACCATTAATATCCTGATCCAGGCGTCCTTCACTTTTCCCTTCTCTCTTTCATCTACTGTCCACCTATTCCACCAAGTACCCTCCCAATCCTCCAAATTTGAATGTTCTAAGAGCGAACGGAATTGAACTACTCACCTCGGAAATCAACTTGTAGGTTTCCATCATTGCAATCTCTTTTCCCAAACAAACCCTTGGCCCCACTCCAAAATTAAACATAGCATGTTCCAATTCTATATCTTTACCATTCATCCAGCGCTCTGGCCTAAAAGCATCTGGGTCGGGGCCGCTTTTTCGCGTCAGCAGGAAAGAAATAGACGTAAAGGGAACGCAGAGAAGGAAGAGGAGGCATCAAAGTAGACACTTACAACAAAATTGGATCCCTTTGTACGACCGTAGCTTGACTCGTAACATCTATCCCCCCTGGCACGAAAAATCCATCGATCATCTTCCCCTCTGGTGGAACGATTCTCGGAAGCCAGTTAGTTACGCTGGGGTTTAAACGCATGCCTTCTTTGACAGCACCCACTAGATATGGAAGATGAGCTCGTACTTCTGCATCCTGGACTGGTGTTGAAAGTAAGCCTTTCTCTTCAGCGTCACGGATTTGGGCCAATGCTTTAGCGTAGCAACCTGGTGTTGTGGCTAAGGACCGGAGAATGGAGCCGAGGGCAGTAGCGGTTGTGTCAGCGCCGGCTTGGATGAGAAGGGTCACGTTGGAACGTTTTTGTAGGGGAGTAAGTGGCTTGTCGTTCATTCTTGCGTCGAGAAAACTGCGAAATTTCATTATAATGCCCCTTGAAGAAAAGATTTGAGATGGAAATACTCACTGCTGTAAGAAGTCTGGCTTCTCTGGATATACGCCCTGAGATGTTTCATATTCGCGCTGTGTGATAGCACGGTCGGCTTCATAAATTAGATATCCTACACCAAGTTTACTGCTGGGCTCGGGTAACAGCCACGAAGCAATCCCTGGAAGATTTATGATGTGTTTTCGAAATAAGGTGAATCTGGCTGCAAAGCCAACGAGATCAAGAGATTCTCTCCAGTGGTGAAGTAAGCCTCGTTCATCTCGACTATTTTTCACGAAGCCCCATGCTTGACCGAATGAGAAGACCGTCATAATATCGGCCGCGAACTCTCTGCCAAGGGTTAGTTGGTATTTTGTGTAGGTAAGAAAATGGATGACTTACGCTACCTTATCACTGAGATCAACTGTTTCACCCGCATTTGCCTTCTCGGTCATAACCTTAGTAAAAAGAAGTATCTGATCATCCATGCTCTTCTCCCAATCTTTTCGTAAATCTCCGATTGCCCACTGCAGATTTCATGTTAGCGAGAATGAAACAAGCTTCCGGATCGGTTGTTGGGGTAAAGAAAATATCAAGTCATTTTCATTAATAATGTGTTAAAACCTTACCGGTGCAGCCCCTAACGCTTTTCTCATAGGTGTGTGCTCGACAGATGGAAGGGTAGAGAATAAATTTGGTGGACCAAAGAGACCAGTGCCATAGAAGGTAGACTTTTCATTAAGGCTTCGGTCCCAATATATCTCTTTCAATGAAGATGGTCGTGGAAAGAGGAGCATCTCAGGGGCAACGCGAATTGGTGCATCTCCTAAGAACTATTAGACCAGTTTCTATTTATATTATCATCTGGAAAACTGGACATACTTCCATATTTCTTTATCAGGTCATCTACCCACTGATGTTCCCATCTTTTTGCCGAAATAATCGCTAGAGGTAGAGAAAAGCAAGATGAATACCACGGCCCACGAAACTTTGCCAAAGGATGCAAGTATAAATTGTAGAATATACGATAGGCAATAGAAGTAACTATCGTGAGAACCAAAAAGTTCAATATTGGGTAAACATGTATGTTGGAGAGAAGCATTTTGACTGGATGATGATTGCAGATCGCATTGAACATTGAGCATTGTCTCACGTCGTACAATAGAAGATGCCCATTATATAAATGTATTTCCAACCGCCGAGGATGTAATGTTCAACCGAATACTCCACTGAGAGAATCTTCCGAGGTGTGTCCCTTCCAGAAAATGATGCATATTTTTTACGTATGTATCGTCCAGGTTGATCGATTAGAGGCAATCTGATAGGCCCCATGAGTGATGACATGGGTGAGATTGCCACTTTTATATGAACATTGCAATGTGCCATTTCGACAATCAATGAGTCAAGTACCGAGGGCGGCATTACAACCTATCGGGACATTTGCCAAGATGGAATTGATCTGGATTTTACCCCTCATGGGTATTGTCAGATAGACGACCATCTGCAACCTGCAACCTGCAACCTGCAAACTGCAACGGACAATGAGGACCATGGAGATAATGATTTGACGAGATGATGAAGTATGCTCGTCATCATGATCTGCAATCGTTCAGCTCCCACCGTTCTGCAGGTGGATGAGGGGCTGCCAAGATTTCAACCAGTAACCTCTCGAAGAAGCAATGACTGCGTATGCTGGTTGAGATTGCATATGCACGAAGCCGAAAAATTGGATCATTGACTGAATCGCCGTTTGATGATAAATCGACATGCAGCCAATCAATTCACCCACAATTGAAAGATAGCCGGTATCAACGGTGTTACGTTGTCACTCAATGTTGTTACCCGCAAAGGAAGGAAGGAAAGAAATTAAAGTTGACGAAGCCGAAGCGGGAAGGTAATCTGCACGGGCCATCAGTTGGAGGTCACGTGTCTCATCATCCCACGAGCAAACTCAGTAGAGGGAGAGAAGAGGAAGAGAGAAGAGAGAAAGAAGAGGGAAGAGAGAAGTTCCTTCCCTTTGAAGGGCGCTCACTAGGTAAATGTCTACTACCAAGTGAAGTATCGTTGGTACTGGGCACTTGGTACTGGGAGCAAACGGAAGAAGAATCATATTTCCCTTTCATATCAGAGATGTCCTTTTGATCTTTCCTTCCATCTTCACAATCGTCGTTCATTTTCCATATTTCCTTCGGTCAATCGTTTACCACCCCGTTTCATTCATTACATAAGATGCTTCTTCGGTATAGAAGTAGTCTCTTCTTCGCCATTGGGGCTCTCTTTATTCTTTGGACGTTGTTACGAAATCACAGAAAGATCGTAAGCCATGTGGTTGAACAATATAAAGGTACAGTGACGACAGAACTTGTGAAAGCAGGTGGTTTTGAAGAGGTACCTACCATTCAAGCTGTCGATCCTCTGATGATTGAAGTCGCAAAATCACAAGAAGAACTGTTCTCCGCTCCACAAAAAGCTCCACTTGGTCCGCCGACCCTCATCGAACCTACAATCGTGAGCAGCAGAGTTACCATCCATTTGTCCATACAAAATCCCGAGGCTACGACAGCAAAGACGTCCTCTTCAGAAACCTCAACTGCAGCGGTCACCGTTCAGGATGAGTTCGTGAAAGAGAACGCGATACTTGGACAGTAAGTTTGTAAGAACTCTCTTGAGCTGTTTATCTGCTGAACATCTTTGTCAGGGAACCAAGTGCCGGTCAAATATATGGGAACACACTGGATGGAGTTTTGGGAGTGGGCTCGCATACTGAATCTCACTTATCAGTTCTCAAAGAGATTGATATCTGGAAATCGTATGGCAAATCGAGACCACTTGAGTACAACCCATATCCCGACTACAATAGTGAAGTTTGGAAGTCAAAGAATAAAGGGTCCTATGTGCCATGCGATGGAGCAGATGGACCAATCCAAAATATCTTGGTGTTCTCAGGACATTCGAAAGTTTTTGAAGAACCGCAGATGGGATCATTCTCGCTCTTTGATATCGACAGTAATTTATGCTTTGAGAGAGAAACTAGACTTGGTTTATACGGTTTTGCGGAAGATTTCGTGGACTCGGTTAGGACTGATTCACTCGCTGCAATGACTCGTCATAAACGCGACGTACCTACAAAAATACAATGGGATGATATCAATTGGGGATTGCTTCAAACTCAATGTGTTGAAAAGAACACCAACCGATACCTGGTTTCCGAAATTTCCGAACCAATTGATGGAGAAATCATGGTTTCTGCTCCAAATACATCGTCGGCATCGAAAGGCTCGAAGGCAAAAGAAACCAAAACCAAGAAGAGAGTACTTGGCACTATCCTTAATCGAAACCAGAGTGATGAGAACGAGCTGAAAGATCATTTTGCTAAGGCACAGCTGGCAAAGGCAGTCAAAGCCGCAATTGATGTCAATGGGCCCCTTAAATCGCGTACAGCAATTATGCTCCGATCATACTCTGGAAAAAAGTGGAACGACAATGACAAACAAAATGTTCGTTCGCTTATTACAGAGCTAGCTTTGAAATCTGGAGGGGAGTACGAGATTTTCTTGCTCGTACATATCAGAAATAGTACTATTGCCATAGAGAACGATGCAGACTACATTGAAGCTCTTCAAAAGAATGTTCCCAAAGAATTTCATGATATCGCGGTGCTTTGGAATGAAGCTTACGTACAGGGATTCTACCCACTCATTCCGAAAAAGGTTACTAACGTACATCAATCTCAATGGCTTCCCGTTCAGATCTTTGCACTTGATTATCCACAATTTGACTTTTATTGGAATTGGGAAATGGACACTCGATATACTGGCAATCATTATGATCTTCTTGAGAGACTCACAAAGTTTGGAATGGACCAACCAAGAAAATATCTATGGGAACGCAATGAACGATATTATATCCCATCAATACATGGCTCCTACAATACTGAGTTCCGCAAGACAGTTGAAATTCTCTCGGGTAAAAATACGATATGGGCTCCACCAAAGATTGCAAATGTCATTCCTACCGGTCCGCCGCCGCCTGTTTCAGACCCGGCACAAGATAATTATGAATGGGGCGTGGGCGAAGTGGCAGACTACATATCTGTTGCACCAATGTTCAATCCCGATGGCACTGGATGGGTTGGAAAAAACGATGTCTGGGGATTTGACGGACGTAATGATACTCCTCGTCGCACAACTATTATTACCCATTCAATGTGTAGCAAGAAGTTACTGGATGCTATGCATACCGAAAATCTCAAAGGTAATCATGTCAGCAGCGAAATGACACCTCAGACGGTCGCTCTACTCCACGGATTCAAAGCAGTATATGCACCACTTCCAATATTCTTTGACAGAGCTTGGAATGGGGCGAGTTTGAATAAATGGTTCAACCCTGGACCGAAGGGAGAAAGTGGTAATTCGTCGGATAGTCCATATGGTTGGGGCAAAGAGAAAAGATTCCTGGGAATGACATGGTATTATAGAGCTGTTCCCCCAGGTAGATTGTATAATAATTGGATGGGATGGGAGGATCATGAAATTGGTGGGGTTAAGGTATGCTTCAATCTTAGTTTGGTTCGTGTATAGTGGCTACTAACGTACAAAGTGGGAGAAAATACACGGCAGGCCGTGTCTTCCTCCACTTCTACTTCATCCTGTCAAAAATACAGAGAATACGAAATCTGGTTATGCTACAAAGTACGATTTTCCTTGATGATTAATGGGTATAGATATGTATTGGTTTTGGTCCGGAGGAAAATTAGGAGCTGCGAGCAGACGCACACAAACGAGAATTTGCCTGCTATAATTGCTATCAAAAACGGAAATCTTTGGGGGGTTGGACGATGGGTATAAAGCAAGTGCAGGGCACATAAAATGTGGGATTATTTGCTTGGCTGAATTTGCTACATGAGGATATAATGAATGGATTTGCTATCTTACGAGTGTTTGTTCGACTTTTCCCAACATATGCTTGTTTGACTACTATGTTGATGAAAACAATTAAACTAATGAGTTGTGACTCTTGGGGGGGGGCAGTATTTTTTCTTTTACTGATCGTAATTCGAGAGCTACAGAGTGAGTTTGATAGACAAGTGGAGGGAAGATGAATGATGGATCAATGAATACATAAATGAATATCCAGGGGAAGCTTTGGATATGAATACCACCAAGAAAAGCTTTGATGGATCTCAGTATGGATTTTTGAATTTAGAGAATGTATTGATAAGATGGTTGGTGGTCTTTGGATTGGATTATGGTGGCTAAAAGATTTCTTCTCGGTGGGTCAATGAGTTGGGGTTTATTTTGGAATATCAATCTTATCCTGCCGGGAGTATTCTTTATGATTTTTTATGAGTTTTTGCGTGTTGTCGGCGGTTCTGGGCGGAATGGAGCTGTTTTTGAGAGCTTTAGATTGTTCTGATGAGATGATTGGAATGTTGGCGAGATTGTATGGCAACGAAGAAAAGAAGAGAAGAGAAGGATGAGTTTACTCCGATTGTGTAATCTGAATAGTTGAGTATGTTTGTGCGGCTGGGGAATGATACATACTTTGGAAGGTAAATGTTTGTTGAGTGGAAATTAGAGTGATTAGGTTGGTCGTCTTACTATATCTTTTAAATGATGAGTTGTTCTTCTCCTTCTGACATCTAAGCATTTTAGGGCTATGAGAGACCTGTATGTTTTTGAATATAATTTCAAGAGGGAGAGTGGATTTATTGGTATGGTAGGGAAATGTATGGGAGAGTTGGGTTGTAGAGGGCTGGGGACTTGATGGTCTAGACTCTAGAGACGCGAAATCTAAGGAGACGAGTGAGAAGGTGTGAGGATGCAGGATTTGTGATTTTGATTGTTGCTGCTGTTTTTATTTTTGTTTTTGTTGTTGTTATCATTGAAGTTATCTCATACTTATTTTTCCATTTACAATATCAAATACAGATTTATGTGAGAACGAATCCAAAGCTCTGGGACCGAACTTGATGTTTCTTTGAGCGAGAAACTTGTTGTGGTGATGGTTTTGACTGTAGATGGGTTAGTGAATAGCTGGAAAGCGATCAAGAGCTCTGCTGAGTTTCAAAGTATCAAAGTATGAAACACGATTACATATCAAGAAATAAGATTGATAAAGAAAGTCTGGTAAGTTTCTGTGAGCAGTATATAAGCTAGTTTTCTTTGTGGAAAAAAGACAATGATTCAGAGCGTGCCCGGGAATTCTCCAAAGCTCATTTGATAGACTTGTTTTTATCCAATATCCATTATAGTTGTCAGTTTCAATTACAGATCTTACTATCGTCGAAATACATAGTTAGTATCAATATTCTTTACATGCATTATACTTTACTAGCTACCATTTTCGTCGACTTTATCTTTCGTTAAGAACTCGGAAGTGATTCGAAATCTATACGTGCCTTAGGAAGGGAGTCTCTAAGAGGTCCGGATAACAATTGTGGGAATCTTCCTTCGACTGAAGCCACATTGAATACGAACTATTTGACGGCATTGAGGAAGGTTACGGAACTGCCTTGTCACTTGGAACTAGGTAGGTATGAACGTTTTCATAGCTGCGATAGGACTCTTGTAATGGGATTCTAAAAGTTATATGAGAGTTGGGGCTATCACTCACCGCACACTGAGCAAAAATACACCAAAAACTATCATTTATTCAAATTTTGAACTCCATAATAATCCAATAAAATATTATCACGGAAAATAGCTACGTTACTTAGTATCACTGTGGTTGGGAATAATAAGAATAAATAGTAATATACTAGATTGACTTGAGGATTGATTAAAAGGATCAGACCTTATATATATATCTAGAATAAGCAATAAAATCACCTAAATAGATAATTATAATCTCTTTATAGATTGTAAATATAATCATTATAAGTGGAGTTTTTAGTAATTAATTTGATAAGAGTATATATATCTATAAGAAAGATTATAATAATCAATATAATTTTATAAAAAGTGTATGAAGTTATAATTATATGAGATTTATGTGGTATTATATGGAATATAGGTTTTTTTATAATATATCCTTTAGATTAGTTAAATCCGATTGATTTATATTTTTATAGATAAACAAACGAAAATCTTTTTAGTAATAATTGAATTGTAATTAATAGTAAACGGGTTTAGATAAATAATTGAATTGATTTTCTTTGTTTGTTCTACAAGTATATAAACAAAAAGAAGAAAATGATATAATGTTGTAAAGAAAATTTTGCTGAATAAGTTATAATATATATGGATATGTGTATATTTATATATAGATCCTTAATTAAATGATTTGATATTTTGGAGATTTGTTAATAGAATTGATCCCATCGATTTTAAAAATGATTAAATATATTAATTATAAATATCGATTTAAAAGATTATTGTATATAGTATTTATAACAATAATAAATCTGTTAGAATGAATAATAGTAATGAATCAACTAGTATATTGTAGTACTAAGACTTTTCATTGCTTTTCTATAACTATGCAAATTATATAATTTATATGTATACGAGTTCTATTCGGTATGCAATAGATCCGAAAAATCTATTATTATATGCTTAATTAAATCGGTTATATTTTATTCTATAATAGAATTCCTCTCTTTATATTTCACATTTTAAAAAGTATTTACTTCTTTTTATATTATTTATTCAGAATATAGATCATATTATTATATCATTGTATACCCAATTCTATATTATATTCTAAAAGCAATTTCAATCTTATTTAAATATTATAAATAATAAATAAATAAATAATGGTATTTTTATACACCTCACTATCTTACTAGCAGATTATTAATAATTCTATAAAAAGGGTCTTCTTATCTTTAATATATCTCCTATAATTAAATTATTCTTCCTTATTTATTTATACAAAGATGACTATATTACAACTTATTACTTCAATTGTTATTACTAATCGATCTACAGTAACCTCTTCTGTATTAATTATTCCTATTTGCTTTTAATATTCTAAATAAATTACCATCTCTTTTAATAACGAATTTTGTTATTTTAATAAAAATCCTATTATTAAATATAATTATTATTATAAACAAAAGAAAGTTTATTTTTCAATATCTTTTTATTTTATTTTCAATATAAACTTTTTATATTAAATTTATATTTTTTAATATTTTATTTTGAATAATAATTAAAAAGATAAGGATACCTTTAAGATAGTGATTTATCAATATAATTAATATATCAAAATAATAAAAGTTTTCCTTTAAAAAAAGATTAAATAAAAGAGGATTTATAAATCACAATTTGCAAAGAAATTAACTCTTTTTTTGATATTCAAATTAAATAAAATTGGTAATTTTATAAAGTATATTATAAATTTATATCAATTTGTTATTAATTGTTCTACTTTTGCTTCTTGATATTGTTGATAATTGATTTAATAGTTTTTAAAATAACCTACCTATCTTAAATATCGCTATTACAACTCCTATTATATTATTAATCGCTGTTTTAAACTCAAACAAAAAAGAAGAGTTCATAACTTTGATTATACACTTTTACATTATATATACTATTGTTAATATATTATAGAATATTTAAGTTCCTTTAGGATCCCTAGATAGTAATTAAGATCTGAATATGATAGCTAATTCCCTAAATCGCTATTATACTTCTACTTTATTAAGTTGAATAGGCTTTATTATTTTCACAACAGTTTAATAAGATTTTCAAAAAGATTCTATAAAATTAAAAAGAAATGTAATTATAAATCCCAATAAATCCGAAAAATTTGTTCCTAAAAAAGATAATATATCGAATCAATCTTATCAAACCACTAATATCCCATATTATTTCTTGAATAAGAATATATCAGCTTTATTATTTAAAAACTTAAATAAAAAGAATACTCCTTTTATTACATCTTATTATTCTCAATTCGATAAACTCACAATTAGATCTGCCATTTCCTTTTTCACTTTTAAATTATTATAACTTATCTCTCACAATATACTAATATTTCATTCTCATCCTATAAGCTCTTTTAAATCCCAAAAAAGAATTCCCAGTATTATTCAATAAATCTATATTAATGAATTTAATAATTAAACAAATTCGTTTCAAAAACTTTACTTTAAAAATTCTAATATAAAACGGATTTCCAAAAAACAATAGATTATTATTGGTTTTCTAATAAAAGCTTGTTTTATCAATAAGATTTATAAAAATAAAAAGAAAGAAGTTAATAATTAAAATGAGATTAATAAAAAGAATGAAATTAATTAGATTGGATTTATAAATCCCAAAGAATATATTAGCAATATAGATTCTATTCTTTTTAATAATCGAAATATTATAATTGATTTTCTAAATTAAATAAATAAATTAAAAAATTAATTTCAATCTTTCAGAATTCTTTTTATATAATAAATTATTTAGATTTGATTATTGATATATTATAAATTTGAAGAAGTTGTTCTTTTTGATTTCTTTATTAAATAGTCCTTTTTGGATAATTTAATATAATATATACATTTTGGATATAAATCTCATAAGGTCTTTTTATATTAAATATTTTTAAGCTTTTTTCTTATTCTTTTCTTTTTTTATATTAATAATACTTCTTCTTTATAATATTCTTTTATTATTATTTTTGCATTTTTTAAATTATAAAATACTTCTTATATATCTTCTACCAATTAATAACCCTTCCATTACATTAAATATTATATACCTCTATTTCTTTTTCTATATACTAAAATCCTTTTCATCTTATACTCTATATAATTATTAATTTCTTTTGATAACAATGAATCGATGGTACCCTATTGTTTATACTATGGTTCGAATAAGGAGATATAAAATACATTGTAAATCTTATAAATAGATAATAATCTAAATTCATATACTTGCCCATTAGTTTTTATATTCATTACAATAAAAAGATTTATAAATTAATTGAAGAATTTTTTCTTAAATTATAATTATTTAATATTCTTTATATTTAATATCACCTTATCCCCAATATTATATTATTATAATAATCCTTTTATAATATTCTTATTTTTTTAATTGATTACCAATTTCCAAAATTCTTTTAGCTTTTCTTTTTCTTTTTTTAAAATGTTAATACGCTTGTATATTATCAGCACTCTTCTCTCTAAATCAATATTCTCATTAATATAATAGAATATAAATTGGAATTCATATATAGCTTAGAATAAACTTGTATTGGTTATACTATATCATATTATATTATATATAAATTTAATAAGGGGTAATAGTGATACCTAATTGTTTTATTTATAATTGATATAGCAACTTATATAATGAATTAAATTTTGATTTTATTATTCAATTTAATTATTAATTTATAAATAAAATGCTATCAATAGTTTATAATAGATTTGTAAGTAAAATATTAGGCTATTTCAAAATTTATTAACGAATTATAATTCTCTATTAGAAATTATACCTTCTAATATATCAAAATCTTTAAATACTATACTAATTATAATATTAGTTAATTTAGAAGATGATATTGTTTTATTAATAACAATATATCAAATTAGTTTTATAAATCTATTGATTATTATTAAAATAGAATTGTATATATGTTTTTTATATTTCGAAAAAGATAAATCTATAATAAAATCTATAATTATCTTTTTCCAAAATCCTTTTGAAATAGAAAGGGTTTGTAATTCATTATATAGCTTATATCTTTTAATAATGGTTTGCTGATATATTATATATGTTTTGATATATTGTTTGATATCTTTTCTTATTAAAAACTAATAATATTTAGATTTTAATATTTCTAATATTTTAATAATATTTTAATAATCTTTAATAAGATTATTATAATATATTTCTAAGATTTCTATTTTAAAAATATTATCTGATAATATATATATACTCCTTTTATATTTAAGAAGTCTATTAGCATTTATCTGCTATAGTGAGGTGTTTCCAATGGAATATAATCTTTATTTTAAATACTCTTTATTCTTTATAAAATCATTTTCTTTCTGAAATCGCAATAAAGCTTTTCTTATTAATTTCGATATAAATTCGAATGCCATTTTATTAAATATAAAAATATTAGTAATTTGATGTGATATTGATTATTTATAATCAGTTTTTATTAGTAAAACTAATTGTTTATATAATGGCAAATTATATCCTTTCCTTTATATGTTAGGATGAATAATAGTAATGAATCAACTAGTATATTGTGGCCCCAAGACTTTTCATTGCTTTTCTATAACTATGCAAATTATACAATTTATACGTGTGCGGGCCCCATTCGGCACGCAGTAGACCCGAGAGGTCCACTGTCACGTGCCTAATTGAGCCGGTCACGTTTTGTCCCGTAACAGAGCCCCTCTCTTTACACTTCGCGTCCCGAGAAGTGTTTGCTTCCTTCCGTATTGTTTACTCGGAATGTGGGTCGCGTCGTCGCGTCGCTGCATGCCCGACCCTGCGCCGCATTCCAAAAGCAATTCCAATCTTGTTTAGGCATTACAAACAATAAACAAGCAAACGGCGGCATTCTTACGCGCCTCACCGCCTTACCGGCAGATCACCGATAGTTCTATAAGGGGGGTCTTCTTGCCTCTGATATATCTCCCACAATCAGATTATTCCCCCTTATTTACTCATACGAAGATGGCTGCACTGCAACCCATCGCTCCGGCTGCTATCGCTGATCGGTCCGCAGCGGCCCCTTCCGCGTTAGTTATCCCTACTTGCCTTCGATGTTCTAAGCGAATTGCCGTCTCTTCTAACGACGAATTTTGCCATTTTGATAAAGGTCCTGCTGCTAAATGTAGTTATTGTCGCAAACAAAAGAAAGTCTGCCTCCCGATACCTCCTCGCTTTGTTCCCGACGTGAACCTCTTATATCAGACTCATGCCTTTTGGTGCCTTACTCCGGATAATAGCCAAGAGGATGAGGACGCCTCCGAGGTGGTGATTCGCCGGTGTAATCGATACGTCAAGGCAGTGGAGGCTTTCCTTCGAAAAGAGGTTAAACAAGGGGGGACTCACAAACCGCAGTCCGCAGAGGAATTGACTCTTCTTCTGGTGTCCAAATTGAGTAGAATTGGCGATCTTATGGAGCGCATTGTGGATTCGTATCGATTCGTTGTCGGTTGCCCTGCTCTTGCCCCTTGGTGCTGTTGATAGCTGATTTGATGGTTCTTAGAATAACCTGCCTGCCTTGGACGTCGCCGCCGCAGCTCCTACTGCACCATTAATCGCCGCCTTAAACTCGGACGAAGAAGGGGAGTTCATGGCTCCGGTTATACACCCTCGCGCTGTGCGCGCTGTCGCCGACGCACTGCAGGGTGTTCAAGCTCCTCCGGGGCCCCCAGGTGGTAACCAGGGCCTGAATATGGTAGCTGGTTCCCTAGGTCGCCGTCATGCTTCTGCTTCATCGAGCCGGACGGGCCCCGCTGTCTTCACGACGGCTCAGCAAGGCCTCCGGAAAGGTTCTGCGAAGTTGAAGAGGAGTGTAATCGTGGATCCCAATGAATCCGAAGAGTCTGCTCCTGAAGAGGATGATGTGTCGGATCAACCTCATCAGACCACCGGTGCCCCGCGTCACCTCTTGGATGAGAGTGTACCGGCTTTATTGTTTGGAAGCTTGGGTAGAAAGAACGCTCCTCCTGCTACGCCTCGTCGTTCTCGGTCCGATAAGCTCGCGACTAGATCCGCCATTCCCCTTTCCGCTTCTAAGTCGTCGCAGCTTGCCTCTCGCAACACACCGACACCCCGCTCTCATCCCGTAGGCTCTCTTAAATCCCGAAAGAGGGCTCCCAGCACTGTTCAACAAGTCTATATTGGTGAGTCTGATAGTCAAGCAGATTCGCCCCAAAGGCTTCGCTCTGAGAATTCTGATGTGGAGCGGGTCTCCAAGAGGCAACGGGTTGCCGCTGGTTTTCCGACAGGAGCTCGCCCTGTCAGCGAGATTCGCGAGAACGAGGAGGAAGGAGTCGGTGATCAAGATGAGATCAGTGGGGGGGGTGAGGTTGATCAGATCGGGCTCGCGAGTCCCGGGGGATATGCCAGCGATGTAGGTTCTGTCCTTCTTGGCGATCGAGATATTGCAGCTGACCTCCTGGATCAGGCAGATGAATTAGGGAACTGATTTCGACCTTCCAGAGTTCTCTTTGCGTGATGGGTCACTTGGGTTTGGTTGTCGGTATGCTGTGGGTTCGGAGGAGTTGTCCTTTCTGGTTTCTTTGTTGGATAGTCCTTTTTGGGTAGCTTGGTGTGATGCATGCGTTCTGGGTGTGGGTCTCGTGAGGTCTTTTTGTATCAAGTATTTTTAAGCTTTTTTCTTGTTCTCTTCTTTTTCTGTATTGGTAATGCTTCTTCTTTATGATATTCTCCCATCGCTGCTTTCGCATTTTCTAGGTTGTAGGGTGCTTCCCACGTGTCTTCCGCCGGTTGGTAGCCCTTCCATCGCACCAGGTATTGCACACCTCTGCCTCTTTTTCTATGTGCTAAAATCCTTTCCACCTCATGCTCTATGTGATCGTCAATTTCTTCTGGCGGCGGCGGGTCGGCGGTACCCTGTCGTTCGTGCCATGGTTCGAGTAAGGAGACGTGGAATACATTGTGGATCTTGTAGGTGGGCGGTAATCTAAGTTCGTATGCTTGCCCGCTGGTTTTTATACCCGTCACGACAAAGGGGCCTATAAATCGATCGGAGAATTTTTTCTTAGGTCGCAGTTGTTTAATGTTCTTTGTGCTTAGCATCACCTTGTCCCCGATGCTATATCGCTGTGGTGACCCCTTCGTAGTGTTCTTGTTTTTCTGATTGGTTGCCGATTTCCAGAATTCTTTCAGCTTTTCTCTTTCTTTCTCTAAAGCGTCGATGCGCTCGCGTGCTGCCGGCGCCCTTCCCTCTAAATCGGCGTCCTCGCCGATATAATGGAATGTGGGTTGGAACCCATACATAGCCTGGAATGGGCTTGTATTGGTTGTACTGTGCCATGTCGCGTTATATGTGAATTCAGCAAGGGGCAATAGCGATGCCCAGTCGTCTTGCCTATAGTTGGTGTAGCAACTTATATAGTGAATCAAATTTTGGTTTTGTCGTTCGGTTTGACCGTCGGTCTGCGGGTGGAACGCCGTCGACAGCTTACGACGGATTCGCAAGTAAAACATTAGGCTACTCCAAAATTTACTGACGAATTGCGGTCCCCTATCGGAGACTATGCCCTCTGGCACACCAAAGTCTTTAAATACTGTGCTGACCATAGTGTCAGCTAATTCAGGAGACGATATCGTCTTGTTGACGGCGATATATCGGGCTAGCTTCGTGAACCTGTCGACTACTACTAGAATAGAATCGTATACGTGTTTTCCGTGTTTCGAAGGAGGTAAATCTGTAATAAAATCCATAGTTATCTCTTTCCAGGGTCCTTTTGGAATAGGGAGGGTCTGTAACTCGCCGTGTGGCTTATGTCTTTTGATAGCGGTTCGCTGGCATACCGCACATGTTTTGACATGTTGTTTGACGTCTTTTCTCATTGAAGGCCAATAATATTTAGACTTCAGTATTTCCAATGTTTTAGCGACACCCCAATGACCTCCAATAGGGTCATCGTGATGCGTTTCTAAGATTTCTGCTCTGAGAGCGCTGTCTGGCGGTACGTACGCGCTCCCCTTGTGTCTAAGGAGCTCGTCGGCGCCCACCTGCCATGGTGAGGCGTCTCCGGCGGAACGTAATCTTTGTCTTAGGTACTCTTTATTCTTTATAAAATCGTCTTCTTTCTGAAGCCGCAATAAAGCTTTTCCCATCGACTCCGATATAGGTTCGAATGCCGTTTCGTCGGATGCGAAAACACTGGCAATCCGACGTGGTATCGACTGTTTGCAACCAGTTTTTACCAGTGAAACTAACTGTCCACGTAATGGCAAGCTATACCCTTCCCTTTGCAAGCGACTAATAGCAATACGCAGGGGTTCCGTTTTCACGGTGGATTCGTAAAATAAACTCGCGATAACTGCGGTACTTTTTAATTTATTCTGGAGTGTGGGTAGCATATCATTGATACCCTCCGTGTCGGTAGCGTAGTCGGGGCGGCGCGATGGCCCGTCGGCTGGATTCAGTTTCCCTGCCCTGTACACTATTTCGAAGTCGTAGGCTGCTAGTACTTCCGCCCATCTAGCTTGTCTGCCATTGAGGGTCTTTTTCACCATAAAATGTTGTAAGCTGTTATGGTCCGATTTCACCACGATTGTGTGCCGACTACCTATCAAGTAATGGCGCCATTGCATGAATGCAGTGTATATTGCTAATAATTCCTGATCGTGAGTGAAGTATCGTTGTTCTGCAGGGTTCAGCTTTCTCGAATAGAACGCGACGGGGTGCCACCGTCGTATCGGTGCTTCTGCAGTCCCTCCTTCGAATAGTTGCGATAGGATGCATCCTAGAGCAAACACCGACGAGTCGGTTTCGACCATGATGCGGAGCGATGGTTCGAAGTGCTTGAGTATCGGTGCCGTGGTGAATGCTTTCTTTAGTGCCTCAAATGCATCTTGGGCCTCCTTTGTCCATATAAACTCCCCTACCATTTTACCTTTCTTTGTTCCCTTCATAAGGGCGGTCATCCCGTGGGCTACCGTCGAATAGGTCCTGATAAACCGTCGATAGAAGTTCGCGAAGCCCAGGAACACCTGTAGCTCCCTAAGGTTTGTAGGTGTTGGCCATTCTATAATAGTTTGAATGCGGCTGGATTCCATCGTCACTCCCGCTCCCGAGACGACGAATCCTAGGAATTCAACCTCATGGGTGTAAAAGACACATTTTTTCAGTTTTGCGAACAGCTTGTATTCTATAAGGCGTTCGAGGACCCTGCGGACATCCCGCGTGTGGCTTTCTCTATCCTCAGAGTAAATCAGGATATCATCTAGGTACACTACGCATATGGTGTCTGTCAAGCCTGACAGTGCTTGATTGATGTATGTTTGGAACGTTGCTGGAGCATTGGTCAGGCCGAATGGCATAACTAAGTATTCGAATTGCCCGTACCGCGTGCGGAACGCCGTCTTCCATTCGTCGCCTTCCCTGATACGAATACGGTGGTAGGCATCTCGCAGGTCCAATTTAGTGAAGACGACACCTTGTCGAAGTCGGTCTAAGGACTCGCTGATTAGGGGTAGCGGGGTTCGATCCTTTTTGGTTATCCTATTTAGACCCCGGTAGTCGACACAAAGCCGATAGCCTCCCCCCTTCTTGGGAACAAACATGATTGGCGCTCCTGCCGAACTAATGGACCTCCTTATCCATCCCTTTTTTTGATATTCTACTAAGTATTCCCTTAATACTATTGATTCCTCTTCAGATAAAGAATAGATTGGCCCCAAGGAGGTTTCGAATCGGCTTCGAGATCAATGCGATGCTCCATCGAGTGGTGTTCTGGTAGAGTACTGCTTTCTTCCTCGGAAAAGGCTTGTTGGTATTCTTGGTATTCTTCGGGGATATTTAGTGTGGAGAGCGTGAGTACCCGGCGGTACCCGTTGTCTCTACGGTAATGGGGCTGGATCTCTGGTAGTATAACATATACATGGACGCCCTTTTTCACTTCGCTATAGAGTTCGCTTGCAGAAATCATTTCGAGGTCGCTAAGAGAGGGGCGATAGTGAAGAGACGTCGATTTCCAGTCGATATCTGGGTTTACCGCTTGTAGCCAGGGTAATCCAAATATAGCATCGATTTTGGGTAAGTCTAGTACAGCAGCAGTAAACTCGTGGGTGAAGGTTCTCTTCTCTCCCTTTTGATCTTTTACTTCGACGGGGAACTGATGGTTACCATACGACGGCATCGTGGTACCGTTCGCAGATACTAAAGCTGTTCCTTTCTTAATAGGCAGCCAGTCCCATTCGATACACTTGGATTGTTGGATGATGTTGGCTTGTGCTCCTGAGTCGATAAGGCATCGAAGCGCTATCGGCTTATCTTTTGGTTGGAACATTGCTATAATGGTAAAGGTAGTACGTCCTTCTATTTGGGGACCCAGCGTCAGTGGGACGCTCAGAATAACAGCTGGGTCTAAGCGTTTCCCTGTCGGGAAGGCTGTGACATAGTTCCTGGGCACTCTCTGGATCCGTGACTTCCTTTACAGTGTTGACATACAACAGGGTTTCGGCAGTTGGAAGCGTAATGCCCCCTTTGTTGACACCTATAGCAGGTAATGTTCTTTATGCGGTCCGCATACGGTATCGCAGCGGGTTTGATATCGACCAACTCATTTTTTTGAGTCTTTTCTTGAATTGATTCCGAAGGTCTTACAGCGATATCTGTTTGTTGCCCGGCTTCGAAACGGGCTCGCTTCGGTGGGTATCGTGAATTTTGGGGTGACTGGACCCGCTTGCGGGGCCCTTGTGATTCGTCGACGTCTTGCCTATGATAAAGCTTATCTACGTTTTCCAGTCTGCAGGCTTGTTTTATTAGTTCGCCCCTGGATTCCGGTTGTTGTAGAGACTCCGATATTCTCTTAGCTATATGCGGGCGTAGTCCTGCGAGGAGCCTCTCTCTTCGAATGCTATCCGCCTCCAGCTCGATGTCCTCCTCTAGGCTCTCCAAATAGCTTACAAACGCGTTTACTGATTGCCCTGGTTGTTGTTTCGCATGAATGATTCGCTGGATCGCTTGTCGCTGTCGATTCCCCTTGTCCATAATGGAGTCGTACATATATTCCTTGAAATCGAGCCAGCTTAGGCCGGTATTGGCTGACTCGCTCTCGTATCGACGCCATACCGATAGAGGCTGCTTCTCAAAGTATTGGATAACATGGTCGATCTTCTTCTCATCTGTCGGGAAGTGGTATCCACCATCGCTTCGAAACATGATCTCTGCCTGGAAGAAGAAGTCCTTTGCCTTCCCAATATTCTCGCCTGCATATTTCTCCAGTCTTTGTAGTTTTGGGGGTTTCCCCTGATTGGATGCGGTAACCTGGCGGACCGATAGTGGTGGGGCTGCGACGCTGTCATCATTGACCGGGGGGAGAGTATATAAGTTGCGCTCCATAGCCCTTTCATAAGCCTGCTTTACTCTCTCCATTTCCTTCATCATTTTGTTGAACGTCTCTTCTTGAGTTAAGCCGTCTACAGTGTCGACTCGTCGCCGTGCCGTCGCTTGAGCATCGGCAATCATTTCTTGGAGGCTTTGATTGTCTCCACTGATAGGTCGTTGTTGTTCCGTCGCTTGGCTTTCGTTACCATCATTTTGAAGAAACCCTTCGGCACCTCCTCCTGATTGGCTTGGGGTTGTGCTGGGGAATTCTCCGCCATCTCTTCCGGGTGTTCTTCTCGTGGAAACCATAGTGATATCGACGGTGATTCGCTGCTTAGACTAGTTGACGGATTACCTCTTTTTTGGAGAATGAAAAGAATTGTTAGGATGAATAATAGTAATGAATCAACTAGTATATTGTGGCCCCAAGACTTTTCATTGCTTTTCTATAACTATGCAAATTATACAATTTATACGTGTGCGGGCCCCATTCGGCACGCAGTAGACCCGAGAGGTCCACTGTCACGTGCCTAATTGAGCCGGTCACGTTTTGTCCCGTAACATTATAAGCGATTAATAATAATATATAAGGATTCCGTTTTTATAATGGATTTGTAAAATAAATTCATAATAATTATAATACTTTTTAATTTATTTTAAAATATGAATAATATATTATTGATACCCTCCATATTGATAATATAATTGAAATAATATGATAATTTATTGGCTGGATTTAGTTTCCTTATTCTATATATTATTTTGAAGTTATAAATTATTAGTATTTCTATTTATTTAGCTTGTTTATTATTGAGAGTTTTTTTTATTATAAAATATTGTAAGCTGTTATAATTCGATTTTATTACAATAGTATATCGATTATTTATTAAATAATAATACTATTATATAAATATAATATATATTGTTAATAATTCCTAATTATAAATAAAGTATTATTATTCTATAGGATTTAGCTTTCTCGAATAAAAAGCAATAGAATATTATTATTGTATTAGTGCTTTTACAGTCCCTTTTTTGAATAATTACAATAGAATGTATTCTAAAGTAAATATTAACGAATCAGTTTCGATTATAATATGGAGCGATGATTCGAAATACTTAAGTATCGGTGTTATAATAAATACTTTCTTTAGTATCTCAAATGTATTTTAGACCTCCTTTATCTATATAAATTCCCCTATCATTTTATCTTTCTTTATTCTCTTTATAAGGGTGATTATTTTGTAAACTACCATCAAATAGGTTTTGATAAATTATTAATAGAAGTTTGTAAAGTTTAAAAACATTTATAGCTCTTTAAGATTTATAGATATTAGCTATTCTATAATAATTTGAATATGGCTGAATTCCATTATTACTTTTATTTCTAAAACAATGAATTCTAGGAATTCAATTTTATGGGTGTAAAAGATATATTTTTTTAGTTTTATAAATAACTTATATTTTATAAGACATTCAAGAATCTTATAAACATTTTGTATATAGCTTTTTCTATTTTCAAAATAAATCAGAATATTATTTAGATATATTATATATATAATATTTATTAAACTTGATAGTGCTTAATTAATATATATTTGAAATATTACTAAAGTATTAATTAGATTGAATGATATAACTAAGTATTCGAATTGTTTGTATTGTATGTAGAACACCGTTTTCCATTTGTTGCCTTTTTTGATATGAATATAGTGATAGATATTTTATAAATTCAATTTAATAAAAACAATATTTTATCGAAGTTAATTTAAGAACTTATTAATTAAAAATAATAGAATTCAATTCTTTTTAATTATTCTATTTAGATCTTGGTAATCGATATAAAGTTGATAATCTTTTTTCTTTTTGAAAATAAATATAATTGGTATTTTTATTGAATTAATAGATCTCCTTATTTATTTGTTACGACGGATTAGTAACAGGCTGTAGAATCACCAACGTATAGGCTATAATGGTATTATAGGCCTCAGTGATTCAGCTGCAGTATACTGGGGGACACTAGGCACCCAAGGAAAGCCTCAGGCATGTATATAGTATTAGTCATAGGATATCCTAGAAACGTAGGACAATAGGTCCTAGGAAACACCGAACATAACTTTGCAAACTTTTCGCGAAGTTATATTAGTAATGTCCCAGGGGATTGGCCCTAGGATAAAAGATAAGCTAGGACACGGGAAGACACGGGAACCGGTATCACGTGATGGGCCGTCCCATCAATCCCACCGATTATTATCAATGGGATCAGTGGGATCCCATCACTCCCACCACTTCCGGTAAGTGGGATCGATGGGACAACAGAGTACGAAGGTCTATATAAGGGAATGGGTTTCCTTATATGTAGAGCTTCGTGCTCAAGAACAATCATTAGTTTCATTACTATAGTTACGAGAATTGCAATCAGTTACAACCTTATTGAATCCCTACTTGAAGTCTAGTCTAAACCACCTCGAGAGATCTCTAGACACTTCCACGTGACCCTAGAGGCAGCTCCCGTAACACTTTGAGCACCCTTTCTGCTTCAAGTACCGATTCGATAACCAACCGCTAATATGGCATCCAGAGCTACCGCCACAGGTCAATCTGCCGGAGACACCAACGACATCGAGATGACCGACGCTCCAAAGGAGATCACTATCAACGAAACCCTTAAGATCGCCTTACCAGACAAGTACCAAGGTAGTCGACAAGAGCTCGATACTTTCCTCTTACAACTTGAGATCTACTTCCGATTCAATGAGGACAAGTTCACTACCAAGGAATCCAAGAGCATATGGGCCGCGTCATACCTTCGAGGTGAAGCAACCAAATGGATTCAACCATATTTGCGCGACTATTTCGAGCATGACGATAAGGATCGCATGCAACCCACCCGAACAATCTTCAATAGTTTTGAAGGATTTAAGACAGAGGTTCGTAGAATCTTCGGAAATTCCAACGAGTTAGAGGTAGCGGAAGATAAGATCTTCAACCTCAAGCAGACAGGATCAGCATTGAAATATGCTACGGAATTTCGAAGATATGCTGGAACAACCAAGTGGGACGAAATCGCTATCATGAGTCACTACCGCAAGGGACTCAAACCAGAAGTCAGACTAGAATTAGAAAGATCTGCCGAGAGTACAGATCTAAACGATCTAATTCAGGACTCCATCGAATCAGATGATCGTCTCTACAGATATCGACAAAGCCAAAGATCATACAAACCCCAAGGAAATCAGAAGCAAGGGCGTTACCGCAAGAATGAGGGTAGACCACGTTACAATCCACAGAGATACGGAGACCCCATGGAACTAGACGCTACGCACTACACAAACGGGAACGATGACTCAGAAAAGAGACGAAGACGAGATAACAACTTATGCTTTGAATGTGGAAAAGCAGGGCACCGAGCAGCAGACTGCCGAAGCAAGAAGACAGGAGGAAAAAGGGGCAACTTCAAACCTAAGTTCGGCAAGGGCCAACTTAATGCCACCTTTGCAATCTCAGAAAACTCAACTAAACCCGAAAATACTGAGACTTTCACCGTTGAGGAATTCCAGCAATTATTAGAGGAATTACCACGAAACCAAGAGGGCATGAATGCAATAGACTTATGGGAACAAGAGTATTACAGAACTCCAACACCCTCTGTGACAGAAGAAAGTCACCAGGACGAGGCAGAAGCGGACCACGCCACGATAAGCTGGACAGCTTGCTATGACGAATTCTGCGGAATCCATCGATCAGATAAAGAAGCAACCGGATGGTTCCCCAAGAAGAGAAAGACGAAGAACCGACAGAATAATGTAACATGCAAGGATTTAACTCCAAATGTAACTTCGCGAAAAGTTCGCAAAGTTACACAGCAATTGAATGCTACGGGACAGGCAGGACAAATATACTGCACGGTTCAGATAAATGGACACATACAATCAGCCATGATAGATTCAGGGGCTACAGGGAATTTTATTGCACCAGAAGCTGCAAAGTACTTGGAAATACCACTTCAAACGAAACAACACCCCTACCGATTGCAGTTAGTTGACGGACAGCTAGCAGGGTCTGACGGAAAGATTTCGCAGGAGACAATCCCAGTACGAATGGGCATAACCCAACATACAGAGGTTATACAGCTTGACGTTGTGCCATTGGGCCAACAACAGATCATCTTAGGAATGCCATGGTTAAAGGCACATAATCCGAAAATAGATTGGGCACAAGGAATTGTGACATTTGATCAGTGCAAAAGCGGTCACAGGGACACGCTAGAGGCGTTCGCGAGACGTAACACGCGCCAAGGAGAGTTGAACGCGAACAACACCGGCGACGTAGGACACCCAGTCCAGGGTCCTCCATTAAGAGCGAAGGCCAGTACACCTCCTCTACAAATGCAGAAGCCAACGACACGGCACGAAATCGCAATCGAGGCAAAAGAAAAGCCTACGATACCAGAACAGTACAAGAATTATGAACATGTTTTCAAAGAACCAGGGATCCATGAGGCTTTACCGGAACACAAGCCATGGGATCATGAGATAATATTGGAGGAAGGCAAGATGCCTGTGCACACCCCAATTTATTCAATGTCAGCCGATGAGTTAAAGAGGCTCAGAGAGTACATCGACGACAATTTAGCCAAGGGATGGATCAGGGAATCCGCGTCCCAAGTGGCCAGTCCAACTATGTGGGTACCCAAGAAGGATGGACCCGATAGACTAGTTGTAGACTATAGAAAGCTTAACGCACTCACTAAGAAGGATCGATATCCACTTCCATTAGCTACGGAATTAAGAGATCGATTAGGCGGAGCTACGATATTTACCAAGATGGACCTACGTAATGGTTACCACTTGATCAGAATGAAGGAAGGCGAAGAATGGAAAACCGCTTTCAAAACAAGATACGGGCTATACGAGTACCAAGTTATGCCATTCGGGCTAACCAACGCACCAGCTACTTTCATGAGGCTTATGAACAATGTGTTGTCACAATATTTGGATACTTGCTGTATATGCTACTTGGACGACATCCTAGTATATTCAAACAACAAGGTTCAACACATTAAGGACGTTAGCAACATCCTCGAAAGCCTATCCAAGGCAGACTTGCTGTGCAAACCAAGCAAATGCGAATTCCATGTCACAGAGACAGAATTCTTGGGATTCACCGTATCAAGCCAAGGGCTCAAGATGAGCAAAGGCAAGGTTAAGGCAGTGCTCGAATGGAAGCAGCCGACCACAATCAAGGAAGTACAATCCTTTCTAGGGTTCGTCAACTTCTACAGAAGATTTATCAAAGGTTATTCAGGGATTACTACACCCTTGACCACGTTAACCAGAAAAGATCAAGGAAGCTTCGAATGGACTGCCAAAGCACAGGAGTCATTCGATACGCTCAAACAAGCAGTGGCAGAAGAGCCAATACTATTGACTTTTGACCCAGAGAAAGAAATCATAGTGGAGACGGACTCCTCGGATTTCGCTATAGGAGCAGTTCTGAGCCAACCGGGTCAGAATGGAAAATACCAGCCAATCGCATTCTACTCCCGAAAACTATCACCAGCTGAGTTGAATTACGAGATATATGACAAAGAATTACTGGCGATAGTCGATGCATTTAGAGAATGGCGAGTATATTTGGAAGGATCGAAATACACAGTACAGGTGTACACAGATCATAAGAACTTGGTTTACTTCACCACAACGAAGCAGTTAAACAGACGACAGGTCAGATGGTCGGAGACCATGGCCAACTACAACTTTAGAATTTCATATGTCAAAGGATCAGAAAATGCTAGAGCCGACGCTCTTAGCCGAAAACCAGAATATCAAGAAAACAAAACGTACGAGTCATACGCTATATTCAAGAAAGACGGCGAATCACTGGTTTACAATGCACCACAGCTTGCAGCAACACACCTGTTGGAAGACAACCACCTCAGGAAACAGATCCAATCACACTACGACAAGGATGCTACTGCCACACGCATACGCAAGACAATAGAACCAGGATTCACTATAGAAAATGATACCATATACTTTCATGGAAAAGTATACATTCCGAGTCAAATGACCAAGGAATTTGTGACGGAACAACACGGGTTGCCGGCACATGGACACCAAGGAATTGCAAGGACATTTGCAAGAATACGGGAAATCAGTTACTTCCCACGAATGAGAACGATAGTTGAAGAAGTTGTTGGAAATTGTGACACCTGCATACGAAACAAGTCATCACGACATGCTCCGTATGGTCAGCTCCAGACCCCAGACATGCCTTCTCAGCCATGGAAGTCCATCACATGGGACTTTGTGGTCAAACTACCACTCTCAAAGGATCCTACTACAGGAATTGAGTACGACGCGATACTCAATATAGTAGACAGGCTAACGAAATTTGCATATATGATACCATTCAAGGAAACATGGGATGCTGAGCAACTAGCATATGTGTTCCTAAGGATCATAGTAAGCATACACGGAGTACCAGATGAGATAATCTCGGATCGAGACAAGCTCTTTACCTCGAAATTCTGGACTACCTTATTAGCACTTATGGGTATCAAGAGAAAGCTATCGACATCTTTCCACCCACAAACAGATGGTCAAACAGAGAGGACCAATCAGACAATGGAAGCATATCTTAGATGCTATGTAAATTATCGACAAGACAATTGGGTAGAGCTATTACCCATGGCACAGTTCGCATACAATACATCAGAAACGGAAACCACGAAAATCACACCAGCACGAGCTAATTTTGGGTTTAATCCACAAGCGTATAAAATCCCGATACCACAAGAAGTTAATGCCGAATCAGCGATAGTACAAATCGAACAGCTGAAAGATCTCCAAGAGCAACTGGCTCTTGATCTAAGATTCATATCTTCCAGAACAGCAGCGTACTACAATACGAAACGTAGTATGGAACCTACGCTTAAAGAGGGGGATAAAGTTTATTTGCTACGACGAAACATCGAAACCAAGAGACCAAGCAATAAACTCGACCACAGGAAACTAGGACCATTCAAGATTGATAAGGTAATAGGAACGGTTAATTATCGATTGAAATTACCAGACACAATGAATATCCACCCAGTATTCCACATATCCTTGCTCGAACCAGCACCACCAGGAGCGCCAAATGCGCCATTTACAGAAATTGAACCAGTCAACCCAAACGCCATATACGATGTCGAAACAATACTAGACTGCAAATACGTCAGAAACAAGGTCAAATATTTGATCAAATGGTTAGACTACCCACATTCAGAAAACACATGGGAATTCAAGGAAGACCTCAGCTGCCCTGAGAAGTTACAGGCATTCCACCTGAAGTACCCACATCTGCCAATAAAGCCTCAATCTCAGCATCAGACAACGGAGGCAACGAAGAATCAAAGGCGAAGGATTCATCGCCAGCAACGACGGAAGAATTAGAGGCCTGCTCCTTCTCTCTTTCAATACGCTCACTCTCCAACCGCTGCTCCTCAGCTTCAAACTCCTCAAGAGCTTCAATTGTGTGAAGGTCATGCTGAAGCATCTTCCCAGCCTTCTCTCGCAAAACTCGCTGCTGACGACGAAGTCGAAGAATCTTGGCCATGGCCTCCTCCTCCTCGCGACGAAGACGGTCTTCCTCGGAATTGACACGAGACCAGTCACCAGCAGAATGGCCGTACACATCACAACGACCACTACCCACGCTCTTTATACATTCACCACAACGTGCAGCATTTGGAAGAACTCGGCACTCGAGGTTCTTCTCCAAACATCGACTACACTTGTAAGACATAACGACACCTTTTTCTTTTGAACGAAAATAAATATTTTGGCGACTAGTAACAGATTTGGAAGTACGAATAACGGACATTGCAAACACTACGGATGAAATAATCAAGTGGGAAGACGTACTAATATAAACGCTTGGGACAAGCGCTAGGCTAAGAAGGGGATAGTGTTACGACGGATTAGTAACAGGCTGTAGAATCACCAACGTATAGGCTATAATGGTATTATAGGCCTCAGTGATTCAGCTGCAGTATACTGGGGGACACTAGGCACCCAAGGAAAGCCTCAGGCATGTATATAGTATTAGTCATAGGATATCCTAGAAACGTAGGACAATAGGTCCTAGGAAACACCGAACATAACTTTGCAAACTTTTCGCGAAGTTATATTAGTAATGTCCCAGGGGATTGGCCCTAGGATAAAAGATAAGCTAGGACACGGGAAGACACGGGAACCGGTATCACGTGATGGGCCGTCCCATCAATCCCACCGATTATTATCAATGGGATCAGTGGGATCCCATCACTCCCACCACTTCCGGTAAGTGGGATCGATGGGACAACAGAGTACGAAGGTCTATATAAGGGAATGGGTTTCCTTATATGTAGAGCTTCGTGCTCAAGAACAATCATTAGTTTCATTACTATAGTTACGAGAATTGCAATCAGTTACAACCTTATTGAATCCCTACTTGAAGTCTAGTCTAAACCACCTCGAGAGATCTCTAGACACTTCCACGTGACCCTAGAGGCAGCTCCCGTAACATTATTCCTTTTTTTAATATTCTATTAAATATTCCTTTAATATTATTAATTCCTTTTTAAATAAAAGATAGATTAATCCCTAAGGAGATTTCGAATTGGTTTTGAAATTAATATAATATTTTATTAAATAATATTCTAATAGAATATTACTTTCTTTTTTGAAAAAGATTTGTTAATATTTTTAATATTTTTTAAAGATATTTAATATGAAGAATATAAGTATTTAGTAGTATTTATTGTTTTTATAATAATGGGATTAAATTTCTAATAATATAATATATATATAAACACCCTTTTTTATTTTGTTATAGAATTCGCTTACAGAAATTATTTTAAGATTATTAAAAAAGGAGTGATAATAAAGAAATATCGATTTTCAATTGATATTTAGATTTACTATTTATAATTAGAGTAATTCAAATATAATATTAATTTTGGGTAAGTTTAATATAGTAATAGTAAATTTGTAAATAAAGATTCTCTTTTTTTTCTTTTGATTTTTTATTTCGATAAGAAATTAATAATTATTATATAATGGTATTGTAATATCGTTTATAGATATTAAAATTATTCCTTTTTTAATAAATAATTAGTTTTATTTAATACATTTGAATTATTAAATAATATTAATTTATACTTTTAAATCAATAAAATATTGAAACATTATTGATTTATTTTTTGATTAAAATATTATTATAATAATAAAAATAATATATTCTTTTATTTAAAAATTTAATATTAATAAAATATTTAAAATAATAATTGAATTTAAATATTTCTCTATTAGAAAGATTATAATATAATTTCTAAATATTTTTTAAATCTATAATTTCTTCTATAATATTAATATATAATAGGATTTCAATAATTGAAAGTATAATATCTTCTTTATTGATATCTATAATAAATAATATTCTTTATATAGTTTATATATAATATTATAATAGATTTGATATCAATCAATTCATTTTTTTGAGTTTTTTCTTGAATTGATTTTAAAGATTTTATAATAATATTTATTTGTTATTTAGCTTTGAAACAGACTTGCTTTAATAAATATTATAAATTTTGAAATGATTGAACCTGTTTACAAGGCCTTTATAATTTATCGATATTTTATTTATAATAAAGCTTATTTATATTTTTCAATTTGTAAATTTGTTTTATTAATTCATTCCTGGATTCTAATTGTTATAGAAATTCTAATATTCTCTTAGCTATATACGAACATAATCCTGTAAGGAGTCTTTCTTTTCAAATACTATCCGTTTTTAGTTCGATATTCTTTTTTAAACTCTCCAAATAACTTATAAATATATTTATTAATTACCCTAATTATTATTTTATATAAATAATTTATTAAATTATTTATCGCTATTGATTCTCTTTGTTTATAATGGAGTTATATATATATTTTTTGAAATTGAATTAGCTTAGGTTGGTATTAATTAATTTATCTTTATATCAATACTATATTAATAAAGGTTGTTTTTCAAAATATTAAATAATATAATCAATCTTTTTTTCATTTATCGAGAAATAATATTTATTATTATTTCGAAATATAATCTCTATTTGGAAAAAGAAATCCTTTGTTTTTCTAATATTCTCGTTTATATATTTTTTTAATCTTTATAATTTTAAAAGTTTCTTTTAATTAAATATAATAATTTAATAAATCAATAATAATAGAATTGTAATACTATTATTATTGATTGGGGGGAGAATATATAAATTATATTCTATAGTTCTTTTATAAATCTACTTTATTCTTTTCATTTCTTTTATTATTTTATTAAACATCTCTTTTTGAATTAAATTATTTATAATATCGATTTATTACCATACTATTACTTGAATATTAATAATCATTTTTTAAAGGTTTTAATTATCTTCACTAATAGATCGTTATTATTCTATTATTTGACTTTCATTATTATTATTTTAAAGAAATTCTTCAATACCTCCTCCTAATTAACTTGAAATTATATTAAAGAATTCTTTATTATCTCTTTCAAATATTCTTTTTATAGAAATTATAATAATATCAATAATAATTCATTATTTAGATTAATTAATAAATTACTTTTTTTTGAAAAATGAAAAAAATTATTAAAATGAATAATAATAATAAATCAATTAATATATTATAGTATTAAAACTTTTTATTACTTTTTTATAATTATACAAATTATATAATTTATATATATACAGATCCTATTCAATATGTAGTAGATTCGAGAGGTCCATTATCACATGCTTAATTGAGCTGGTTACGTTTTGTCCCGTAACAAAATCTAAATGATTCATTTCAAAAATGAAAAGTTTTTTTATTCTGATAATTAATGAATAAGGTAATAAAAATAGATTGGTTTTTATTTAATTAATTTTGATTTTGAATAGTTTTAATTAGTTTTTTTTTTATACCTTTTTCAATTAAAGATTCTGATTTTGAACAAATCATTCTTCCTTCTTTACATAAGTATTTGTTTATTTTGAATAATCTTTCTCAATTGTATTTAATAATAACAATTGATCATATTAAATCTTTTAATAGGATTGATTTTTCTTGTTATTTCATTCCTATTAATCCTTTATTTAAAACTTCTATATAAAGTGGTACAGTTGTAGGCCTTTTGAATGGTCCTTATAATTCTTATATAATTCCTATTACTTATCAAATACATTCTTTTTGTTTTGAGAATAGAAAATTGGTCAAAATTATTTCTAGCTTTAGATTGTTTATGGAATCTAATACTCGATTAAAAAAAGTAAGAGATGTTTAAAGCATAATACTTTTTTATAATAAAAAGAACAATTAGATTGTAATTATTGCTATAGATTGTAAAGATCTTTTTTGTTTGCCTAATTCGAAGAATATAAAGGAGTTTCCTTTTGATAGAAATAATTTATCTTCTTTGTTGAATGATTCTTCATCTTTTTCCTTTTTTCATTTTCCTTTTCCCTTATTCTAAATCGAAAAGAATAAAAGTTGTTTTCAAGATTGTATCAAGGAGAAAAGATTATTCGAAGATTGTTTCTTGTGATTTAGTAAATAAGGGTGTTTAGAATGAGGTGTTTTATATTGAATATATTCGATCTCTTTTGTTTGATTGTTATAAGGATTATAGGAAATATTTCAAAAGAAAAAATAATAGTTCAACTTAATATTGGAAATATAATATTTATAAGTATTCAGCTTTCCCTATCTTTTTGTAATTATTAACTGTTCGGTTAATAAAGCTTTGAAACCCCAAACATATATCGATTTTTGAGAAAGTAAATAATAAAAATTTTATTAATTATTTATTGAATTTTAAAAGCTAATATATCTTTTTAGAAAATAATTCCTAATAAAAAATCGATTCATATTATAATATCAATTATATTAATAATAAAAAAAAAGGATAAGAAATTTATCAATTTTGATTTTCTTTTATTATTAATATAAAGTATTTCTTTTATTCAATCTGTATTATCTTCTTTTACTAAAAAAAAATCATTATCTTTTTTTCTAATTAGAAAACGAAAATCCATTCCGATCCCTCAATTTTCTATTACAAAGTATATAAAGAATAACAAAATGATTTTGTTAATTAATTCTAATTCTAGAATTAGATTCAAATCTATTCAGTTTGATCTAGATCCTATAAGTATTAAAGGAAAAGAAAAATAGATAATATTTTCTATAAATGATAATAATAATTTAGATGAGGAATATTATTTAATTAATAAAAATAATATTATTGATTTTAATAATAATTTGATTAAGAAAAAAAAGCAATTAAATATATTAGCATTTAAGATTGAGTATATTATAAAGAAGTGGGTTTTTAAAGAAAAATATATTATATAAATCTTATTTGATTTGTTTGATTATTATAATTATTTTTCAATATAATGTAAATATAACTTTGTAAACTTTTTGTAAAGTTATATCTATTGCAATTTATTTGCTTTTTTTAATCCTTATACTTATATTTTAAAGATTTAAAAATGCTATAAAATAACCGAACTTTTGTTATAATAAATTCTTAATTAAACTATCTACCACTATTTCAATTATTGAAAGATATATAAAATAAAAGTTTCCTTTTGTATATTTTTATTTTAATTATATATTCTGAATATCAATATATCTTAATTTTATAATAATTCTTTTGTTTTCTTTTATTATTAATCTAATTGATTATTAATTATTGTAGAATATAATAATTGATTATTTAATAACAAGATTGATTTCTTTAAGGAATTTGAAAATTACTAATATTTTTTTTAATATACATTCGATTTTTAATAATTCTGTTTCAATGATTGATATTATTATAGTATTTTATTATAATACTTTTTATATTATTAATTCTTCAAATAAAGAAATAATATATTCTTATAATAGTTAACAAAAGTTTTGATTATTAACAAATAATATATCTGAAAATAATAAAAGTTGAAGGATTTGATTGTTATTATATTCTATAATATAATATCTTGTATTTCAAAAATATTGAATATAATAATCAATTATTTTTATATAATTTGGAAATGGGTTTATAAGGTAATAACTGAATTATAATATTACAAATGTAACATTTAATTTTATAATAATTATTATATATAATATTAATCCTACCTTTTTTTAATAGATCCATATATAAATAATAATAATTTTATTATTGAATTTAATAAATTTGATAAATGATAATAGTATATATATATTTCCTTTATTGAACTCGAATTTCTTTATTATTTTTTCGATATAAATATTATAAACAAATTATAATTTCCTTATTTTCTAATTGTATAATATATGGATATCCAAAAACCATTTAGTATTATCTAATTTTTTGAATTTATAAGTAGTTTTGATTTCAAAGATAATTTGATTAATTGATATCAAATCCTTTTTGTAATATATAATTTGAATATCATTAATAAAGAATAAGATTAATATAATTTGATCCGGATTGATAAATAAATAAGATTCCTCCTTGCCTTAATTAAATTCTATAATTTTAAATATTTTGTTAAAGTTTTTGAATTAAATAGTTAAAGAATCTTGAAGTTTATATAATATATAATCAAGAATAATATATTTATTAGATTCTTTGAATCTATTAAATAAATAATAGATTATTAATATCCCTAATAAATCTTTGTAAATATTAACAAAAGTATTCATTATATCAAATTGCTTTATTTCCAAATTGTATTTTGTTATAAAAGTTATTATAATCTTAAATGATCTTTCGATTAATATAACAATATAGATCAATTCGATTATATCTTTTACTTATAGATCTCCTCAAATTATTAATCTTGTTTTATATTTAATAAGAAAACCTTACTTATTGTATTTATAAATAAATATCTATTATAATAGAATAAAAACGATTGGTATATTTTCTATATTTATTTTGTACCAGATTTTATAGTTTTTCAAATTATTGATTTCAATTTCATATTTATATTTGAATCAAAAGTTTAAAAAATAATCTTTAAAATATTAATAGTATTTGAATAGTTTAAATAAATTTGAGAAATAAATCTTAAATAATATCTCTAATTGATTTTTATTTAGAAGAATTGGTGGATTGAATTTAATATATATAATAATTGTAATTATATTATATATTATTATAAAAGAGTTATTTTCTTTTATAATTAAATAATTAAATTAAAATGTTTTATAAAAATCTTTTATTTTTGAATTATTTTTATTTAATATATTTGCAATTAATATTCTAATAAATGTTTTGTTTAATAATTTTGAAACTTATTTTTGTAAATACAGATATCGATATATATTATATTAATAAATTAGAAAATAATCTATTTGAGAATTATTTTGATTGAAATCGAATATTTAATATTCTAAAGGATTCAAAGTTGGCTTTGATATTTCAATCTTTATTACTCTTTATCTCTTAAGTAATTGATTAGGGAGTAATAAAAATTGATCTTTTTTAAATTGATTGATTGTTTGTATTATGTTTAATAGTCTTGGCGATAAAGTTATTTTTTCAATTGAATAAAAATTTGAATCATTAATAAAATGATTTTCTGTATTATTGATATATTCTTTATAAATTATATTTGTTGTGTAATCAATTATCTTATAATCTATATTATTGATTTATTCTTGAATAATTATTGATTATATAATAAGAATAGAATATACAATCTTTTTTATATAATTATAATCAAAACGTTTATTATATAATAGGTTTTTTATATCAAGGGTTTTTTTTAACTATAAATCCTATAATATAAATCTGTTATAATGATTTATAAGCTTATTTTCATTCTTTAAATTCATTCTCGAATTCTATTTATATATGAATATATCTAAAATGTATATAATAGAAGTATTCAATATTATTAGTATTCTATTTTATAAAATAATTATATTATATTTGTTTTTAATAATTGTTCCTTTTATATTCAAACATTTTTGAATATCAAACTATTGTATATATTTTTGAAATTCTTGTTCAATGAGAATATCAATAATATAATTATTAAAGTCTATTTTATATATCCTTTTTTTATCGAATATAATATTTCGAATAACAATGATCCATTTGAGCTTTAATATTTATATATAAAAGATTAAAAATCCTAATATATATTTAATTAGATAGTCAATATATACTTTTGAATTAGTTTTATATATTTTCTTATTAATTCCTAATTCCCTTTCTTTATTTAATAAATAAACTCTATATTTATATCAATATATATTATTCTAATTTGATCATAAATTGTTAATTAAATAATCGATTTCTGAATTGAATATAACTTTATAAAAAGTTTATAAAGTTACAACTAATTGATAATAGTTTTAAAATTATAACTTTAATATTTTATTAAAAGATTTAAATGAATATATTTTGTAAGGGCTAATATTATATAAATATATTATTGTTTGTATTACTTTTATTTATAATCGATTAGGAAATCTTGTAAAGATATATATTTTGATTTACTTTGTAATTATCTCTTATCTCATTTATTCTAATTCATTATTTGATTTGTATATATTTGATAATAATAATTTCAATTCTATTTCTTTTTATTTTATTTAGTTTTTGAATATAATATTATTTATAATTTTAATAATTAAAATATCATTATCTTATTTGATATATATAATTAATAAATTGTACTTATATAATATTCAAACAAAAAAGCTTTGAATTATATTAAATATTTTAAGATAGATCTTCTAATATAATAGGAATGAAAATATCTTATTATTATATATTTCTTTGATTATTAAAAGCTAGAATAATTCTATATAGTTTTATAAAAAATCAAATAGATCCTATTAGATTTTATAAAAAGAATAGAATGATTATTTTTCATTAGATGATTATAATATGATTTGTTTTGCATATATATATATATAATTAGTATAGTTATTTTTAATAATCTTTTTAATCTTTATATTCCTTATAGCAAATATCAAATACTCAAATACTTCTTTTTCTAAATGTCCTGATTTTTTGTATTATAATTCTATTAAATCCTTTCAAGGTTTTAAAGGATTATATAATTTATAAAACGATTTATTAATCTTTTTATTAATAATTGAATATATTAAAATTGAAAGATTTATTGAGATATTTATAAAAGATTGAAAATAAAATGAAAATGATTTATATTTTAAAAATAAAAGATTATCTTTATAAATATATTAAATAATAATAAAGTTATTATTCAATATTTTATATTGGAGAATTGAATTTATTTCTAAGAATTATAAATCAGCTTTTCTTAATTTAATTTCTGAAATTATATTAATATAAAATCTAGAAATATATATAATATTATTTAATATTAAATTTCCATTTAGTTTATTATTTGAATATATTATAATTCCTTTAATTATTCAAATATCTCTTTTAATAATTGATATATAAGTTATTTTAGATTCGATATAATTTGAAGAGAGAGATGAAATATATTTTTATTTATTAAGTAATAAAATATCATTAATCAAATATATAGCACTATCTATATCAAAAACAGTATATTAAATGAATAAATGAGAAATAGATTCTATTATATTATAAATATCTCTTTCTAATTAATTTTAAATAAGATATATATTGAAGCATATTTTTAGATTAATTAAATTAATTAAAGAGATAACTATTAATAATGGAATTCAATTTTTATTCCTTTATATTTTATATATAAAATTCCATTTCTTATTTTTGATTCAATATTTGATATCATTATACTCTTTTATTAATAGATTCAATGTTTTGAATAATCTAGTTTTATTTGTAAATATATATTATAATATCTTGTAATCCTTTGCAAAGTATTTGAAATCGGATCCATTGTTTTTCCAATCCGTTTTAATTTTATATAGATATCTATAAAGATTTAAATATTATTTATAGTTTTTCTTTTTATTTCTAAATTTATATAACTTAACGGCTTGATTCAAAGATTTATTAATAAAAGGATTAAATATCAAGAAGATATCTTTTCCTTTGAATAATAATAAGTCTTGATAAACTAAATTATTAAAAATGTTTTTATATTGCTTCAAAAAGTAATTCGGGAGATCTAATTGATTATTGATTTCGATCTGAATAAGCATTATATTAAATCAAATAAGAAGCATACAAATTCCTATAGTTTATAAGAAATTGATTAATGCGAGGTTATTATCAACTTCAATATCATATACTTTTGTATTAATATAGACCTTAATCCAATCGTTATACCATTTTATAGGATTACTTTTACCTAAGATTATTTACTAAAGAATATTGCAATATTCTTACACTATTATTGATTTTATTATAATCAATATAAATATAAACTTATTATATAACTTGAGAATAATTATTTTAAATAATAAAACAATAAAATTATCATTCTTAATAGTGATTTCTATAAAATAGAATGAATTTATTATTTCAATAATCCATTAATACATATCCTGATAGGACTTATACATAAGATTGTATATATCTTTTTTGTTTCGATATTCTCCTTAAAATATAGAATATTTTACATAAATGTTTTGAAATATATAAAGAGATGGTATAAAAGGGAATTGTATTTTCTTATCTCCCTTATTATCTTTTGAATAAGCTTTATAATATTCAAAACTTCAATTATATTTCTCAATATTTATTATATTGTTTTTTTTAATAAGTTTAAAGATTTCTATAAATTGTAATAGATCTTTGATTAACCAATTATTTATATAATCTAAATTTATTCTAATAAAATCTTTACTATCTTCCAGAATAGATTCGGAAAAGAATAAAACAATCTTTTCTTTAATAGATTTAACATTCTTCCAAATTCCTTTAAATATATAAAAATATTATAATTAAAGGAATCATTTTGTTCAATATCCACAAATAATTAAATAAATCGAATTTATAAAATCTTTTAATATAATAATTTATAAAATATAAAAAATAAAAATGAAAACAATAATATTAAAAGATATATAAATATTATACAATCTTAAATGCTTATCAAATTCATAACTATTATAAAAAATAATTATATCATTTGATATCATTATAATTAAAAATAATAAAAATAAATAATAATATATTAAATTAATTTGAAAATTAATTAAAAAGATTAGATCTTATATATATATCTAAAATAAGTGATGGGATTATTTGAATAGGTAATTATAATCTTTTTGTAAATTGTAAATATAATTATTATAAATTGAGTTTTTAATAATCAATTTGATAAAAATATATATATTTATAAAAAAGATTATAATAATCAATATAATTTTGTAAAAAGTATGTGAAATTACAATTATATGAGATTTATGTGGTATTATACGGGATATAGGTTTTTCCATGACAAATGTAGAAAAGAAACTATAAGTTTTGATTAAATTATTCGAAATCATTAGAGTTATTGAAAAAAAAAAAAGAAAGAAAGAAATATTTTTAATAACTTCTATTACTAAAATATATAATTTTTAAGCTAAACTTTTTGAAATTTTCCAAAAAAGTGTTATATATTAGAATTCTTCAAAAATTTTCAAATTTAAAGCTTTGTATTTCAGTAAAAAAAATCATTCATTCATTTTTTCTGAATCAAAATCCATTCAATTATATTATATTAAAATTTCAAATTTATAATATAATAATTAAAGAAATTATTTAATACTTCATTTTATATAGTAAAACACTATTTTTGCAGAGATTTTGTTACGAAATCGCTTGGTGTGCCGTGAGTGATAGCTCAAACTCTTACAGTGGAGTTGATTATATCAATGGTTAAGATATGAGGACTGGCGGACTATGTATGGTTGAATTTCGGGGTTCGATATAGGAGCGATCACGTTCCCTTCGGTAAAAGAACAAGCGGCCGAAAATGGGAACCGTGCACATCACCAAAATCATAGTACCCAATTTCGGCCTGTTGTTTCTTTGCCGAAGAGCACGTTATAGCTGTGAATATGGCGCAATGAGAAGGATTGAGTCTGGTGACAGAAATCCTTACATTACCGTTTCGATATGATTGCAGGGATCATGGATTCTAGTGATTATATCGCTATGAAGTTTAGATGCATAATTTAGCGAGTCTAACAAACTATGCTCAAAAGTTGAGAGACTTTAACCTTTCTTCACTTCTTGTAGTAGATATCATGTTCTTATTATCGTTTGATGTCTTCACGATGTTGCGAATGACAGTGAGAGGGTTCTATTGTCACTCTTGATAAATTGGTGTGGGAATTCATCAACGAAAGTGTGAAGATAAGAAATTATGTTAAGGAGAAATTGAGAGCATAACTATCGTGCCGGAGATATTTCCTTCACTATTCGAATGAAACTAGCCGCTATGAAAGGCCGAAGTATCCAGCCCTCTTATATTGATATTGAAAGGGTATTGCTACTGTTACTACTATGTTCTTGTCCCCCTTTCCACGCTACTGACGTAGAAGTTGGAGGAATTTGACCAAGTACAATATACTCGGGTGTTAGAAGTCATAAAAGCTCAGAAGAGCCACTTGTTACACGAGCGAGAGAACGCAGAGCACTCTCTTAAAATGTCGATGAACAATCAAAGTTACTTGTTTGTTGTACCATGGTCGGGAACTTGAGCTCGCTTGAATAGCAATGCCCTGAGGACGGATACTGTAGGACAAAGAGAATTTTAAGCTTGAGTGAATCTGCTTGTATGGAACGACAAACTGATCAACGTATTGTCATTGATTTAGAAGGGCATAATGTGAGGGGTACTTTCAGTTCGGTGCCGCCGTAGACAAGTTTTCACTCTTTGTTCACTTGTGTCGACCCTTACTTCTTTCGCCGAGGATTTATGCAAGTTACAGGAAGCATTGCGGTATGAGAGAGTGTTTATCCAGTTGTAGTATAAAGTGACAAATGCTTTAGTTGATATTCTGTGATTCTTTCTGTTGGATCATGAGATCGCATCGTCAGCCCGGTAATTCTGTGATTCTTTCAAGATCGCCAAGAAAGTATACAATTCTTCTTATCTAATGCCTTATTATAGACATAGAATTGGAATCACATCACCTGCATATCTTTCTTGTTACCTCTCAAACATTCACATCACTGGCCATAGATCAGTCGTGTCATACAGATGACAACTACAAATTTTCTATCGGAAGATCCGGATGGAGATGTGAGATGAACAAGTAGCTACAGGCGTCAAAAGCCCACTAATTTGAGGCAAAGCCGAAAATAGAATTCAGCCTTGGATGTTTTGACGGTTTGGGTGGAGCAATTGGAGGATTCGCGGAAGGAAAACGAAACGTTGGTAGACGTCCAGAGAGAAGTGGAAAATGGAAGATGGGAGGTGGGAGGTGGGGCCAACAGATGAGGCTCCATTCACTTGTATAAATAAGAGAATGGTAAATTTATCTTGGATAGAAATATTTAAGACTAACGAAGAAGAGCTAGAAAGATCATTAGCTATATATGGCCGTCTTCCATTCCGGCTTCCACTTCGCTTTATAGTTACCCGGAGATTCCGTGTGTACTCGAATATCGATTACAGGAATTCTATAACGTACGATAGTGATACTAAATTTACCCGCTCGGCACTTCTCTGGAAAGAATCATCTTCGAGGAATATCCGGAGAAATCGTTGAACTCCGTCATATCACGGATTCAACATTGCATGATTTGATACGAGATCTCGCTAGGATCAGGGGTAAATCTTTTAGAAAGCGATCATGTGGGGTTCAGTCCAAAGTTAAAAAATCCTGAAACCTTATAAAATGCAATTCAATCAAACTGCACAACGGCAATCATTCCAGCCATTGATCAAAATATCAATTAATATAAGTTGCTTTCGTTTTATACGAAAAGCTACTGTCGAGGAGTCTCATTGGCATGAACTTTTGTATTGTTTTGAAAGCATGATGTCGTCTGAAGAATGGGATGAAAATGGCTGAGATAATCTCGAGGGGGACGTGCCATCATTTCCGCAAGTACCCTTATGAATTCGAACTTAAAACACGAAAATAAAAATTGGTCTTTTGCATCTCCAGCCCCGCCACCATGGTCTTGATCCACACCAAAGGAAGAATGGGGGGAGACGGAGAACCTGGTCATCCCAACAAAAGCTTTGACTTAAGGTTAAATCTAAGGTTACCAGGATTGCCGGTGGATCTGAAGATTAACACATTGATAGGCAGAGGAGCCTGGTACGCGCATCTAAGCAGTCTAGATTTCTGCAGGTACGACGTGGCCAAGATTGATATCAGAGCAGTATGTAGGGGTTCGAAGCTTGATTTGAGAACTATCGTTCGGCAAGTTTTTAGCGCCTTATGCGCCTTCAGTTTCACAGGACAAAAAGTATAGAAGCTCGGCTAAATTTAGTTTACACCCCTAATGGAACAAGATTGGAAGGGGTAGCCTAGGTATGTACAGAAGTCAATTATAATTAAGCTTTGTTAAAATGAGACATCATAATGCCGGTGAATACAATGGGACGGTGACTACCGAAAGGGACCAATTTGTTTGATTGAATGCTTATTTTTTGAACATAAGATCTAGAATCATTCATATTTCTGGGAATACTCCGCAATCTAGTCGAGAAGTAGTCTGATTCTTCTGAGTGGAGAAACGACACTAAGCCCTGATTCTCATAGCTCGCGAGGCATTAATGATGAGCCACACTTAATGGATGCGGCTTGAAACTGTAAAGCTTTCGACGTTCTGCAGAAGCATTGTCCAAGAATTGCATTTCCCTGCGTTGCAGAGTCAACTTCGACTACTAACGTAAAATGTAAACTTAATGGAAGTTTTTCCATCAATCATACATCCACTGTTATGAATTGCAAACGACTACCAAGAGCTGGAATATAGCCGAGCACTTGGGATTGCTGTTCAAAGTCTTCCCCTATTGACTTTTGACTTTCGTACTTCGAAGGTACCAATAGAGTTATGCGAAAGTTAAACAAATTGCATTGTGTTTATTCTCGTGAGTGAACATCTCGCTTGGGATCCGATAGGATGTTTGAGATAGCATTGCCCATCTCCCGTATACGATATTGTACTCGTTAAGGTTGGCAAACACCAAGAAGAATTTCGCAGGGTTAGGAGAACATCATCAGATCTATGTTCACGTAACCTGCTCATTGCTTACGGAATGTAATCAATGAAGGACCACCTCCGAATGCGAAATACCTCTATGTGGGAGCTCAAGTTTTTCTATAAGTAGGAGGCGTATTTCCATTCTATATTCTTTCATCACACACTCACTCGCTCATCAATCAGCACAGTCTTTCCCATACACTTCACCCGATTACACTCATTGTGTTCACTCAAAATGGTTCATATCACAAGCCTTATTTCTTTTTTGGCCAGCACCGCTTTGGTGTCTGCAGCTCCAGGTTCCGTAAGACCACCCTATCTCACTGTTACCACGCAAAAAATACTAATAGTTCATTTTATAGGCCCCAGCAGATCTTGATAGGCGTGCTGGTTGCACATTCAGCACCGCCGCTACTGCTATAGCCTCAAAGACCACCTGCTCTACTATCATTTTGGACAGCGTCGTTGTTCCAGCTGGAACCACTCTTGACTTGACTGGCCTCAAAACCGGCACCAAAGTTATTTTCCAGGGAACTGCCACGTGAGTTTTCTCCTTGGTAATGCATGGAATCATTCTAACAATACTGTAGTTTTGGTTACTCTGAGTGGGAAGGCCCTCTTATTTCCATCTCCGGACAAGATATTGTCGTCACCGGTGCATCCGGAAACAAGATTGACGGCGGCGGAGCAAGATGGTGGGATGGACTTGGATCTAATGTTTCTGCCGGAAAAGGCAAAGTCAAGCCTAAGTTCTTCTCAGCCCACAAGTTGACTGGATCTTCCAGTATCACTGGTTTGAATTTCCTCAATGCACCCGTTCAGTGCATTTCTATTGGACAATCTGTTGGATTGTCGCTTATCAATATCAACATTGATAACTCTGCTGGAGATGCTGGTAACCTTGGCCACAACACCGATGCTTTTGACATCAACTTGAGTCAAAACATTTTCATCTCCGGAGCAATTGTCAAGAACCAAGATGATTGTGTTGCTGTCAACTCTGGCACCGTAAGTTTATCCCGCTTCCCAGCACCAACTACTTTTCTGACCAATAATAGAACATTACTTTCACCGGTGGAAACTGCTCTGGTGGCCATGGTCTCTCCATCGGTTCCGTCGGTGGACGCAGCGGCACCGGAGCCAACGATGTCAAGGACGTGCGATTCCTCTCTTCTACTGTTCAAAAATCGACCAATGGTGTTCGAGTTAAGACCGTCAGCGATACCAAAGGCTCTGTCACCGGCGTCACTTTCCAGGACATCACTCTCATCGGCATCACCGGAGTTGGCATTGATGTTCAACAGGATTATCAAAATGGCAGCCCTACTGGTACACCAACTAATGGTGTTCCAATCACCGGATTGACTATGAACAATGTTCACGGTAATGTTATTGGAGGTCAAAATACTTATATTCTCTGTGCAAACTGCTCAGGCTGGACTTGGAATAAGGTTGCTGTTACCGGTGGAACTGTTAAGAAGGCTTGTGCTGGTGTTCCTACCGGAGCTTCTTGCTAAATTTGAGACTGTTTCGAGCTACTCAGCGAGATAAGTCATGGTGACTGACAATGGTTGATAACCATGGGGTAACTAGAAAGGGGATAGTGAGATGAAAGGTTTTTGAAGAACGTTTTGATCATTTAATATAAGAATTCTTTTGCATTTGGTGGTTAGATATTGGGTGGATAAACGTGAAAGATAGTTGGCTCTAAAATTTAGACATGCTTCTTTCCAGATTCAATTTCGCTTCTTTTGCACACTAAATTTGTGACTATTCTTTGATTTCCTTTCTTTCAGCGTCCACTTCATAAAATCGCGGATATAATCTTTATTTGAGTTAGTAAATTGTGGACTGAGGATTCACTCCCTGTCTCTTCATCAAAAATCGCTTCTCTAGTTGTTACTGAAGGGGGTTCCTTGCAAGATTACATTTCCAGCTCAAATTGTATTTAATATGATAAAAAATCACAATAAATTGAATTTTATCCGAGATCAATGATACAGCAGCACTAAAAAGACCTCAGATTAGACGAAGACGATTCCAATACTATCTATGCTTCCTCCTTCAAAACAACCAAAGAACTATTTCTCGCAACAAAATCACTCATTGCTCTAATATTTTCGGCTCCCATGATATCATAAACCGCCACATTTGTACCCAGTTCTTTACCAAACCAATTTCGCAGCTCCACAGCTAACAAAGAGTCAACACCATATGCATGAAATGGTTTATTCGTATCAATATCCGCCAGTTCAACCCCCAATGACTTCGTCAACTTCGTTATTATTGCTGTCGACACCACTTCCTTTACTTCGTTTGCAGATTCTGCAGTCTGAAGTTGAGATTTGAAGTTGGTTTTAGCGGGTTTAGTATCGGCTGAGAAAGTATCGTCTCGGCCAACATATGCCAGGGGACTGAAAGTGGGTGTCTGAGCCCAGGATGGTATTTCTAGCTCTTGATTGGAGAATTGTGATGGTGCTAATAGACCGATAATGGGCAAAGTCTCTTGTGATCCTAGTAACTCGAGTGGATTATCAGGACTACAGTAGTGATCAAGAAGTGCAAGAAATTCCGCCTCCTTGACCGATGCACTTTCTGTTGCGAGGTCCCTAATTTTTAGTACGTCTGGATTCTCGCTAATGATTCCTACGTCGCTCATAATACCTAACCGGAGAGAAATTGTTTTTTGACCCTGGCTACTCCTGTAAAGACAAAATGCATCTTGGAATGTGTTTCCGGCAGCGTAGTTGGATTGGCCCATTGATCCAAACACGCCAGCGATGGAAGAAAGAAGTATGAAAAAATCAAGATTGTCCGGTAGAGCTTCATGGAGATTCCAGGTCCCCCGAACCTTTGGAGATGTTGCTGCCGACCACTCTTCGAAATTCATTTTCTCAAACAGGATATCCTAGTATTTATCAGTGTTTTTCATTTTTTAAGATTTCGGATTCATCTACCTTCAAAACCATCGTAGCTTGTATGCATCCTTTGATAGGAGGAAAGGTCTTAGGGAATTGCGAAATAACTTTTCTTAGTTGGTCAGAGTATGTGATGTCGCATATGGGCACTTCAACAGAAACGCCCATATCACTTAACTTGGTGAGCAAAGAAGTAGCAGCTTCTGTCACAGGCCCTGATCGTGATAATAGAACGAGATATTTTGCTCCCTTATTAGCCATCCACAGCGCTGTACTTCTCCCCAAACCACCTAAGCCACCTGCTATTATGTAGGTAGACTTTGAGTCAAAAGTCCACAGAGCTTGGGGCTGGATAGTCGCCTGTCATCGAGGGTTAATAAATGAATGGGAAGCCAAGCTATGTAAATGACCCAAAAACTTACAGGGATTATATCTGCACTGTCAAGGCTTAAGACTATCTTTCCAGATGTCTTACCGCCCTGCAATAGTCTCATCGCTTCTTTAAGATTTCCAATAGATATCAGGTGAAAGGGTTTGACAGAATGGAATATCCCTCTATGGAAATAGTCGATGACATTGAGCATTATCTCTCTGAATTCTTTTGGTCTCTCAATGTTGAGAGAATCAATGGTGATTGCGGCAAATGTGACATTCTTTGCAAACGAAGACATAGGTAACTTGGTATTGGTGTATATATCAAGTGTACCGAGCTCGATAAATCTTCCATAGGGCGCGATCAACTCCCAAGTTGCGATCAACGCATCTCCAGACAAATAATTAAGGACAACATCTATCCCACGACCCTGTGTCATACGTCGTATCCCTTTTACAAATGACAAGTTGCGACTATAGAAAATGTGATCTTCAGGAATGCCGTATTGCTCCATAAGAATCTTTTTCTTCTTGTCGAATCCTACGGTGACATATATGTCACAATTCAGATACTTTGCTATTTGAATTGCCATCTGACCAGTTGCTCCGGATGCTGCATGAATTAAAATGGATTCTCCACGCTTGAGCTTTGCAACGTTGATGAGAGAGTGATATGCGGTGGATCCTGGCATGATCGAACCTGCAGCCTCCTCTGAAGTCATTCCTTTGGGTATTTGAAAAACAAGATCCGAGTGTGCTCTGACATAAGTGTTCATACATCCGAATTTTGCCATGCAGGCTCTGTCACCTGGCACAAAAGTCTTGCAATTGACACCCACTCGAGTAACTATACCGGAACTTTCACATCCTAGAAGATTGTCGTTGTTGTGGTATCGTCCAAGTGATACAAGAAGATCGCGAAAGTTTAGACCGATATATTGAACTTTAATCTCCACTTCGTCTGGGCCAATTTCTAAATGGAAATTTTCATCTCGAGTAAATTGAAGAGATTCGAGAAGTCCGGGCTTTTTCAATGTCAAAGCCACTGCTCCTGCTTGATCAACTCGAACTTTTCTCGTTTGTTCATGTATCCTAGTATGTATCTGTTGATCAAGAGCTTTGGCTTCTATGATGCGACCAGTGTAGAGCAGATTATCATGAGCCACATATTCCATATCTTTGCTCATTCCCGTAATCAAAAGCTTTTGGGATAGAACGGATGCTATAGTCTCTCCCCACTTCTTTAGGTCGGTCCCAGAACCCTCGATGTGCAAAGTGACGAAGGCAATGTCAAGCTCTGAACGTAGAGCCCTGGCCATTCCATCAACCAGACCATTAAAGGCTGCGAATCTTGTACCTGTTGAGCTATGTGATACCCAAAGAATATTCTTTGCAGAAATGCACATGTGTTTGAGGACATCAAAATCCGAACTGGACAAGTCATGTAGAAATGGCACTTCAATCTCTGGAAGGAACACGAGAAACGAAGATTGTGCATCTTTGATAGAAATTGTCTGTTTGTATGACAATAATTGGATTTCCATGTTGATGGAAGGTTTCAAATAGGCTCTGATGTTCCTCACAACCTCAACTTGTCGGGAAGACGCGAGATCGACCAGGAAAATTAGCTTCTGGATAGTAGTAGGTATGTCCTCCTCATTTGCCGTGGACACAATGAGACTGTACTCATGATATCTGGGGTCATCAGTGTCGCAAATTGAGAAATCGACACCAGTAAAGCCATTCTTGACCAGAACTTTACGCCAAGTTTCCTCTGAAACACAAGGACCGCCTGAACGGAATTCCTCCGTGCCTATTTGCTTAGGTTAATGCTATTGAAAAGAATGTCTGATTTGATTCGAACTCACTCAACCACCAGCCTTCCAGAGTTCCAAAGACAAATCCTGTTCTCATTAGGTCCGGTTGCGTATTCTCAAGCATAATAAGCTTCCCACCACTAATGCAATTAGCAGTAAAACTACACAATTAAGTTTCTGACTCACGGTCTCAATAGTTTGCGACAGTTCTGGAGTGTATGTGCGAGGCTACTCGTGGCATGTAACACCTATTGAAAAACATCATTAATAACTAGGTGACTCATGAAAGATTTGGTTCTGGGATCTTACACTGTGGGCAAGAACTAGGTCAAACGATCCTTCTCCAAAGCCCTGGGACGCAAGATCACCTTCAATATCCAGCACACGGAAATGGAGCCTATTACTAAATGGTCCAAACTTCTCACGGGCTTGTTCGAAGAAGCTTGGCGAGATATCCGTATAATGATAAGAATTGAATCTCTCCGTGCATCGCTCCGTTCCGTCGAACCCAATTAAAGCCGATAATATACATTCTGTGAATGATCCTGTTCCAGAACCTATTTCTAACACATCCAATCCAGGATTTTTATGTGCAAGCAAATCAAGATATCTGGCGATATCCTTGCCATAAGTACCCCTCACGCAAATATCCCGATAATACAATTCTGCGATTTTTTCCTCTGAGAAAAGAATCTCTAGTGGATTTACTTGACCTCGTATGATCCCTGGGAGCTCCTTTCCAATAGAAAGGTAGGACTTCAAGAGTGGGTGATCCTCCATATCTCTAAAGATGGTTAAATCAATTTCATAATCATCATCGAGCTCTATGGCACTTGAAAGAAGCTTATTTGAACAAGTGCTTTTCTCACCAACCTTCAAATATCGTCTAAGACTTGCAAGATACTTCTGGATAAATGGTTTGGCATTCTTTTCTTCAGCCTCTGAGATCGTATTCAGCGCTTTCTTGGCGAAGTATTTCAACATAGATTCTAAAGTTTGGTAAACTTTGATCCGATCAACTTCTTCGATGGTTTCTGATCGACAGAAACGAAGCACTTCATGTGGTTTCAAAAATACTACATCTGGCTTCCAAGAAATATACCAACTTAATTGTCTTGGTTGGAGTTTCTCTTGGAAAGTAGTAGTATCGGAGACTATGCTTGATTCTAGGCGAGACAATGATAATCTGAGTTCACCCATGCGATCCAAGGCAAAACTGGAAACTTCAGCCTTCTGATGCCCTTTTCTTTCTGCTGTACAATAAACTTGTATTGATCGAGTCTCCTGGTAGCTCAGGCCGGTATTGGAGATCCAAGCATTTTCAATTCGGGTGGGAATCATTGTTGGTATCTTAGTTGAAAATCCATCTGTAAGAGGAATCCATGAAAGTTGCACGAGAGCGTCTAATGTAGTAGGATGAATGGTGTGAGACTCTACTGAGTCGATACCTTCTTGTCCCGCCCAGTCAAATGTGGCAAGGTCTGCGATTGCAACTTTATTTCCGTCGTATAATATTTTATCCAACCTTTTGAATGATAACCCTAATTCTACACCCATGTCACTTGTGCATTGATAAAGGGCCTCCTTGGAAATAGATTCAATACACTCGCGAGCAGCAGCTTCGTGTTTCAATGTATAGTCCTCTTGTTCGTCTCGTTCTACTTTACCGTGGTCGACTTCGGTAATATCAGTCTCATATTCAACCTGAATGATTCCTCGGCAAACCTCCTTCCAGTAACCATTGTTAATGGCATGTATACGGAAATCGTAAGATGTGCAGTTTTTGTCAGATGAATTTTGCAACGGTCGCATACACAGCTGTGCTTCTGTTTTAGGATCCTGACTTGATATTTGAATTGGATTCGAGATGATGATATCTCTTAACCTGAATCCATTTATCTTTTGATCTTTTGGTGCCATCTGCTTCGAAGCTTCTATAGCCATCACTATCATACCGGTTGCTGGATATATGACTTTTCCATTTACCTAGTATTATCAATTTCTGTTAGAACCAGAATAGTGAGAGATAAAGTGCGACTTGAAAGCTAACCTTGTGATCTTGTATCCATGAGACTCTTGCTGGATCGAAAATCTTGCGCCACCTGGATTCTAAGGGGTTTCCATCACTCATTGGTGTGCCGAGCAATTCAAGCTCAGGACTCTCTCTAAGATTCAGCTCTCGTTGTCTCCTTGGCTCATGCCAATATGAACGAGAATGATTGAAAGGATATTCTGGTAAGTCTACCAATAGTTTCTGCTGGGAAGTACAAGGATCCTGAGGCTCGTTCACACAATCAAAATTGATCTTGTAGCCTAAGGAACTTAAGCGACCAGCCAAGTCTTTTATGAATATAGTGTTGGATGCATTACGCGATAACGTAGAGTGGTACCTGAGTTCTGGTTTTGGACTTAATTTGTCGGAAATATCTTTGACATAGCGTTGTAGTGCAGGATGTGGCCCGATTTCCAAAACATCACAAACTTTAAAACTGCTGTTTTTTGCACCCAGCTTCCTTTTGGGAGATGATGTTGCTGTAGAAACAAGCTCACCATAAGCTTTCAAAAAATTGACCTGGCCTACCAGATTTCTGACCCAGTATTGGGCTTGGCTGAGGCAATCCACGTTGGCAATACGTTCACCTGTGACCGAAGATATCATAACGACAGGCGATAGGGGAGTTCGACCTATTGTCAAGCTTTGTATCAAGTGAGAGTATTCATGTGCCACTTCATTCATTTGAGGAGAATGATAAGCAACGCCTGTTTTTAATTTGCGCCCAAATATCCCATCAGTATTCAGTTGCTGTTGAAGCAAATCGATATCACTTTCCAAGCCTGAAAGGGTCACATTGCAGGGACTATTAACACATGCTGTAGTGAAGCTCCCGGAATTGGAAGACCCCACTAGTTTCGTCAAATATGGCTGAATTTCGAATTCGGCAAGATTGATTGATATCATTGCACGAGGAGGTCGTTTAAAATCTTGTCGAATTTTCTGGGCCACCTGCCCTCTAAAGAAAGCCACTTTGCATGCAGATTTGAAAGATAGGCCACCACACGCATAACTAAAATTGATAACTTAGTTTAAGTGTTCTGTTTTGAGGGCCTTAAGAGTTACTTACGCTGCTGCGATTTCGCCAGAGGAATGTCCTAGCACAATGGTAGGTGATACACCATATTTTCGAAGCAATTTGATTAGTGCAAGTTGCAGAGCGGTACAAAGTGGCTGGGCATAAGCGGGGTCATTGATGTTAGAAGCACTTTTGTCATGAGCAAGTTCATCTTAATTCATTAGTGTCAGCGTGTTTTTTTGGAGAGACAAAGACATAGGTGATAAAGAAATATGATCCTACTAAAAAGACACCAGGTACATCCAAGCTGGCGAAAGATTTCATTGGCCTTTTTGAGCGCATCGCGAAAAACAGAGAGGGAGAGTAAGGCCGTTCCCATTCTAGAATACTGTGCACCCTGACCTGTGAAAATAAATGCAACGCCCAAAGAAGAGGCAGCCCTGATTGGCAACGAGATTTTGGTAGGAAGATCCAATAGATCGGTCAAAGTGTCAGTGACAACGAAAGATCTCCATACAAATGCGGTCCTTCGAACGGAAAGGGTGTAAGCTAGATCTCTCAAGAAAGAGAGTTGGCTTCTTTGAGTTTTCAAAGCATGACCTGCAAAATAGGATCTATAAGCTTCTGCAACGCGTCGTATTCCATCTTTATCGACAGCACTAAAGACTAGTAGTTGCGGATCAGACACAAATTTAAACGATTTTGCGGTAGCTCTATTGACCTGAGTTACGGGCGGAAGTCAGCATAACTAAACATCAAGCCATCAAGGAACGCGGTTCGTACGTATGCTTTATCTTCCGATTCTAAAATATCTTGGCAAATCTGTGAGTCAAAGATAGTATTGTGATTGCCGACGAGAGAATGTAATTTCAAAAAATGATATGCATCATCCACGATGCAATGGGAGTTTGATCCACCGAAGCCAAATGAATTTACGGAAGCTCGACGGAGACCTTGAGAAGGCCACGGAGCTTGCTCTGTAGGAAACTAGTACCACATTAATAAAAAATCATTGTTGGAAATTTAAAAGTAAAGAAATACGAACCCTCAAGTGAAAGAACTCCGCATCTATGTTTGAGTTTGCTTGCTCGAAATTGGCATTTGGTGGAATTATACCCTTTTCAAGAACGAGAACTGTTTTGATCAAGCCGGCAATACCACTGCCTCCTTCAAGATGACCTATGTTAGATTTCAGAGCACCACTATCCAGCCATAAATACTTGATCACGAGAAAACGTTTACACTGGACCACTCACACGTATAAAGGCTCGGTAGCACTTCGGTATTCACGAAAGACACTACCGATAGCCCCTGCTTCTATTGGATCGCCAAGTGGCGTTCCTGTACCTGTTGATAGATAAGAATTTTGCTTTCAATCGTTAAAATAGACCTACCATGAGCCTCAAAGTATCTTGTTTTAGCTGGGTCGAGTCCGCCCTTGATATATGTCTCTTCAATCAAACGAGTCTGTGCCTCCCGACTGGGCTGGGTGATGCCAGGTGTATGACCATCGGAGTTTGAACCAGTTGCACGAATGACAGCCCTGATGGTATCATTATCTTTCAATGCATCCGATAGCTTCTTGATTATGACTACGCCCACACCCTCGCTCCGTGCATATCCGTTCGCTCTATTGTCAAAACTATAGCATCTGGAATCCGGTGAAAGAAACCCCATATTGCAGAGGCTGATCCATGTCTCCAGACAGCTAATGAGACAGCTACCAGCAACAATAGCCTATCGCCGAATGTCAGAACTTTAAAATCGACGAGAAAAAAGAGAGGACTAGTCGTTGTTTAACAAACCATAGAAGAATCTCCATTACGCAGTCCCTGACATGCAATATCTAAGGCCATGAGACTGCTCGAACAAGCTGAATCCAGATTTATGCTTGGGCCACCAAGATTGAAAAACCAGCTTAGACGGTTTGCGAGAAGTGACATAGCAGTCCCCGTTACAGCATACTTTGGAAGATCCTCTGGATCTTTCAAAGACGTGAATCGGTAGTCATCAGCCATGGAGCCAGTATAAACTCCTGTCTTCGTACCAGAGGCTTTGCTGAGTGGGATGCCGGCTGAGTAGATATGTAAATAAATGTCTTTAAATAGGTACACGATATACATACCATTTTCAAGAGCTTGATACGTGGTTTCTAGGAGTAGCCGATGCTGGGGATCCATTGCTTTTGCTTCTTCGGCTGTTATTGAAAAAAACGAGGGATCAAAAGCTGCTAGATCGCCTTTCAAAAAGTTTCCACCTCGTGTGTAGATCTTTTGGATGTCAATAAGTGAGATATTCAAGGGAAGATGTCAGAGAAAACCTCACAGTACTGTTCTTCTTCTTATCTGGATGATAAAAAGCATCAATGTTCAGACGGTCGCTTGGCCATTCAGTCATTGTGCACCTCTTCTCTTGTATCAATTTCCAGAAGGCTTCCGGACCAGTAGCATCTTGAGGGTATTTTAAAGATATGCCAACAATGGCAATAGGTTCAAGAAGGTCTTGATCCATGATGTTGAATGAAGAATCACAAAACTAGTATCAAAAGATTGAGCTCTTTCACTGCCTGCAATCTGGTGTACGAGGATAGTATATGTATATATTTCCAATGGTAGTCGTACAAGTCTTTGTCAGTGGCTGGTTCTGCGTAACAGCAAGAATGAATACTGGTACTTTTCGAACTTGTACATTGGTATATCCTTGATTTATTCCTGATTATTCAGATCATAAGAAAATAGCTCTCAGACATGATAGTGATGTGTGCACTGGGTTTTGAGTCTCCCACGAGATTTATGATACCAGATGTAAATTCGAGGGATTAATCCTAGCCGTTTTTGGTAGTATTAGTAACAATAGTCTGCTTTAGAAAACTTCATGCTGCACGTTGTTGGTGTTCAGATGTAACCCGAATTTGACACCATTAGAGCTGATTAGATCATTACTATTTTAGGAATAGATAATAGCAGTGTTTATGGTATCTAGTCATGATTATCCTTCCTTTTCTTCATACGAGTTTTCACAACAGTGCCAATAAGATCACAAATTTCCGGGGTGGAATAAACTGACAGGGAGAGGATGAATAGAGCCAATAATTGACATTCATTTAATCTCTCGTGTCATGAACAAAAGTACAGTCTTTTTCCGATCTTACCTTCTGGGTCACTGAGCCGAACCAACACCCCTGAGCTTTAGAGCAGGCCTCAGAGAAGTTCACGGGGTCAGATAACATTCAAAAAGGCATTGCAAGTTACTTTACTACATCTCAAGAGATTGGATGAGTCAAAAAAACACTTGGGCACAGATGAAAAGGATGTTGTGCAACCAAATCAATTCATTCTCCCCGGATATCCGGCTATGTCTTCCCATTATCCTGTGGCAGAGTGACACGACATGTGCCTTTTCGCCACTCTAAGATAAAGCTGAAGAATACTTTCATCATTGGGAGCTTTGTCTTTGAAACCAGCAAATAAGGAATAACGTTATGCGTTCGTTGTTTAGATTATACCTCTACGTAAGCAACGTTGCGAATGATATGGCATATAATCTTACCGCTCAAGTAATTGTAGAATTACAGGACAGAAAGAATCTATGGACTCAAAGCCCTAATTAAATTAATAATCTCGTAAATGATACTTGGACTAACTCTTCCCAAATATTCACATCACAGAAGCCCTGATACTACTGAAAAGAATCTGGGGTATGCTGTCGTAATAGCGTGTATTCTTTCGTTGAATCTGCAGATTTTGAGGTTGCTTGTCTTCATAAACAGCCTAATCGGAGCCTTCAGAATTTGAATAATCTCTTTGGATCAAACGCATGTGATACATACAATCCAAACAATAGCGATTCTTGTATAGCACACAAATTACTACTTGTATATAATGAGTAAGGTGATCTGTAACGCAATATTCCCTCTTGTGAATCCACTCCTGAATCTCAGAAACCTGACTCTCAACACGCTTCTACTCTTGATGTCACAGTTCCTTTATTCTCTTCTCTGAAAGCCGATTGCAATTCATGCTCTTCTACTAATCGCTGAAAAGTGTCTTGTCGGGGCTTTCTCCCCAGATCGACCTGTTTCTGCACATGATAAAATGTCTCTTTGTCCACACTTTGTTCCTTGCCAATACCAAGCATTGTATATAAAGAGCTGCTGATTCTCGAAAAAAACGAAGTTTGATTGATCGTTCTGATGAATTTTGGAAATGCGGGTAAACAGCTAACTATAATAGCTAGCCCAAGTTCGGCACACATATGTATGGCAAACATGCTTGTATAATATGTGATATCGTCACTATAATAGAGAACTACGCCGTAATAGAGACGTACTGAAGCAAAAATGCAGGCACTGACGATATGTTAGCAGCTTTGAGGGCCCAAATCATCTTTTAGAGAGAACTCACAGAAGCGCTGCAGCGAAAATCAGTGAAACACCCAAGCGCTTTGAAGCATTCATGTTAAGTTTCCATATAATTCCTTGTGGAAGTAAAAGGATTGCCAAATCTGATATCACGTTGATTGATGAAGCTGCAATATTCAAATATTTGACATTGATGGGACATGAGCCAGTGGTCATGAAAGGATCCCATGCCTTTGCTATTGGCTTGCAAGAAAAGATCTCCATGAAGAAGCAAGTGGCATAAAAGACAACGTTTAACCAGATAAATGTATGGCAGGTCCAGAAGAACCATTTCCGTTCCCCGATCGAAAATATAGTCACATACTGAAGGAGAATAGATGCTTTAATCGTAAGCACGATACAACCATTTAAAATGGAGATGATATGGAGGCCCTGTGTATCGAGTCAGATCTCAGCAGAGTTTTATGTTTGAGTGATAATTACATAGAGAAAGTGCTTTAAGTCTTTTAGTTGAACATCCCATTGATGTCGCCCGGCACCGGCTACACCACCCCATCGAATGAGGATAAAAAGAGCGGCGAATAAGGCCTAAATAATTAATACAAACTGCAACAAGCGAGCAGCAATAATAGCATACCCAAGAAATGGTACAAAGTACTAGATGGTCAGCCAAGAACTGCAACGGTAAAGTTGTAAACAGAGACTCACGATCCTCCAAAGTTCCTTTGCGATTGATAATCAGTTTGGTATATAAGCGCACCAAGACTGCTATCGTAGTGCACAATAAGAACAGCAACTCAACAGCTAACATCACCTGCGTCAGCCTCCGCGGGCCCGTGAAGTCAGGCACAACGCCATTTGGCGGTTGCAGCGCAGGGCCATTTAACAACGCTTCCAGCGAAGCAGGCGTCTGCTGAGTTGAGGAATTCATGATTGACATATACTGGTTACTTGAAGCTGTCTTGTTCAACAAAAATTGATGATTTGAATTATTGAGGTTCGCTAGTGATGTAGTAAAATCAGAGATCTCGTCTGGTTTTATGTCAAGCCCATCACAATGATCAAAATTTGGAGAAATCAGGGATTTTGAACCAAAAGCTTTAGAAACATCAATAAATTACGTCCTTCATAAGCATCAAGTAACTCCTGAAGAGGCACAGTCTGTCAGACGGTTCTACTGCGGTATAATTCATTCTATAACTATCAGAGTATGCCTAGCTTCATGAGGGTGCATTCAATTAATGTGCTACATGTATCCTGCAATTGAACAATGAACTAGAGAAATGTTATAAATAGAGTCAAGTATACTGATTCTACTGTGTAGGATGTTAATGCTGGCATCAAGAAGTTCAGCCGCGTAGGAACGAAAAGTGTCAAAAAGCTTTCCCAAAATCTACACAGATTGAACAAACAACAATAGAGCGTTTCACGGAGGAACGGCGTGTCCGTCCACATCGCCCAACTAAAGCTTCTTAAGCTCGAGTTGGTATAGTATTACGTTCGGATGGTGTGCGGTAGAACTGTGTCAATTTACATTGATTACGAGTGGACAAGGAATGCATGAACATAGTTATTCTGAAGTTGAAACAAATCCTCCTAATTCTTATGTGCATCGTAATATTCTACCAGCTTTTAAAGTGTTAACGGCGACTTCACGAAAATTCGTTGATTTGATGAGAAGTTCTCATGTGCATGAGGTGACACGAGGTACATGTGACTCCTTGAAATGAGCACAAGCGAAAAAGGCCTTGGAACACGAGCATCATCGCTAGTACTTATTAGATTTAGGGTAAAGCGGCTCAACAAGAAGCCATCCTATCATTGTTCGAAACCACATATACGTATAACTATAGGAAAGTAAAGCACAAGCAATCCATTAGTTCAAAATCTACCAACTACTGCTTATGAGATGCGCATCATTCTGAAGGGATATACACGTAGTTCTTTGACTTGTACAACTTACTGACACATGGCAAAAAAGACGCAAGCCTTGGCATGCTTATTACCCCATACTGTAACACCCAACCAAGACCTAACAAACGACCGAGTATGCCGTGGAATATAATCATGATAAGGATTCAGGGATATGATGGGATGGTGGTGTGTAATTGTACAACTCGAAACTGCTCAACATAGGGTCTGATTTTGATGGCACCCTTAACTTATGTATGATTCGCTTGCGTAGAACAAGTACTAACTTACCCTGAAAGATATTCAATACCAATCCTAACTTTTGTGCATTTATTATAGCTCTTCAAAATAATAATAAAACCTAAATTGGCGTGCATATGCTGTGTAAGTGCCGATGCTTATGACCACGGCATTGCTACGCCTCATAAGTAAGCACCAACTAACTTATGCCACGTAAACATGTGCCCTTATCCCCGCATACTGGTAACACATATTGGATTAAAAGATTCCTTTCGAGTTGTTTTATGGCAAGATATCAAGGAAGTGAGAATATTTATATTAAATTTTGAACAGCTTATCGGTGACCCAAAATGGCTAATCTTGCTACGTTTTATTTCCATTCCTCAAGCGAGTAATATTCTACGTCCAATGGGATACTTTCCATTCAGAGTTCCAAGAGTGAGCACAAGTCTGACTGTGTCTTACGGCTACATATTTTGAATCACTAAGGCACTGTTCTTGTATTTCATCATTCGGTAGTACCTGTTCGATTATTTGATTACTTTCAAAAAGGACCCGCGAACTGTGTGACTTTCGTATCCGTAGCAATCGCTATGATCTGCTTATAAATTACCGAACTGAACCAGGAGAACTGGTATATGATATTTCTATCTTACTAATGCAATGTTGAAAATGTAATAACTAGGTCTGAGGTTTCACCGAAGAATTCTGTCTAAGCTCAAACCAGATACGAGGAATTGATTAAATCTGTTAGACTTGTTTTCGAGGAAGATGCCCCTCATCTTTCTGCTCTGAGCCTTGGTACACTTCTTCACAATACTCGTTGGACTCAGAAGTGAGCAATAATCGCACATCTGCTTCGTATATTGGAAGGTGTTTGTCGCCAATTAAATCCCAGTCATAAATAAGTGATTTGGAGTGACTGTAGACGGTACCTGCTGAAAGGAAATATAGGGGATGATGACTAATGTGAAGCTAGTACAATCACAACACAACGGGGAAAGAGACATCAAACCATTTTTAGATTTCACTTCTACATTTGATCTTTGATTTCCCTTTTGAAACTGCTAACTTTTCAATCTTCCTCTACAGAACATCTTTTTGATTTATTCTCAACAAAAAGTCTTCAATGCACAATCAAAAAACAACCTCCAATCACAGTCACTATGTCATTGCCGGTCGATTCCCAGAGCAGTGATATTCGGAACAGACCCGAGGAAAACAACAGCTTGAGTGTGCCCCAAAATCAACAAAAGGAACAGATAGTCATGGGAGAGGATGTGGAGATGATCAGTGGAAGTGATGGAGTCGATTTCCAATATCTAAAGGGTCTTCGACTTCATCTGATCACTGCGGCGTATGTAATCGCTCGGTGCCATCATTGTACTACATATCAAAGTTTGTTTCTAACCTCTAATCTTATGATAGTATCTGCATGACCCTTTTCCTCACCAATTTGGAGATCCCTATTGTTACCACTGCTCTTATTTCAATCACCAACGATTTGCATCATTTTGGTCAGGATAATTGGATCATATCTGCGTACATGCTGGGATATGTCAGTATGTACCACAATTTTCCTTCATCATGTGACATTGACAGTACTGAACTGACTTAGTATAGGTATGCTTATTATCTGGGCAAAACTAAGTGATATATATGGGAGAAAGCCATTTGCTGTCATGGTGGTTCTCCTGTTTACGATTTTTTCTGGCCTCTGCGGCGCAGCTCAAACCATGACACAGTTGTGAGTGCAATAACACAGATCAAACTTCTGAGCACGACTAATGAGTCGATGACAGAATTGTTTTCCGCGCACTTCAAGGCTTGGGTGGTGGTGGGAATTTCGCCATTGGAACTATTATATTGGTGGAACTTGTTCCCAAAGAGCTGTATCCTAAGTATACTGGCCTGGTTTCTGTCGTCTTTTCATTCTCCTTACTACTCGGCCCGATATTTGGTGGAGCGCTTAACCATTCACCGGACTGGAGGTGGATCTTTCTTCTGAAGTAAGTTCTAGCAGAGATTAATTTCGTTCTTAACAGTCACTAAAAAGCTATTTTCAGTGTCCCTCTAGCATTCCTCGCATTGGCTGCATTTTTCTTCGGTCTTCCGACATCTTTCCCGTACCAAGGCCAAGATAGCAGGCATCAAAAAGTTAAGCGCTTTGCGTCGAAGGAGTCTTTCAGTAAAATCGATTTTGTTGGAGCAATCCTCCTTATTATTGCTACAACATTGTTAGTCGCAGCATTGCAAGAAGCTGGTGGAGAATTTGCGTGGAACTCGGCATTTGTGATTACCCTACTGATAATCTCTGGAGTCACGTGGATACTTTTTATCTTATGGGAAAGAAGAGTGACCGTGAACATGAGTTCGACAGAGCCAGTTTTTCCTTGGAGACTTATGAAGAGCCGAGTCTGGATAGGAATGACTCTGTAAGTACTTATTATGTTTCATGTCACATCTTATGTCATTCTAATACGCTACTTTCTTCTAGCAATGCCTTATTCCTCGGTGGTCCGTGGTTTGTTACAATATTTCAACTACCCCAAAGATTTCAAGTCGTGGATGGCATCTCCGCCTTAGATGCTGGTTTCAAACTCATACCATTCACAGTGTTGGCCCCCGTAGGTTCCGTGATCTCCGCTGTCTTAGCAGGAAAAGTGAAAGTTCCACCTATCTACTTGGTTCTCATAGCATCTTGTATACAGGTAATAGGGTTCGCCCTTCTGTCGACATTACCAATAGCAGCAGCAGCTTCATCTGCTCAGTATGGCTACCAGGTGATTGCTGGCTTTGGTGTTGGTATCAACATCTCAACATTAATTCTAATGACACCTTATTCCGTAGCTGATCCACGAGATAAATGTGAGTATCCTCGAGATCTCTTCCCACGTGCATCCGCTAACACGTTCTCTTTGAAGCCGTCGCTTTAGGCTGTGTCACACAATTCCGTATTATGGGTGGAGCCCTCGGGCTTGCAATTGTGACTGCTGCCTACAAAGGGTACGTAACGTCGCGATTGAAAGCATTTCTTAATTTGGAAGAACAGCTTTCAGTTTTTGAATCTGCAAAATACATTCAATCTCTATCTCCTGAGGTACAAGGCAGGGTACGAGAAGTCTTTGCCGGTGGTTATAATCTGCAATTCAGAATATTGATCGCCCTAGCCGCCGCACAAATCCCATCTTCATTGCTCATGTGGCAGAAAGAACAGATTGTGGTATAATCATTTGGTCTTCTACCAATGATACGTTCATGTAGGTTAGAATGCGGACGAACTATAGATGGCACATGAAGCAATAGAGAAATGCGCAACTTTGAGTTGAGGGTCTGACTACGATATATAATAATTCTACATATGTCACTGGATGGTTAATGCTCTTTCCACAGTTCTCCTGATAATTTTGACTATTTCTGCAACGGCAGTCTTATTGTCTGGCCCTGGGATTTCATGTCCTCCTTGGTGTATGAATATCTCTCTAAGATCTCTTCTACACAAGTTTGTCAAAACGGGCCCAAACGTAGGATATAATTGATCATTACAGCCCCAAATATGTGCTGTAGGTAGATCTATAATCTCTCCATGTATATCAGGCTGTAAAATGACAAACTCCTCTCGCTCTAATAATGCAGTGGGGTCCACTGGTATACCACCAGAAAAGAAAATCGCACATTTAAAATTGAGTTTCATGCAATCTTGACGCTTAAGTAGGATTTGTTGGCGAATAATGAATGTGGCAGCTACGGAGGCACCACTCGAAAAAGCAATAATGCCATCATATGGACCGAATTCGGAAATGTAGTCTTGCAGATCAAGGAGCGCTTTAGAACAGCTTGCAATGGAAGATTCGTCTGCGTATTGGAACGTTTGCGTGCCGGGTGCAACGAGTACGGATAAACCTGTGGGGCTTGAGTTAGGGGGGATGAGATGGGAGATTTATTATAGGAGGCGAGAAAAGGAAGAAGTGGGAACTCTCACTGACCTGGAGCAATGGTACAGGGAACGGAGCCTTCGATGAAGTCATATGTGTGATCGGGAGAAAGAGCGTACCGAATTGCTACTGTATGAGTGTAAGAGTGAGCCGAGAGAAGAGACTATGCTGATGCGCTAAGAAGAGAGGAGAGCGGAGAAAGTAGTACCAGTCTGAAGTTCGAAAATCTGAATTCCGAGCAGATTTGATCAGTCATGTCAAATTTTACGTTAATTAGTGGAATCAACCTACATCACTGTTGGTTCCCATTCCATGAAGGCATAGAAATCTCATTTTCACTTTGCTTCTTCGAAATCAAAGAGTTTGACTGTGCGTTTCAGAGCTTTCGAGTTTGATGGTATTTATGAAAGATGGAAAAGTTTCGACGCTTACTGGTTTCATTACGAACCGGCCTAGAGATGACGGAGTATTTGTGATACCCAAGAAGCTGATGAGGCTGGCTCAATACGAGGAGGTACTTTGGGAAGATACTTGGGGCATGAAAAATAAGCACTTGTGTTGTAGAACCTCATTACATACTTGAATAGGTATACTTGAATAGACTGCGGCTGTCTTGATAGGGGTATACTACCCTGTCAGGCTCACCACTTCCTCGAGATCCAAGAACTACCCGTTTATCCATTCTGGCACAGGTTTTACCATCCATCCAATAAAAATTCAAGTTCAACACCGACTGATAATCACTCAAAGTGTCTAGTATGATTCATCCACCTAGATACCTTTAGTTCATTCGTTACGTAATCCTCGGGTAATAACTCTCAATGACCAGTAATTCCAAGAAACGATGATCGGGTCACACAATGATAAGGGCCGTGCCGAGGCGCCGCAAATCTGTCTCTAGAGTCCGGATGGATACAATCACATATTCTCAAGAAACAAACAAGTAATTGACAGAGGATTTAAACATCATTCAATACGAAAGATCCTTGGAATTTGACATCCTCGACACTTCAAAGACTCAAGACCGTCGAAACTAGCATTTGATCTCTTTCCAGTTGTCTTCACACATACTCACCTCACCATGTCGTTTGCGAAAGTCACTGGTGTTGCGCTCGTCACAGGTGTGAGTAACTTCTTTTCATCATCAAACTATTCATTTCTCAGAAACTATCATACTAACTGCTGACATTGTATCACAGGCAGCTGCAAGTATAGGTCGTGAGACGGGTTACGCATTTGCCGAAGCTGGTGCTCTCGTCGTGGCTTTTGCAGATATCAATTTCGAAGGTGCCAAGATGAGTGCAGAGAAGAGTAATGGCTTTGCAAAGAACTCTAGTTATCAATCTTTTGCAATTCAAGTTGATGTTGCGGATGTAGATAGTGTTCAGTCGATGGTTGACAGGATGGTAGAGAAATTCGGAAGAATCGATTATCTTGTTCATAGTGCTGGTGTAAGTCGAAATCTTTTTTCACTTTTCTCTGACGATTCTTCTTCTTTCCTCGTCAAGATGACCCTGCGAGAACATTATTCTACTCTAATGCAGCTTTCTAACTGTATTCTAGCTAGGAGCCACCTCTCTCAAGCCAACCTCTGACCTTGATATCGCCAATTTTGACGAAACTCTTTCCGTCAACACACGCGGAACAATGCTGATCACACGAGCAGTAACTAAAGCCATGTCGACACAAGAGCCTCTTACGACTAAGGGTCGTCATGGCGACGAGCGAAGTCTGGGTCGAGGATCTATCGTGCATATCGCAAGTGCTTTTTCGTATATTGCAGCCCCGGGAATGATGGCTTATGTTGCTTCCAAACATGCGATGATGGGAATAGTTAAAGTCGCCGGTATGTGATCTATGTTCTCATATATCCTCAGCCTTACCCGCACATGGCCTAGAGATCCGTGCCCCTAATTTCTAAAACTGACACCAAGCAAGCCGTCGATAACGCAAAACATCAAATCCGGATAAATGCACTCTGTCCATCATGGGTACAAACTTCAATGCTGGAACGCAGTCTAGAGCGATGGAAAGGACTCGAAGCAATTATTCAAAAAGCTTCACCGGCAAGAAGAGCGGCTACGGCAGAAGAGTTAGCGAATATTGCAGTTTTTATGTGTAGCCCTTCCGCTAGTTATGTTAATGGATCGGGATTGATTGTCGATGCTGGCATGACAGTTACGGCGCATATTTGAGAGATTAATTCAATTATGAGGGTCTGGGAATATCAATCGGTTAATAATGGGAGTTGTGACGGCGGTGGTAAATTGAGTTGCTGCTGTTGCAGTGGTTTGCTGATGGATATGAATAATGACACAATATCTTCATTTCACAATCCTCGGATTGAATATTGACATCGAATATAGCATATCCTCATCGCTTTGTTTAATTATAGCTTCCTCCGTTGTTCAGTTCATTATCTTCCACTCCCTTTCATCTGTATATTTTCCACCCCTCTCTGCCTTACGCTAAATATACTGCTAAATTGGGTCTTCAAATTCGTAAATTTACTTTATTGAAGACTGAACCCACCCACATCATGTTTATCCCAGCTACAATATGAAGATCTCCAAGGTCAAGAATTTTGTCTGCAGGTTTTAACCCTATGGCTTGAAGTCTACATACTCGGCATAGTTGTCGAACTGATCATTTACACCGCGAGAGAAGAGATAAATTTGGAATTTCATACTTCTGGCCGTTGTTCTTAGTTTCGTCCAAAATCATAAGGGGTATAAACTGAAATCTTTTTGATTACATTTTGGCTGTCGATATTCGGCCAATACTTAGGTTGTGGATGGTATCTCTAAGTTAAGTAGAAAAGCAAAGCTTGATTTCTAGAATGTCGATCGTTTTCGGAATTTTACTTTTAATAGCAAGGAGAATTCATATCAAACAGTATTTCTCAGCGTCATGGTAGTTTGAAAGTGTAATATCAGGAGTTGGGTGCTTATTTATTATGTTTGTCTTTTTGGGTACTCGGCATATTTTGGTAGTTGGATAGGAAAGAATAGCATGATCCATAGAGGTATATCAATAGCTCTTCATACTTATCATAGCTCACTCCAAAGTGAAAAATTCCTGTAATTAAATAGCGAAGAATTCCTACCAAATCCCCAAACCAACACACACAGTCAGAGACTAAATTTGGTCTCTTGTTCGAGATAGCTGATGGTTTTGTCTATTAAGAACTATCGTATATTCTCTCTTAAGAGCCTTGGTTTCGATAATAAGAACGGGGATAGAAGTGTGTTTTAAGTAGAGTTATTGGTCGTTTTCAATTGTCGATAAAGAATGATATGGTGTGGATTGTCAGCTGGACTATCTCATCGTATCTATTCTCTGTTTTTGCTATCACTTATCTTCTTGCAAACTCATCAGAAATCATCCAGATTTTGATAACAATGCGTGTTTTCCTGATCATAACCATGGCATATTGACAAACTTTATTTACTTGTACGCCGAATATCAACGACTCCCATCGGCTCTCGTCTTTCCATAAGCAAAGTCGTGTAGCTTCACTATCGCATTGTCTGGCAAAAAAGAATTCTGAGGCCCTTCGTGAAATATAAATACTCTTGCTCTTTGTGGAAGTAGTCCATATTGAGATTCACTATTGTCGTCATGGTGGTGAGAATGAGGGGTAACAGTGGATCCTCCTCGCCTACTTAGCGTGGGCTGAGATTCATTTTTGCCAAGGAAATACGAAATTGCGGGTCTGCGGAGATGGTGTAAGCGGTATTGAAGACTATTTCGAGGTCTTTTGGGGTCGTTCCAATGGTATATTTGGGATTCTTGGGGTATTGGATGAGCAAGCATTTCCATCCGAGAGATGAAATGAGATTGACACCTTTTGGTTTTCAAAAATCGGCTTGCGATTGATTGGGTGTAGATACATCAGCTTCGGCATCAAACCAAGGCGAAGTACAAGATCTTTTTGAACTCTTACACTAAACTAAGGAAAATCATACACTTGAATATTCCACCAGGTTCACATGCAATACCTCGAATTGTGCGTATGTTTCTAGCTATCGCTAAAAAGTCCCTCTGAACTCCTAGAACATGTTTCCATCTATTGCTATTCTTACTAAAACTACTATCATCTCACTGCTTTCATGTTTCATCGTTCGTCATCCGAAAATGGGTCATAAGTTTCATATCTCACCCCGAAAATAGGACGAATTATCCAACGTATGTTTAGTGCCAAGAGGACTATGGCCTATAGGCACTTGAGAACTTTCAATAATCTACTTGTAGTGACCTTGATTTTCTGGGTCTTGTATCTCTTGTGGTGGTGGGGCATAAGAGAAATCTTCGCGGAGCGAATGAAGATCGATCTTTAAGAGACAATAAAGTGATGTGCATTTGGACTATGAAATGAAGCCTTGTTACTGGATATTGATTCACTTCACATTTCGCAACGCATCATCACCATACCTGAGTTTCTACATCAGTATTGATCAAACATTATTTGAGAAAGATTGGAATCGGGAAAAAACATGTCTTGAGGTCTTACAGCGGATGAGTAGTCGTTGATTCAAAATACTTTCAAAAATGGTTAGAAAGAAGTATGAGAGTCAAGTACAAGTCTTTGTTTGTTTAGTTGCCAAGAAGTCTTTTTGGTTACCATTGAATTGGGTTAGTTTCCATTCGAGCTACCAGCTCGAATCTTTACTTCTAGATGCTTGACGGCTCAGGGTTATCAGGGTCAGAAAACTTATTATTTGACGGCGAGATTTCGTTGTGCCACCTACCTATCCACCTACCTATCTCGAAATTACCGAAAACTCCATAGAAATTTCGCCTTCACCACGGATTTTCTTGCTTGGGCTTGCAAATTCTTCTCTCCTCAGTCTCTTAAATGAGGCGCCCAGATTCGAAGTCGACGATCTTCAATCTCAGAATGTTTAAAATCTAAATAATTCACTGCATGTCCTCCATTCATATACTCAATAAGGATATCTTCTTCCCAAGGACCTAGATGACCAAATGATTCACCCATAAAAGAAATAAGAAAATTCATTCCCCTCCCTCATCCAAGAAAAACGGTACATTATTGCTATTGGATCGTTGAGCGGCATAAAATATGATTGTGCTTTGCAGCGCAAAGAGTTCTATATATGAATTTCAGTTGATTAGATCGTTGTCCAACCACAAGAAAGGCATGCTCGAAGGCCGTCAAAAGCCATTTGACTTGGAAGTCTTAACATTTGAGCAAGTGTAACTATCGTGAAACGTGGCTTTGAATGAGGTATCTGATGAAGGTAATGCATAACTTTCGTCTGTAACATTTATTGCTGTCGAAAATCTCATAAGTTCTCAATATACCGATAAACATTACCAGAATCAAACGATAGCTATCACTTGGGTTATGGGACGACAATAATAAGATTGTTGATTGGACTTTATCTTTGAGACTTGCTAACTCGAGTGGTCGTCTTCTGTTATCAAATGAGTGCTTCAATTTCCATCTAATTCCAGTTCAAATAAGCCCAAATAAATCTGAAAATTAGTTCGCCATGAACGTCCCCAGTTACCTTACCCTTACTTTAATATAAAAGGCTTCAATCTGCATAGCTACGAGTACTTTTATACTGAGAAAGTCATGTAATCGTGATTTAACTGGGAGATATTACCATCGAGGTAATCTCCTAAGAAAAAGAAAAGGCGTGTATAAGAGAGATAGATTTTATTGGCTAAACTTCTCTAACATTCACAGCCAGAGAAAATAGAATGAAACAAAGAAGTATGGTGACGATTGAGTAGTGACTACTTTTTTGGTTTCCGAGACTACCAAAATATCGAGCTCAGGCAGTGCAGGTAGTGCAGGCAGAGAGTACAAGCTTATTCTTTGATACCCAATTCAGAGGAGAATCTGCCGTTTGAGTGAGAATGAATGTCTCTAAGAATAACAGCATGATTGTAACTCTATGGCAGGAACGGTGGCGAAAAAACCACAGGAAACATTTATCAGAGTGAATCTATTATTCGAAAAGCGAGTAATTTGTTGTCAGAGAGCTAGAAGAAGTACTTTTAATTCTTAAGAGGAAGCCAGGAATGATATAGACGGCGGCAGACGGTCACTTGTTGTCATCGAGCCATCAAGTTTGATGATAGCTTTATCCCTATTCTTTCCAAGTTGCAGTACCACAAAGACTGCTATTATTGTTCAAATAAGATTGTATACAAAATAAGGGAGATTCGTTTTTGAGAACTTGCAATGTGTCGAGACATAGTGAAATCAACATTATTGCAGAAATAAACTATCAAACTCAAAGCACTTATAAGCTTAGGGTGAAATCTTTTGATAATAGAAATTTATTCATATTCACAGCACTCTCCCGGTTTCTACACATAACCTCAATCTCTCTCTCTCAATATTGGCCTTGTAGTATGTAATTACAACTATAAACATTGCCCATTCATCAAATGTTCTGTCAGGAACCTACTGGAAGTGAGACCAACACAAATTAAAAAGCTCCTGGTTCCTCGTTTCTTTTTTTAAATCTAAACTGACTGGATCACCATACCAGCTCAAGAAGTGTCCAAAAGGCGAATCAATTTGATAACATACGAGAAATTTGTATATTTAAGATAATATGTGGGGAGAGCGGATGTTGCTGGGCTGAGCGCAGATGAGACATCCATACCTTCCGACGGGAAGAGTTACAAGAAAATCGACAGTAATGAAGAGAACTGACATCTAAAACCAAATGACAACCAGCTGAGATACATCCGAAAGCACCTCAATTCAACTTTGTCCATCCCACTTTAGCCCCTGCATACCACACAGAATTCTGAAAATATCAACGTGTAAGAATGCCACATGAAAGAGCTTTTACTACATAATTCAGCTAGAATTGCTGGCTCTTTTGGACCCAACTCTAAGATTCAAAGTCTCTCATTGAACAGTACGAATACGTTCCTCACATTTCGCTTGCATCTCGTCTGATCTTTGATATAATTTGCAGGCAGATAGATTATAGTATCCCTAACGGCTCATGCACACACATTATTTTGATACATCTAGATTCCCGTACAAACGACATTATTCTTCTATGTCTGGTGGGAACAGAAAATTCGTGGAGTCCATACTACACTTCCACTGCTTTCATATCCATCCCTCTAACTTCTGCTCACTCACTCAAAACCAATATTTTCCAAAACACTTTGTGTTCTTTGTTCGAAAAAGATACAGAAGTGCGGAACACTCCTCTCATCTCCTTATCTCGCAGAAGACTAAATCTCGAAGACTCGAACTACACTATTATCGTTGTGCAAAGAGGACCTTGTATTTTCTTCAATCAAGGGGCAAGGAGTACTTTCGCATCGAAAGAAAATCCCAGGGAACGTTAAAAAGGTTGAACGAAAATTTTCAACAACAAAAAGAAACCCATTTCTTGTAGTTTGGCAGTGGCAGATAATTAATCAGCAAGATGAATACCAAGAGTGTTTCTTAAAGGTTGGTAGGAGATGCACAGACTACTACCAAGCCGCGCTTCCAGATAGATATTCCTATACGCATATCAAATTAACAATAGACGCCATTCTTTTAAGGGCGCCATTGTTTTGTTCATGTACTGCTCAAATCAAGACGAACAACCCGAGTGGGTAGCTTATTTATATTCACTACAATACTGAATGTTATGTTCTAATACACATACCTACTCTGTAGATCTTAGCCCATTTTCCCTCACGATTCGTATCACAACTCCATTTATTATTCATTCATTTACATCTTCTAATAATCCTACCACTTTGATTATTCACATGTCTCTCACACACCTCCACAACAACCTTCCGCTCTCCACTTTATAGGAGTAGATAACGCTATAGCCTACAACCTTCGCTGTACATAAACCCTCTACCATTATTCTAATTCCACATCACAAGAAAACAGCCCTAAGACAGACCGTACATGAGGGACTTCGATGGATAAAGTAGTCAGAACAAATAAACGACTAAATTCTTCCGAAGTACCAGCGTCATATCTATAGATTGACAGAAAAGATAGAGTTCAGAAACGACGTAATCGATTAGTGCTCACTTTATAATTCCGAGATCATGCCAACGAGCAACAGTAATATTCGATAGCGATAGTAGCTGATAATCTTTACAATTTTTCTCGCAGAATGAAATGGATCGAGAAAGGTTCTGCAATAGCACAAAATAGTTCATGAAGCACCATGATACCTACATACAGTTACTTTCCCAAAAAACCACGATCTCTCATCAATGGATCTGTACATCAACCATCACAACTAGATTCCTCCTGTGTCTACCCTAGAAGAAAACAAACCAAGCGGAACAACTTAGTACATTTTCGGAACCCTTTTTTAATATCTTTGATGCTGCTTGGTTGGCTATCATTAACACATTGAAATTTAAATAGAGATGGGGCTTATTACATACATCCTCTGAATTTTTTTCCACAATCTCCGGATCACTAATTCCCTGAATCGCAACCGCTCAATCTGCAAAACCTCATACTATTTGTTCCTGATACCGGGTGTGTCGTCTATTCTCATTCATATCGCTTGACTCACCTCTTCCATTCGCTCCTCGTCAGACCCACTAATCGTACATCCTAAGCGATATAACCCATCCCCTACACCATTTATAGACTCTTTCCTGCCCCAGATTTCCAAATCAAGGAGTCTGTTCGTCATCGAGCCAAGATTCAAGGTAAACAAGGGATATTCTTGCAGTTCATCACTTTTAATCAGGAAGCGACAGAGGTGAAATGCGAGCAGATATAAAGGATCATAAAAGAATAAAATGACAAAAAAGTTTAACAACAATAAATAAAAAAAATTGTTGCCATCATCATCTCTTCATGCAAAACTTCCAACTTTGGCAGTAAAACTTCCTTCTCAAAATATTTGAACACCCAATTTACCCATGTGGTTCAGGGGACTGTTCAGATCAAGACACTCTTTCTCAGACTCCTGATCTTGACAAGAATACTTCCCCAATCTCCTTAAAATAGAGAGGAGACAAAGTAAATAACACATTATAGCCCTGATATTCTGAAGCTAGGTAATCCATGGGTAAAAGATTCAAACTTCGTAGCAAGAGGGTGGTGAGTATTCACCAATCAATCTAGTGCTAAAATTAAAGCCATCCGTATACCCCTCTTCTCTCCCCATTATCCACCTCATCACGTCTTTGATCTACCTCGTCAACCCCCAGTAACATTCATCTCCATCCCCACCATGCCATCTTCCTCGCCTGTTATAAATATCCTCCCTTCTCCTGATTCCTCCTCTCCAACTCCCCAACCCATTTTCGCAGACACTGCGATGGAGATCTGAGACTTCTTGCTTCTCTCCACTCTACCGATCCGCAAGCCCACAAGTAAACCATACAGCTCCATTTTCCCTCATTCCCTTGACTGATCACTCTCAAATGCACATCATCAGGACTTCTTCATGATCCCATAATCATTTTCACAGGTGCAAAAACCGACAATAAATAAAAAAAGAGAGACCTCGGACGAGAACCCGAGTCCCGAATAAAAAAAAAACCATATTATAGCAATGAAGAAAATTCATCGTCGAATATCCAATCCAAAATCACCACTCCCTCAGATACAGCCTCGCCAAATCCCTCATTTAACCAGATAACTCCCGTCTCCTTTGCACACAAGAAACCCCCAGTCCCATGTGATTTCTCCTCCAGAATCCAAAGATGGAACTTTTGAATCCATCCACATCTCAGTTCTATCCAAAAAAAAAAAAAAAAAAAAAAAATCACACCCAAGAGATCCGAAAGTTTAATATAGACCCCTCCTCCTCCTCCTCTCTCCTCCTCAACTTTCCATCTCAATCCCAACTTCAGAGGCCTGGTGACAAGATCGGTATTCGCTTTACTTTAATCTTTCCTAATACCCACTCCCAGTCAAGAAAGAAGACATCGCATCTCACCCTACCCACTCACGATCAAAAATCTTCCCATTCCTCTCTTTTGTCTGTTCCCCCTCCCTCACCCTCACCCTCACCCCTACCCAATCTCTCCAACGATTCTCAAACCTCTCAGAATCCAGACCTGACAACTTCCACACAAATACTGCGAGCCATTCATCCATTCATTCATTCATTCATTTTCTTTCCTTCTCGCTTTTCCTTCGAGATCTTCTCTTCTCTTCTCTTCTCTTCGCTTAACGAACTATTTCGTTTCCCTATCCCATCACTCTCCCTTCACAATTCTTTTCTTCTATCCTCTTATCCACCACCACCACCACCACCACCACCACCGAAAGCTCGTTCCATCTCCATCTCCACCCATATCTCCTTCCCCAATCTACCCTATCCTATCCTACCAATTCACTTATGCAATCACCACATCACTATATCTCAATCTTCCATCTTAAATATTAACTACTACCATATAATCAATACTCTATCACCATAACATCACCACAACATCCCAACCCATCCATTTTTCTTTCTTTTCCCCATTTCCATTCCAATTTTCCACGCAGCATATAAAGAAGAGAATAGGTAAATAACACTGCTAGATAAAATCCAAAATCTCTACAATACTCCAACACTCCAACATTCCAACAACACAGAAATGATCGAAAAATACCTTTATACATCTCCATCACACATTATCAAGTCTCCACACGAATATGAAAAATGCAAATTTATATCCATACCAAGATGCAAGGTGTCACTTTTCTCAAATTGAAAAGGGCTGGATGGAATAGCTATCCAGCCACGCAAATATGAAAATCGAAAGTTGAGATTGATAGCGAAGAAAAAGCTGTAGCGAGCAAACATTTTCCAAATTCATACTCTCTTCCATTACGCTCGATGCAGACTTTGTGTGCCCACGCGTATATATGAGCAGTTAGCACTTGCAATATCATGGGTAAGTAATCTCCGCATAACCATCACATCTCCATTCTGATCCTCATCCACAGACCCCTGTACTCAATCCCTAACTCTCAACTCCTAACTTCTAATCCCCAAAACACACAATCTCCCTCCAACCCCCTCTGCCCCTGCCCCTCCTCCTCCCCCATCATCCTCTCCCACCCACCCAAAACACAAACTAATCCTCAAACCCACCATCCTACACTCCAACATCTTCACCTCTTCAATCCCCATCTCACAAACTTCTTGCGTGTCTCTCCCCAATAACTCCTTCCACGCTTTCTCACTCCAGACGAGTTTACCTCCACTTATCATTCCCGTCTCATCGATCAATGTCGTAATTATCTTTGGATTCATGACAAGTTGTACGGGCTTCAAACAGTGAGGACATCCGAGATTGGGAGTGGAGGAGTAGAGCGGAATACCACAACTATATTTGGTGACGATTAGTGAGCATCTTTCGCAAAATTCAGCGTCCATGGAAATGCAAAACCGAAAGGGAAAGAAAAAAATAACAAACCATTCCCCACAAAACAACATATTCCTCCTCCAAATCCTCACCAAGCTCAATTCCATCAAGACAACACTAATCCAACCCGTGAAACTCTCTTCCTCACCACTTCTAACCCACTCCTCTATATCCCTCAATCCAAACAATGCCGTCCTAGGTCCATAGATCGCTTCCTCAATATCTTCTTCTCCCCAAACTTCACTCGGAAATTCTATTCCTATAATTTCCTTCCTCGTCAATTCATTTGCCCATTTTCTCAACCAATCTGCATCTGCAAACTCCGGTTCCACATCCACCATTGTATTTCTTCCCCAAGCTATTGTACCATGGCCTCCATAATCAAGCTTATGCATTGGATTTAAAACTAGCAGGATAGTTTTTCTCGGAATCCATTCCTTAACACTCTCGATTAAATCCGACCAGCATTTCATTTTCGTTTCGCCAGTATGATCAAAGAGAATTACTTCGATCAGAGTTGTTTCCCCTCCATCTTTCTTAACAATCTTCTTCGTGGCCCCGATACTCTTAACACAAACAAGTAATTTCACATCTGGAACTCCATCGTATCCTCCATTCAGATACGCTTCTAACGTCATGAGCCCGGGCAATGGTTCGCCTTTAATATAACCGAGAGGAATACGACACACGTCTGCTGCACCGGAATGAGTATGAATCATCAAGTGATCACTGGTATTGCGACCAGGAAATAAGTTTGCGCAAACGAGAATTCCGGCTGTAGATGCACCGTCGGCTTTGGAAGTATCAGATATGAATGCTGTCCAAATCGAGAGAAGTTGACCTAATTTGAGGGGATAGGATTGATTTGCGAAGTATAGTTTTATCTGTATTATGGGTTTCGTGTCAGTTGAAATGATCTTCGACACCGTGTAGGTAAAAGGACATACATTGCAGTGGCGATTGAACTGAATAGCAGGAAAATCTTGAAAGAAAACTAAACACCACTCACCGAAACAACACCACCCTCTCCTCGAACACCAACATAATGCCATCCTCTAGCTCTCGCTTGCTTGGCACTTTTCCCAATGATTGTTGCGAAACTAACCACTCTGCCTATGAATGTAACTGCTTTTGGTCCTGAACATTCATGAGTTAGTGAGTTTCTCACAGAATTGCGCTCATCAATTTCCATAATTTCCCTCTCTGGCATTCGTGGTGCTCTGGGGAAAACTTCAATCCTCTACACGTAAGAAAACCACATTGAAGAAATATCCAAAGGGACAGCTTCTCAAAATGTGATCATGGACTTGAGACCCTCAAAAACACAGGAAAAATATCCAAAAAGTACATACCAGGAATCAATTCTCCCACTGTCATACTCTCATACTCTCTGCTCGGATTCCACTTTTTAGCCAAAGGATCCATTGCTTCATGTAATTCTTCTTCCTGTTATCGCCCCAAGTATGTCAGTCAACAAACTCTATCAATAGCATTCCTCCATTCTCATCTTCCCTCAATCACATACATCAAGTGCGCCCAAATCGCACAGAACTCAAGACATTTATTGATGCCGCTCTTCAAACCTTGAGAACACATAATCCCCAAGCCCGAAAGGAAAGTCAAGATGGAAACAAACTGCCCGAAACAAACCAAGCCGGTCAATTTTTTCATATGCACTCACCGTGAATCCATCACCCAATTCATCCTTCTCATCTTTCCCATTCCTCGCCGCCCCATCATTTTCTCCATCTCCCCCTCCCCCTCTCCACATCCTTCCATCTCCACAATCCCTATCAAACCCATCACCCTTCCCATTCCCAACTCCTCCCCTCTGCTCTCCCACCACCTCCAAAGCAGACAGTCCACAATCCCCCTTACCCTCCTTCCGAAAAAAACTCTGAACCGAAGGATATTGCGACGACATATTTTCTTCCTCCTCGCTCCCAATTAACAAAGAATCTCACTTCCTCCTTCTCTCACACCGCGTTCTGGATAGATAATTACGAAAGAAGAGACACCTCACTCTCTCCACTTCTGGAGGAGAATTCTGGCCTAAAAGATGATAGAATATAGAAGGACTGATATGATACCGAAGGTGAAAGATTGAAGGGAGATGATTGATCCTCCAATCCACCTCGAACCAGCCTCAACTTGATTACAAACTAAAAATCCGATCTCGAGAAAAGATGAAAAGTGTATAGATAAGAAGTAAATACGATAATGAAGTACAAATCACTCGAAAGAAGGAAAGAAAAGAAAAAAGGTCCCCAAGCATGCCTTCCCCTCTCTACACCTTCGACATCCAATTCCACGATTGTAAGATGAGAGGATGATATGATATAACAAATTCAAAACACCCATACTTACTCACTCAACCAGGAATCAAAATCAAAATCAAAATCGAAATCGAAATCGAATATAGGAAAATATAAAAATCGAATGGAAGAATTAATAATAATCCATTCCTATCTACATCAACATCAACATCAACATCATCATCAATCCATATCCCAATCCTCCCTTCTTCCTTCCCCCCCCTCCCTCTCTTCCCTCCCTCTCTCTCCTCACCAATCTCTCCCCTAAGATTTCCAAAACTTCCAAAACCCATCAATAGCAATACCAATATGATCATCATCATCATCACCACCACCACCAAATCCAACGTCAAATCCAACCCCAAATTCATAAATTCACAATTCACAATTCAAAATTCTCTTTCTTTCATTCACTCACTCCACTATCGCGCGACACCTCGACGTTAAACACCTTCCTTCACCTGGAACTCCAACGGGAATCTGCTTGGATCACAATTTGACCCATGAGTTATGTTAAGTGGGAGTTTGATTAGATAGAATCAGTCTAGACTTTCAGAGACAAAATGAGATGATGATTCGGAGATTTCGGAAAATTTGAGAATCAAACGTAAAGATATTCATTGGGATGTGAAACAAGTGTTCAGGCAAGTCGCGCTAACAACCGTTTTTCTCAATCCTTGCTCAACGAATAAATTTCCGGCACGAACGCCAATATCTACCAATATCTATCAATTGCTATCACTAGAAAGAATTTGAAATCTTACACAATTCAGAAGAGCAATGTTTGAAGGTTAATAAATGTACTTCAATTTTCGGTAAAACTATTCTAGGTAATGAGTGAATGCATGGTACTTAGGTATCACCATGTGGTAAACAAGAATAAAAAGCAACTCAAGAATCCATTCAAATCCCACCATGAATTCCAAATAATTCACAATCTCCGACCAGATACACAACCTAATAAAGCTTGTGTTCCAACGTCATATCATTCTCTGGTTCGAGACCAACACAAGCACGGAAGATATTGATCAAAGCACCACGTTGCTTGGCAAGTGCATTAACAACTGGGGCTCCAGGTGGAGTCAAAGGTGCTTTGAGCATATAACTGAGGATGCTAAGAACACTGTGGAAGTTCTTGTAATCCTTGGTCGTAACTCCATCAGTAGAATGTGCCTTCCATTGAATACGAGTCATCATTTCTGCAATGACAACAAGATCAATGATCAATGGTGAAGCAAGAAGAGAATCCTCGCAGACATTGAAGAGACTGTATATGATTAGCCAAGTGTATGACATGAGCATTGGTAAAAAAGAATCACTTACGAAATGGTTTGATGACCTCCCATGAAAATTTCAGCATAGTACTCATCAAGAGCACGCTTGTTATCACCAACAGCTGGCATGTACTTGATGACAACACAATGATCAGGATGTTCACCTTCCTTGTAGAGAACATTGTTTGCAGCTACCATGTCATCGACAACATTGGATTTCGAAATCTCCTTGGAACGGAATTGTTTCTGAGAGCTAAGATTCTTTCCATCATTGTTACCAAGATGATTGTAACTGGAGATGGCAGTAAGCTTGATACCAGCACTGATCAAGAAGTCGACAAGAGCAGACTTCATCTTGGTTTGACCAGATTTGAAGTCATCACCGCCAATGAAGGATTTATGCTTCTCCGCAAGCTCAATACAACCAGGAACAAATGTGTTTTGTGGAGAGCCGTTGATGAAAGGTGCGTTTTCGAGAATGCAAGCAACAGCAAAGATGGTGGATGGAGCAACTTCTTCGTGCCCGTTCTCGATAGCTTTCAAGAGATTCTCGGCAGTGTCATTAACGCCATCAATGAGCTCAGCAAAACGTTCAGTGTTGGCAGTCCAAAGAACAATGACCTTGTCGAGATCGTTCTTGGCCTTGAAGTCACTGTGAAAAGAAAATTAGTGGGACGATAATGGAATAAAGGTAAAACATAGTGAATGCTTACCGAATGTCCTGGCGGATCTTTTCAACATGTTCATTGCAAGCCTTGCTACCTGGAATAAGGTTGTCGGCACGATCTTCTTGATTGGCAGCAATGAAATCTGGGTAGTAAAGACCAGGAAGTGGAACCATGTCAGTCATTTCCTTCTTGATTTGTTGCTTCAAGGTAGGTTCAAGGACACCAGCACGATCCATGGCATCAGCCAAGTTGAAGCCGCTGATATCCCACCCACCAATGACCAAATCATTGGGGTGAACCATTGGCAAAGCTTTGTGGAAAGGAATGTTGACATCATCACCAGTCTTTGCGTTAGTACCAAGTTTCATGGTTGAGCCCATGACAACAGAGCCATAGTAATTGTGCTCACGGGTACCCTCGCGAGTTGCCCATGAAAGACCGCGACGATTAGCAATGATACCGGCAGTGACAGTTGTACCATTGTTTCCACCCCAACCGACAAGCATCATACCTGTCTTGGGGATCTTACGTTCAACCTTGAAGTCATAGACAGTATCTTTGGGGGTAGCAACAAAGTTACCATTGGCGGACTGAGTGACAGCGGTAGTACGATAATTGTACTTTGAGCGAATCTCGTCATCAGTGTAGATAACGTTAGGAGAGCTGACGGTGAACAAGTCTTGGTTAGAGGGTTGGGAGGATGCACCATCCATAGTGCTGGTGTTGCTGGAGCCGTTTGCGTGAGGAGCCATCTTGATTGATTTGAAAACTCGAAAAGTTCTTAAAAGTGCTTGAAAGTTCTTGTTTTGAAGTAAGGTGTTTGAGAGTGTCTTAGAATTGATGTATGTGTGTAGGTAAAGCAAGAACTGCAATTGTTTGAATGCTTTCGAGTTTTGATGGGTACAGATGTATAGACAAAAAGTGATGCAAATGTTGTGTTTTGGAGAAGAAGAGTTCTGTTGATTGCAAGACTATTTATCTAACAAACGGCGAGTCCGATGCTCCTGCTGGAGAAGAGCAACGGGCACCAGCAAAAGGATGGTGCGATCTGTTAATGGGTTGTTAGCATGCCATATTGTAAAGAGGTTCCTTCCTTGGTGGGAGGTTGTGAGGTTGAGGGGCATGTTAGGAAGGAAGTATGAAATGAATGAGATCGTAGGATGAGTGAAGACCACAAAGTAAACAACGAAGCTTGTGGAAGGCAGCAAGCGCAGAATCAATACAACACGGACGCATGAGATGCTCCTCCCTCCACTATCCAAGAAAGCGTGAAGCCATTGACAAGGAAAGGAGGAGGCAAGATACACCCGCAATCGCATGTAGACATCGCAGACCATGGAAGGCAGCGAGCAGCGGATATTGGCAACCCAACAAAATCCAATCCATCAAGTGCAACTGAGAATACAGATACACAGGAAGCTCCTTCTTCCGTCCTCATGCACCCCCCATCCGCAGCAGAAAGGGCACATTCATCCCCAAGACATGATCCAAATGAGAGATTCAATACGTACGAGTTGAGAAGATTAGAAAACGTCTTGACGACGGGGTGATCACACTCGTAAGTGCGATCTGTTGAATTGACTTGAGTTGAGCGTTGGGGAGGTTTCTACTTTGACAGTGGAGCGTAATCGTCGGTCGAGTATGATTCGAAGTATATGGTTACTGAATCGAAGTGACAGATGCGTGGGGATTCGCATCATTTTAAATTCGTCGTGGTGGCATCCGTGGTCCGAATTCCGTATCTCCCCCCCACTATAATCTAAGGTACCGTCTGATAATAGTGGATTCGTGCTCTGGCGCTGATTGGATGAGATCCTGTGGATGTCCCTAGTCGGATGTGCGATGTGTATCGATAACGATCAACAGAAGAAAAGATCAATTTCTCCATGATTGTGCTGTGATGTCTTGCGGAGAGTCTGGAGGATGTGCGAGGTAGTTGGTTAGTTGAGTGTGGAGAAGCAGGGAGAGGAGAGCATTCTGGATTTTCATGTGTCGTGCTGCGGATGGCCTTGTGAGGATGTGAAGATGTGAAGATGTGAAGAAATGATCTCGACAGTCACGACAGAAGGGGCCGCATGCTTCACAAAATCATCTGGATAAGAGATTGTCTCCAAGACTGGAGGCGGTGGCTATCACCTTGGCTTGCGAATTCGCCTATAGGATGAATATATTGTTATTTGCATATTGCATCGGTATATTTATCCCATTCGTCCATTTGGAACGTTTGATATTGATTCGATATTGTTCATGATGCTAGCTACACCTCTCTCATTCTTCCGATCATTAGATCACAATTCAATTATCCGATCAATGACCATGAACATCAACACGACTGCCGCGGAATAATATTCCCTCGGTCCCTTCCTTCCTTTCCCTTCCTTTCCCTTCGCTCCCGAAGACTACGAAATCTCGCATCGCGGTTGCGCCCGTTAGTACAGAGTCCACGCGTATTATTATCAATAGAATAACACGATTGAAATGAAGCAAAGTAGCGGTCAGAATCCTACATGCAGATGTATTTCCATCAATGGCATCTCGACCGTTTTCATTACTCATTGCTTGTAGGAAATCACAACACGTGTATTGTTGACCTGCCGACAAGGAAACGGGGTGTGACGAGATGCACAAGCGGCATTGTGAGAACATTTGGTTGGCCTTGTGTGTCTACGAGCCTTGGTTTGGGTATGCAATGTGGAAATTGATGTTGGGGGTGGAAGTGGGTGACTGAGCATTCATCCATTCATTCATCCATTCATTCATTCATCTGCAACTGTTGTGTTTTCCAACCAATATGTTGTATGTCTCAGCAAGTTCGGCGAGAGTCTGTGGGACATTTCCGGCGTGGAAGAAAATGTTTGTCCGTAGGTAGAAGATATGCTGCGTGGAAGAGTATATGGGAAGCCTGCTCTACAGGAGATGGATGGATTCTTGTTTTGACCAATGTAACTAAAGGAGGAGAGACCAAGTCCCTGATCAATAGAACTTATGACTCCCGAAGAGACCAACTCCACGGTCATCAAGGACGAAAGTGATCTCATTGTAATCTTCTTCGACATCACACATACTACTTACCACACACGTACTTGCAATCTCACACATGCTTCGTACACATACGACCTATCGACGGACAGAGACTCCAAGAGGTCAAGGTCCATCATATCCCCAACAAGGTGAACTGAAGAGAAGAGACAGCACGATAGACCCTCCACGCGAGCTTCAAATCCCCCATCTTTGCGGGCCAAAGACGAAAATTTCCTGAAGAGAAGGGGATCAACTTCATATAAATTGAGGCGCGTTCTTTCAGGAAATCTAAGGTGGAGATCAGGAGCTAGCAAACCGCCGACCGATTAACGGGGGAAAACGAGAGTGACGCAGTGTACAGCGTGGTCGGTCGTTGTTTGAGTGAGAATGTCGAAGCTATCGAATGGGAGAAAATTCTAATAAATGTCTGTGACGAGAAATCATCCCGAATTACGACGCGAATCTTTTCATCTCGTTCCCGTGCACGTGTGGTTGGTGGTGGAGAAGAATACTGCCCTCGCTGTATATGTGTATAACTTCATTGTGCGAGAGAAAAGATAGATCATACCCATATCATATACTACCCATACACCTACCTGCCATCCAATCTCGACGCCCTCCACCGGTATCTCTACATATACCATCTCTGTCTATCAATACGACCTTCTACTCTGTGCTCTGCTCTCTACACATCCCGATCACATCACCCCCATGCCCCTCTCTCAGCCATGTCCTCATCCATTATGAATAACTCTAATCTTTACCTTTTCCACCCTTCCCCCAGTCCAGATCCGTGAAGCCCTTCATCTCCACCGAGCCCACGCGATACATTCATCTCTCTCATCTCAGTCATCGCAATATCCAGAGCCACTTTTGGCACCTCCTCCCCCATTGGGCCGTATCGCCGTCCCTCCAAATATCAGGGGCCATGGAAAGGTCCTAGTGCAAACTCTGCAGCGCGCGCCGTCTGCAAAAACCCAGGGCAGAGAAATCAAGGTTCATCGGACGACGCGATATGTCAGGTACAGTACACGCACACGATCCTAGACATCTGGGTCCTAGGGAGATGGGAGACAAACCTTTTATCTGAGAGTTGCCCAGAGGATCCACTTCCTCGGCGTGGAAACGAAACAAACTGATGCGATGGATGGATGGATGGATGGATGATGGCCTTCTTCCATTCCAGCTTAAAAGAAGTTGATGGATCAATTTTTACCGTTCATAAGCATTTTACCCTTTTTTTTTTCCCGCTTGGCCTCGTTCCCTTTGACTCCATTACCTTTCTGCATGTATGTGTGTACCTATGCATGCATGATGGAAAACCTTGGTCGGTACGCAATCCATTTGCAGAACCCTCCAAAATTAAGAAAACACGAGGTTTCAGATGTCGCGCGCTTTTCAATGCGAAATCCATAATGATGTCAAGACATGCCGTCGTTGGTATCTATCCAAAACATTCTATTCCTTCCATTTCGTCTTTCTATGCCCGATTGATGGGCGGCGAAGTCGCTGGTGCTTTGTCCGCGACATGCTAACGCTTTTGTGCTGGGATTGGATGCTTGGTCTAGTGTGTGGGATGGAGTATCTCATATCGAATAGGTAGCTATCTAATTATATCTAGTATCGAATATCTCATATCCATCTCATATCTAGCATCGCGCACCCAGTCACGACGGAGTGTGAAAGTATATATCCAAGTTAATGAATCGAATCATTCGAATTGCACGCTCCACAAATTCCCCAATGGAGAGTCTCAGTGATCACAACTTAACCGTTTCGAGTCCTTGCCGCCGCGAACCTAAGATTGGACCGTCGGACCCTGACGCTGTGATAGGCTGATGTCGTATCTGGGAAGATTTTGTATGGAGCGTGCTGTGGGATGTTTGGTGGTGGTGTGATGTGAGGATAGATGAGGATCTGTGTCTGGAGCGTCTGGATACTTGTGACCGGGACGGGAGGGTTCTTGAATGGACTCTTGGAATATGGAGTCCCATCAATAGACAGGTCGAGAGAGAGAGAGAGAGAGAGACAGCGATCAGATAGATATCATACGAATGTAAAAGACCATTTCATCTTACAATAATCTACACATCCCGAGATCCAGAATACATCGCAGGGCGCGAGTACACATACCTCTCCCTCTCTAGGAATCTCTTCACCCTAAATTCCCAATACTTGCCGGCGCTACTCACGATTAGTTCATCTACTATTGCCATTTCCATGTAACTTTGACCTCTCGAGTCATTTCTTTCCATGGCATGTTCCATTGCTTCCAACGCTTCCAATGCTTCCATCTACTGCCCTCCATGTGCCGAAGGAAAGTATAGCATGCATCCATTCATTACTCGAGACATCAACTCACAATAAGCATGCGATTCACCATGCCCACACTTACCAATGAAACCACGCATCTCACCTACACCATTAAACAAGTCCCACGGTGGTTGTGCGCCATTCACCAATCGAAGGGATTGATTGGGTCCGCACTCAATCAAATCACCTTTATCCGCAACAATCGATAATTGAACATGCACCAATCAGAACGCAGCCAGGGTTGTGCTCTGGGACTTGGATGTTACAATAACCTCGATCTTTGCGCCAGCACGGTTCGCCATCGGGGCCTGCGCATGCTGTTTCTTGTACCTGAATCCATTTTCATCCCATTTTGGATTCTGGATGTGACTGGGAGCAGGGGAGGGGGAGAGCACGGAAAGATGTTTGGATTTTGGATACGTCTGAATGGAGTGGGTGGCAGAGAGAGAGAGAGAGAGCAAGCTTGCGCAGGTGCAGGTGCAGGTGCAGGTCCACGATATGAATGATGTGAATAGTATAGATGGTGTGAATGGGACGGATGAATGATTGGATTTGATATGATATGATAGTCCATATGAGAGAGAGAGAGGGAGGGAGGGAGAGAGAGAGAGAGAGAGAGGGAGAGAGAGGGAGAGAGAGAGAGAGAATGAGTGAGTGAGTGAGAGTGAGAGAGAGTGAGAGAAGCTACCTCAAAAGGATCTTCTCTTTTCTTCTCTTCTCCACACCCATCCATCCACCCACCCGCACTCGCACTATACTAGGAACTTTGGAGTTTCATCCAACTATCAAACATCCATCCCATCGTTTGTTCGTCCTGATCTTTTCCACGTTTCGTTTTTTATTTCTATTTCGTCTCTATTGTCCATCCACATACACACTCATCGTAAACAGTCAGTCCTTACAGCAACAGTCGAGTAGCACGCAAGCATCCCTCTTGTCGGTCATTTCAATCCCATCTTTTGAACGGGAATTCTATCATTATATACTACTTTACATACTTATTACAATTACCATATCTTCGTCTTCGTTCTTTAATCGCATTGACAATTCACTCGATTCATCCTCCAATACTTCTCACACGAATTGACGCTGCTGCCGTCACATAGAAACCAAACGATTGAATATTCATAGACTTCTTTCCTACCCTTCAGAAATCACCCGGTCTTTCTTTCATTCTCTCTCTCCCGACCTTTTTACCGCCTCCACTTCATTGATCGGCGAAGGAATAAGAGTCCAACATAAAATAACATAACCGCTACATGATCAATATTTAATCACCAATCGAGGAAATTGAGAGGTTGCCATAATTAAGAAATCACCTTGCACATCATGGCAGACTTTATGAGATCGTCGAGTTTTCTGCCAACCATAAAATGTTCGAGTTGCGCGAGGGATATTCAAATTGCTATGATGGGGGAGCATCTTTGCTCAGGCCCTCCTTCTGCTGGCGAACGTGAGTTTTTGAGTTCATGATGTAAACGGGCGATCAATACTAATTGTTCATCTAGCTACACCACCACTGGAATCAAATACGGCTTTCGACAGAATGCCATATAATCAACAATCGTATTCCAATGGATCGAGTCTGTTGAAACCAGGAAGAGCAATGCCTCCCAGGGTCGATACATCTGCTGCGAGTATGTCAAAGACCCACCAAACCATTGAAATCCATACTAATCATTACATCAATAGATCGTCCATTCTTCCAACAAGATCAATTGACACCCGCGAGTAGCGCATCTCCCTCTCGAAGTGCTTCACCATTAACTCCACATGATCGTCTTCGATTACCATTCGGAAAGTCTTCGCGCGCTAATGATTCTTCACCTACGCAAAGACCCATTACCCCAGCTCTATTATCATCGAATCTAGACTCTGCTTTCCCTCGCTTTCCTACAGCAAAAGTAACGGGATCACCTCGACTCAAAAGTGCATATGGCGCTCACTCGCCGAGGATGGAACAGGCGGATCCAATGATGTTCGCGCCCACAAATCCAAGAGTCTATATAAATCCAAATGTTGCGGCAAATGTTGCGTCTTTACAAAACGTTACAAATACCCCAGGTCCGTTTGCGATTGACTCAAGGAAGGTTTCGAGACCTGAAGAAGGACCAATTTACAATAGAAAACCTACCATGGGACGTCCAGATGACATAATTTCACCACCTTTGACTGCCGAGCCTGAACAAATCGATCGAACACGCTCGACAAGCTCTGGCCATTCTAGGACTTCAACAAATAGCTCGACCAATAATTTCCCAATGCCACCGCGCAACAAAGGATACGGTATTTTATCACCTGAAATGGGAGAAGAATCTCAGGAATCCGCACATTCAGGAGCTATGAGATCACAAACCTTTCCTCGACGAAAGGAAAGTTTGGACTTTCATGCGTCGCGTAGAAATCAATCGATATCAAGTCATAGATCGCGAGAGTCGAATGATCGAGGACGGAAAACATCACTCTCTGGTCCTGATACGTCGAGAGCATTACCACCGCGAGGTGCAAGTCTCATCCGAGGAAGGTCAGGACATGAAGCTGGAGATCTTCCACCATTACCAAATATCAACTTGGAAGCAGAATTTGGTGCTAATAATCCATATCATTCTGCATCCAATTCTCAATCATCCACTCATTCATATATCTCTTCCACTTCTCAAGGGAGTAAAGGTAGCTCACGGTCAAGCCCTCCATCCACAGTGGAAAGCGATTATCACAGGAGACAGCCATCAAATCCCAGAATGTCTGATCTCATGTCGGAAATTACTTCCTCAATGGCAAATATTTCACCACATGATATTTATCCCAGACCGAGCGATTTAGAACCAGTAAAAGAACAAGAACCATACTCACCTCTGAGTCCCGCCTTTCAATCCCCAGATTACGCCACCAATCCTGTCAATCGCCTATCGCCTGCACCTCGTGTTCCCCCACCCGCGCCTCTCAAACCCCGCAATCGTGACCCCTCACCTGCGCCACTGAATCCTCGATCACGAAATCTCTCACCAGCCCCTCTCAATGGTTTCCAAAGATCTCACACAGCTCCACTCCTCGATCAAAATAAACCTTTACCCGCTCCTCGACGCCCCGCCACTTCAAAAGGTAATTGCAAATCTTGCACGCTTCCCATAAAAGGCAAATCCGTATCTTCAGCAGATGGTCGTTTAACTGGTCGCTATCATAAGCCATGTTTCGTGTGCACAACTTGTCGAGCTCCATTCCTTACCTCGGAATTCTATGTTCATGATGATGCGCCATATTGTGAACATCATTATCATCAATTGAATAACTCAATGTGCTCTGGTTGTGATAGGGGTATTGAGGGACAATATTTGGAAAGTGAGAAGAAGGAGAAGTTTCATCCAAGTTGTTTGAATTGTGCCGACTGTAAGAGAAATTTAAGACATGACTATTTTGAGATGGGTGGGAAGATTTATTGTGAGAGGGATGCTTTCAGGAGAGCACAGGAGTCACGCAAAGGAGGATTGGGTGCTGGATTGAATGCAGAAACGACGAGGATGGAAAGGAGAACCACGAGGTTAATGATGATGTAGTGACTCTGGGAAATTCAAAGGTTGGATTCGAGGCGCTTAATACTGTGAGCATTGTGTTGTTTTATACCATATAGTCTTAAATAGACTTGCGTTGTTTTCTGTTCTTTAAAGGCATAGCGAAGCGTTGCATTATCCCTTTTTTTTGTCAAATTTTCGACTGGTTTGAGGACCTTTGATCTCGACTTTGATTTCGATTTCGACATCGGATTCGAATTCTCTTTATACATATACCCTTATTTTACTTTCAGCGCAAAATAATTCGTCGATTTTTGTACCTTATTTGGGTTTCTTATTCGTATTTCTTTTTGTATATTTTTTTCATAGAGAATTTTGGTTATTCAAATGGGAAGAGTAGAATTCGTATTATATATATGGACGAATGGAAAGGAGGAATGAGGTTAAATAATGTTTATATATGATTTGGGATTGGAGTTGTGTGGATGGATGGGTGAGGGGTGAGGAGGAGTGATGGGTGAGTGGATGAGTGGTGAATAGGCGGAGAGGTGGATAGGTGGATAGGTGGTGAGTGGATCGGTGGTGGATAGGTGGATATGTATAGATAAATGGAATGTTTGATGTGGATTTTTGAGAGGATGAGATGGTGTGAGATGGTATGAGAATGGATAGAATAAGTTGAGATTGTATGTAGTGGATGGTATGACATAGATCAAAATGAAATTATGTATTGTACGATATGATTTTCTGGGATATATGTATGTGTATGCATGTATGTATATATGTGATATAATATAATACTTTTGATGGGGGGTTTTTGGGGTAGGGGATAGCATGGGCGTGGAAATTTGATTTTGATGAGAGGGGGGCAGGGGGTTCTGGGATTCACATACATGCGGTTTTGTGTGTGTGATTTTTTGGGTCATCGAGAGGGATTTCGATGTGCGAACGGGAAAAAGATAGTAGGGTGTGGTGGTGGTGGTGGTGGTGGTGGGTGAGGAGGAAATGTTCATCTTTTTTTTTTTTTTTTCTTATTGTGTGATTTCTTTGCTGGCTCTTGTCTTCTCTTCTCTTTATTCATGTGTAGAAATACCTATGTAATAATTGCAATTGTGAGGAATGGAAATAGAGATAATAATAATAATCAGTTGGTTTGTGTTATGTTATGTTATTACCTCCCCCCCCCCCCCTCTTCCCCGTCCAGCCCGCACGCACGCACGCATATAAATAAATCATTGTCCAACTTGCTTGCTCATCTGGCGCAGAGAGAGATAGAGATATCTTTCTCTTTCTGTGCGGTGGTTCATTGGGATTGATGGGTTGGAGAGGAAATTTGTATGGTGGGTGGAATGCTGTGCTTTGTTATGCTATGCTATGCTATGCTATGTAGTCTTGAGTTGTGCACTCGGGATCGATATTTTTGGGCGGGGTGGGGTGGGGTGGGATGGGATGGGACTTGTGGGAGTGATGTGGGAGTGTGAGTGTGAGTGTGTGGACGAAGTGAATAACTTCAATTCAATTACCACTGCAACATAGGGTAGCTACTTCAATAAATGCGAAAGAGACCAGCTCTTTCAGTAAATCGATATAAGACTTCCTACTTTCAATACCTACGTAGCTAGCTCTTTAGATAGAATACAATTAGACATGCAGGACCTACGCAATTCGTGGGTACGTGCTACGTCTTGCGTATCCTTCTCGTGCCAATAATGAGTGCGAGTGGGATTCATTGATTCTCGACTCTGGCTCGTATTACTCGGATCGGATCGGATTTTTTCGATCAAGAGAGAGAAGCGCATCAAAACCCTTTTGATTGGAGTAAAGACACCTTACCTTGTATACCTATACCGTTCGTTTGTTAGGATCGTCAGATACGTAAATCGTTAAGCGAGAGCGAGCAACTTCTTCGCGCTCGGATGTGCGGTTTTTTGAGGAAGTAGCGGAGTTGGCTTTGTGCTTTGTGGTTCTGGATTGGGTAGATGCGAGATTTGGAAATTGATGAAATTCGTTTTGTTGGATGTGGAGATTTAGTCGGGGGGGGAGGGGGTTTCTACCGCTTAGATGAGAGGAATTTGAAGAGAGGATGGTGGGTAGGGGTAGGGTAGGGTAGGAATCTACAAGGATGGGAGGATACTTGATTTAAAGATGCTGTGATAAACGATTGTTTAAATATCATATCATAGTATAAGTAAACTTTAAGCAAGTCACCTCCAATCGAGCCATACAAAGTTCTAAGATCCTGTGCTGTGAACCATCGCAATATAGCGGAACCTTATTCTTCAACTCCAGAAAGTGTCACCAGCTCGATCATTCCCCGTCTTCCGCAAACGGAGTGTCCAAGGGCGTGCTATTGAGCGGTTTGAATAGATGGATTTCTCGTGTCTATTTCATGAATTGCTCAACTTTGTTTCTGTTATCTACTGTAGGAAGATAATCAAGCTCGCGAATCACAATCAAGCGGAACTATCGGCTTGAGTTAGTTGTGACGTTGAAATGGGATCGAGGTTCGAAATGTAGCTCCATGAGGTTAAGTGGGCTGCGCAAAAAATTATCTATACCCATGGGTTATCCACGGGTCATCTGTTTTATGGGTTCCCTATTAAAGATGCTATTTATTTTGTAGATTGCTTGTTTAGATTTAGAATTACTCGCCATGTTATGGATAGTCTATAGATTATTTGTGAATTATTGAAAGTTTCTTTATTTTTTCGCTTAAATTTGAAATTATTTTTACATCATCTCATAATCCAAAAGGATAATCTGCGGATTGCTTATCGAGGTCATTATCCACCTTGTGAGTACTCATTGCGCAGCCTAGAGGTAGGTTAGAGAAGAGATAGAGAACTTTGGCTTGGAATGTGGTAATTTTCATCTCGGCTAACTGGCATTACATACTCGGTGTCGAAACATGCAATTAACAGATTCTCTTATTCCATTCGCGTAAATTCTGGATTGCGTCTTTCTCCGAATTATAGGGCTATAATAAGCCCTGTCCTGTATTTATGATATGACCATCAGATCATAGCGGTCAGCCGCTTTTTCAACATCAAGCATTACATGAATAACAACACATCTTTCATTATTAAGCTCATTTGATTTTTTTTTAATCTACAGTCGATATTCTAATGCATGTTGACCGATTTATAAACCTTAGTTTGGAGAACAAGAAAATAGTATATCTTCATTGTTCCGTATTATGGTATTCTTGGTATGTGATATTTCATCTGATGACGAGCGGTTGTCTTTTTTAGATTACGTGAAGTTATATTGTTAGTCATGACTTGACTGTTGCGTCAAATCCCCATCCCTACCAGATACTTAAGTACTCCGAATCCCAATGGACTTTTATGTTTGTGATATTTGCAATCATATCAGAGGGGAGGGGAGCAGCGGAAGAAGTGATCAATAGCCTAATTGAAACGATCGATGGTATAATGAAATCTACACTGTTTTTGTTACCAAGTCTCACCGGAGAGAAATCATTAAAGAAAGGATATGAAACGTGCACCTTCTGTGCATATATAATATTTTCCACTTCAGGTTTTAGATTCAGATCACTACAGCGATTCTACATAGTCAATAATACATGCAATCCACTAGCCTACTCCCTTAATTGTGAACAGAAAGTAATATACTGATGACAACTTTGTGGGGTTATTATATGAGAACTTGTAATTCTATATTCGAGATTCGTTTCATTATAGAGTGCATCTTGGGATACAGGGATAGATATTAGATAGATGAAAGGACTCACTAGAAATAAAGAAGAGAGGAAAGAATGGAGGAAGGGAGAGATAGAAGTATGCTTTGAGTAATAGGTGAGATGAGGGGTTGAACATTGAGATCAAGGAGATGAGGAGATGGAATCATAGTGCTTGTTGAAATAGAATAAATAGAATGCGTTTATGTAAGATATGGTATTATATTGTGTGATGTCATGATGTAATATATTTCAGGGTTGGTTGCTTGTAAACTATACAAGAGTGAACAATAAACCTCTTATGTAAACTATATCTAATTTAACCACCTTTTCAGCTGGTAATTAGAAATCAGGAAAGGAAAAAGAAGGTAAATATGATGAACGTAAATAGAATAAATGTAAGTATAAGGGAAGTATAACGAAGGGAAAGGTGATGAATCTGGAAGATGTATGCTGAAACGAGGGAATATACAGATTGGAGATATGTGTATTAACATACAGGTAACTACTTATCATACTACTGTACGTATAGCATGGTAATTGAAATATAGAAAGCATAGAAAGGATGATACTTCACATCCCATCCCATCCTCATCATTCATTTATAGAGCACACGAATGGTATAATATAGTGAAGTATATGAATTATGCGCGAGGCATATCCATTCATTTTTACTTAATTACTATGAAATTAACTAACAAACTACCTGCCGACGAACAAATCAACCCAAAGACCGCATCACAATCCTATTCAAGTATTTTATTTCCATAAAATCTCGAGGAAAGTCCTTAGTCAACCCATCAACATCTCTGCACCTTTTACATTCCCTTTACCTCATTTCAAAAATGAAGGAAAGGAAAGAAAGATGATCTCAGAAAAGAGAGCGAGCTGTGATATCGTGAGTGTTTGCCGTCAAGCAGAAGAAAATCAGAACCGCCATATTTCATGCACAGCTCAAAATCGCTGGCTCATTCCCATTCCCATTCCCAATGTGCAACCAGAATACAATAATACAAGAATTTCATCAAACAAATTCCTTTATCCATGACCATCCATCCATGCACATGTATATGCTATCGAGTAAAAGAAATCGGGTATACCCATTCCATTACGCCAGTTTTCATGAGAAAGGTCTTGTACCATAAAAAACAATCTTCCCAACGCCATTTCATCGTAAGTGTGTATGTAAAGGAAGAGGTTTAAGATGATCCACCATCACCGTTAAGGATGCGTGCCATCTCTTCACGTTCAGCAATCCACGGGGCGCATGCGATCTTTTCGGCCTCAGGAATATCGCCGGTAGCACCACCTTCACCATCAGACCACTCGCTAGGGTCTTCAATGAGACCTGGACAAGCCATACGCTTCCAATAACGACGTTCACCCTTATATTGATGAACTTGGGTTGTAAGCTCAGTAATGATCTTGTGCTCGGAAGCATAACGACGTAGCTGGTTGATGTAGTCATTAGCCTTTGCAGCATGAGCTTGCATGTCTGCAATATGGCAACGAAGTTCAAGGTTCTCTTTGCGTTCTTGAGCAAGTTGATCACGGTAACTCTTGTGCCAGGCAAGAGTGTCCTTCTCATGTTGAAACTTGTAATTGTGGGCCTTCTCCTTGATATCTTCAAGGATACCAGCAGCATGAAGAACCAACTTCCAATTCTCGTCAGCATCAGCCTTGGATGATTCGACTTCTCTACGCAATTGAGCGTTCTCAATTTCGAGGTTTTCTGAGCCAGCTAATCAATTGTTAGCTGTGCTTTTTCGTTAGGGTAGGGGCAGCAACTTACCATTCAATTCCTCAGTAACGATATCCAGAAGTTCGTCGTTGCTCAAATTCTTATCTTTGGCTCGTTGACGAACATTTCCGATCTTCTCAAGAATGCTATCCGTAATCTTTTGATTAGCGGCCAAAAGTCGGCTCAATTCTTCAACCATAACCATAATATAATTAAGATCAGATTGATGTCCAGCAGGAGTTGGAAAGCCAATCATGTTAGCCATTCCGGCCATGTTCATCTGACCGTTCATTCCGTTTGTATGAGCTATGCCTTGACCTGGCGATGGTGGTGCTTGTCTGGAGTTGGATGGTTGGCCGGATTGATTTGGATCACCGAAACCTTGATAATTCATCTTACGATCCTTACGTGACTTGGGTACCTGAGGTGGTGGTACGTATGTCGCAGAGGTGAGGAGTTGATGAAGATTGTTGGTAGAAGAACTGAGTGGGATTTGATTATGGAAAGGCTCTTCTACAATGGGTCTGTAGTTGAGCTCTGGAGAGGCTCGAAGGTCTTCGGTAGAAGGGAGTGAGGAGACGGAAGATGATCGAGAGTGATGGATAACCGATCCACGGCGACGGGCTCTTAGATCAGTAGTAAGAAGGTGTTCAACAACTGGAAGTGGCTGGCGAACTGATGGCAGACGAGGGGCTTTGAGAGACAATTAGCCAAAAATCGAAGCGCAATTGTTTCGATCTAAACTTACATGGTCGCGCGCTCTGAACACCACGATAATTAAATTCCTCACTTTCACTTTGTGCTGCAGTTTCCTCCCCAAATATTCCAAGACCGATGCCAGCTTCTTCGAGCTCTCGATCGTGTCGAATAACCTCTGCGCGAAGGTGTTCGAGCGCTGCGTTCACAAGGCTTGAATCGGATGTATTTGAATTGATTGAATCGCGGCGCGATGCTGGAATCAAATCCCCCAATTGAGGTCGCTCAGTTGTTGAAGGGAGAGTATCTGATCTCGATCTTGTTCTTCTTGGTAGATTGGTTGCAGGAACAGGAGTAGTGGTTGTGTCAAGAGTAGGAAATGGGGTTGGAGGGGATAAGCTTCTGTCAATATAGCTATCCATGATGATAATCAGAGGGCCCGAGCGGTGACCCAACCGACAATGGCAGAATTCTAATTGAGAAGAGTTGAAAAAAGTGTAGCCTGAGGCGAACACTATTCGAGTAAGTAACAACCACCAAAAACAGTGGAAGAAAAGCAGGTGTTGTTGATATTCTGGTTTTGGGTTGTTTTTGAAGAGGAAACCAAGTTCAAAATTGTTGTGGGAGAAACTGAACCAAGCTAACCACTTTTGCCAAATGAATCAAAGGTATCCTGAGGCCAATAGAGCCTGATGCTAGGGTTCGACTTCACATGGACTGATGAGTGAGGTCTGTGTTAAGTGAAGGTACGAGTATGAATTTCACATTGAAGAGATATTATCTGGCTTGTGCTTTCTGTACTTCTGTTAGCATCTGGTTTGATGTATTTAAAGTTGGAGAAAGTTCTCTCTACCTTCAGATGAGAGTTTGAGATCCTGAAGCTGCTATGAATATCAGTAGAGGGTAGTAAAGCTATCGTCTTGTTTCCATCATCCAATGACGGCAAGTGTCTTAGAAAATACTTTATAACTAGAACACTGATTTTGGGTTGAGAAATTTTGAGATAAAACATGTCTAGGTCAACTTTATAGTGTCTCAAAGACCTCTTCCAACTTCTACTGTAGTGTGTGATTCTTCAGGAAGGAGCTGAGAACTCAATAGTTCTCACCCGAGTTTGTATGTTCATGTTTACCAATCTATATAACTTTACTTGTATTAAACTTCAGATTCTGTTGTACTCCTCTTGTTATGTTAGAAGTGCAGTTGAATATCATATGCTGTTGAGGTACTTCTTAGTAGTAATCTGATTAACCTTACTAAATGACAATAGGTTATAAAGTTGTCATCTTGTCCAATTACTTAAACTCATCAAGCATTAGTCCTTATCTTTTATTTCTACAATTCCTAGTCTGTATTATGTAGTCATATCAAAGCAGAATACAAACATAAAATCAGACATTGTCAAAAACACATTGTTTTTTGATGGCTTATCTAAACAACGGTCTTCATATTTTAAGATGAAAACAAAGGAAACAGGACTCTGGCCAGCTTTGAACTTTCTAAAGATGTAGAAATTTTAAGTTCAGATTGCTTGTGTAGGATTTTCAAATCAATGTGTCTTGAGATTGTGTTCAAACCCATACCCTATACATACTGTTTCTGGAAGAAGGTGTATACATTATTTAATAGTTCCACAGATGAAATCTCCAATCAATGATTTGCAGGTTCAAGTTGACAGTCTCTAGCCCACTTCTTCTGCTGCTTCGATACTTCAAATTCTTCATAAACACTTTTGGTCATTGACGACCCTTTGATCTGGAGTGTACATCTTTTTGACTACATACCCCAAGCAATGTATTATTTCTTGTGCTTTATATATCTTACATCGGTCATTATGACACATCGAAAAATGATGATGAGAGCTAAATGTAGGAATCATGATACAGAATAGATAGTCCTGAATAATTAACGTGAAGACTAGGTCAAAAGGGTATGTCAGTATGAGTTTGGATAGTTTTCGATATCAGAAACTCCATTCGTGATATATCAGTGCTCTTAATTAATCATATAACATCTAAGTAGATGAGTTTATATCGAGAAATTCAGCGTATAAGCCCCATGCTCAAGTTCAACCCTTTTGCTCTGCTGGACCCATTTTTTATCGCCCACACGGTGTCTGTGAATCTCAACATGACAATTGTCCTTGGGTAACACAACCGTAGCTGTCGAACCAACGGGTACACTTAATTCCAGCTCAATCCCACAACCTATCTTACTCCATTTCAATCCAATCTTCCCATAAGGACTCTCAAACTCTCCTTCCACAGTACCAAACTCGCTATGGTAATCAGGAGCCACAGTAAAAGTTTTCCATCCCTTCTCTCCAACTTTCAATCCCAAAACATATACATAAAACCACTCCAAAATACTCCCCAACATATCATGACATTTACTCCTACATTCATCCTGCCAAAACTCTAGTAGAGTTGTTTCTCCTCTACGTAAAAAGCGCATGTAACTAGGATGTTCTTCCTGTCTCGCCATTTGAAGCACTAAATCAGATCGTCCCAGATCTCCAAGCGTATTAAAGAGATACCTAAGACCGATTTCTCCAGAGCGTAATTTACCATCCGAGACATCGGAGAGGAATGATGCTTGAACGGCAGAGATGTGCGCTTCGGGAACCATGTTGAATTGGAGAGCGAGGGCTTGGCATACAGCATCACAATCGCGGTTGGGGTAGTCGTCGCGAGAGGTATAGTAGGCGTGGGGACGAGATGGATCATCGGTCACTAACAAATGTTTATTATACACATCGTAAACTCTCTGCGCTTCTTTTTCCCAACCCTTTTTCTCGTCGTCTAAATTCAAGTGGGAAGCAAATCGCGACATGCAGAGTAAACATTCGTGATAAATAGCTGTTTCAATATTTGCTTGTGCATTTCCATGCGCGATTCCGCGGCCCCAATCTCCAAGACCATGTTCGATCAGTCCGCCGAACCGTTCTTTGCCTTTCATGTAGGCCATGTAGCGTTCGCCTGCTCGGTACATTTTGGCAATGGATTTTGTGGTCCCATAATAGCGTTGGAGAATGTCGGGAATGAGAATTAGTGCGCAGCCCCATGTGATTGTATCGTGTAAGGGACCACACATATACCTCATTTCCGGTGCCATGGTAGGGATCAGACCTGATCGCTCTTGGGAATCCAGAATATCGTCTAGTATTTTTGTGTAGAGAGATTCCATGTTCCACATGTATTGTGTAGCTGGTGCTAGAAGATGAGTGACTTCCAGCCAAGCGAACTTTTCAATTTGAGGGCAATCGGTGTGGTAACTGAAGAGGTTACTCGAGAAAGTCCATTTCAATGCCGAAAGAAGAGCATTAACATCTTCTTTATCGGTTTTCATGGTTCCTAGTCTTGGAGAAGCGGATGATACGTGTCTACCACAGACAGAATGCAATATCGGTAGTTTAGATTCCGTGTCTTTTCCATTGCATACACCTTCGATTTGTATATATCTCGCACTTGTGAAACAAAAATCTGGAGTCCAATGCTCCTTACCACCCGTTCCAGCCAAGATGAATTTCGAGTACACTTTCGTCTCAAACTCATGGAACAATGGATCAGGCATACATATTGTGCCATCTTCATATGTCGTCTCTCCATATCTGATTATTATTTCGCTTCCAGTTTCCCCTTCAACCTCTATCTCAGTCATGATAGATGAATTTTGACCCAAATCAATACAGATAATTCCGGGCCGTGGAGAGGTTTCCTTGATCGGTCTGAAAGTTTCATGAAGGATAACAGGTGGTTGGCTTTGATATTTTAGAGCTCCTCTTGGGCCTGTCAGTCCTTTTGCCGGCTTCCATGAACTATCATCAAAGCCTGGTGCATCCCAACCTATCGGGTATAAGCGTCGATCGTGAGTTTCAGACGCATAAATATTTGCTAATAAAGTTGCACTTGGGGCGACCCTCCATTTGTCGTCCGAAATCTCAACAACATGAGATCCATCTTCGTAGAAAAGATGCAATTCGGCAAAAAAGCAAAGCTCGTTTCCATAACGAACATAGGTATTATCTTCATACTTTGGCCAGAAGAACCGGTCCCCTTGATCCCCAGCATAGAAACCATTTCCAATATGTGCGCCAAGCACATTCTCTCCAACCGAAAGTCGCTCTGTAACATCATGAGCTACGTATTGAACAGTTGTATGGTAATCCGTCCAGCCCGGATCCAGAACATGCTCTGAAGCCGCCTGTCCATTTACTCTGAATTGATGATGTCCAAGTCCACAGACAAATGCAACAGCTCTCGTCGGTTTTCGCTCAAGCGTGATGGTTTTGCGGAGATAAAGAGGCTTTTCTCCCCCATCGCCAATCCACCATGCTTTCCATTTATTCTCGATATCTTCGAACCAGGTACGAAAAATTAATGCCGTGTGAGGCATATAAGTTTGATTCATACTCAGAGGAGGAAGATGATCAGATCGTGGATAGGCGGTAAAAAAGTCGGCACTCTTTTTACAAGTTTCCCCATGTTGGTTCCATGATGTCACCTCCCAGACGTAGTAGGTGCAACTTTCGAAACCGCCTTGAGGCTCGCATCGAATATTTCTCTGTTGTGGCCCATGACAACGCCCTGAATCCCAGAGTACTTCTCCAGAATCAGCACCCTTGCGTACGATGACCTGATAGGCATCTTGCTTCTCGCCCTCAAGATCGCCTTCGAGTTTCCAGTGAAAAAGTAAGACATCACTATCAATGCCTACTGTCTCATGAAAGCCATGGATACCACAGGATGTGATCTTCATCTTTTCCGAAAGCCAAGTCAGGTATTATCGTGTAAGTTTGAATCGCTTCGACGGCGCAAAATCTCAAGAACACCTAAAGAAACAGTAAACCAATAGCCTCCTAGAAACTTAGATTTCACACTGCCAAAAAAAAAGAACCCTTATAATATCGAGACTTGCCGAAAGTTGAAGCCGTTTTCATTGTTGCTGGTTGATAGTGGACGCGAGATGTCGGGTCAATAGACGGCGAGCCCCACCCCCCCTCGCTTCCACTCTGAATTATGCGGGGACGGGTCAAGTCCGGGCTTGGGGGCTGACACAAATGGTAACCGTTGAGAGATGGAGGAAAGTAATTTTTTTTTAACATGAGATGAGGTGTTGGATTCCGCTTGGAGTAGCGATATGTGGAGCTTTAATCGAACTTGAAGTGGAGGAAATGTTCTCGAATTTATCTGCCATCACTCAACCAACCAATTTACTGACAAGTCAGAAAGGGAACGTCAAGTAGTAGAAAGATGAGACAAACGGCAAAAATCGTCTAGAATTTGGAAATGATGCGGTCTACAAGTTTACCAATTGAGATATCGTGTAAACATAAATTATCATTTTGATTATATTGGGTAAGAACTTGTAATGACTACATATTTTTATCTCTAACAAGTTTCAGCTTATTGAACGCTGAATAAATCACGAAACATCTTCATCATGTGTAAAAACACCCTTCTCGTTCATTGCAGTCCTCGCGGCTTCTGCGCCAGTAGGGTCCACCAATGCATGAGGAACTAGTTGATCACCAAACAATTCATCCATCTGCTCAAGTGTCTTGCCCTTGGTTCTGTCCAACAAGTTAGTTTTTACCATAATTTAGGTTACAGAAACAGGAATACGTACTCTGGGTAGAAGATCCAATAACATGCTGCTGCAAGAATATTAAAGACAAAAAAGACGTAGAAAAATTTGAAACCAATATTGGCGAGTGCTAACGGTCCAGTCTGACCCAGAAGAAGACCAAGACACCAATTTGTCAGGGTTGAGATTGAATTTCCACGAGCTCGAATTTCCACGGGAAAGATTTCGGCAGGGTAGACCCAACTAATGATTCCAGTAAATGTATAGAAGAATGAGAATACAAGGTTCATGGCTACCATTGCCCGTAATGCATTGGCATTTGTTGATTCTTGTCCGCCGACAACGTAATACTGACTGAGAACTGCGTTGACCAACAGAGCCAATGCGCAACCAGTGGCCGAGAAAACCATTGGCTTGACTCTTCCAAGTCTTTCCAAGAAGTATAAACCGAGTGCACAGTAAACAATAGAAAGAGAGCCGGAGATGCCGATGATCATGAGGGAAGTGCGCGTGTCGATACCCAAAAGGCTGTAGATGGTGACTCCGTAATAGTTGATAACGTTGATGCCTGACAGTTGGCCCCATGCTTGGATTCCGCATCCCAAGATGAGTCGATGTCTCCATGACTTTTTCGCAATAAGTCCGGACCATGATTTGACTGCTACTGTCTTTTCCGCTATGATGGTGTCTCGAATTTCAGCAAACTCCAACTCCAAGTATTCGTCGTTTGAACCATCGCCGTGCAATTTATAAAGAGCCTCTCTCGCCTCTTCTTGTCGATCCTTCTCCATTAACCATCGAGGAGATTCTTGCAAGAACCAAGTTCCGATAGCTAAGAATAGGCCAGGGACAACCTGAAAGGCCAAAGGGAAGCGCCATTGAAAACTAGAAGTGGTATAGTTGCATCCGTATCCGATCCATTGAGCTGCGAAATATCCCCATGAAAGCATGAATTGTAAAAGACCACTCAAAGCACCACGATATGAAGCTTCAGCAATTTCCGAACAATACATTGGAACTAGAGCTGAAAGAATACCCACAGCTATACCAGCAATCGCACGACCTGCGATCAGCATTCCAACATTGGCAGCGCCCGCTTGAAGTGCACATCCAAAAGCAGATATGGCACCTCCGAGCGCAATGGTTTTCTTCCTTCCTAAACCATCTGCCAGCCATGAGATTGTGAGTGCTCCTAAAATTGCACCACCAGTGAAAGAAGAAACCACTCCACCCTCGGTCGATGCATCTAGTTTTCCGAAGTATGAAATGAATTCTGGCTGCCCAATTGTCGAGGTAACAATACCGCTATCGTAACCAAAGAGGAAACCTAAAAGAGATATGTCAGAAAATCCCTACTCTTGTAAAGATTTGGAACATAGTTGAGCGTACCTCCAATTGACAGGAAAAGACCCGTGCCGATAGTGACCGCTTTACCCATCGTCGGTTGTCAAGAGAATTTCTTGTAGAGCAGATACTTCTTCTTGGTGCTCTCTCCAATAATGCTACCAGAAAATCTCCTGTTGATGTAGCCGCGTTTGAATCTCCTAGAAACCTCGAAATCAATCTGTAAGGACTACTACCAGAGACGTAGAGGATTTTCTTTGCATTAAGTAGCCAGGACCTCTCATTTTGAGAGCTTCAAGTCTGGTTAGATTCTCACACCGCTGCTAGTGCCACAGCTTTTGAACATAACAAATGAAACGCACTATCTAACGGCATTCATTATCGGGACCAAATCAACGCATTTCGGGCAAATAGAAGCCGACTTATAGCACACATTGCCAGCAATACCGCGGTATCACAGTGTCCCCGAAACCTGGGGGCTGGAATTGGCGGGGTGCATGGCCCACCACTTTAAGTTAATATAGATGTTCAGGCTCTGAAATCTGGAGAATGGGGTTCGTGTAGGGTTTGTATGAGGCTGTTGTGCTGTGATGTTCCAACAATGATTCAAGACCCGTAGTTCATTATCAGTAGCTTCGCAATTCCTGTATTTGACACCGAGATGGTGGACGTGGTGGAAACCAGAAGTCCCTTTTGTATCACGAGTAGGCACGTGAGTGGGGCGGTCGTGGCGAGGCGAGGGTCTGTGGGTGGCTAGAACAATTATCTCATGTTTGTTATTTGTTCGTCCGTCGTGTTATAGTATTGCAGACTTACCATTATAGATGTCGCCATCTTATCCGTTCAATAGATATAAATATCGAATGAAATGCGAGTCATCATGCTAAAGGCAACGCGCATTTGCCATACACCCAAATCTTTATCACCTATTCAGCCGGGCCTCGACGAAGATACACACGTTGCCCTAGACCCTGCTGCCCGTTAATGGTACACACATGCTATGATTCTGACGTCCCGATGAAGTCCTGATAAAGTTTGGGAGGCTCATTAATCCATACACCGAGGGAGTACTCCGTGCCCTGGCATAAGATGGATAGGTCGAGATAGCTGCCTCTTTCGTCGATTAGCTCGTACCGAAATTATTGCGAGGAGGGGCGTCCACTTCTTTTCGTTTATCTAGGGAACAGCATGCAACATTTCCCCATATTAATCTAAATCCCAAGAATCTTGGCCCTCGGACTCTGCTGGAGAAGTAGCCTCATTTCAAATATCATCTATTGCCATCGTCCAACATCTCACCGACCTCAAACTTTCCCATCAATTGATTATCATGAAGCTGCATCAGCACTAGATTGTCCTCAAGTCCGGAATCTGGCAAGTTCAAGTCTAAACACTTCGGAGCTTCTCAAACACATTATTATTAAACACGAAAAATATTCCCTGGACATTGCGAATTCCATTACTACCGTAGAACAAATCTGTGGAGGCCTTCCATTTCTCAGAAAAGAGTCACAAAGAAGCGCCGGTTGCCATATCTATCCTTCTGGTTGCCAATGCTGCTTTTCTCTCTCTAGGGAACCAAACTGTGTACATGAAGAAGCAATCTTCATGAACAATTTCTACGACCCTAGTGCCCTTGCTAATTCTACTACAGTAGACGCATGACTTAGGGTTACTCACTATCACTCATGCACTTTCGAAGCGTCGGCAAGGAACGACAAACTTGAGCTTTGAGTTCGAAATTTTCATAATGTACCACCCGCATTCATACCACAAACGAAGTTCGATCACAGCACGGCATGGTACGTGAATACACCTCAGCCCCCAGGTGGAAGGATAAATGTTCTCAAGCTCTTTGAGGAACAAACACATCTTCCTTATAGCATATGTCCTTACATAGCTCTGTCGCGATGGATTCAGTGGCCTAGAAATCTATTCCACTGGACGGTTGCGTCAAGCTATTGATTGTAATATACGGTTTATTGCGATGTAATGTCTCGGAAAGCTATGCATCTCGGACTTGGATCGTTATGTGCAGATTGGCTTATTCTTCGGTTAGAGTTGGAATTTCGTCGATTAATAATCACTTGAGAATACTACCCACAAGACTTACGGCTGATTCGAAAGAAGTCGCAACACAACTGCAGTATAGTTCTATAACGTTCATTGAATCTATGTAGGCAAAGGCAAAAAATTATTAAGCTGTTACCATATCAGACAAGAGGCAGTTTATCGTAGTCTGAAGCTCAGATCACTCACACTCATTTTAGACTATGGCCTCTCAAGCAAACCAAGAAACGCAGCTAGATCTCTAGATGAGGACAATTCTCCAAGTACAGCACCACCTCAAATCAACAAAATTATGGGAACTAGACATTCCTGACTCAGGGCTCTTCATTTAAATCTACATTTATATTTACATTCAATGCAATGCGATGGCAACAGAGCTATCCCTTGCTATGCTGACAGAGTCGTCACCAGGCGTTCACCAACATAACACCAACATAACATCAACCAGTTCGCGTCTTACCAACTCAATACATAAATACCACATTATCTCACGGATTTATATTGTATTTCATTTTCTTCCTCTACAAATTTTAAATCGCTGCCATGGGTGTCACCTTTTCGCAATTCTTTCCCCCAGCTCCCACTCTAACAGAGCAAAATTTACCTAGTCAAACGAGCAAAGTCTTCATTATCACAGGTAGAACATCAGGTTTTGGTCTAGAGTTGGCTACCATTCTCTAAAACGCCGGCGGCAAAGTCTACATAGCTGGACGCTCAGAAACCAACGCTCAAAAATGTATCGAGCATATCAAATCATCATCAACGTCAAAAATTACCTTGCCAACTCGAATTTCTACCGCTAGAATTGGATGATCTGAGTACAATTAAAGCATCAGCCGAGTCCTTCATGAAAAAAGAGACGAAGCTCGATGTTCTCTGGAATAATGCAGGCGTTTCGCAACCAGAGTTGGGTAGTTTATCTAAACAAGGGGTTGAGCTTCAAATGGCCACAAATTGTTTAGGACCGTTACTATTTACTCAATGTCTTCTCCCTTGCCTAAAAGCTGCGGTAAACACTCTGAGCCTGGTACTGTCCATGTGGTCTGGACACATTCTCAATTATCCGAGCTTACGGCCCCGAAAGATGGAATCATTATGTCTGAGCCTGATACTCCTCCCAAAGATCAAGTCAAGAATTACAATAATTCTAAAGTCGGTAACTGGTTTTTGGCCAGTGAATTGGCGAAAAGGGTCGGGGAATTTGGGATTTTGAGTGTGACGCAGAATCCAGGTAACTTGAAGACGAACTTGATGAGGAATGCGAAAGGGATGTATTATGCTGCTTGACCGCTTTTGTACAAGGCGAAGATGGGAGCGTATACAGAGCTATGGGCAGGGTTGTCGGAGGGGCTAGGGATGGAAAGTAATGGAGAGTGTGTGGTTCCTTGGGGACGTATACATCCAGGTCCAAGAGAAGATTTGTTGACTGCTTTAAAGAGTTCTGATGAAGGGGGGAGTGGGACAGCAAATAAATTTTGGAATTGGTGTGAAGAAAAGATTGCAGATTACAGATAAAGGGTATGTCTGCAAAACTCGCTATTATATATGTTATCACATTCTAGATGCTTACAACTTATCATTTTATGTTTCCTCTTCAACAGTACGAAAGCGTTGCATGGAAATTTCTCTTAGAGCAACAATCTGTCTTCATGCTCACAATCACCTCCGAGTGAAAGTTTGTTTTCAGAGTCCTGAGCAGATCTTTATCTGGTTTGGATTGTGGGTTCCTCTCTGTCGAGTTAGTATACGTACGAAATTTGGGTCAGCAATTTGCCGATTTTGATCAAGTTCAGTTCCAATGGTCGATGACCTGTGCCGCTCATATTTTCATATAAGTCAGTCCAGGGTGGATCTTACCACCATCAAGCCAACCTCTAGCTCTGTTGCATAGATAGAAGATAAGGATTCAATGTTTGGATATGGAACCCCCAATTGAAACTTTCTATGTAGTATTAGAAAGTTTGTTGAGATAATGCTGGCTCTTGGAAGGTTGGATCCTAGCTCAGTCATAGGAATAACATTCTCCATCATCCTCGGAGTAATTGTGTTTTTTTCTATAACCCAACAGAGCTTTTCCTAATAGTAACCATAAATTCTAACAACTCTCTACAATCTAATCATCTATTCTCTTTGCCACATCTCTGGTCCGAGAATTTGGTCTTTCTCTCACCTCCTCTTCATCATCCCCGTAATTCGAAGAACCCTCATCCACGAAATAACCTCTCTCCACACCATATATGGATATGTCGTCCGAATCGCCCCAAATTAGCTATCTTTCTCCACCCCTCCGCCTTGATTGGCATCTTCATCATTCCATTCAATCATTTTCCCCAAAACATCCAGTATGGCAGGAACGTCAACCCAATCAACCCGAATTCCTCATCAGCACTCCTCTCGTACTCCACATACGCATGAAAGAACTACAGAGTCGCTCCTTTACCCTCCGCGCTCTCAAAACCCAGAACCTATTTCGCAGAAACACGTCTCATTGCTCACTTCGCGTCTCCACGATCAGACGTTCAATAGTCTAGAAGCAGGAGCAATACTCAACATGGCACCCTGTTTAAACACCATCACCTTCTACATCTTCAGCGATCACAGATTCGGAGAATTCTTCAACAGTCTACGAAATTTTCGTGGTTATCCCTGCATACCTCTTCTCTTCAACAGTGTAAAAGCATTGCATACCCCTTAGCCTCAAAAAGATGAAGCAGGATCACTATCAACGAATCTGCGATAAGATTCCTCGACACTCGGACTGATACTCGAGAGACCGTTTTCATGGCCCAGGCTATCAAGAGAGAATGAGGAAAGTGTACCGCTTAGAAAACTTCAAGCGATGCCCATGATACTCTTGGCTGCTTGGAGTGAAACAACAGCCTCAATTCTAAGTGATATTTCGGGTTATCTGTTGAAAAATATTTCTTGTGGAGTTCTGGAGAGATTGATTGCTGAGATATGAGGAGATTCCAGAGAGGAAAGGATTACCGAGCTAGAGAGGTGAGAAGAACTGGAAAATCTGAATGCGGTGATTTGAAAGGGATTAAAATTAAACCTGCCGATTCTAATGATATCACTCAGGACTATTCTAGAGGATATTAATGGAGTTTGTGATGTTTGGTTACCAGCCGGTGTTAGTTTCACCCCCTTCGCATATCCCTTACAATCACAAAACTTACAAAACCACCAACTAGACAAGCGTATCCATCCTTTTTCACTCGCATTTCTACTTCCACAGCCAAACTCTTTCATCCCCAGCCGCTGATTTTCTTCATCTAAATCCTCAGATCTCAACAGTAACTCCAAATACAGAAACAATAATCGAAAAGTAGTGCAAGATTTCATCATGGGACCCATAAAATACCTGGAAAAATATTTAACATATGTGAAAACACAGTTCATTCATGCGAAATTGTTGTGGAATTGCAATGTTGAAGTAAAAGAGAGGAAAGGAATAGTATGATTAGGTGGGAGGATCGGAGAATAGTTTTGTTGGTCGAGAAGTAAAGTGTAAAGGATAGACTGAGAGTAAGAGATGGATAGTTATTAGGTGAAGGGTAGATATTGTAAACATGAAAAATATCTAGTTTGTCGGTGAGAAGAGATTAACAAACGACTTGAACATGAACACAGGATTGAAGGGGTACTATAAGTCCGGATCACCGTCGTTAAGTTTGATATGAAATGACAGCATCTCTGAAGAGCTAATTAGTTAAATCGCATCTTATCTCTAGTCCTGGCGAAAGAACAAATATTAAATTGCCAAATAGTAGTGCTCCATCTTTATACACAATCTTGTGGAAGCAAATATCTCCCTTCCACTCACTCATTTTGAAGTTATCAACAGGGACTTGATATATCGGCACCGTCTAGCAAAATAATTGTAACACGCGCTCCGAATGAGAACAAAAGGCATCGTGGAACACCGAAATTACCAGTAATGTATCAGAGTTGTGGGTTTGGAGATAGAGTAATGCACAGGCAAGATACGGGAGGGATATCTGTCATAAAATTTATCTCAAAAACTGAGTAAAAATATGTGGATATTGAATTTAGAATGAATCCTCTTAGGTGACTACCTTTTGTCTCAAACAACCTATAGCATAAGCGTATAGAATATGCACCTAGCAATAAGATTAGACCTTGTAACCCTCGCTCTTCCGAGCTCTAATCTACAAACCATTCCACCATTCCGTCCTTTCTACCTCAAATGTTGCCTTTAACTCTCCAGCCAACTCGCTGGTATTACCCACAAGGACATCATATGCATCCTTTTCCACAACCCAAGCCTCTCTAACTTCATCCCAAAATGCCGCCGCATACTTAACTTCAATATCAACCTCCACCCTCTTCTCCTCTCCAGCCTTCAGAAATACTTTCTCAAATCCCTTCAATTCTTTATTTGGTCTGCGAATAGATGGATTTTGTTGCTGGATATAAACTTGAACGACCTCTGCTCCTGAGACTTCTCCTGTATTCTTGACTTTTACCGAGATTTTGATCTTCTTATCGGATTTCTCAATATTCAGGTCAGAGATTGCGAATGTGGTATAGCTAAGTCCGTGGCCGAAGGGGAACAAAACAGGTAGATTTAATGCATCATACCATCTATATCCCATATAGATGTCTTCACCATATATTACCCTACCCCTCTCAGATCTGAAACTCAAAAAGGCTGGGTTATCTTCGATTCTCTTTGGAAACGATAAAGGTAATTTCGCCGAGGGATTAGTTTTACCGAAAATGACATCAGCGATAGCATTGCCTGTCTCGTTGCCTCCATACCAGGCTTGAAGAAGAGCGGGAGTTGTGGATAGAAAAGGGAGGTCGACGGGAGTTCCAGATTGAATTACAACGACTGTGTTGGGGTTGAGGGGGGTGAGGGTCGAGATCAATTTATTCATGTGCAATGGGAGACCGAAAATCTCCCGATCGGCTCCTTCACCTTCCCAGTCGGACTAAAAGTATTGTTAGGAATGCTCCCTGTATAGATAGAAGACGACTCACGTTTAGACCGGCGCAGATGATTACTTGATCGGCTTCTTTAGCCAGTTCTGCTGCACGCGCAATTTCCTCATCCGCATCAATAATCTTCGCACCACCAAGTCTTATGGCGCCAGGACCAAATAGGACATTATTTCCTTTATCCAGCTTGCAAGTTGGTGAACTGGCAAACTCAATTTTGAGATGGTAAGTTTGTCCTTTCTTTAGCGACACAACACCTCGCTCTTCAACTGTACCACACGAGAAGAACATTGTCCCTCTGGTCTGTTTTGTTGTATTGTCAATGATTAGTTTCCCATCCACATACAAATTCGCAGTCCCATATACACCTAAGCCAAATTCAAAATCACAGTCCTCTTCGGCGGTCATATATCCTTCAACATCAGCCCACCATAATTCGTTCTTCAGTTTGGAACAATAATAATCCATCATCAATAGTTCTGTCTTGGTGAGTATTATCTCATCCGCTATCTCCCTGTCTTCAGCTGTTGGTGGCTCGTTATATGCTCGAAAAGAGATACCTCTTTCTCCCTTGTCTGTCTTGAGAGCTGAGTCTAGCAATGGGAGGTCCTTGTGTGCGTAAGCCCCTACAGTGTATGTTGGAGCTGATTCTAGCTGTTGACTAATACCGTCAAACGGTGTGACAGCGTAGTATGCTGCAAGGGATGCTGATCCGCCCCCATGGAATGTAGCAACTTTGGCGTTGGGACCGACAATAAAAGTCTATAGAGATTAGCTTGGGGTTGATATATAGTAATAACTGGATATCGTATTGTACCTTTTTATCTTTTCGAAACGGTAATACGCTTCCCTCATTTTTCATCAACACAATCGAGTCACCTGCTATTTCTCTAAGAAGAGCAGCTGTCTCTGGAGTATCTGCAGTCTTTTCCTCCGCGTTTTCGGGAACATTCGCATCTGCAGCACGGTTGACAGCATTGAGCACGTTCCTGGCTCGTTCATCAAGAATATGTTGAGGTACCTTTCCAGTACTAACAGCTTGTATCAACATTGGACCCCTCCATTTGGTCGAACCTGGCATTTCCAAATCTAAGCCAGCATTGATAGCACCCGTAGTTGAATATGTACCCCACCAGTCACTCATAACACATCCACTCCAGCCCCATTCACCACGCAAAATATCTTTGAGTATCTTTGGATTTTCACTAACGTGAGTTCCATTAATTTTGTTATAAGCACTCATAAATAATGCAGGCTTCGAATCTCTGACTACCAATTGGAATGGTAGTAGATATATCTCCCTTAATGCTCTCTCGGTGATTATAACATTAACCCCATTCCTATTATGCTCTTGATCATTACAAACGAAATGTTTGATTGTAGCTTGAACGCCGGTCTCTTGAATACCATTAACAAGTGCAGCAGCGCCTAATCCCGATAATACAGGATCTTCACTGAAAGACTCGAAACCACGGCCACCTAAAGGTGATCTTTGCATATTGATGGTAGGGCCAAGAATGACATGTACACCTTTTGCTTTCGCTTCTTCCCCCATCAAAACACCTGCACGGTGAAGGAGTTTAGTGTCCCATGTTGCAGCAAGAGCAGTGCCGCAAGGAAAACAAGCTGCTGTGATACCGTTGAAGAACCGAGTACCACGCACACCATTAGGACCATCTGACACTCGAATCGAAGGCACGTTGTGCTTGGGGATGGCAGCGGTATGCCACCAATCAGTACCTAGATATTGTTAGATATCGTGACCTTAAATTATGGGGATACTGGATATATGTACCCGCTAACAAAGAAACCTTTTCCACATTGTTAAGCTTTGAAAGCACATCCTCCACGTCAAATCTGTTTGTCATTATGAGATATCAAGAAGTGGTATTCAGCATGAGAAGTCACTCGGGTGAGTTGATTGAATTGAAAGACTGAAGAGACTGAAAAGACTACATATATATAATGATCCATGGAAAGGGCACATGTGTCCGTACTCAAATTTGGAAGGAAGCTTCCTAGATGGTTATGGAATATCGGCCCTGCATCACGCTTGTTGACGCTTGTTTACCCTCGTTTATCACATCTTCGATTCATCCGCTATTGCCAATATTCCACGACAGATGTTCCTGTTGCTATTGGCGTATCAAGATGATTCCTTCCTGGTTCTAATTTGTTGGGCTGTTAGAACAACGGGTAATATTCGGGGACGGAGTTTCTTCGGAGGAAAGAACGAAGTATAAATGCGGAAGAGTAGGTTCCATTTGGAAATCAGAGCAGGGAAGTTATGTTTGAGGTGAATGATCAACACACAAGTCTCATATGTGGGTCAATGGAAGATGTCAGTCAGTCCAAATTTGTTTGAATTCGGGGGTCAAAGTTTTGCGGGTATGATGTTCCGCTCCTTATCGGCCATCGATAGGCCGAGCCAGCCGCCAGCCCTTGGCATGGTCCTTCATTCATCTGCCGTTAGAAGTGACTAATTGACTCTGTCAAATATACTGACCCGTGATGGGATGCAATGCAATGCTTATTGTATCCAGAAATGGGACCGGAAGAGCTAATAACTAAGTGACTCAGTGAGATATGTCAGATCTATCACATGCATTCGACTAGAAATATCGTTTGTCTAGGTATGAAGGGGACGCGGCAAAACATGGTATATTTATTCATTATATCATAACCAGGCTGTACAATCATGAACTAAACCGCTACCAAAACTCCATACTGGCCTCATTCAATCGATATGAGTAAATTGTCAAATCTTACTGTCTGACCATTCAAAACCCTGGTTCCTCTTTACTAAACAATCAGTGACACAAAGCTGTAGCACTCGTGTCTTCATATTCGTGTTTAAGCCATTGTAGCAGTAGCCGCTCTTTGCCCTCTTTCTGAGTTTCTGTTCCTCCTTCCACCACCAGGTCTTGCAAGTGTATACTTTGCAAAAGCACGGGCGAGTGCTTTCTTGCAACTGACCTTTTGACTGCCAACGAAAGAATCAATCGTAACAGCAATTGCTCGATCAATATCTTGCGCGGAGACGTATTCAGAGAGTCGCATGCGACAGAATGCTTCACTGATACGCATGATAGCTTCAAGATGACGCACCTAAAGGACATGTTAGCAATATAGCACGGGGTGGGAGTTTGCATCTACTTACAGTGATAGGATAAGCTCCAGTCGCCAACGATTCTCTTCTCATATCTGCAAAGAGCTTGGAAACTTTCTCTTCATCGATGTTGTAAAGCTTTGGACTGCATCTTTCTCTAGCATAAAGAATGTATTTTCTAAGTAACTCTTGCTTGATCTCGCCTTCTTGTTTTGGTTCGCCACCATTGATAGCACTATCGCGCATTTCAGCGTCATGCTCTGTTTCCATAGAGGCTTGATTCTCGTCCGTAGGTTGACTTCCTGGATGAGAACGGCCGTGAGAACCCACGACGAATCTGGCGAGTCTTTCATCTTCCGCCGGGTCGACAGTATCACGAACAACACAAAGAATATCAAAACGAGACAAAATCGGTTCGGTGAGCTCGACATTCTGTGAGAAAGGGATGGTCGAATTATAACGTCCACCAATTGGATTTGCTGCCGCGATAATACCACATCGAGCCTGAAGTGTTGTAACGATACCAGCTTTAGAGATGGAGATAGTTTGTTGTTCCATAGCTTCGTGAATGGATGTTCGATCTTGATCGTTCATCTTATCGAACTCATCAATGAGACATGTACCTCTGTCTGCAAGTACCAAAGCGCCACCTTCCAAAGTCCACTCACTAGTAAGGGGATCTTTGCGTACACTTGCTGTGAGACCAACAGCACTAGCTCCTTGACCAGTAGCAAAGACAGCTCTGTGGGCGGTCTTTTCTACATATTTTAGAACTTGAGATTTCGCGGTTCCAGGATCTCCAAGAAGTAACACATTGATATCACCACGGATGTGATGCTTTCCTTGAGCAACTTTAGCAACTCCACCCATGAGTGACAGGGCCACAGCTGTTTTGATATCAGTATGGCCATAAATACTTGGTGCAATCGAATTGATAATCTTATCCACAATTTGCGGATCTCGAGAAAGTGCGCGAATCTCATGCTCATCTTCCTCTGTAAGTCTGAATCCAGCAAGTTGATCGTGAGATTTTACAACATTGTTGGCCTCTAATATTGTTGCAAATACAGGGAAACCGTTTCGATTGTTCAATTGAGCATCGTAGTTATTACGGTAGACACCCGTGACTTCAATTTCCTCACCGGGCTTGGCTTTGTCGATAAGATCCCAAAGAAGAATGACTTCACGATGACGCGGCAGACGTCCAGCAGGAACAGTACCTGGGGATTCTTGGAGAGTCAACTTTTGATAGTTGCGATAGACAGTCTTTTCTGAGTTGAGGTTGAAAGGACCACGAGATTGACAATTCGCACAGAAAGAAATCTTCACTTCGACATTAGACTCTTGTTGGAAAGGGCCAAGTCTTGTATGACATTTGGAACAGTCGAACATGACATATTTCAATTGGGGAAACACACCACTACGGCGAGTAACCACACCACTGACTCTAACGAGACAATTTAAATGTGTTTGTCGAAGTTGTCGTAGAGTATAATGAACGGGTAAATCGGTGATTCGAACATGAATCTCGGAATGAATTTGTTGGTAATCGTTGTAATGCAGAAGGGTCACCTCCATAGCAACTTCATCGAATAATTGAAGCATCTCGCCTGGAGCGTTGGCCAAGAAATATGCAAGGATGGCTTTTGAGGCGGATAGATGGTCATATGAAACCTCTAGTGACTCTGCGTTGATCTCTCCTAGTGTCTTGATGCGGCTACCATAAACAGAAACTCCATGGTCATCGGTGTATTCTGTAAGAAAAGCTTTGAATTCCCTCCGAATAGTTCTTTGAACGGATGGTGTAGCAATCCACTCGACCAAACTGGATGACTTGACGTCCTGTAAAGTCTCAAGAGACAATTCTTCTTCCATAATATCCTCTTGCATATCTTCATCTTCGTCTTCATCATAATGATGGCGTCTACGTCTTGGCTGGTTCATTAAATCCAAGTCTCCATCTTCATCTTCGTCTTGCAAGAAAGCAGCTGGCATACGACGTTGTCTAGCAAGTTCTCTATCACGGCGATTCAATCTGGCTTCGAGTTGTCTTCTGGCCGCAGCGTCGAGTTCATCGTATTCTCCTTCGTCATCGATATCCGCACCCTCGTAATTTGTATTGTCCCGAGCATTGTAATCTCGTTCATAATTGCCAGCAAAGAGATCAATTCCGTCCTCATCTTCTGCCATCTCATCAACGTCATCGATATCGCCAGCAATCTCAACATCATCCTCTATCTCGTCATCGTCCTCGTCTTCGACACCGTGCCGGATTGGTGCTGGTGGCGAGGATCTTAAATCTCCGGGTGGGCTAGAAGCTGCGGCACCGCCCGGCAAATCATCATCTTCTGGCTCTCTGGAGCGCTTGCGACGATTTCGACCCCCATCGACACCGCGGTTGGCTGATGACATGTTATTTCGCAGAGGGGAACTATTAGGTGCAAATGGTCAATAAAGTTCAGGGGTAAACAATGATTCAGAGCTGTGGGTGTTGTGCTTGAAATAGTAAATAATTCTCACCTCATAGTATATTAGAAGACTAAAATCTCGTGAAGGATCAGAAAATGTTACAAGTGAAGTCAAATGAGTGCGGGCTGTTAATTGTGCTGAAGTTCACTTTGAGCAAAGTTGAAGTGCTTGCATAAATTAATGGTTAGGGAAAACACGTAAAATCTGCCGTCCGCACGCGACGCGGCAAGCTAAGCCCATTGCAATGCCGAGCGCGTAAAGTGGTTTTTGGCATTTGGCGGCCGCATCATCGCGACAAACCACCTCTACTTGATAAATCAATCAATTTGCCTTTTACAATTTTCTTGTATTCAACAACTCGAGTTAATAATGGAACCTCCACCAGATGCTCAGTCAAACGAGGCGCCTGTGAATCAAACCGGCGGCGCAACAAGAAGTCAAAGTTTCTCGTCTCAGAAGTCGAGCGATTCGCACACAGCAGCTGAGTATGCGATTCCCATTCCTGCTGTTATTCGCGATTTGATTACATGCTCATATATGTACCAGATTCATCAGCACGCAATTGAAGCTCGAAGCAGAAGCGCGCGAAGCATTGCCATATGTAATTGAGGGGCTACTCTTCAACTGCTTGAGACTTTTACTGATTGACTTGAATAGAGCATCGATACCTGTACAAAGCCTCTTGGATCTCTTCGACAAATTCTATTTGCGTGTTTGACATGCAACCCCGCTCCATCTAATGTATCTGATCCGTATAACCCCGCTGGCGTCTGTTATTCCTGTTCCATACAATGTCATGGCGAGCACAATCTCGTGGAACTATTTAGCAAACGAAACTTTACTTGCGATTGCGGCACGACCCGCTTTCCAGCAACTTCGCCTTGCAGCTTGCGCATCAATTCAGAGACAAATACAAACGGAAATGTACATTCAGAACCTCCAGAACTGAAGAACAAATATAATCACAATTTCAGGAATCGATTTTGTGGTTGCGGATGCGACTATGATGCTTATAAAGAGAAGGGCACGATGTTTCAATGCTTGGGTCTGAGTAGTGCTGATGAAGGTGGCTGTGGCGAAGATTGGTGGCATCCTGGATGTATTACAGGTATAGGACCAAATTGGTACGAGGGTATAAGTAATAAAGACTCGCCAAAGAAATCCCAGCAAAACAACGAAGGCACGCTGGACTCTATTACAGAAGTTGCAGAACCTTCTGCAGTCGAACCAATCAGAGATGAAACGAACGAGAAGTCAAATGAGGTCGAGGCACCGAAATCCGAAGCAGCGGTCGACCAAGAAGAAGACGAAGAAGAAGAGGAGGAAGAAGACCCACCCCTACCTCCAGGATTTCCCGCCGAAGACGATTTTGAAGGATTCATCTGCTACAAATGTGTTAATGCGGTTCCATGGATCAAAAAATATGCCAGTGCACCGGGTTTCCTCTCTCCTGTTTTCAAAAGAAGTGCAGCTCCTTCTCCTGAAAATGAGATCCCTCCCAAGTCTACGAACATCCTTGCGCCATCGATCTCAGAATCCAGGAAGCGCAAATCAGAAGATGACGAGATTTCGACTTGTTCTTCTACTTCGAAGCGAATCAAGAGTGAGGAAAGTGAGAGATCGACGAACAAAGGTTTTAGCAGCGACGACGATAGTAAACCTAAATCATGCAAATTGAAGGCATTACCAAAAGCACTCGATGGTCAAATCTCATTGTTCTTCACGTCCGACTTTCGTGATCACCTCTGTCATTGTTCAGACTGCTACCCAGAACTAGCGAAACACCCACAGCTTCTCGAAGAGGAAGAAACTTATGAGCCACCAGTATCGGAAGATGGAGATGAAGGAGGAAGTACAGTCGGTAGCGGGAGCATATATGATCGTGGCGAAAGTGCTCTCAAAAATGTTGATCGTGTTCGAGCGATTGAGGGCGTAATGGCATACAATCATTTGAAGGATAAACTCAAACCATTTTTTCAAAAATTCGCAGAAAGTGGTCAAGCTATCAGCGCAGATGATATCAAAGAACATTTTGCGAAGATTAGGGGTGATGAGCAGGCTATCAAGGATGCTGGTGAAGGAGCCAAGGCGGACGACAATAGGAAGGAGCAAAGTGGCTATTGATTGACGGGTCGTGATATCTGTTTTCAAAAATGTACGATCGGGAGAATAATATTTAATGAATTGTTACGACTTATAAATTAGAAACTTCTATTCATTCCAAATTTCCCTCCGGGTATTATCATCGATACTACTTTTCCATAACGTTACATCAAGTTTAGGCACAACATTTGCTCAGCAATTCTTAGATTCATTTACATCATTCAATCATCTCATTTGTAAGATGATGTTGACTCCAGAATCCGAAGAAACGCAAGACGAGGCAATGGAGACGGTATATTCGTCTGAGGTAGATTCGTCTGAAGATGGCTCAATAAACATTTTGTTACACAATACTTTACATAGGTCGCAAGAAAAGTTGATGGCTGCAGACGAACCCCATTCATCCAATCTCAATATACTTCAATTTGGGAGCATGAGACCTGTTATCGGTGGTGACACACTGGATTATGAAGATCATTGGAAGTCGGAAAGGCCAAGGGACTACGAGTTTTTGAGGAGTGCACTTCGGGAAGAACGAGGAAGTCCTCCTCCTAGCGAAGAACTATACGAATCATATAAGTCTGCTGCTGCCGCAGCGAATGGCAATAAATCTTCCTTATTCGATGCAGTGAAGATTTTCTTCAAAGATTGGGACAATGACAATGACAATGGAAATGGAAATGGAAATGGAAATTATGGCCAGATTATTCAACAGGAGTTCACGTTATTCGGAAATCGTGCTGAAATGGCGGATTTAAAGTCACCCACGCCGCGTATTGTCGAAGGATTTCGAGGCGGCAAAGAATATTTAGAGCAACTATATAAAAGCTTCGACGGGGCGGCCGAGATGATCAGAGACGAACGGACACGATCATCAGCATTTTGCCATTTTGCAGGGGATTGCGCGCCCATTAGTGATTCATATGGCCGCGAAGCCCATCGTCTGGGATATCTAGGGGCGTTCATGCTTGCAGAACGACGACTAGCTTTTGAGTATATGAAGAGATTCCGCTCTAATGGGGAATACTACTGGGGTGACCTGAAAGAATGTGCCACTGTCTTCACTTTCATGATGAATGAATCCTGGATTTCTCTCTCCGGACATTTTACTCGGAAAAGCTCAAAGAGAAAGCATAGATATGGGAGTTATCTGGAATATCAAAAGTGCGAGCTTTTCTGCTTTTATACAGATGTATCGTATGAAGTATTCAAAGAAGCGTGGACAGTACTGAGAAATACTCAGCAGATTTCGAAAGAGCGATCTGTTGCGATAGCCCTGGAGATGAAAAAGAGTATGCACATAGCAGCTGCATGGGGAGCTTTCATTGCAGAGAAGAAAAATGAGGCAAGAGCGGATTCTCAGTCGCGAGATCGGATGCTTGCTCGCAGGTATATGGCTATTGAGGCATGGAGGTCTGAGGAAGAGATGATTCAAAGTAGGAGAAATCTTGATGGGATGGGGCCGAAGGACAGGGAAGCCTATTTCAAATTGCAGGAAGTGAGGTATGCCTGAGTTTCAATTGCGTGTTAAAAACATACGATAATCGAATTCCAATAGCTATTATTCCGTAATGAACATATGCATTTCTAATGAGAATGATATTAAATGAAAATCATCTTGAGCTAGCGTGCCGCATTTCTAGGAACAATTGACTAACAGTGGTCGCTTCAATAAGATATTTTATGTTCACAACAGAGGCAACTTTATGTACATTATCTTGACGAATTTATAACACAATCTAGCCCCAAGGAAGTTTCTTTAATGTGAGGAAGCAAAACTAGCTCACCAGACTCATTGGTGAATAGTCTTGGGGAAGTTGGCGATAAAGTTTGACGTTCACGAAGCTGGGATAACCTAGAATCTTGTCGCGGAGCCATCTCAATGACACCAAGCCTTTCCGTATCTCTAGCGGTGGGATGATCAACACTATTATTATCGGCCCAGGTAGAAATACGATTTCGAAGTCCTGGGTCTTTTGCTGTGGGTGGTTTTCCAAGATGTGTTACTTTCAATAGTGCGTTGAGACGGTGCTTCCATTGAGAACTATGGCTTGGAAGACCGGCTTCTCGGTTCTCGTCGGATATTTTCTCTCGCTCGTCTATTTTGGATGTTAGAGGAACTTTAACATATTTGTATTTAAATACTTGCCCAAATAACCTTCAAGTGCAGCAATCAAGGGAAGAATTAGAAGAATACAGGCAACGAATTGACCAAATGTCCATGCATTCTGCTGCTCGATGAAGTCTTCGGTGATTTCTAAACCTGGATATCGGGATACCTCCCTGAATATAAGGGCACGTTTAACGCCAAATACCAGTCCGAGTAAGATGGGAGGAATAGGTATCACCCAAAACGATACAATTACCGTCTGAAAGGCGTAAGCTAGCCAGAGACACAATCTCTCGCGATCAGCAATGCAAAAAATTCTCAAACACCAGCTGTAAATAGATAGACTGAAGCCATTCCGAATGCACTGTGGAATGCACTGGAGAAATGCTTGGAAGAAAAGGAATGATAAGGTAGCGATACGAAGTTGATGGTCATAGCCTTTGTATGGAAACTGGGCTGCACATCTTGCGAGACAAGCTGCTGCTTCGCCAGATACATGCTCGCTGTTGTAGGATCTATACATACCAGCTGTATTCCCAAAGCTCCTTGCTCGAGATTGCGCGAAGATAAAAAGTATAAAGTTACCAATGTATCCACAAAATCTAATTCCTGCCAATATGTGATTTTGCAAAAAATGATCGCCCATGGAAACGAAGGCTACTGTATGTGTAAAGCTAGAGAACCAAGCTAGGTATACAATGATGTTGTAATGGTAGGCGCTGATTGTGTGGAAGTTGTAGAGTCCGGCAATCATGACAGCGGAGCTTGTCACTAGCTGTTGATCTGCAAGTGAAATTATAAGGGGAGTCAAGGCCGCATTTATAAGCCTGTATCTAGGAAGATTTGGTTTGTTTGAGTATCGGAGAAGGATCCATCGTCGGTAAACTCGTACTTTCTCCTTAGCCGCGTGGTACAAATTCGCTGCTGTACCTTTGTTTGATTGATGATCAAAATCGTGATATTCCGGTCTTGCATGTTCGGCATATTCGTAAGAATGAAGGGCAAGTTGGCATGGGAGACGTATAACTGCTGCCGAGAGTGTCAAAAGCGCCGTGGCAAGGAAGGAGATATAAATCTGCCTATAGATTAGAAACATTATTCGGTACATTCAACTACTGATATCTTGAGTGGAACATACGCCAACTCCTTCAATCTCTATGTCAGCTGATAGTGGACCACAATCATTTGGGAAATTTGAGCATCCTGTTAAATAAAGAGAATTATCCATGGTTTTGGATTCGGTGCCGATTTGGAATTTGTTTCTGGCTTAAGACAACCAGAGAATGAGCAGAAATTGATTTGATGTATGTGACGAAACGTTTTGTTGTAACGGCATCATCAATTGAAGAAGGAACAAGCATGATGATGACTATCGGTCAAGCTAGAATTGATAGAAATGTACTTGTGAGAGTAAAGCAACTGCGAAGAGAATCACATCTTTATCCATCGCACTTGCTTTGAAATAGGATCTCGCCCCAGGAAGACCATGGGAGTCACAGATTATAGCCCATAGTTTAAGGAGAGCGAGAGTTGAGATCATCGAGAGATTCGGTATGATACGATGAAAGGTAATTGACTAGACTACAAGAACCGAGACAACTTTGATTTCAGATTGATTGGCTTCAAGGTCGACGGCAAACTGAAGTCTTCAAGCAGCTTTGCCACTTGATCGAAAGACAAGGTCAAGCAGATTTAAGTAGAAAATACAGATAACAAAGCATATCAATCTGCTACCATTGTGTGTATATCTTTAGTATCTTGAAGCCGCGTGCTATTCAGTTAGTTTTTGATACTCCATATACCTATGCATATGTCGCTTGGTAACAGGGGAGATCAGACGTAGCCGCCTCCACCAATCACAACAACGCCGATTCAGGACACGCACACTAGTCGAATATGACACTAGCGTGGCAGAATAATAGTGACCGCTTTGAATCCTTGACGTTGATAGGTTATCGGGAATTCTGACGATTGTGCGATAAAATCTAGAGAATTGTTTGAATTTCTCGATATTCAAAAAGAAATCAATGAATTCTTGAGCCATGTTGTTGGTAAGTACAGTTTGTTTTGAGATAATTTCCTTCGCTGATTATTGCTTCACTAGAGAATTGGTCCAAAGGGCCTGCGAGTCAGGGCTTCCCGTCCTTTACACGAATTGGGAGCTCTTCGCGGGGGCTATCGTGCATATACGGCGACGGCGAGACGTTGGCAAGATGTATTCCACTCGCAGACTGAAGATCCAAACTCTTCGGCCATTCTATCTTCCCTAAAGACTACGCCTCGTGTTGCGCAGACGCTCACGGAGAAAATCGTTCAACGATATTCCCTTGGACTTGCGAAGGACAAGGTTGTAAAGTCTGGAGGTATGAAATTAACACTCTACACTGAAAATTTTGGAAGACCAGTGTCTACCGTTTTTCAATTGCTATTGAATCAAATTTAAACGTGCTTATACATGCTGATACGTTGTGCACAGATTATGTTACCCTCTCACCCCATTACTGCATGACCCATGAGTGAGTCAACATCATCCAAAGCCGCTACTCATTAATTCTAATGATATCTAGCAATTCTTGGCCCGTTGCAACCAAATTCATGTCCATTGGTGCAACCAAAATCCACAATACCAATCAAATTGTTTGTACTCTCGATCACGATGTACAAAACAAAAGCGAAACGAATCTTAAGAAATACAAACAAATTGAGGAATTTGCTCGCCAGCAAGGGGTTGACTTTTACCCCGCAGGACGAGGAATTGGACATCAGATTATGGTAGAGGAAGGATACGCTTGGCCTGGAACTGTTACTGTTGCTTCAGATAGTCATAGTAACATGTATGGTGGTATTGGATGCTTGGGCACACCTATGGTCCGAACAGACGCCGCAAGTATCTGGGCAACAGGTCGAACCTGGTGGCAGATTCCACCAATCGCTAAAGTCACCCTCACTGGAGTTTTGCCAATCGGAGTTACAGGGAAAGATGTCATTGTTGCACTTTGCGGTCTATTCAACAGTGACGACGTCCTCAACCACGCCATTGAATTCACGGGATCGGAACAAACAATGCGCAGTTTACCCATCGATGATAGACTTACTATTGCAAACATGACAACAGAATGGGGTGCTTTATCAGGTTTGTTTCCAATTGATTCGGTCCTCGAGAAATGGTTGAGATATAAGGCTACCACAAGTGCAATGTTTGACCCGAAGAATGGCAAAGAACTACGCTTCACACATGCTCGCATTGACGACTTGGTACAAAATCAACTTGTAGCAGATAAGGGAGCTACCTACGCCAAATCTTTGTACCTCAACCTTTCGACTCTTTCTCCTTATGTTGCCGGTCCCAACAGTGTCAAAATCGCCACACCCATTCGCGATCTGGAAGCGCAAAAGATCAAACTCAACAAGGCATACCTCGTATCATGTACCAATTCTCGTGCTTCCGATCTTGCTGCTGCTGCCAAGGTTTTTAAGGACGCTGCTGAGTCTTCCCCTGATAAGACTATTCCCAAAATTCCCGAAGGTGTCAATTTCTACATCGCTGCTGCTTCAATTCCCGAGCAAGAAGCTGCCGAAGAAGCAGGTGACTGGCAAGCGCTTCTCGCAGCTGGTGCACAACCCTTGCCATCAGGATGCGGCCCATGTATTGGACTCGGTACTGGGTTACTAGAACCAGGTGAGGTTGGCATCAGCGCAAGTAACCGAAACTTCAAGGGACGCATGGGATCTACCGACGCAAAGGCATATCTGGCGAGTCCCGAGGTCGTCGCTGCCAGCGCTCTCAGTGGCTATATTTCAGGTCCTGGATGGTACCAGCCACCGATCGGTGTGAACAAGGTTGTTCTTGGGGAAGGTAACGGAAACGTTGAAGAAGATAAAGCTATCAGTATCGAGGAAGCACTTGAGAAGCTTATCTCACAAGCAGAGTCGATCGTTGATGGAGCTGAGTCTAGTCTCTTTGGTACTTCCTCAAAGCCCGAGGAAACTGATTCCGAATCATTAACAGAAATTCTTCCTGGTTTCCCAGAAAAGGTTGAGGGTGAGATTGTTTTCTGTGACGCTGATAACGTCAACACAGATGCTATCTATCCAGGCAAATATACCTACCAAGATGGTGTCTCGGTTGAGAAGATGGCTGAAGTATGCATGGAGAACTACGATAAAGAATTCCGCACGATTGCTCGTGAAGGTGACATCCTAGTCTCCGGCTTTAACTTTGGTTGTGGCAGCTCTAGAGAACAGGCTGCTACTGCCATCCTCGCCAAGAAGATTCCCATGGTAGTTGCTGGTAGCTTTGGAAACATTTTCTCCAGGAATAGTATTAACAATGCTTTGATGGGAGTTGAAGTTCCAAGATTAGTACAAAGACTCAGGGAGCACTTTGCTGCTTCTGCACCAGTGCCAAAGAAAGAAGTCACAGAGCCAAGCGAGAATAGCGAAAGTCTTGACTCGCCAAAGCCAGCTGAACAAGCTGTGCCACAAGGAGAGAAGATCTTAACTAGAAGAACTGGATGGAAGTTTGTGTGGGACGTTAGAAGAAGCAAGGTAGAGGTACAGGAAGGCGAGGGTGGTGAGAAGTGGAGTCAGAAGGTTGGAGAGTTACCACCTAATGTGCAAGAAATCATTGCCAGAGGAGGTTTGGAAAAATGGGTCAAGGGAGAGCTTGCAAAAAACTGAGAAAGTTTTTCTGAAATTGGAATTTAGAAGTGTAAACGCCACGAAGACTTGTTAACTCATGAATCAAGTAAATCAAAATATCTCAGTAGGGGCCGCCTAACCACTCATAAAATGTAGGGTTATTTTGGATTGGATTGCCAAAAGGAGAACACTCCACAAGGCATTTGCATGTTAGTGAATGACACAAGGCTCAGCTTTTAGCCAGTTATAAAAACAAAAGATACAGTCCCAGTGAGGCTTGTGAATTTTTTCCAAACAAACGTGCCCAAGTATATTCACACTCCACAGTTTGGCGCTGAAAAAGAGTGATTAGGGAGTTCAAAGCATACGATAAATCCTGAAGCAATACTCCCCCTTGATAAGTTGAAGCAACTTGTTACTGGGACGTCGGGTCATGAAAGTCCTATGTTTCTTCCACTTCAAATTTAAGATATTTCAATCAAGTGCCCTTGGTTCTCGATTCCGCTTTTTCATACCCTCCTGAGGTTCAACGTCAGGATACGTCTCTTCATTAAAATTCAAACAACGGTCAAAAAACTAAAACCAGAAGTCATCATGTTTCTTTCGTGGTGGATTACGTTTCTTTTGCTCTTTCGATGCGCAATAGGACAAATTGATATTGAAACTTTGGTTCCAGAAATCTTGGTAACCTTATCAGCACCAGATGATACTCCAACCACAACCACAACCCAGACTCTGGTTCCCTTACTGGTCGATACCTCTACAGCACCTAGTTCCCCCTCCACAGCAGAGCTCCAGTTTCCGCTTTCTTTGACACAAACATTACGCACTCTAAGTGAAAATGATTCCCAAGCTACTTCAATCACTTCCAGCTCAAGCAAGACTCAGACTTCGGTACCCTTAAGTACTCAAGCCTCACCAAAGGAAACAGGATTCAGCACATCAGAGCAGTTCAAGGTTCAGATTCTTAACGCCCAGGATTGGTATAGAGCTGCACATGGAGCACTGCCTCTTGTTTGGAATGATACTTTGGCTGATTCCAGTTCAAATTGGGTCGCTGGATGTGTCTGGGATCTCGAGGTATGTTTTACTTTGACATGGTGCATCCATATCCTAAAGTCCGTTCATAAGTCGGCTGTTGTACTTACTTACGTTGTAATTATAGTCAACTCCCGGAATAGGAAAATCATTTGTGTCTGTTGTGCCCACCAGTGTCTTTGGAATCGTCAACCACTTAGGATTGGAACGCCAGTTCTACAATTGGTCAGAACCAGGACCGACTAATTCTACAAAAAAATTTACGCAGATGGTATGGAAAAGCACCACGTCTATTGGGTGTGCTTGGAATAATTGCCGTAAGTTCTTCTAGTTAGCTTGGATCGCGTTATAACAATTTTTCTCTTCTTTTATGTTTGATATCCAAGAAAAAGCCTACTACATAGTCAAAAGTAAGAGTAATAGGCTAACATGAATCACCTTAGCACCCGGATCATCACCAGACCCGGCTACGCCTGGAGTTTCCTTATTTCTGCTATGTCAATACTATCCCAAAGGCAACCAAGGCACTATCACAGACTGGAAAAACAATGTGGGAGAGCTAGAGTCTGGAAGTCTTGGAGAAGGTGTTGTTGCTGCTGATGGTTTTGGGCTAAGCAGTCTAACTACTGCAACCACAACAACTAGCAGAACAGTTGGGAACAGTGCATCAAGTACAACAAGCGGTTATTACACAGCTGCTACCGGAAGAGATATTGAAAGTCTGGCCAATGAGCTGGATCGCCGTCTGTTTACGATGGCTATCAGCTCGGCTATTGTCATTGTTTCAGTTGCCTGGTGTCCTTTCGCTTTGGTACCTCTGCTCTTCGCTGTTAGGCTTGCAGATGCAAAAACAAAGCCTGAATTGGATATTCCTGCTTACCCAACGAGAATCGATGACATGGAAATGGTATCCAAGATGATCAACACGCACGTCGTTTAATAGTCAGGCCCCGCTAGCAGAGATTGAGTTTAGTTTACCTATACAATTTCAAGTCTCAATACTAAAGGCGTGAATTAGTATGGAAGTAAACTCAATGCTAATAAGCCACTTGTACATAACGAAAGTCTTGCTGCTGAAAATGAAGCTTGAGTCAGATTGTGTCTTTGATTTTTGTCCTCTCATATGTAGCGTAACACTCATGAAGTACTTTTTTTTTTTTTTTTTGCTACGAACGCTGGATTTTGCATGATGATATCGACTCGGACTAATGGGTAAACTATATAAAAGAGCGAAACATAAGTTGGCACCTTTGATATTATTGATTATTGATTTTTGCGTGGAACAGTCTTATTATCTCTACGCAGGTGATGATATTACATAGGATACAGCAGAACCGAATTCGCTCATATAGCGTAGAAAGATACCACACAATTTAGATATGCCTAGAGCACTAGTGGCAAGTTTCTCTCTGCTATCTAAATGCTAGATTTGAAGACTCTGATTTATAATTGTTATCGTGAATGCGTGTTCATACTCGAAAATTAAGACCATTGAACCTTCCAAGTTTATTATATTATTCTTGATACGAGGTTGGATTGAGCCTTCGGGACCTCATCAACATATACCAACAAGTCAGCTTCGCATGTATGATGGGTCAGAATGTTCCATCAGGAAACCTTGTGGAGAGCTTTCATCACTTTTCACAATGGACGCATGATATTGGAGAAATCAGTTATGAGTATCGGCAGATCAATGTCGAAATTTTTGGTATGAGCCAATGCTATTTGTTGACTTTTGCTAGATACTTCTTAATGTATCCTATCATTGAGCTTTACTCAATGTCAATTTTCCCTTCCCGATAATAAAATGAGTAAATTCCCGATCTGACATTTCATTCCCTCAATGTAGGAAAAGAAATCTTAGATTTGGATGTGCAAAAGAAATCCGACGCCGTTCCATCCTAGCTCCATCATAATAACTCTCCATCGCAATCTAAGACCACTATCGTGAAATCTTTGTGCCACCCCATCGCACCCGGTATTTCGTCAAACAATGAGCACTTCATCGATGTTTGTCTAAAATCCCAAATAATTATTTCCGATCTCAACAGCCTTTTCAACACCAGCTCCCTTCTCACTCTCAACAACAAATTTGCTCAAACCCATAGCTCTTAATCCCTCTTCACCAGTCCAAGACTCGACTTCGTCGAGACCTGGTCTACCAATATGCTCACTCTCTCCCTTTCCACCTGGGAAATCAGGCCCTGGAACGCCGGAGAGAAAGGTGTCGCGTTGGCGGGCAAGTGCTTCGGCGTTGATAGGGGTGAGAGGGCAAGCGGGAATATAGAGAACAGAACTGTCAGATTTACCTGCATGGGACTTGTCCACAGCGTGGATCACTATAAAATTAATAGAATTAGTCAATGCAATTGTGCAAATATGATAACAAGATTTGGGAGATACAGAACTTACTATCACAGTGCCAAGCAACGTAGTCGCCTGGGTTAATCTTTGGAATATGGACCATAGTATTCTTCAAATCCAGATGTGGGTGAAACTTTTCGGTCATCTCCTGTCCATGGCTTGGGGTAGCACCATGGAGAGCAGTGGTCATCTGATCAGTTGGGATCAGTCTCCAGTTCTCGGGGCTGAGGTATTCCGCAGTATACTGATCCTCCTTTCCCTCTGGCAATTCCTTGATAGGCTCAAAGAAAGGTCGAAGTAAGAAGTAAGCGGTGGTAAGCTTGATAAGTGGATTGACCTTCAATGTGCCTTCTCCAGGCGAAGTGTGGGACATGCTGAGCCAGGCCTGGAACATACGGAACATGGAGCAGCTTCCTCCACCATGATAGAGGTCGCTAACAGCAGGAACACGTGATGAAGACTCAAAAGGATCAAATTCTTCCCACTTTCCATGGAAAATAGTGTCATATACTCCGTTGATACCATAGCCATTGGGTTCCCATCGTTCAACAGATCCGCCATCGGCGTGAGGACCGAGAGCAAAGATAGCATCACCAGGTTGACGGATGCGGACACGGTCAGCGTAGGCGACTGGTTGAGAAATGGAAATGGGCGAGGTAGGATCGGCGGAGTGCCAGAGATTGAGGAGGAACTTTTGGGCAACGATCATGTTTGGATGGCCACGAGCTTTGACTTGTGGTGGAGACCAGTAGAGCTCGTAGACTTGTGGATCATTAGGTGGGAAGCCTATTTTTGTCAGATTTGCTAAACTATGACAGTTTTCTCGATAACCAAACGGGAGATTGTCATTCAAATTTGGGGTAATATGGATGGAAAGGAACTTAGAATGAAATCACAAAGATAACTTACCCTTAGTGCTGGGATTTAACTTAACATAGTCTTCGACCTCCTGCTTATAACCTCTTGCAATTGTCTCATCTACGACACCCCTAATGACAAGTGCACCTTTATCTCTCATATCTTTCAACTGCTCCTCACTCACGGTCTTCTCAATAACATCCTTGAAAGTCACACTTGGGATAATCTTCGGGCCCAACTCTGCAACTTTTCGATTCTCAACCGCAAGTTGTTCAATAAGGCGAGTGAAAGATGCTTGAACGGCCTCTTCGTGGCCACGGATAAGGTTGCGCTTGATATCAGCAAATCGTTCTGGAAGTGGTGTAGGCTTGGCGCCGGAGAGTGAGACGAAGACAGAAGAGATATCGCCTTCTTCCTTTGGGTTCATGGCATTCATGGAAGACATGTTGAATGATTTAGCTTGTGTTGCGAGGTTTCGAATTGTGAGCTTGGGCTTGTGGTTGACAAAAGAGGATTTATGGATGGTAAAGTTGGGTTTATATTTTAGAAGAGAAGATGTTTGGCGGAGGGAGGAGACGAGGCGCGCGTGAGACAACATGGAGGTGAATCTGAACTTGTGACTGCTCTCTAGACAATGAGAATTGGGTGATTGGTGAGTGGTGAATGCTCTCTATGCCGAGAGCTTTGATTGGAAATCAGGAACAGAGAGGTTCTAAAGTGCATGTGTCGAAAACTTCAAAAACAAAAGAACTTCTGGATGGATGGTTGCAATTGCTCGTAAAGGGCAGTTTGTGTAAAGAGTATTTGGCCTACAGAAGGAAGTTTGAAAGTCCTTTTAACTATAGAAACGTATCCAAAACGTCAGTACAGCAGTTCATGCAAATTGGCGAATCTCACACAGTACCAGTTGTTTTGGCGGCATGATTGGCGGCATGACCAAATCGGGAAGTCCGATGACCGTGTGTGGCTGTGGTAATAATATTCAGGAACCGGTGCACAGACAACAAAATTTAATGGCGGGGTAGCATGAAGTCGAATTTGGGAGGTTTCCCAGGCAATTCTCAAAATGAATCTTTGGCATATGATTTGACAACGGTGACGATGGCGAAAACAGCCTCTTGAGGATTCGTTTCGAAAATCTGACGTTCTAAATGTGCATTCACTGGCGCTTGAACTGTATCCCGCCTCCTCACATATCAGCCTGCTTATCTATCTATTTATCTATCTATCTATCTATCTATCAGGCAAAAATAATCCGGGGTCAATTGTCAGTATGGCATGTCTCTCATTCCATTGATCCACCCACTACTCTTAGGGTTGAAGCATTGAGATAGGGGCCGACCATGATGTGTCCGATATCCCCATCAAAAAATCCGAGTCGATACAGCCAATGATGGACAACAAGAGCCGTAGCTACCCGAATCCGAGGTAGTGCAACAGATCAGTTGTGTGCGAAGCGAGTTCGCATTCACTTGTGCCACGAGATTCTGATTGTCATGTTGTGCTGTTCTAGTTATTGTTAGTTCCTAAGAGTGCTGTATGAGAAGAATCCTAATACGACGGGAGAGTCTTTGGATAGCCTCGGGGGGGAAATCAATCGAGCTGTTGATAGACATGTTTGGACTGGGAAGATAGAGGGCAAACTGCTTGAGATTGCTTAGTTAGGAAGATCAGGAACTAAGCAAAGGTTCATATGGGTGAGACAATGTCAATGATGTGTGCATTTGGCTATCAATCAAACATAACTTGAGCTCATCGTTTCGAAGTGGTCGAGTTCATGACAAATAACCCGACAACTTTACCATGCCCCTTCAAGTATCGATTCCGTGAAATTCGGCTTCCAGCACGATGCATTGCGGAAGAATATTGAGGGGAGAATCCATAGCGAGCGCCTGAGCTTTTCCTAGACTTCGAAACACCAATGCGGCTCTACTTACCCATTTCGAAAGCAACAACGTTGAGTAAATTGCGATGCAAACTATAAAAGAGAGGCAAGCTTATAAGAGAGTCATTCGGCACCTTGTGAACACTTCCACGTAGTTAGTTAACAAAATCACACTGTGCATAGCTCATATATTCGGCCAATCGTGCAGCTGCGTTCTGCCAGACTGTTCATATATTCAGATTCCTGCCCACCAATGACCTGCTGAAGACATGAGCAATTTGCTTCACAAATCAACAAAATATATATCAAGTCCCGTCCTCTACTAAACATTGTGGTAAGTTGCTGCCACGCTATCGAATCTTTCATGCACATCGTGCACATGTTTTAACGAATGCGAAAGATTTAGAGATGGCATCGGACCGCCTGCTTTGAGTGGGGACTAAAATTGCTCCATTGGGTGCTGCGATGTAGTGAGAAGTCGAATCTCATATTTCCTCAATTAGATATCTGAGATCTACTCGCAGAACAAAGGGCGTCGATGTGCGATGCGCGGTCGTTCATGCTGCTCACAAACGTCGCCACAGTGGTTCAGGTTCGCATATTGCTCAATTGTCGCGGTAGTGAAATAGCAATGATTGAACGGCAAGTCATGGTCGAAACACATTTGGTGTTATAGTCGAACACTTTTCAGATGTTGGAATTCTCTCAATGGACGGGCTCAAACTTCACAATCAAATTTTCGTTCGAAACTCTATACTTTATTTTGGCGTGAACTTTATTATTGTTTTGTCCAGAATCCTCGGTCCGAGCCTGATTATGTAAGGCTTTTGCATTGCATGATTGCATTAGCCAGTAATTACCTAGGTAGGTCTACTCAGCTCAGCAAACTTTTCATAAGTCATCGGTCGTACAAAAACTTTCTTCAAACCCCTTCCGACTGGACAATTGAGCCTCAGGGACGACGATTTAATAGACTACTCAGAACATTGAAAAAAACTGTCAGGCCTGGCGTAAGATTATGTGGCTTTGGAATCCGAATTTTGCCTCAATGGATATCTAACTTCAAGGTACTATTTCCCTGCCAGCTTCGAAGTGGAACATTAAGAGTCCTATGATCCTTTCGTGTGTCTTGATAGAAAGATAGATGCTGTACGAAGGGCTAAACGTATTTGGAAACTCCGCTCACGATTAAGGTGGATCTTTAACCTATCCACGTTTTTATTGCTTGTTTCCGAAGATCTCCCCTGAGTCTCCATCCGAGGTGCTGGTAGTCGTACATACTGGAGGTCTGCTGCATACTTGTTGTGCAAGATCACACGGTCTTCTGAAAGACTCCAAGAACCTTCATTCCAAGGCTGGCTGCTGGAAGAGCTTGGTCTACCTTGTGTTGCATTTGACCTGGGTCATTGGACTTTCTCGTCTATAAAACACAATAGGATAAGGTCACCATAGATGCTCCTATTTGCAATTACTTGGTTTAACGATCCCGGAAGAAGTTAAATCCGCCAAACCAACCATCTCCGACAGAAGTTGCATTCGCCACACCACACTCCGACACAATGTTTAAATTTGTATCTTCCGATGGGACTGGGTCCATTAAGAGGCAACAGGCACAAAAGGCATGTGACTCCTGTAGAAAGCGGAAGAAGCGATGCAACCATGGTAGCAATGCAACTTCAACGAATTCTCCGCCTGCAAGAGCACCTGGCCAAGTCAACTCCGATGACCGGGTTTCTCAAGCGGCTAAGTCATACACTGCAAGTTCCCTCTCTTGTGCCACAGATGCCGAATATCAAAGCACAACATCTCGTGAGGAGACTGGCCATATCTCTCCTGCTGCATCAACTTTAGCAAGTAGTGACCAAGACCTCGAAGCTGCTAGGATATTGAGCGGCGGTACTCGTATTCAAGCGAACACGTCTCATTCCCAAGAACCTACTGGTGTTCAGTCTCGATTCATTGGAGATTTGAATCCAGAATCGATCTTTCTGGCTGCTACCAGTCCAGATGCCATTCGTGGCGTATTACCGGACAGCGTTGGGGTATACCTCTCTTCAACACTCGGGAAAAAGCCTCACCATTTTTCGAATTTACAACAGACGAGCTCAAACCTATTCTATGGATGTCCGCCTTTGGTCCGTGATGTTCTTGTGCCTCTCATAGAACAAGACTGTTTGTCGACGATGCCACCAATACCCCATCTCGAAGTGTTATCTCGGATATACTTTGAGAAGATTAATACCATCTTTCCCATCATCAATGAGACCATGTTCCGCAATCTAGCTCCTTCAGTTCCTTGTCGAGCTTTACTGGAACAAGCAATTTGCCTGGCAGCATCCAAGAATTTCGCTGCTGCGGATCATCTCATACTGGATGAAGCAGGCCCACCGATGACCTGTAAAGCGTTCGGTGAAAAGGTATCCGGTGCAATGAGGTTGACGATTGAACTAGGCATTGTGACCGACAAAATTGTCCTGATCCAAGCCCTGTGTCTCCTCTCTCTATTCATCGATAATTCTAGCAGTGAAGATCTTGCATCTCAATTCTCTGGAAAGGCTACACATTACCTTGAAGGTATGGGATTACATCTCGAAGGTCAGGTGGAGGATGCAAGCGCAAAGCTTCTATGTTGTGTATATGCACTAGATCGCATGAATGCTGCATTTCATGGTCGTCCTGTCTTGATGCATGAACGAGACATGAGAAGAGATCTCCATCAGTGCTTTAATCAGCAAGAACCTGCCTTCCGTCTATTTCTACAGGTAATATCATTACTTGACAATGTCATCGAGATATATCGGCCTCCGAACCAATCAGAACAAGGTGGTATGGATGTTCAGTTCCCTGCTTTTGAAGAGTTGGTTTTGGAATGCGCGGCTGCACATATTGGTACTTCCTCTCTTGGTATGTTATCCTCTAATCACTCCACTTCTCTTTCTGGGGTATCCAATATTCTGGGCAGTAGTCCAATAATCTAAGTTCTCTAAGTTCTTATTTCATTCGAAATAATGAGTTCTTGTGAAATTATGACACCATCTTGAATGTTCCAAAGTGGTTGAATTTTGCCTATCACATGACTGCTTGCAGGATTCGATTTCAAATCGTGATACACAAACCATCACACCAAGTCTACCAGTCGGGAATATTGAATTGCTCTAAGTTTCGTCCATGATTGACGTTTGCTTTGAATGATATTTTTACTCATGTAGTGTCTAGCAACAATTGAAATTTTCTATCACAGCATCTCTATCATTTCTCTTCGATCCCATATTTGGGCTGAACCCAAGCGTTCCACACCTTCTTACCTTCGACAAGCCCTCTCGACCAGTATTCTATCATCCACCACTACACACGAGCTACAGGACCAACTTGTTCTATTTCCTTTCGTGCCATACGCTATATCACTTTCTCTGAGCATTGCTTATCGAGAAATGCGTCACAACAAACTACCTGTTCATCGAATGCGCGCTCGGGGTCAATTCCAAGCTAGTTGTAGGCTTTTGGAAGGCCTTGAAAGTCAGTACTGTACTGCTGCTAACGCTGCAAATATGGGAAAGAAAATGCTCAGGGAAATTGACAGAGTATTTTCTACTGTCTCTTCGGAAAATAGGCCTACGGTACCACACCACGATGTCAGCAACATTTCTGAGAACAGCTCAATGGTCACTGATAACAGTACACCAATGACAAATACTGAGAATCGTAAGTCCTACACTTTTCACTTCTGTACGATTTGCTTCTGCTATAAGTATTTCTTCCCCAACATGGTAGGTAGTTTAGCCGATTTTGTTTCGCACAAGTCCAGTGTTCGGAATTGATTCAATAAAAAATTATCGTCTTTCGAACGATTTCATGTCTAAATTTATTTTAATACTCAGACCTGACCTTCGAAATAGAATCAGTAGCTCCCAACTCCAACACTCACATCATTCCGTCTATCGCTCCAATATATACTGGGATGCAAGATTTCGACCCGTCACTCTTCGACCTTAATGCTACGGGTGACATTGATCTCTTCTCTATGTTTGACCCTTCCTTTGATCTTGTCGGCTTCGACGCTTGTCTGGAAGGCAATCTAAACCTGGGATTTCCCACCCCAGCACCTCATCCCTGACCAAAAGTTAACAACTAACGTGATGGCTGATGAAGATATGGAGGCTCACACCTGCTGAGATGAGATCTAACAGGTCAGACTTTCATCACGCGATAACGATCTCGCATTTCTAAATCTAAGTACGACGTTCCGGTCGTTAAAAATGCTGCCCTTGTTTCCAAAAATGAGATTATCGCAGAATTGAATTCTTGAAAAGGCTTAAAATTTGTACCTAATGTTATGCCGCTTATTAGTGTGGAGTGTGGATCACATTGATTGGGCAGCGAAGTCACTGGACATAATGATAATATAAGACCGATTCTATCTTGTTTGCACACACTTGAAGACAGTTGTAATATCATTTCAAACGATACGATATAACCTTCACCTCCAGAAATTACATTGCCACATATTGAACAATCTTTAAATTTCATAAACGGTCAACTAACATATGACAGATTATCGCTTATATCATAGTCTGTTAGTAAACTTACGAGGAGGCACATTTGTGTATTTTAAATCTGGCTTCGCTTTTATATACTTCTCTTATTACTACCGGAGGGATCGCGCTTTTTATCTCATTGCTGTTCTAGCTCAGAGCAAACTATTGAGGGACAACGCTCAGCTTGCAACTATCCTGTCTCATATGCCTACAGACGGCTCATATAATTCATGACTTTAACTGTAATGAAGGGAAAAATTCCATCTGAAGAACCCAATATTCGACTTGTCTGATTTTAAAAGGTTTCAATGTGATTTAAAAATATTCTGAGATGATTTGTAGTCCAGCTTTCGGCGTTGATCTAGAAGCATAGTCTTTGCTTGTTACAGCTTTTTCGTTGATATTCTTCGCCGTACATTTGTATTTTATACCATTCCTAGCACTCAAGCGTAGGTTGATCTAATTTCTTTGAGAATGGAGGAATAGCAGTGAAGTCTCTTTTCCCTAGCCTCTAGACATCCTAATGCTCAATGTCTTCCTCCATTTCATGTTGTTAACTATGTTGCTTTTTAGATCAGATATTGAGATGTTAGAGAACCGATACATCTTAGTAAATTTGTTTTGGCACTATAATCACAGCTCTGCTACCTCGCTGTATAACGGTAGTTAATAGGTAAAACTGCAACAATATTAATTTGGGAAGAAGTGAAGGACACTTCACGTGGTTAACCCGCTCGTCATGTGAAATCACGCCGGCTTATGTAATCGAGCACGTCTTTTTCATCACCTTCCTATCTTGTAATCGTTGCATTGAAAATGAGGGAACGACAGTTGATAGACAGTATCTTCATCAATTTTCTTCCTCGCATAAAGACGCAGATTTTCTGACTTTGAATTACTCAAAGCCTCTGAAGATGGTTGCAGGACATGGTAAATATTGTGTCGTGCATGGTCAATCTGATGAGAGTTGCAGAAAACCTGGAATTTGGCTAACAGACCTTGTTCTCGTGTCTGCCTACTTCCTTCAAGATTTTTGAGAATGAGGCATATCGTATGAGTCTTTCTATCTTTGCCACTCTCGATGGGCAAGGCTACAAAACGCTGAGATTCTCTCTCGATCATCAACTGAAGCTTTTATCCAACAAGCATGCCACAAAAAATTCTTTAAAGCGACACGATATCGTATATGCATCAAGCCGTTCGATTGTGGATGCAAAATAGCACTTCATCGATGCCATTATATTCAGCTCCGCGAATGCTGTTTCGCAGCACTGTTGGCAAAATACTCAATTGGATGATTTGCCATACACGGTTATCGAAGCGGCAATAGCAATTCATCTTTATCCCTACTGGCTTCACAAGGCAAAGGTTCCGTGTCAAAATACCTGAGACCTCATTGGATTTTCGATCCGAAATCTCAATATACATTTCACAGCTGGATGAAAGGAAGTTTGGGCTTTTCTTTAGTGGAAGCCAATAAAGCCATGCAAATGAGATCTCGCGCCTCATTCGTTACTAACCAAAATTTCTGCTATTCCGAAATTTCATTTGTTTACAATATAAGAGGTGCAAATCCAAAGCCAGCGCGTGCCAAGCTTCGAAGAATACGATGCATGAGCTTGTCGAAGCTCCTCGTGAGATTTCCAGACTCTCCTTTCGTTCTACGTCTTATCGATGCGCATCTTGAACAGTCAGAAGCCTGACTTAAAGTCTCACAAAACGATGTAAGGGATACGAATTATCCAAGATTGCATACTAAAATATCAGTGTTCGGTGTCAGCGGGGCTTGTGAGAAGGTGGGACCAAATTTGGGTTCTTGGACGACTTGGCACTAAGCTCAACGCCTTCGCGGAATTTGAACATTCATAGTAGGCGATGAATTTTCCAGCAGATTGAAATGCACAAATGCTATTGACGTGGGTCTCAGCTTTCCATTGGTATCATGAATGGCCGCTTGTCAACCGCTTCTCATCGAGGCTTACGATTTGAATGAGAAACCTCCAAAATCGATGTCATGATATATCATTCGACCTTCCTTTTTACAAGCTTCAACAATCATCAGTCATGACATATCAGGCGTTGGCGGTGGCTGAGCTTGCCGATCAACCACACCACGAAATTAGCTGCATAAATCAATTATGCATGCATTGCGATCTGTTGCACAAAGAAACAAATGAATTGAGAGGAATAAGCTCTAGAATTTGAACAACGCGATAGATTTAATTGGTTTAGCTGACGAAGAGATAGTTTCGATTTTTGCCTCTTATCCTTCAAATCCACCATTCCTGAATTCTAACACCTAGAGCTTGCTTGCAGCGGGTCCAAATCCGTCGATCCATTCACAGCCGCACTGTCCACTGGTCGCATTGTACACGGGATGTTTCTCGGCAATACAAAGGATATCGGGACACGTCTCGATAGGCTTAACGGTGCCCTTTGGTTCGAGACCTGGAATCCATTCACATTCGCATAGACCAGTCGTTGCGTTAATAGCGGGCTGCATCTCCGAAATGCAGAAAATACCGACACACGGATCTATTGGCTCAAGGGGTGGCTCAAGTCCATCGATCCACTGACAAGTGCATTTACCTGTCTTTGCATCATACACGGGATGTTTCTCGGAAATGCAGACTATATCAGAGCAGGTCTCGTCCCTGGTAGGTGTTGTCGGATTGTTTGGTTCCAACCCTGGGATCCATTGACAGGAGCATGAGTTACTTGCTGAGTTGTATGTAGGCCTCTGCTCTGCAATGCAGAAAAGGTCAGGACAGTCAGGGTCGCATTGGCACTTCTTGGTTTCGGGGTGATATACACGATGGTTTCCTTCGACACACTTAAGGAGTGGACAAGTTGGAGGGATAGGATTGTCAATTTCGCAAGTACATTTCTTTGCGTAGGGCTTAAGAACTTTGTGGGCACCGCTGGCGCAGAATATTATGTTTGGGCATACAGGAGCATTTGGCTCACAAGTACATCGCTTGGTCTCAGGGTGGTATACAGGATGAGTAGTGGATGCACACCGAATTGTTGGGCACGTGGCAGGATCGACTTCTCTAACCTTGTTGCGCTCGCATTTGCAGGTTGAAGTTTCGGGGTGCCAAACAGGGTGAGATCCAACTAAACAGGTTGTCGCAGTAAGACAAGTAGTTTCGGTTTGATCAGGTATGCAAGAACACGTCTCGGTGTCAGAGTCCCATACTGGATGATGTGCGGTGATGCAATTTGTTGTTGTGTAACAAATCTTCTCCCCATCATCCAGTTTGCACGAGCAAACCTTTGTTTTGGGGTTCCAAAACAAGTGAGTTCCAGGGATACAAAATATTTTGGGACATCTTGCAGGACTATCCGCTCTTGACTCTATGAAATGTTAGATGGTTATCACAGAGACCATCTAGGAGGACTTACCGACTGCGGGCCCCGGAGCCGCCAGTACACCACCCAGCCCTACCGCGAGGAAATACAATAAAGATGTTGAGCGCATTTTTTCAATGGCCAAGACAAACAAAATTTGGAATATACTAAAAAGGTTTCAAATTGTGAAGAGGGAGGTCCAAAACTATGAGCTTGAACTCTTTAATGTTGGATCATTCGACCTTCATCGTCTCCTTATATGTTATTTGATTGTACCACAACACTCACCACATTAACTTTGAGTTAGCTGATCTCAGCAAGCAAAATACAAATATTCCTCTTGGCAGCTCAAGAATGCTAAGACGCCAAGCCCGAGCTGTGCGGAACCGCGTCCATTCAACTACCCCGCAGTCGCCAAGATGTAAGGGGCCGGGATATAATTCCTGTCAGGAGAGAAGTACATTCCATTATGTCACGAATCGAGAAACGGGTGATACAAAATGTAAGTTGGAACCCAGGATGACACGAGTATTTGAAATTTACAGCTTGAAGAGGTTTTTTACATCGCTGTGCGTCAGATCCCAGCAAAACTTGTGCTTCGCGATGAGGCTAGATTCTGATATGGATCATCAACGTAAAGAATGCTTGAAATGTTTCACTCTTACCTCCGTCTTACGATAGGCAGAGTTCGATTGACCAAATCCTCGTGCTGATGAGAATAGACTTTAGTTTCGTCTACACTGTGGCTACTGCTCGTTTTTTGACCACTCATCTCTTCCGTTCTGTATTTTTTACGTCATACCTATATATTCAATAGCATAAGATCATGATGTCTCATTTTATGCCCTTTTCGGCACCCATTCGATAAAACAGTCGTGTGGTTGTTCTATCGGTAGATCATCCGACTTGCGTCAATCCTGCATATTCGGTTAACGGAGCACGTTTTAAAATTAGGCAATATGAGCTCGGATATGCAGACGTGAGAATTTTTCAACGTCAATGGCATCTCATAATGTTTCGCTATGTTTCCTCGGCTTAAGTAGCAATCGGACTAGGATACCAAAGTTCAACTACATGGACAAAATAGTTATCGCAGTTTCCCTGAATCATATATCTATGTACAGAGATCGATTGAACATTAGACGGGAACCCGAGTGAGCCTGCCAAGCAGCAAAAGGAATTTCTCTCTAACATAGATCGAACCAGCTCTTGCTGTGGTGCCGGTGTCTTCTCCTCTATGCATCCGTGTCTAGGCTTCACCTCCCTTTCTCACGGTCTGGCCAGGAATGCCATCGAGATTCTTACCCATCAAGATTGGAACGTCAAATTTCAACTTCAAACAGAGATGGGAGTGTTCCGGAAATAAATCCTCCCGAGTAACGTTTTTTCCCTCCATTCCAGGCTTGGAATTAGCATTCTTTTTGTCTAAATTTTCTCCTGGTGTCTGTACGGTGGTGCATCTTCACCAATGTCTTTCGCGAACTTTCTTTTCTTTCTTGTACTCATTGTGAGTACCCCAATTCCATGCATTCCTCCAGAATCTAAACTATTCACTAAATCTCTAGTGAATTTCATCCAACTTCCCAGCAACTCAATCCATTTTCTTTTCCCTCCATCGTAGAGCCCGATTAAATATCTGATTCTCGCAAAGTATCGTTTTGCCAATTCACATTGTGTATCATCCCATATCTGGCGACCACTTTCAAAAGCACAAGCTAGATCTAGTACTCCCGCGCAAGTTATGGCATACGAGGATGTACCTAGATTCTGGTGAATTCGTGAAATGGTTTCTTGGCAACTTGCAACATCTCCTGAGATAAACTCGGTACGAGCTTGCGATATCACGTTGATTTCTCTGTGGTCCTCGGTATCGACTAGCTGAGTGAGTTGGTCGGGGACTAAAATATACATCAATGCCATTTCTAAATGATTCAATATGGTACTGAGATGAATGACCGGATCTGAAAGTTCTATCTGCCATTCCAATTTGATTCTATGTATGAGTGCTCGCATTCCCCGATTGAACTTTAAAAGGTCGATTCGCCGGTCCGATGAAATACTTCGATTTAATTCGTCGATACGTAACTGATTTTGCATCAGGCTAATATGCTTCTCTGTTGCTTTCATTAAAATATTAAACATTTGTATTCTATTGCTGTTGTCTTTTAGGTTGTTAATTTTGTTGTCCTCGATCATCATAATATAATCGTTAATGTTCTGTCGTTGTACAATCGAATCTGACCAAAAAGCTGCTCCATACTCTGCAGTCTTTATTAGTTTATTTCCAATTTGCAAGATTTCTTTTTCCTCTGGTGTACAATTCACTGCGTTTTTGAGCCGTTCTAAATCGTTTATAAATAATTTGGACTCGTTTCTTAATGGCGAGACATTCACTCGCCCTGTGATATCATCTCTACCCCATACATAATCATCTTCGACTTTGATCCCGACACTGGATCTCATAGTTCGATAGTACAATATCTTTTGACCGTATGGCCTAACTGCATGCTCCCAAAATGATATAGACTGTACATCTTCATAAACAGTCACTGGGATGGGGTGTAAGTATTTATAATTTGGAGGCTGTGGATCCCCGTCGAGTTGAGGGTTTTCGATTGAGGATGTATAGGTAAGAATCATCTCCATTGTTGGCCAAGGAGTGACCAGCCAATAGCCTAAAGGGCGGTTTTTCCATATGGTGCCATTGAGCATTGTTTCTATGTATCCCCCATTAACCTGATACATAAGTCAGAATTTGCTCCATAGTTTTTGTTTTAGCTTGATTATGGGGTCACCCAACCCACGGCATTTTCGTACGAGTATCCTAGCTCAGCCAAAGCTTCGTCTTCGAAATATGGTTCGATTGAGGCAGGTGGGGTGATCATTTTAACCTCTCGACTGGGGTAATTCCTAACCAATTCTATAGCATGAACTAATTCGTGTACAATCTATTATCTATTAGCGCTTACTATGAAAGTATTACAGACTTGGTTAGATGCCAGTATGCATGAGGGGCTCGGAAATGAACTTACTACAACGGCTATTCGCCATGATATTGCGTATCGTTCGGCATGGTTCAAATATTTATCTACAATCAATGGAGTGACAAAATCAACGTTCAGCATGAGTACAATATTATAACATAGAGTTTCTTTATCATCGCCTGAGTTCCGCTTACTCCAGCGAATATCTGCAAAAGCCAGCGTGTTCTGATCAGGGTACATGTTCTCATCGGCGTCTGTGTCAATCTCCCCTGTGTATGGATTTTTGCCCGGCTCAAAGAACGAAAATAAGATGTCATATTTATCCAAGAGGACATCACTTAGTATTTTATCACGGGCTCTTTTGGTATCTTCAATGTTATAAACTGGGTGTCGAGGGGAAAAATAATGGAGATCGGGCACGTCGAGTAGGTTCCTTTCAGGTGGTACGGGTCTGCGAGGGCTGATAAGTAAAGCGTCAAACTACCATTGAAGTCAATACTAGCTTTTATTCAATAAGTATACGAAAACATCACACATCAAGGATCAAGAGTAACTCACCCAAGGTAACATATGACTCGATAACAAATACTGATTTGCAATCGTTAAAATTGGCCGCAAGGCTTCCCATACATATTCGTTCTGTGAATTCCAACTTCCATACATCCCACCTTCTTCTTCTCTACTTTGTCCCCAGTCGTCGATAATAATCGCCTCTTTTCTTCCAAACAATCTACCTGTACTATCCCATTGTGTCCTTCGCAGTAAAGCGAGAATAGGTACATCTGACAGTGTAGATGCAGCCATTGGGCGTTCAGTTATTGCATCGAGATTGAGGAGTTCGCGGGTGGTGAAGGAATGAAGACGGTTTCTTTGATTTGTCTCAATAGCGTCCCAGTTGCGTGTTTGCTTGGATGGAGTTCTGGATGTTGAGGTTGTGGGGAAAGAGGGGAAAGGGGGGATTAGAGTCGGGCGCGGACTCAGATCGCTGTTTCCATCTGCAAAATCGTGGTAGCGAAGAGCGAAGGAGGATCGTTTTGGCGGAGGATCTGAGTGTATTTTGGGACGAGTAGCGGAGGACATTTTGCACCGAGACTGGGAATTGGATAATTTCAAAAGAGTGGTAAGTTGACTTGCCCAAGGGTATTTTGCTTAAGATGAATGTTTTACTATGTTCATTCTTCACCATTGGATTTTCTTTGTTACCTTTGTTTGGCCCCTGGGATTTGGTTGCCGTTTCTTGTGGGGAGCTTTGAACTTATACTTCACTGAGGGTATGATGCTTTTCTTTCTTTGTTCTTTCTTGCTGTCTTTATCCAGCAGGGAATCATAAAGATATTCATCACCAAAGACAGCGAGAGTACGATTACTGCACCATCACAGTGATCCGAATTATTGACAACGCACGTTTCCTGCATACCAGACTCTGAAAGTGACAGTAGAATGATCAAGAAAATTCATAAATCCAACATTACCTACAGCAGTGTAGAGGACTGAATGAATGAACTCCGAGGTACAATAAATTTGATATCAGCTTTGAGGGGAACGTACAGGATATCCCACTCCTGCGCGAAGTCTGCAGCAGCTTTCAGAAATAATTTACCAAGTTGAATGTTAAGCGCCTGAGATTCATATAAGGAATTCGTTGGAAAATAAATCCAAGGGGGGAGAGATGAATATGGGATGGGATGTTATCTATCCATTTCCCTCTCGCCCACTCTTGTATTTCCTTCAGAAATCTTGAGAAATCATCCTATAACTATTTATTCTATATCGATAATCTATATCAACCCTTCCAGTCCATCCATCACATTCTGTGTAAAATGTAGAAAATGATTTGCTGGAGAGAAGAATGGGGACTTTCATCTGTGAATCTCGCGGCCAGTTTTTCAGATTGAATTTGCAGAATAAGGAGTATGATTTATTGATGCAGTACATGTGATTCGAACAAAGCTCATAGAAAGAAGACCACAGTGATGAGATGTAAGTGCTGTAGTAGGATGATATGTGTATAGACGAGATGACAACAATACAAAAACTCACGATAACAACAATACTAACCATCGCAATCCACACATACCCCATCATCATATTTCCTTCCTCTCCAAAAACAGTATATTTAATATTGAGAACCCCCCTCCCCTCCTCCCGCACCACTCCATCCTCATCTCAACACCGAGAAACGCAGCAAACTTCCTCGCCCTTAACTGTTCCTTGTCCACATCCGTAGCATCCGCATCCCAAGTTAGAAACTTGTAGATACGCAATTAATTATCTTTTTATACAGAAACCTAGACGAAAAACCCCTCGGGAATAGGAGGTAACAACAACCAGTGAATCAACAAACGTCCGTAATTCTTCGTACCCCCCACCCACCCCCCTTTCTCTTTCTCTCCATCCACCACCATTCCGTCTACTCCACCTCCACCCCACCGACTCGGTGCCAATCTCTATTGATAATCTCCATTGATAATCTCTATAGCCCTTCTAAATTTCCAAATTCGTTTCTACATAAACTTTCGGTAACCTGCTCGGAATACCTGTTATACACATTAACAAGGAACGTTACAATACAAATATGGATTAGGGGAATGAATTCCGGCCCCGCCTCCGCCCCCGGCCCCGCCCCAAACACCTTAAAAGTTTTGACTTCAAAATTGCGGAATGGGGATGATTTGGAAGGGGATGGGAGAAGGGGTGGAGAAAAGGATGGAAGTGATCAAGTGGAAAATGGGAAATGATAAGGGTATTGCAAGTTAACATAAACTCTAGGGATGAGAGATAGAATACGACAGCAACGACAGAACTAAGTAGAAAAAATACTTTCTCAACTGATTTTTTTTTTTCTTGAATTTAATATCATCGAATATTTCAGCGTCACATCATCACTTCATCTTATAAAATTCCGGCGCATACTCCACCAACCACCCTCTCTCAATCTTGCTCAAATCCCTAATGTAAACCTTTCCTCCCACCTCTACCACCTCGCTAAAAACAACCCATTCACATTTTCGATTAAACATCAAACTACTCGGATGAGCATGAAGTGTTGTTCCTCCTCCCACATTTCTAAATGATCCATCCGGTTGCATTTTCGCGGCATGGGCGAAATATCCCGTTGTAAGACATCTACGTATTTGTTCGCTTTTGTCTGGGCCTCCAACTGCGAGCATATTTGGGTTTGATGATGATGATAGAGTTTCGTCTACTGAGATTCCGAAACGTTCTAGGTAGCGTTTTAATTGGGCGCGAATACTTATTGCTTTCGAGAGGGCTTTGAAATTAAGATAATTGTCGTGGGCGAATCTGGGTTGTTTTTTGCCTTTGGTGATGAATGATTGGTAGATATTGAGTAGCGTAATATGATCACCTTCCTCGACGGCGAATTTCCGTTTAGCAGTTTCCATGGCTTTTTTCTCATCGTAGTCATTGTAGAAGATGTTACCTCCTACAGATGTCATAGCAGCTATTGTGAGGATTTCGGAAAGACAGTTAAACGAACTGGCTGATAGAAGAGTTTTGGCCATCATGGGTTCAACTGCTAATTCAGCCATACGTGTGCCAAGAGGTTTGGTAAGTTTGGCGTAGGTATCTAGTGCTCCAAGAGAATAGAGAAGTTCGAGGGCACGAATGATAAGTTCGGCTGGTGGGGAAGTGAGGAATGGAAAACGGACTATATTGTCGATACCAAGAGCTTTGAGTTGGAGTATTATGGGTGCAAGATTTGACCGTTGGATTTCGGGAACAGTTGCTTCTTCAAGGGCCTGAAAGTTTAATTCTGTGTAGAGACGGAAGCATTTTCCAGGTTTAGTACGACCTGCTCGACCCGACCTTTGAGTTGCAGATGCTTTGGATATTGGAGTTGCTGTTAAAGTTTCGATGCCGGTTATTGGATTATAAGCTCGAAGTTTTACGAAACCACAGTCTACGACGTAGATGATACCATCAATTGTAACGGATGCTTCTGCAATGTTGGTGGAAAATATAACCTTTCTAGTATTTTCTTGAGCTGGTTCAAAAACAAACATCTGTTGTTCGGTAGAAAGTCCTGCATAAAGAGGAAGTGGCATGATAGCTTGCGATCTTGGATGTAAACTTAATGCACGTTCCGATATTGCTTGTATAGCTTTATCTATCTCTTCTCTTCCTGTCAGGAAAACCAAAATATCCCCATCTGGTTCCTTGGTGTGGATATCAAACACTGTATCAATAGCTTTCTCCAGATAATCTTCGGCTGGATTTTCTAGGTAAAGAATATCAACAGGAAACATTCTACCTTCCAGACTGATGATTTGTCCAATTTTCCCGTCATTTTTTGGGCTACTTGCTGAAGCGCCACCTTGAGCTATCAAATCATCAAGAGTAATGGCATCATCAACCTTGGGTTTCGTTTCCGCATCATCATTCGAGAAGAAATTCAAAAAATCTTCAGCTTGAAGAGTAGCACTACTAATAATGATTCTCAAATCATTCGAACGCTTCTTCAAAATCTTTTTGAGAACCCCCAAGAGGATGTCAGTACTCAAAGATCTCTCATGAGCTTCATCGACCATAATGACTGAATAACGTGATAATAAAGGATCAACTAGAGCTTCTCTTAGAAGAAGTCCATCGGTCAAGAATTTAATCTTGGTAGTTGCTGATGTAACATCTTCAAATCGAATTGAATAACCAACTTCTTTACCTACTTCACATCCCACTTCTTCCGCAACTCGAATTGCTACTGTTGTTGCTGCTACTCGACGAGGCTGCAGCCGTGGATTAGTTTGGGATTGCTGCAGGACTGAAGAATATCTTACTTGAGTAACAGCAATTTGTTTCCCATCTTCGCACCATCCTGCCTGTTCGAGAAATTGAGGTATCTGGGTGGTTTTTCCCGAACCAGTATGTCCAACTACAATAGTAACAGGGTAAGTCTCGATGAGATATAGGAGACTTTCGCGGTGTTGAGCTATTGGTAGTAAAGAGGAAGGTTTATGAAGAGCGGGAATAAAGGTAGATGATAAATCAAAGTCGGCCATATTTGATTCATATGCCTATGTTGTTTATTAATAGCATCATGTCTGGTAGAAGTGATGCAAGGGTGAGGATGATTTGAGGAGACTAGATAGATGGATGGGAGAATACGCGTATAATTTTGGAGTCACGAGTTTTCATTTCTCCGAGAGTCAAGGCGGTGAGGGGTTTGTTTATGCCTTGTCTGACTCATCCGTAATTAAGGCATGAATCATGGAGAATAGAGATGCCCGCCTTCTCCCCCTTGTCCGGCCGTCAAACACAGCTAAGAAACGGGCTGGGCATGATACGATACCAGGACGCGCTGCGGAACGTTCCAATTCCATTCCAATCCATTCCAATCCATTCCCAATTCTACTCAGTTCGACTGACGGACGGCCTGCAATATTTCTATCGAATTCGTTGGTCCCTGAGGTTATGTTATACTGTCCATGGATGGGATGGAGGCTACTGATGGTGCCAGCAACGATTGACATCTCGAGCCCCTATTGGAAGATTCTCTCAATTTGCACAATGTACACCTACCTGGGCACATCTCATATCTCATATCTCAATCCTCAATCCTCAATCTTTTCCCTCCAGTCGAGTCTCAGTTTGAATACCTGCAAATGCCTCCCTCAAGCATCGATCGGATCATGTACATCTGCTGCGCATTCAATTGAATTTATCAAATACGCACACCCAACATGTTTAATTCGATCAATATATTTCAGGATCAATCTCATCACGCTCTATAAATTAATCGGTTGAAGTGTTAGGATCATTTAATTTCGCTATCTTTATTATCGAACCAAACCATGGAACGGAACTTGGGACTTGGAGGCCACTTCTGCCACCCACCCACCGCGGCACCGACAGAATCCGTGTTCCATAAGCCCATGCCTATCATTTATGATTCTGGTCCACTATTGGTTTTCTGTACCGTTGTGGATCTCATGTACAGGAAGTGTGGGTGCGGTCTTGGAATCGGTCTGGCTCGTGCTTGTGCTTTGTGCATCGGTATCGATGTTAGCTGATGGAGAAAAGATGGAAAAGTGTCTGGAGTGTGTAAATCTTAATTTTAAGAGAGAGAGGGGGATAGAGGATGGAAGAATCTATTGGTTCTGCGAATCATGATAGGAGGTGGCCATTATCCAGGATATCGCATCTTCAGATACTGTACAGTCCTATGAGATTCGCCATTCGCAAACCTTTTTGGTGGTCGTCGCGGATGGGGCGTGGATGTGAATGTGGTTGTGGATGTGGACGGCAGTATCAATCAATTATTGGTATCACAGTACGAGATACGAAGGAGGGGAATGTGTCAATATCCGAGGATACGATACATAACGGTCGAGTACCACGAATACAGCACGAGGCTCATTTACCACGACTTTTGGGGCACTGCATTTATACTTCCCTTGAAGATCCATGAAGCTGCTATGCTGTCGAAGGATGAATTGAGTAAGAAATCATGTAATGTAAGCTTCCTCAATATCCAAAAGAAACTCATTCTCATTTACAAGGTTTGGATTTCAAACCCATTCAGAACTCATGGGAGTCTTCGGTAACATTTTGAGAATCCTTAGGATCTATTTATTACGAGAATGGTTTCCATTGACAACAACAACAAGTGATTGCGCCTCTTTTCTTAACGGGGTTCGTGATCTTTCTCTTTTTTTTTTTTTTAGAATAAAATTCAATCATTTAGATTTGGGGTTTCATACTGGAAATACTTCCGTGGAGAAAGAGGCGTGTCGGAAGATTTTGTTTTGTATAGCTGAATATACCTACGAAAGTTATGATGATTGTATCAAATGTTCAGCAACTATTGAAGATATGTTACAAGTATGTATGAATGATGTTGTGTTCGTAATATACTGACCTACCGTATCATCTCAGGTACAGATTGCACAGGATGTAGGTATATGTATGTACAGTAAATTGTAACACGTCTAGAAAGTAGGACGACATCAACAATTTCAACAGAGTAGAGGCAGGGAAGGACGGGGAAAAAGAGAAGCAACAATGTCATTTTAAATCCATCTCTCACTGCCACCACCTCTTTCACCTCTCTCTTGCCTCTTACTTCTAACGTCTCCAGCTTCATCAAATGCTATTTTCACTCACTCGTCCACCTACTCATCGAAATTAATGGTTGCGTACCCTGTCCACGTCTAAAGGTTTAACTTTTTTAGATTCAACGTGGACTTTCTAATAGGGTTTCAAGAAAGTTAAGACATCTGATCGAAATCGAGAGTATTTCACAATTCTATTGATAGAAAGAATTATGATTCTTCTCGGTTAACGATGGTCTAGATACTTTGGGAGTTGAGAAATAGGAGTATTGTAGCTATGGTGGTGTTATGATAGTGAAGACTTCAATAAGTGTATATTACAGAGTGTTCAGAGATATATAATATGAAATGAAATAATGAGGGATTAAACCTAGGTACCTACCTACTCACCGGTACGTACAATAGTACAATACTTATGCTGTCGTAGGTAGATAGACCAGATATATCTCGTTTATCATGGGGGCAAGCCCCCAGACCCCCATAGCTCGCTGCGCTCGAAGTATTGGAGATATACTTCACTTCGTCCTGTGTACCGAGTAGATGCTAATGACTTGGCCAATTGTCTATGTCTATCGCCTCGTCCATACATTGATTGATACGCCGATGCATACATATCTCCATACCTTACTCCGCGTCCCTACAATTTGTGTTGATTCTTGTGCTTCTCTCATATCATCCATATCTTCATTATCCCTCCACAAATCCAGGATTTATCCCCATAATTGAAATTGTGAATCCTCCACAACCAATTATCTATCAAGTTCGTCCAATCTTCATCTGATCATGCTCAAAAACGGACTAGTCTGCCCTTAGTTAGATCTCTATTAAATTAGTACAGAATATCCATATTTATCCATGTTTATCCATGTTTTAGTGGTTTCGTACCCCTGATTAAGCTACTTTGGGACTAGCTAATCATGACCCCTGGCTCATCTCTTTAATTCTGGCCCATCTTCTAAAATCCATCCAATCTTCTATCTCTGTTCTCGCTTTTCTCTCTTTTGTCACTCTCCTCCTCCATCTCTCAACCACCTTCGTTCCTTTACCTTTCTCTCCCCTTCACCTCGAACCCTTTGACCTTTTCCTCATCCTTCTCAGACATCACCATCTTCTTGGAGCTTAATCCTCTCACTTGCTTGCTTGCAGGCGTCACACTCCTTTTATAATAACTGCCTCCAAGAACACATTCATTCGTTGTTTACACCTCCCCCCCCATCATTCCGACCACAGTCACTCTCTCGAGGAAAAGTAAAAATCATCAATCAATCCAAATTTATCTTCTCAACCTCAATAGTCCTCCATTATTTACTTTTTGACTTTACGTCAACCGTTTCGACTGTTTCATATTGGCCGTCCTATACCGAAATAAGAATTAAAGATAATTCACCAATCGATCTTCCAAGTCTGATATACGCATTAATTTCCCATTGCACTCGCACTGCCTTCTATTTACAAAGTACCATATTCGAATCGCACCTTCCTGTGAGCGAAGAAGATACCCAAGACGATTCCGATAATAGCAAACTACGATTTATAATTCCTTAATCGATCGCACATTTTAGATATCTCCTACAAAGCCAGTCAAATTCGGTAGCAGGATTACCTATGCCAATATGGCGGACCATCAAAGATTAGCAAACATTGTTAGGCTGGCACGTCGAGTACCATTAGCAGAGGCGGCCGCAGAAGACATTGGCAACATTGCATCGATATTGAAAATGTCATTACCAGATCCAGTTCTTATGGTAAGAAGTGCTACAACTTCTGCCGCCGCATCCTCAAGCACATGTGCTGCAGATGATACTTCTGCTGCGTGTGAAAAGCCAGTCGGCCCTTCCGCCTACACTTTGCCCGTTATTCTAGGTATCGTGTAAGTTTAATTTATCTACCATTTTGGTGGGTTTGTTCTGAGCTCTAATCATTGAACGTGATAGTATTCCTGTCGGCGGCGCCATCATCTTATTCACAATTCTGCAACGAAGATATATGAAGAAGGCTAGGGAAGAGGATCTGAATGATCCAACCAAGAATATGGACTTTGGTATGGGTAGAATTTCGAGAACTGCTGGTGGAGAATCAGGAATCTCAAACTTCGATGACGAGAAAGGGGGTGCTGTCAGAACACGACAAATGTCCTTGGATTTGGGAGGTAAAAGTCCATACTTACTACCACCAGAACTCCACAATTCTAGGGAAAGTCTTCACTCGCTTTCAAGAACAATTCATTCGAACGAAGATCCTTATCGTCCAGTACATGAAGCTGTCGGTGGCTCCATACGTTCCAAACAGGGCCGCAATGGATCTTCGATTATGACCGAATCAAGTGCAGCTCCTTCCAAGATGTACGATGCTGGCTCCCCGGATGGACAAGGTCTCCTATCAAATGCTGCTGCAATGTCAAGAACAACTCCACCTTCAACCGGCTCTTCTCCACCACCAAAGTCAAACTCAATCCCACCTGCTAACATGCCAGCGGAACCAAAGCAAGCTGAATCTCCACAAAATGTTGCCAGAAAAGGTCTACCAGGTAATTTCCGCCCCCAAGATAGGTTCCCTACTGCTATGCCCGTTCCAATGCCCTATCCGGACCGGGAATCTTATGCTGGAAACCATTATAATGCGATCAGAGATAGTAACAATTACCTAGGCTCCTTAATCATTTCTGATCCATCCGCTGCTGCTTCAACTGGTCCCGCCGAACCAAAGCCAAATACAACTCGTAAAGCACCCCCTCCAGCAATCAACACATTACCAATGGATCCAAAACCTACTGCACAACCGCAACCAAAGCCCCGAAACTCTGAGATTAGTGATTACGGTGATGGAATCGAGATTACACCACCATCTCCTGCTCGCGAAGCCGCAAATAACAAGGCAAACCGTTACTCTATGGATGTCCCACCCGAAGAATTTGCTCAAGCTGGTTTGGGTGCTCCTGGATTTGACCCCAAAAGACTTTCCATGGGTTTCCGACCATTGCCTCCTGATGCTCCAGCTGATGCTGCAGAGGATCCTGAAACTCGTGCCAACAGAATTAGATCTTTCTACAAGGAATATTTTGATGACTCAAAACCAGCTCCACAAGGTCAATACATTGAAGATTATGAAGCGAACTATCCTGGTCCAGGAGATTCTACTTACTTCGATCCAGCTACCAACAGCTTCGTTTTGCCATATGCCGAACCAATTTCTCGTCGTGCTATGACACCACCTCCACGTGCACCAAGATTTCAAGGAGCACCACCACGTTCTATGCATGGTTCAATGGGTGGTTCCTCAATGCGTGGACCTCCTAGAATGCCATTCAATGAAGGACCAAGAGCATCTTCGTCTGCTTCTCAGCGCGGTCCTATGCCATCTCCAAGAAAGAATTTGCCACCCCCTGAACCACTTACTTCGTTACCTACCCCATCCAAGCTCAAGGACGACTCATTTGCTTTACTCAACACACTCGACTTTGCACCAGAATTAAATGTCCGTGATCGTGTTGCCGGTCGATCTGAAAGTCCTTTCGGTGAAAGACGACCATATTCACCTGCACTTCCAGCATTTGCACCAATTGTTGGAGCATATGATGAACTTGCCGCAATGCCAAGCCCGTAAGTTTCTCCCTTGCTAATTCTCTCATTCAAGAGTAGAATAAATAAACTAACATATTATACAGCCACATGTTGAGGAAATCTGGTACTTTCACATCCCTTGATTTCGCTCCTCCAAGAAAATTCAGGGATCCAGAGAATATGAGTGACGCTGGTAGTATCCGAAGTAACAAGAGTGGAATTTCATCGGTTCAAGCAAATGCGATTAGAAATGGTGCTTATCGTATCAGTAAAATTCCTCAAGATATCGTCTTTACCAAGGATGATATGGCTACGACTCTGAAACCAGAATGGGGTATGCGTCAAGGTATGTGAGGTGTAAAAGATGCAAAATTTGAGGGGTTTTTACTTTGTTCTTTCTGGATTGATGCATTTGAGCGCGCATTTTTGAGGTTTACATACCTGTTAAGCCCTATCAATTGTCAATATTGGGTTTCGATTTCATACTTTGTTAACATGACGATGATTCACCATACGTGATTATCAAACGATGGACATGGTTATTTGTTTTGTCGGAAGAAGTGCTGAATTGATCTTGAATTGGTCTCTTCGAGTGTGGATTGTTGACAGCTGGAGAATAATGTCTTTTATTGTAATTAGACGGGGAAATTGGGATTGGAGCCGAAGGAGTTCTGTCTTGTGTTTTTACCGTTCAAGAAACACATCTTAGGGATTTTTTTTTGTGGCGATTTCAAGGTTCCGCGATTTACATACAGATATTACACCACGTTGGGAGATTCGAATGAGGGTGTGAAGATATCTGATGAGAGGTGTGGGAGAGAGGGGAGATTGATTGACTTGAAAAAAAGTGAGATGAGGTGACATCTGGTTCTTGAGACAGGATCAGAGAGGGATGTCAGAATTTGAGAGAAAACGGATTTGGATGGGAAATGGTGGTCATAGTAGTCAGTCAATCAGTCTTTCTTGTATAAACTCAAAAAATAAATTCATAAAATTGAAAATTCAAATCAGATACATTTACATTTACAATTACGACCAACCTGTGTACTGCTTATATCAGTTTTGCGCGCAATCATCCTTCGAGGGATAGAGCGAGGTTTGTGTCTGATGTCAAGTATGAAATGATGATTCTGTAGGTTGATAATGGATGAATGGAAATTGAGGGACGAAGAAAGAGGAGTGAGGAAGATGGTTGGATGGAGGGAGTGTATAGCAAGAGGGGGCGATGAAGAGGAGAATGGAAATAGAATATGGAGATGGGAATATAAATCTGGGATTGAGAGTTTGTGTTTGGATTGGGGATTGGGGATAGAATCGAGGTAGAGGTGGAGGTTGAGGTGAAGATTGGGATTGGGATCACGTGAGTACTGAGGGATGAGGGATGGGCAATGAGGGTTAAGGGTTAAGAGTTGGTTCTGATGTTGTGGATATATTTTATTCGTATCGTACTGTGCTGTACGATGTACAATTGGTGAGCGATTTGTGGGGGTTTGAGAACTGGATTATAGGTGAGGGGTGGGTAGATGAGTAGGTTGGTAGGGAGAGGGATTTGAGTGGGTGATTGGATTTGATCTGGGGGGAAGGGGGAAAGGGGGGAAGGGGGGGTTGTTTGGTGGAGTTTCTGGTGGGTGGATTGGGGATGGATGATTGGAGATGGAGAGGATGGTGGAGAGGGTTGGGGGGAGAGGTTTTGGGGAGAGATTGCTTTGGAGGGGGAAAGGCGGGGGTGGAGGGGTAGTGAATAGAGTTGTCTTGTGAGGGAAGTGAAGTGACGTGAAGTGTTCAAGAGTAGTAAAGGGTTAGAGGAGTGATATAGAAATGGTATAACAAAATATTGTATTCATGAGAAGTGTAGTTGCTAAGCGGTAGAACATAATATAAGGGAATGGGATAGAGTAGAGAAGTAGGTAGTGCAAAACGTGATATTGGGATTCTGGGTCGATACTCTACTCTACTTCTTTATGGATCTTGTTATGGATATGCTTTGAGGGTCTGGGTTTGTTCTATTGGTGTTTGATTTTATGATGTGGTTTTTGGTTTATTAGTTCGTTTGTTGCGGAATTGGTGGTTTGGTTTTGGTAGATGGTATGGGGATTTCGGTTGTGGGATGTGCTGAGAAATAGATGGAGTAAGCGGGGAGAGACGAGGTCCTACTTGGAAATATGAGAACAGTATAACCAGCCAGTAGCATAATCCTGGTAACTTCGTATTGTGGTATGCTTTTTTGAGGTTTGAATGAAGGTTTCTTAATATGTTCGAAGAATTCCGAGATCAATCAAGAATGATTGGAGCATCTACAGCTCCGGAGTGACTCGCTTCTTGTTCATCCTTTTCCTCCTCGCGAATGATGACCCCTGGGAATACTTGCTAAGATGCACAGATTCTCGATCCGTTCTTGTAAATTCTTACTTGGCTGTTATTTGGCGCTTTCGAACTCGTATAGAAGATATTAGGGCTATTATTATGAATTATCTCCTCTTTTCTTTCGAGCTTTGGGATGAGAATGTCAATGAGAATCAAAGATGAGAAGGTATGATTTATGATGACCCAGAGCTGCAGATAGCCCATACGCTTGTAGCCCAGGAGGTCTTTTATGATGACAGAACAAACAATGCTTCGGTTATGAATACATTTTGTCTCGCTAAGCCTTATCCTGAATGAAAAGAGATGTCACTTGGAAGTCAGAAAGACTTGAACATTTTGTAACCATTTTGGGAATATGTCCTTATTGAAGGCTCGGATGAGACTACTCCCACAGAGTCAAGTTCTATGCAAATTCAAAAATAGCAAAATGAAGTCTTGGGATATCAAATATAAAGAAGAATGTGGGGGATAGAGAGTCAAGGAAAAGTCTCAAGGAATCACAGGCTTGGGAACACGGAAATTGGAGAACACAAATCATAAAATCAAGCTAAGGATCACGAATGAAAACTTATAAGAATGTGATGATGAGGTGGTATAAATCCAAATATCTTCTTCGCTGATGAAGTCGTTGCCTCGTTGGTGATTGAAGATAGTGGGGCCAAAGCCGAAGAGCCATGATTGGCCTTTCTATATCTACCCATGAACTGCAACGTGGTTTGCAGACCTTACCACAGTATTCAGCATATAATTGGCTAGCTATGACTTCGCCTCAATGCAACGTCAAGACACCCGCCCAGCTGACCGAAACCTCAATTCTTTGCACTGATGCTCTCAAACATATCCAGGTACACTTTTTTGTTTAACATTGTGTTCTCAAGTTCTACTCTAATCAATCCAAATGCACTTATTGGAATGCAATAGCGAAGGCCGGTTCGATCTGGTCAGAAATCTTGCCGGCAGTGATATTCCAGAATACGCTATCCTATCGCACACATGGGGGGCAGATGCAGATGAGCTCACCTTCCAAGACCTTATGAACGATACTGGACAGAACAAATCTGGTTATCGAAAGCTTCAATTTTGTGGCGAACAAGCTAAACGCGATGGCTTACAATACTTCTGGGTGGATACTTGCTGTATCGACAAGTCTAGTAGTGCCGAACTCCAAGAGGCTATCAACTCTATGTTTCGCTGGTATCAGAACGCGACTAAATGCTATGTGTACCTGTCAGATGTTTCAACAAACAGAACTGATCAAGTTAGTTCTTCCTGGCAACTAATTTTCAAAGCGAGTCGATGGTTCACTCGTGGTTGGACACTTCAAGAGCTTATTGCACCAAGATCAGTCCAGTTCTTCTGCTCGAATGGTATGCTGCTTGGCGATAAGAGATCTCTGGAGCATTTAATTCACGAAATTACTGGGATTGAGACATCAGCGCTTCATGGACAGAACTTGTCTGATTTCAGCATTGATGAGCGAATGTCATGGGCAAAAAACCGCGAGACAAAGCGTGAAGAAGACAAAGCCTATTGCTTATTGGGCATTTTTGATGTCCATATGCCACTCATCTACGGCGAACGATCAAAAAATTCGTTTAGAAGGCTCGGAGAAGAAATTGAAAAGCGCGCAAAGAAACACACTCTCGATGACACGCCAGCCTTTTCTGCTGCCGGTTTCAGCTCCACAAAACGATCAAAAATCTCACATGATCAATCCTCCAATCATCTCTCCCGCCTTCAAACCTCAGAAGACCCCGAACCAGTTTACGAGTATCCTACGAATGAAATTGATGCTACCACAAGACAATCTATTATAGATCAACTCTACTTCCCCAAAATCGATGAGCGTCTAACGAGTTTGACCGCTGCCCAGGGAACAACATGCCGTTGGTTTCTTACCAAATCGGAATACTTATCATGGAACGATGTTTCAAAACGGCAAGATCATGAAGGATTTCTTTGGATCAAAGGCAACCCCGGTACTGGAAAGTCAACTTTGATGAAACTACTCTTCGAGGAGGCTAAGCTTAAGACAAAAGGCGATTTCTCAAAGATCACGTTGTCGTTCTTTTTTCTCGCACGTGGTACGATTGAAGAGAGAACGACTACTGGTTTGTATCGCTCTCTTCTGCACCAGCTTTTTGAAAAGGTGGTGGAGCTTAGAGATAGCTTGGATTGGATGACAGCTGATGGCGCGAGAGGCGTTGAAAGAAATGGTTGGAGCGAAGCAGCTCTAAAGCAGACGTTGAAGCATACTGTAGAAAAGCTTGGAAGTAGGTCACTAATGATATTCATCGATGCTCTGGATGAATGTGACCAGAAGCAAGCAAGCGGAATGGTGTTCTTTTTTGAAGAATTATGTGAGCTTGCAGGAATTTCGCAAGTTAGCTTGCAGATATGCTTTTCTAGTCGACATTATCCCACTATAGTCATCCAGAAGGGTATTGAACTGACTCTAGAAGATGAAATCGGTCATATGGAGGATATTCAGCACTATATCAAGTCGAAGTTAAGACTAGGTAGATCCAAACAAGCCGAGACACTTCGGACCGAGATCCTCCAAAAATCTTCTGGCATTTTTCTCTGGGTCGTCTTGGTTCTTGACATTCTCAATTCTGAGTATTCGACCGGCATCATTTCCATTAAGAAAATCAGTAAGCGTCTCACTGAAATTCCACCAGGATTAAACGATTTGTTCGAAATGATCCTCAAGCGTGATGGAGAGAACCTCGAAGAACTACAGCTTTGTCTGAAGTTGATCCTGTTCGCGAATCGTCCCTTGAAGCCACAAGAACTCTATTTTGCAACTCAAATTGGTCTTGATGGAGAATGTATGGGTTCTTGGGACCAGGATGATGTCAACGTTGACCAAATGAAGTTGTTTGTGAGGAGCTCGTCTAAAGGCTTGGCAGAAGTGACGAAGAATAAAGCTTCAGACGTACAATTCATCCATGAATCTGTTCGAGATTTTCTGTTGGGTAAATACGAGTCCCAATGGTCTGGAAGTTCCGGAAGTTTTGTCGGTCATGGGCACGACACGTTAAAGAATTGTTGTTTGACTCAACTAAACGCTGTCGTCAACCAAAAAGTTATAAAATATTTTAACTTTAGCGAATCAAATTTCTGGGAATGTCGTAACATAAAATATCCATTTTTGAACACAACACATCCCCAAACAGGAATTCCACCCGCGCAACGTTCCAAGGAAGCACAGTCAAGGTTCCAAGAGGAAATCAAATCGAGGTTTCCATTCCTCGATTATTCAGTGTCCAACATCCTGTATCACGCCAATCTTGCTCAACAAAACTACATAGAGCAGGCAGACTTCCTAGCAACGTTTCCCACTCATCTATGGGTATTCGTGAACAACTATTTCGAGAACCACGAAATACGACGGTATACGGAGTCGGTAACTACTCTTTACCTCTTCGCAGAAAGAAATCTAGCGAGTCTTATTCGAATTTGTCCTCGGAAGAATTCTTGCTTCGACGTCGAAGAGCAGCGTTATGGGCCGTCAATCTTCGCCGCTCTGGCTACTGAAAGCCATGAAGCTGTCCACGCGCTCCTAGACATTGAATTGGAAACCTACCCCTCAGATTCTCTGGTTCATGGCTTGTGGAAACAGCATTGCCTAAATGGAATCAAGAGTATAAACATTGGGCGCAGCTTCACTTATTCTCGGAAACGGGATGTAAGATCATATCTTTCAGATAACGATCTTGAGATACCACTGATTATCATACTCGGCTCGGAAAAGTATATCGGCAAATTGGACGAGGGTATTGAAGGTGGCGAAAATTTGTTATTCCGGGCTACTGTACGTGCGCAGGATATTGTAGCCAGATTTTTATTGGAAAGTGGTGCTGAAGTAAACTCCAAGAGTGAAACAATGCAGATCCTTCTAGTGAATGCTATTGTTAGTGGATGCAGAAGCATAGTCAAATTGCTATTGGAGAAAGGCGCTGAGATCAACAATAAGGGAATTGACAAAAGAACACCTTTGACAACGGCTACTATCAAGGACACTTAGACATAGTCAAATTGCTGTTGGAGAAAGGTGCTGAGATTGATTGTCGGGATGTAAGCAATCAAACACCTCTAATAAATGCTGCCTATAATGGGCACAAGAAAATAGTTGAATTGTTATTAGAAAAAGGCGCCGAGGTTACTTGCATTGATTTCCAGAATAAAACGCCCATTGAACATGCTATCATTGGTGGGCATACGAGCATAGCGAGTTTTTTATTAGGAAAAGGCGCCAGGTTTGATTGTGAAAATGATGTTTTTAGCACAGCGCTGTTAGAGGCCTCGCAATTTGGACGCGAAGAAATGGCTAAGTTTCTCTTACAAAATGGCATGAATGCAAACTTAAGAGATAAAAACGAGCTGAGTCTAGGCTGGACGCCGCTGATGCACGCTGCTAGATGGGGTCACGAGGCAATAGTCAAATTATGCTTGGAAAATGGTGCTGAGATCAACGCAGGATACGGTGATGGTATGACATCATTAGATATAGCTGCTTTAGTAGGGCGCACGACTGTTGTGAAGTTGTTGTTAAAGAGGGGTGCCGAGGTCGACTTAAGAATGGAATCCCCTCATAACACACTTTTTCAAGCTATTTTCGGGGGGGATGCCGCTGTAGTTGCAGTTTTGTTAGACCAGGGCGTTTGTTCACAGACTGAAACCACGAAGACGAATCATCTATTTATACAGGCTGTCAAAGTAACTATCTCAACAGAGCATCTGTCAGTACTCAAGCTCTTGCTTACAAAGTCTGATGTTATCGATGGGGAGGATGGGGAAGGTCGAACACCGTTGTTTTGGGCTATTGATTCTCAGCGCGAAAAGATGATCAGTTTATTATTGGATTGCGGTGCGAATATTGAATCGAAAGACAAATATTGTTGGACACCATTGATGTATGCCATCGTTCAAGGAGCTTACCTACCCGTTGTCAAGATATTGCTAGACCGTGGTGCCGACATCAATGCTGAAGATGACGAAGGTCAGACGCCGCTATCCGTAATAAAGAGAAATCCTACTTTAACTGATCAGTTGGAAACATATATTCCTGGATTAAAGATTGACCGCTGAGCGCTGTTTGCAAAAAAGCAAGGCGGTTAAAGAGGAGCATAGGGATTAATGAGGAGCTGTGGATGCCAAAACTTTAGGAAACACAACTGCGGTATTTGCTCTTCCTATTTAGTCCAGGATGGCAGATACGATACTATGCATACTCTAAGCACAAATCTAAACATTCAAACGAAGGTGCCCATGAATCATACGATCATGGCACGGCCACCCTTAGATATATCAAAATCGAGGATTTTGGGGATTTTGATAGGGGACGACGGGGGTGTGGATTCTGGAGTTTGGAGTTTCTGTGTGTGGTCTGAATGATTTTGGAACTGGGTACATCTTAAGCTATAGCTTTAATTCGATAATGGGTACGGAACAAGAGCTTATAAGCAGTATTTGACTACCGGCTGAAAGAGACTTTAGAATTAGTGCATTTCTCCTGATATTTGCAAATCCTACTTCAGCTGCATAAAGGGCACTTTTCAGAGCAGCAGCCGCAAATCAGAAATGTGAATATTCAAAGCTTGATATCAACGATTTACACGGGAGTGTATGAAAATGACCTAGACATTCAGGGCTCTTCTCTTATCGGGTACGAATGAGTGTGATCTACACCCTCTACTCTTTACAACCGACGTACCTAATACAAGCGAGTCAGAATGACCTCCTTAAGTTTGTTCCGGGAGCAAAAGAATGGTACTACCACATCCCGTTAACAGATACGCAACCCGATTTACTCAGGCTGGGATCTCCTATCCAGCCTCTAGGCACTCATTCAAACCAGAAACCCCTCTCTATAAAGCCACTTAATCCACATCAACGACGAACAAATCAACCAGCATAACACCCCCTCGAGCACATTTATCCACCAGCTAAAAGAAATAAAACCAAAGACAAAAATGCAAAAGGAAATGCAACTGCCGTGAATCGAACACGAACCTCCACCTTGGAAGGGTGGAATCCTAACCATTGGACCACAGAAGCTTGAGGAGCTGATAAACTGCTTTCCTTGTTATTGTAGGAGAAGACTCATTTTGAATATATAAATATGCAGTGGGAAAATTTTCCACTTGTGGAGTTGGGTGGGGTGAGGTGGGGTAGAGATATTCTGTGTGCGAATGTTCTTACCCCTGGCGTGGACGAAGCGAAATGATAGTGGATATGGGATAGGGCCTTGCCTTAGCTTTGAGAGTGGAATACTAGAGACGATATTATACATTGTTCTAAATCCTTAGGGTTGTGGAGAATTGATTGTAAGGGAGTGTAGATGTTAGAATAGTCGGATTTCGGCATTAACCTTATATGATTTTGTTGTCGTTTTACAAACTTGTGTGGATATCTGGTGTATTACACTCATGACTCCAACGAAACTAGTAGCATATCGTATTGGGAAAGCTATAGACCATCATAAGTGTTTAGGATTCATTACTTTGACGAATGCAAACATTAAATGTCTATATAATGGAAGTCTGGCAAGACTGCACGCTCCAAATTTTCGAGATGAGGAAATTTTACATACCCGTTCCTTCACTGGTGGTACTTCGATTGGAAATCTTTTGAATAAAGTTGTTGGACTCTTGTTGACTCCGTAGTTTGCCAATCCCTAAGAGAACTTTCTCCGGCCTTAATCAATGGACGTCGAAAACGGGATAGAACAGGACTTCACTGCCTGTGTAGCAGATATCAAACACCCAGATACTTTCTATATGCTTTATGGTTACGTCTATGAGTATCTCTACTCAGCGAGACATCTGATTCCGCTGCCACTAGAAGCGCTGAGTGTCATCGAACATCACCCAACTAACATTCAATGCAGCGAAGGACATTCCGAACACTATCGAAATGAAGAATCAATAATTCAGAGACCAGCATCCAGTATTTAGAACTTGCTTGCTGTAAGATTGCATGCGCTCCAGGCTTTGCCTACAGGCTCTCTAGCATAGTTTATCACCAAATTCTCAAACTTTGGTGCTCCCGAGCTAGCTAATGTGTGCAGTCATTGTGCCGACAGCAGACTCTACACTCTTAAGCTGAATTCAATGAATGGTAAGATCACTTTTTCACTATTCACGGTGCAATTTCAATGCACACACTGGTTTTGTATGAAAGAGGCCGTGATGATAATCCAAGTCTTCCGACGTAAACAAAGGTAAGCATTCCATGATTGTAGTCAGTACCCCCCTCAGGTGCCGATCTTCACGTGCACATAACTGACTACCGCTATTGAATAAGCAATCATCCGGGACTCGTCATCAGGATCACAAGAACTGGGTTACTAACGTCGATCGTGTTACTAATCTGCATCATCACGGGATCTTTGCCAAAAATGTTCGTGCTCCACAAGGAAGTGAGGAGTATCCAAATATCGCTGTAGTCTCTGGATCATCAAATCAGTCTATTGATAAATTTCATTTCAACATCTATAACATGCGTATTATGATTTACTGGCAAATGCCGTTACTTTTATAGAACGAATCAAGTAACTTCGGGAGGAGAACAGAAGAGAAACATTCAAGGATTATAGATAGATAGATATAACACGGTGATACATTGTGGTACGTTGTGATGGGAATTATGTAATAATTAGGTGGAGATATGAGCCACCATTCACATCCTCATGGCCTCATGCTGGAAACTATGAAACTCCAAAATTACGACTATACAAACACCTTCTCCGTCTTGCAAGTATGAATACCTACTTCTAGTCCCGTAAAGAGCTCACCGGTTCATGGCGGATCGACAAAGATAATCCGATCAACATTTATTACCGTTTCGATCAAGAACTCATCAAATCGGAACGAGATCCTGATCTGGAGCATGATTCTTTTGTTATTATTTGGAGATAGGGCTGATCACTGCTACCATGATGTCTGTGAAGGGTTATGTTCAGAGAATTCAACCGACAGCAATAGCTGGTCCGGGTTTCAGCGACAAGTGAGAAGGGGTGAATGAGGGACGCGCAAGACGTTTCCGGATCAAACTCAAAATTTTAGAGGTATTAGCTATGATCCAATGATCATTACAGCATATTTCTCATTAAAGTTCTCTGATACATGTGAGTCTTGAGTGTGTATAGCGTGATGACCTGATTCGGAACAACAGAGGTGGAAGTATAGATCAAGACCCTGAATGAGCTTTTCAGGCTGTCTAGCCAATGATAACAGTCTCACTGATTCTCTCCAGAAAGGAAGATGACGCGTTTGATCAGACCTCTTTGCAGTTGGTGTATTTGTGCCATGGGGACCGGGTACTGATTACTTATTATGCAACGTGTGGAAAAAGCAACAGTTCATGATACCAGGTGACTAACACCTTGACCTTCACTGTATAAACCTAGAGAAAATTGAGGAAGGAGAAAGCCAAGAAGCCTAACTTATTTGTGGTCATCATAGAGACTTTACATTGCCGAGCAAAAGAAACTACTCGGCTTAAAGTTTATCCTTTCGGTTGTAAGCTAGAAAGCCCTGTGGTACTTACATCTTGCAAATTGACTGTCTGTGATTTGGTCTCTCCGCTCACAGGGTTCAAATCTATCTTTCAAGCGATCAAACAATTGATGGTGTGATATAATCTTATATAGTTTATGATTAATAAGAATAGTATTGTTAATCAAACACGGAGAATGCTTTTATGCAATGGTTGAGAACCATAACAATACTAGAATTTGCAAGCATTGCGAGTAGGTAAATGGACAGGTAGAAAAATGTCTTTCATCTCAGTCTTCCTTCCCGGGCGCCTCGCGAACGTAACTTGTTGTGGTTCTAATTCAGGAAAAGCACTAAGCTGGAAGTGAGCCCTGAGATGACTCCGCCTGGATACAACTTCTTGAAAGAATAACTGACATATGCATGCTAAAAAAAAGCTCATTCAAAACCAATGTCCGAGTTGTAGCTGAAAGTATACGTCTACTTCTTATCTTAGTCCTTGACAAAACCTTAAGCAAAACTAATTGCTTGGGCTCGCAACGGTGAGTCAAATCTGACCGCACTGCAATCATCGTGAGAAAAGACGTGATGGGGTATGTCAGGGCCTGTGAGGGCCTGTTCACTGATAATATTTTTTTTCTTATCATCGATGACCCAGCAACTTTCTTAGATATAAAATTTACCCCTGAAAGCGAAAGAGCAATGCGGTATCAATCTCGGCCCCTGCCGAATGGACATGGCAGCGTCGCTGCCATGTGGCCACGGCGAAAAAACTCAGTGGATTCTTGAACAGCTAAGCTAGCGGTGTGAGTGTGGTCGGTTGTGAAGGGGTAGCGAAAATTTGCATTGTAGGATTTTTATTATCGGAGAATAAAAAAGCCCCCCAGTGGTGACCAATGTTCTAGAATATGCAATCTCACCACATGAATGTATCTTTCAGAAGCACGTCCTCATGGTGGAGAGTGGCTTGCTTCGGTCTTCACTTCTCTCATCGGAAATCCCGACTTTATTGTCAGCCATGTAGTGTGATTGGGCAATGGTGGATCACACATGTTACGGAAATGAAGTCTGATAGTGGAGTGCCAGTAACAGTGGCACTGTGGATGATAAAGCTCGCACGGCCGAAAGCGTGGGGGTTATAAGCGGTGAATTCGTTTGGGCATTCTGAATGAAAAGATGTTGAATTGCAGCTCTCTGCATGCCATCACATCCGAATTGACGATGTTTCCAAGTGTTGATGTGTTGATGTGTTGACGTGTTTAATTAGTGTGAGAATTTTCTCAGAAATCGATCGCCCAAACATTGAATGGACAGATAATGATCGGTACTCATGGTGTCATCGAAAGCCGAGGAAAGCGTAATCCAGCTTGAAAATGGACTTTTCCTCTTCAAAATTGATATCTTTGCGTGCATCGAACTATGTCAATAAGACGAAAAGTCTATTCTGAAACCGGCGAGATGAGTTCTATTTTGGATACCCCTATACCCATGTTTAACAGTCCGTCTCCGGAAGCAATGATGGGCGATGCTCATTACAGAGTAGATACTCTTCACGGCAATCAGAGGACGAACTGAAACTACCGTTAACAACAACATGTAGGTTCCAAACGTGCTCAAGATGTGGTCTACTTTTGGTAACATTAAGTCATCAAATATTCGTCAGTTTGTCTTTGAGTGACAAAATTGATCGCCCTGATCGCCTCGATTGTCCTGTCCCATGATTATGATTATCAGGAGTAATTATCAGCATAGTTATATATGGCAATGAATATGGCTGTGTAGTACGAAGTATATGCATGCAGAGCATGGTCGTATGGTCTGTGAGTGCATTGAGATGAGCTGACGAACAAATCGCTGGATGTGCGGGTATTTGTAATAGTTGCTAAGAATACAAACGGGAAAATCAACGCAAGGGCCCGTATGATACCGAAGAGTTGAACGAGAAAGTAGGGAACAAGGAAGAAAGAGAGAAAGAGAGAAAGAGAGACAGAGACAGAAAGACAGAATATGATGTTTTGGGAGTGAATGATGAGTACAATACGTAACGTTGCTCCAGAAAGGGCCGGTGTGCATGAGCGGTGGATGGTGAGTGGTGGTGTCTCGAAGCGCTGAGATCCTTAAATTTTGTTGAAACCTAACTCTAGTTCTGTGTAGCTATAGAGCGATAACGACATATCAATCGATGATACACTACACAGGTACACTTCATATCGCGTGGGAAATGTAAGCCACATCTGTCATCTGGCAGCAGGCAAGAAGATGGATCCATCGATGCTAGATAGTCTCTTTGGTCTATCGTCTCGTCCCGTTTCGTCTCGTCTATTCTAGTATTCATGTTATATCTTGTAGTGTGATGTGTCCTGCGTGTCAGCTTGGAGCTTGAAGCTTGTCCAAAGAGAACCACCGAATTTTTCACCGACTAATGGGGCATTGAGGATGTTCGAAAGGGGTCCAGATTATCGAAGCGCCGTGGATGGGAGTTACGGAACACACATAAAAAGTTCCAGAGGCGATTAGACTTTGAAAGTGGACATTGAGGAGAATTTTTAACATTTATCAAGTGAAGGGAGGGAAGGAAATGTGATGGGAAAAGTCCCGAGCTTTTTTTCTCTCTCTAGCTATCCTCTCTCCTCTTACCTCTTAGCTCTTTTTTGTGCAAATATGTGCCAATGGCCAAAGTCCAAAAGGCTCGGATTTGCCAAATTCGTTCTTCCGGTCGTGCAATCCCAGTAGCAGGTGGGTAGTATTTGTGTTTGGCTACCCCTTGCCCTCGCCCTTGTTCTACGCCACGCCTGCCCTGATCGTAGTAAGTTTTTCGCTCCCGCTGCGGCTGCATGATTGATAGGGCAAAGCGGAATGGGGGGGTACTTCTGTGTGGTATCAGGCCTTCTAGAAAGATTGTAAATTGTTGAGAGCTTGAGATTCACCACCTGCCTGTGCACATGGGATTCGGAGATAGGTAAAAACCGCTGGTTGAAATTTGGATATTCTTCACATTTTCGCTTCGGGTATCAGATCTATTTGCTTACAGTGATTGTTTCATCTATCACCATCACATCATTATCCCTATCATGATTCACGATTCATGGCTTCTGATTCACCATGGACGACACGTTTAAAAGTGTCATTTAAGTTTTTATTTGCATGTGAAATCTTCTCATATCAGTGATACCGGCATTTGAAAAAATGAACGACCTCCAATAGCTGAAGGAGCGCGAATCAGTCAGCGGTGGCCAAAGCATTATCCGAAGACTCGTGAATCGCTCTGTGTATTCCGAAAATGCGAGAGAGCGTTTGCATGTTCATGCACGAAAGGATACCTATGACCCGCTCATATAGACACTACTGCAAGCCAACAGCTACCCATTATTCGATAGTAAAGCGAGAGATACGATGAAGCCATTTGTGTATTTTATTGAAGAAGAAAAAGGCCCATCAAACGACCTTTGTGACTAGTTGATGCAACTCAAAAAGAGAACACAGTCACAAGCACGCAGATACCTTCCCAACAGCCGTCACCTCACAGTGTGGTCGTCGCAATCCACCCACTTGCTCTGTACTACAATTCAAATCCGGAATAAGTCCCGACGCCCGAAGGATAGATCTCCATATCAAGAGACCAAGCACATGCGAGGGAAGACTTCATCTCCCAGCTGAATGGCTCGCTGCCCAAGTATCACTGCTTCTATGACGGTGGGTCTCATTCATTTCAAACCTTGAAGCCCCCCCCTATGTTTTTGTGGATAGCTTGTCCCTCACTACCACAATTCGGTTTTGAGATTCAAGGCAATCTGTACGAAAGTGGAGACTATTCCCTCTATCTTTTTGGAACCAATGCAATCGTCAACCTCGCACCTGATCATCAGGACTTGGTAGCCTTGCTGGAGAACGGTGTTGTAAAGATGCTTTACCGGTCATTGGAGGAATGGCATGGAACCCTTGAGTATACTTGGTCCCTTCCACCCATGACATTGTTCTTTGAATCAGATCCAGTCCATACATGCAGTTCGCCAAAACACATCACGAATATCAACCCATTTGTCTCAAAACAAGTACGGGACTCATCAATGGTTACAGGCCATCTGAATCCACTCGGATGCTACCCTCGCTTGCCAAGTATGATCCGTGCCAATTGAAAGTCGCCAAACCTTAATACCTATTACTGATCTTTTGAGGGCATCGTGAGAAATGTTCATGGGCAGAGCTAGAAACTTTGGGACGATTTCCATGCATCGTGACATTGCAATTGTCACTCCGACCGTGAGAAACCTGTTTCCGTGGTGTTTCTAACGTCTGGACTGTAAGCTTCTGTTATGGATTGGATGGGATCGAATAGGTAGGTCTGAGGATTATCTTATCATATCAAGGAGCAAAGGAGCATTGGAGCTTTTTGGAGGTAAGGATAAAGCTTTGGGCCAAAAGCTTGCTCTGCTCTGCTCTGCTCTGCCCTGTACCATCCGTTTCTTCATCCATTTTTGAAAGAGGCAAGAGGCCAAAGAAATCTGGATTCTCGTACTCTAAGTAGTAAGTAGTGCAATTATTTTTCCTTGGTTCGCCCTACTCCACTTCACGTCCCATTCTTCCTACCCTTTCGAGAGTTCAAGAGACTAATCCGTACCAGTACTTATTATGGACAATCCAAGTGTCCACTAGTGCTTTGCATCTTTTACGAAATACGGAGTACAGACCGTTGCCTTTCTCCATTTATTCATTTATCTCTCTCCCCTCTGCCCGTCTCATTCGACTTTTCTTCTTATCTTTAGACACCAGATCCCTTTGTCTTCTTGCATTCATTCACCACCATTCATCCATGCCCCTTCATCTTCTTCGTCTATTATATCTTTTCCAGTCCATTCTTTATCGTTGACTCATCACTCGATTTTCATTACAAAGGAAGACAAATTTTTAATCTTTGTAAAAACTTCTTGCCCGGCCCGCCAGGTTTCTCTTCTTCGGACCCTTTTATATCTTGTGGCGTGTCAACCAAGATTTTGGTGCGAAAAAGGGTATACGCCAACTCTTAGCTAGTTTGCATCATACCCTGAAAGAATCGGTCCCTACCGATCGCCGAGCTTTATTAAACCCCCCCCCACCAACCAATCGATATCTTCGACACTCCAGAAAAAATCATTCTTTATATATCGTCTTTTATCCTACAGGCCTGTTGGAGGTGATCTTTTAAAAAGATTAATTGGCCTGGAAATATCGATAAATAAAAGTACATACAATGGCCGGCGAAAATGGCTCGTCGAGCGGAAGCAATAACGAAAATACCCCCACCACCTACACGGAACTAGCATCTGGGGATATCAGTCCATCTGATAGTGTAGATGGAAGTGCAGTCAACAGTGGCATCAACAGTGCATCCCCAAGCAGGCCGAATAGTGCAGGAGGAAACCCACCAAAAAATCGAGGAAGAGTTAGGTTCAACGCCACCAACGAAGCAAATGATTCGGAAAACAAGAAATCCCTTCACCCATTGAGGGATAAGTCTGTCTCGCCTCAGAGAATGTTACATCAGATATCAATGCCAAAGTCCACCAAATACACGCCATCTCACTCAAGAAACAGTAGTTCTAATTCGTTGATGAGGTTCACACCCGATAAGGAAAAGGATAATCCATTCTCAGATCTAGCAGTTATCAACAATAGTCCCGTTCCACCAGCGCCTGTTAGCAAACCGAGACCGAGTGTACTGAGAAATACCCCGGGTGGAGGATACAAGGCAGATCTATCGGATGTGGAAGAGAGTAACGAGAAGACCTTTTCTGCTTTGGCTGCTCAGAGTCGAGCTCAGAGAATTGCTTCGTTGGTTGGAAGTCACTCGACACCGCACTCGAGAAGAAATAGTTTAGACGACGACGCAGACGATTACCCATCTCCACGACCAAGGAACCCCGGCGGTCTCCCAGTTCGAATCGATGATATCCCACTCGTTCCAATGGAGAGTAGACCATATGATGCAGCAGAGAGCGATGATGATATTCAAAACGAAAAGACGAAAGAATCGAGTTCGACCGAAGCACATAAACTCGTAAGATCACATACAAGCAAAGGTCGAAAAGATGCATTCAAAATGCCTGTACCACGTCCAGGGTTGGTATCTGGTCAAGTCACACCCGAAGACGAACATGGTATCATGGAAGAGTATGTTCCACGTCCTCAACAATTTAGAGGTGGTGTTCTTTCATCACTCCTAAAGCTTTATAATGCACCCAACACCAATGGAACCATGAGCACTCCAGCTTCAAGAAGAAATAGTGATGGCTCCGAAGGGACTCTCCCAGTTTCCCTCGGATCTTCAGGGATTACAACTCCAAAGAAGAATGCAAAATGGTACCATCAAAAGAGTCAGTCTCAAGATACTCTCGCTGGTCTTATGGAAGCATCTGCGATGTTAGCTGCGCCTGTTGGAGGAACCTATACGCCAAAGAAAAAGTCTTCACGACCTGGAATGGGAAAACGTACAAATAGTGGCAGACTTATTGAGACAGCTGCTAGACAATTGGCTGGGAAGCCAAGATTGGAGGACGAAATTCGAATCACTATCCATATCGCGGAGACTTTAAGCAGACAAAAATATCTGTTGAAACTCTGTCGAGCATTAATGACGTACGGAGCACCAACACATCGTCTAGAGGAATATATGAAGATGACCGCTAGAGTTCTTGAGATTGATGCTCAAGTCCTTTATATCCCTGGCTGTATGATTATATCTTTTGACGATGCATCAACTCACACTACCGAGGTAAAGCTCGTTAGATCCATACAAGGAGTTGATCTTGGCAAATTGAAAGATGTTCACGAAATATACAAGGAGGTAGTACATGATGTTATCGGTGTTGAGGAAGCCACACAGCGATTGGATGCGATCATTCATGCGAAGCCAAAGTATCATCCTTGGTTTTTGGTCATGGTATATGGTTTTGCAAGCGCCAGTGTAGCGCCATTTGCTTTCCAAGGACGTCTCATCGATTTACCTATTGCATTTTTATTAGGATCTCTTCTTGGTTTCTTGCAACTTATCGTTGCTCCCAAGTCTGATCTCTACGCCAACGTCTTCGAAATCTCAGCCGCTGTCTTGACATCTTTCTTGGCACGAGCTTTTGGTTCGATTCGAGGAGGCGATCTCTTTTGTTTCTCCGCCCTCGCTCAATCGTCCATCGCCCTCATTCTCCCTGGTTATATGGTTCTTTGTGGTTCACTCGAACTTCAATCGCGTTCCATGGTTGCCGGTTCCGTTCGTATGGTGTACGCAATCATTTATTCTCTTTTCCTTGGATATGGTATTACTATCGGCACCGCTGTCTATGGTCTTATGGATCCCAACGCTACCAGTAAAACTACATGCGACGCTCCAATGAATGAATATGTACGCTGGTGTTTCGTTCCAGTCTTTACTTTGTGCCTCGCAGTCATCAATCAGGCAAAATTCAAACAAATGCCCGTCATGCTAGGCATCTCATTCTCAGGCTATGTAGTTAATTTTTTCTCCGCGAAGAAATTTCCTTCGAGTGCACAAATTTCGAATACTCTCGGCGCTCTCGCAGTGGGTGTGCTCGGTAATTTGTATTCGAGAGTCAGACATGGTGTAGCAGCTGCTGCACTGTTACCTGCTATCTTCGTACAAGTTCCTTCTGGTCTCGCTGCCAGTGGTTCTTTGCTTGCAGGTTTGAGTACAGCAGATTCTATTACCAATAGTAGCTCGTATGCCAATGGAACGGCAAAAGTTAATGGAACGAGTTCCGTTAGTGTTGGAAGTTCTGAAGACTTAAATACGATTGTGTTTAATGTTGGTTATAGCATGATTCAAGTGGCCATTGGGATCACTGTTGGTCTCTTCCTGAGTGCTTTGATTGTTTATCCGCTCGGAAAGAGAAGAAGTGGATTGTTTAGTTTTTAGATGAGCTCTATCATTTACAGGTTCTTATAGATGGAGTTCAGAAGGAAGAGAGGTACACGTCACACTCATATATATGTACACGCAAAATTTCAATCGTATGGTTTTAAAAATGCGATGGGTGGACAGAACATCGTGTTAGTATTTGAAAAGAAGTTGGGAACTAGATAGCAAGCTTCGGTGTTTGGGAGTCGCTGGTTGCCAGGCCTATACGCGGCAAATGAAGGAAAGGCGCAATTATTACATTCTTTTACCGGGCGAGCGAAGGGATTAGAGGGGAGTTATCATTATTTGCTTTTTGTTTTTTTTTCTTCGTTTGTGACTGGAGTTTATACCTATACTTCACTCATTCATTTTGGGACGGAACGCGATAGATGAGAACAAGATAAGATTTAGATCGGCTCTGCTTAGACTTGCTATTTTTTTGTTTCAAGGAAAATGGGTTAGGAACAAAGGAATGTAATGGGGGATGGATGATACCACGGCATGAGAAAAGGAAGGGGAAGGAAAATTATAGCGATAGAGGGATTGGATCAATTGAATCAGACGAAAATTTGTCAAACTCTGTGTTGTCTATTTGTTGTCATGTTAAATCTTCACTGCCGGGTTTTTGTGATGATGTCAAACCTGAGACTTTCCAACTATTTCCATTGACACCAACGCATCAAATAGTCTAAATTAGAAACCGGAGTCATGACGTTCTGAGGGCCATCTAGCTGTCTGTTGTACTTGGAGATTCGTAAGCATGGAGGAGTGGAGAGGAGTGGAGTATGATAGTGGAGAACGGCAGTGGGGGGATGACGTGATGAAAATACTGGGAGTTGGTGTCGATTTTCAGGGTTCAAAGGGATGTGATGGAGTGGAGAACGAGGGATGGATCATGGATTCTAGTGTGGAGGGCAAGGGGAGGGATGAAGGGATAATTTGAGTTTACGAAGGAGGCGGGGATAAGATAGAGTATGTGGGTGTTGGTAGATCCATATTATTGATATGCGGGATGAAATGAGAGGATTTGGAAGCTTATTTATTACGAATGTGATTGAACCTACAGAGGATGGAAAGAAAAAGGTGCTTAATTAAAGAGAAGTGTAGATCTCGGATGGAATCGATAAAGAGATGTTTGGAACCGGATGTTGTGGCTTGTGGATGAAGTTGAGAGAGAAAGATATGCCTTTTCCTAGTGGGAAATGCGAGATTGATTTTGTTTTATTTTTACGAATTCCAGATGAGTTTGGACGGAGATACAAAGTTTGCAAAATCATTCATTTTGTACCTAGGTCCCTCGATGAAGGGGTGTAAGCGAGTGGTGCGGTGGTACTCGTAGCAGTCAGGAATCTGAGTGCCGCGAAAATCTGTACCCGAAATTTGTTGGGAGTGAATATTGACTTCGGAGAAAGGGTTTCGTTTGGATATTGAGATGATATAGTGGATTTCCCAACAATGGAGTCGTTATTGGTGTGAAGGAGGTTTAGAAATTTTGAGTTGTTACGACTTTGAATGCCGTTATATTTGAGATTCGGGAAATAAGAGTCGAGGTAAAAGTCATATCTTGAATGGTTATAGGGATCATATGGCACTCATTTTCACGCAACCTTATAATGGAGAGGTACGGACTTGAGCGTTTGTATTGGACTAGATCGTCTTATGCCTCCCCCAATTGTTCATGTCTATACCCTCAAGTTTCTTATTCAGGTCTCTGTGACTACACAGTGCCTTCAAGCTCGAGGTATCTGAGAGCGAGGCAGAAAGAACGAACAACCCCAAGAAAACAAAAACGATATTCACTTTCGCACAGTGTGGCACTTGGTATGATCTGAAGATGAATGATGATTTTTAGACCCATGACGAACTCATCATACTGAATTCACTCCTTCACGGTTATGCATCTGCACCATACATCCTTCCAGATTGCACCCGGACTCGGGAAGGAGAAAATCTCAAGCAGATTGTTTCTGCGGGAGTTGATTCTACAACCACTTGAGCCGGCATTCTCAAGCCTGTTATAACTCCAGCTATGTGTAGGTAAATTCTTTTTTCTAACGTAGAGAGTCGAAGTACTTTCAAGGCATACCAAAGTGAGGTGGCCGAACCAACTCCGGACCTCGATTTCAGGAATTCTGCAGCTTAAGCCAGCGCGACCATCTACCTCCGGTAGCGTCTCTGGAACTCATTCTTGACTCCCTTCTCTACCAAGGATATTCCCGGCCTCTGAAAACATGGGGGTTTTCCAACTTGATGTTGATGAAATGAAGAGAATTACAGCCGGTGTAGTGTCAGACAATAAGAAGTCGTTGGAAAAACAAAGGGGTCTCGGATACTACCCAGGAGCCAACCTAGACTCGCGACCTAAATGTTCTTGGTGGGAGCTTGAAAGATCGAAACATACGCCGTCTAAGTCTTTGGCTAAATCAAGTCATGCTTTGCGATCTCTGCTTCCATGTCATGCACATATCCAGCTAAGCTGTTGATTTTAACTTTTTTTTTTTTATCAAAATCGAGTGGGCTGATATATTCTCAGCGACGATTGGTTCTTTATCATCGACTCAACCTTCTGTCAAAGATCAAACATTTTTCTTTAGATGAGAGCGAGACTAGTATGATATATTATACACAGCCTGTGAGTCCTCCGAGCGCAATCAGTATTGGCACATCAAACGTGATGTCTCAATCTTTGTCATGCAGGCAGAACGATATATGTATGCAGCTGTCACTAGCCAGAAGCCTTACTTCATCTTATTACTCCAGCTCGATTCGAGTGATACCGATCGGCCGTGTTAGATTCGTAAGTCTTTTCCTATGTTTTGAATGCTTTGAAGCAGAATGTAGCCCGCTTCTCAACTTTGAAGTAGCTGCATGACTGGAGACACTGCAAAACTGATACATTTATTTCGGTGATAGTGGAGCATCATGATCTCCTCACAAAATCTCACCTAAAGATAGTACAGTCGAGCTTAGCAATTCAGAGCTTGCATAATGTCAATAGACAAATACCATAGTGAGTGATCAGATCGAGAACCAGTCAGCATGAAGAACAGAGCGCCCTTGACAGAGAATACCGAGACATGGGTTAGCGTGATTAAAACAGCAAACTATTGTCACTGACGTTGCACAATCGAAGCCTCAGAATCGAGAACAAGAAGCCTTTTACATGTAAAACCATCTGGTCATTTGTAGGAATGTGCGCAAGTACTTGGGTATCATCTTCTCTCATCTATGTCAAAGGCTGCCGAGTTGATCCGACATCAATGGCCGTTATCCCTTATTCATCTTTGTTGCAATCCTACAATCGAATAATCATTCGTGCCATCAACCCTCGTCTTATCTCAGTCTTCCCATTCAACCCTCACCTCATCTAATCCTCTAGTTTCTCACTGCCCTATAAATCTCCCTCAAATCCATACCTTCGATTTCTCCCTCCGCCACCTCTCCCACAACCCTTCCAGGACACCCTCCCACCACACTAAAACTAGGTATCACCATATTAGGCGGAACGACCGTCCCCTCCAAAATCTTGACAAAATCCTTCACTATCACAAACTTCCCAACCACAACATTCGCACCAATATTAACATGATTCCCCAACATCGCAGCTTCGATGATCGAACCAGGCCCTACGTAGACATGGTCGCCGATTTTGAGGGGAAAGTATGAGAAAGTTCTATTGTTCCGAATCTATTAGCACATTTCTCAAGATACCCACAAGGTCGGAAAATCGAAGAGCAATGAGAAAATATTACAAACCCTCTGTATATCTTCCCCGGCGGTCTCAACTCACACCCGCGACTGAAAAAACAATACCTCCCAATCGCAACCGCAACTGCATTTCCCGCTTTTTCTCCTTGGGTGCTAGGAGGTAGTGTTCTTAATAGATCACCGCGGATAATGACTTCTGCCTGGATCACTGTTTTACCACCGAGGATAATGTTTGTTGTGCCGATTATTTGGGAACGACGGGAGACTTTGTTGCCGGTGTCCTGGAGGGGGGGTTAGCATGGCTTGATTTGGCGTGAGATTGGGATCGGATGGGAAGTCAGGGTTGAATTGGGGAGAGAAAATGACCATAGCGCGAGAAGAACTTACGGTTTCAATATATTCGCCTTTGGGCGCTTTGCGGGACATGTTTGTTACATGGTAGAAAAGTAGATGAAGTTGAGGTTATTGCGTTCGGAGCTTGATATTGAGTTGATACGGCAGAATCATTAAGGCGGTGAGACAAATTACTTCACTGTTCAGTTCAAGTGCCAAACGAATATTTGTAGACTTTCGGTTCACAGTAACATTTGTACGGTTTGATATTGTGTGTGATAAATTTCTATAGATCCTATCCATTCACTGATTCTTGATGCCGATGATTGTTCCTCTGTTACTCATGGGCCGTAGTATTAAATATCCTTCTTCCTATATCCTTCTCTGTTCTCCATGTATTCAATACACCTCACGTTTTCAACACCAATTATCGATACCATAGTATCGGTGAAACAGGTACATTGGTTAACCCATTCCATGCCCATCTATACAGTTGGTCCGGACTAATATTGATCAGCTTTTCCTCTCAAACTCCCTCAAGTGACTAACAATGGCGAAGCGTTTGGTGCATCAGACGAACTATCTTCAATCCCCGTATCTCTTTCGAATACCCCATCACCTGTTATCTTCCACCCTCCTCCAGCTCGCTTCACGAACTCTACTGCCATTTGCCAAGCATCTGTATCTGCAGCATCTCCTGATTCGAAGGTCTTCAGATATCTGTAATTGCCTTCAGGCGGATTATTGAACATTTCTCGCATCAATTGAGCGTAACAATTATTTCTCTCCATCCAAAGATCATCCACATCAATCTTCTTCATTAGTTCTTCATCTTCTAGAGCATCATTTCGCGGTACCAGTTGACAATACAAATGATCCAGTCTTGGTAATCCTTGGGCGAGATATTCGAATTGAGCCGTTATTGGAAATATAGCAATATATCTCATGGAACGAATGCCAGGATTAATCAAAGGTAGAGTACCTGATTGAGTTCCGACAAGATTTCGCAGTATCTAGTGAAAGTTAGATGAATACCTCCACTTTATATTGGTGATCTACTTACAGATGGAGTCTCCAATTCCCACCACAAATCTGTCTTGAAAGCCTTTAAATTTGATCCTTCATTTAGGATTAAGGATGTCCAAGGTCTAATTTGAAAGAATTCAGAGGACTTGGCACAAACACGACCCAAAGGACAAACATAATGCAACCGATCGTCAAAAGTAGAATCTGGGTTTTGTGATGTCCCAGGAATTGAAGGATCTGGACTGGTGGAACCACTTTCTTCAGGCAAAACATCAATTTCCGTAAGACTTATTTCTTTGGATGCGGGTCTTTGCAATCGCAAATAGTGACAATCAACGTCAAAAACCCACGAATCCACATCATTAATAGTAGCTGAAGTCAAAGAAGCAAGAGCCTCAACAGGCGCAGCAATCAACACGGTTGACGGATCAATCGTGTTAAAGAGTCGTTTCCAAAAACCGTCAAATTCACATAGTCGAGGTCGGCCATCATGACAATTTGATATCGTTTTCTCCCGAACTACCAAGGCGAAGCTTGACACGATGTCGGCAAAAGATTCTTTACGAATAAATTGACGGAACGGTCCTGTTAAATCATTGAGGATTGGTCTATAGTCATCTTCTGAATATTTCAAGATATATCGTGTATGTTTGAATAGCAAACGCAAGGTTGCTTGTCTCCATCGCTTCGAAATTAGAGAACAATTCTTGAGGTCTTGGATCTCGGAGCTTGTAACTTCCAAGGTTGGCTCATCATGAAGTGTCGTATGGGAATATGACGGAGGTTCGATATCCAGATGACTGAAGATATTGACTAGAAGTTCATTTGGAAGATCTTCAATGGTGGGACCTTGCTTCGTAACGCTTCCAGGAGTTGTATGTGGAGTAACGTGGGATGTTAGGGCATCTTCTAATTGGGTTGTCTGATGCTGAACTGATGGTAATTCTGTAGATTTGTTGTCGATTGCAACATCCTTGAGGCTATCTGGATTTGCAGGAGGAGGGCCAGAAGCCATTTTTGTAGATGTTCGAGGTTGAGAAGACGAAAACTTAAAATGGTTATTGAATTGAACAGGTTGTTTCCAATGGCTCGGTCAATCGAATTGTGGATTAGAAGAATGGAGCAAATCACTACCTACCTAGGTACATTCCCAAAAAGGAAATATATGTCAGCAACGGCTTTCGGATCTCTCCTGGACCGCCGATAAGGAAACGCAAGCCGTTAACGGAATAATATCTTAGAGTCTCTCCAGTGTATTATCTAAATATATCGTAAGCTTGTGGTCCAACATGCAAGTAATAGATGGATAGGTAGATGCACTTAGCCCGCACTTTCAAAACAACAAGGGGGGTTGCTTACAGATATATGACATATGATGTTCGTTACTAATGAGGGGGGAAGTTCGTTCCCGTGTGGGCCAGCTACTAAGAGGGGAGACTTACACGTACCGATGGTTTCTTGAATTCCCATTTACACTTCTATAAGGATAATTAGAGGAATCGTATCTTGATGACTTGATTGGAGTTATCCAATATCTACCACAGCCATTGCCAAACCACCTCCGAGCTTACAACTGCAACTTTTGCACGACGGCTGGTTTATATGCCATGGAGAGAAGTTGACTGCAAGTCTATTCGATCCGGACCTGCATGGCTAGCCCTTACTAAGGTATCACCAAGCGGGGAACTAAACTATTTTATGTTGAGATCAACAGCCAGATCTCCAACTGTTGCGGGGATGATTGAAAAGTGCTGAGGGGCACTTGACCAAGTTATCGCGGCATCCTATGGAAGTTGCTTGAGTGAGCATTCAACAGCTGGCCTGGTATGAGTATATAAGTATAGCTCAATTGCCTCTCAATTTATTGCTACACCCATAAAAACACAATTTCCATCCTCACTTATATCCTAAGATACAGCATTTACTTACCTCATTGACTCAGTCAATATGTCTTCCAAAAAGCTTCATCGCAATCCTCCTTTCCGAGCAGAACATCTCGGTTCTCTACTTCGTCCAGAACAACTCCTATCCATCAAACATGCTCTCGACAATGGAAAAACTAATGTTACCAAAGAAGATTTGACAAAAGTGGAAGATGTGTCTATCAATGAAATTGTTCAAGCACAGCTAGACTTGGGCTTTCACGCTGTAACAGATGGAGAATATCGTCGTCATATGTTCTGGTATGTTACTACATATCATCCATTGCCCTTTCATTCCTCCCGATTTCTTTCTCCTCACCCCTCAACACAATACAATACAGCAAACCCCCAGACTGACCTTTAAAACAAGGGGGACCTTCTTCCCCGGCCTCCAAGGATTCGAAGAAATCCAAAACCCCCCTCTCGAATCCTTCCGCCGCTATGTCCCGGACATCGACGCCTTTCTGGAAGAAGGCCACAAACCCGGTGAATCCGTCTACTGCACCGGCAAAATAAAACACATCGGAAGCACCTACCTCTCTCAATGGAACTATCTCAAGAACCTCCTCCCAGCCGACAAAATCAAAGAAGCAAAAATCACCCTCGCAGCTCCAAATTGGTACCACCTCCGCTACAAGACCGGACACGCATACCCCCAGGAAATCTACCCCTCCGACACCGAATACTTCGCCGACATAGCCAGCGCCTACCGCAAAGAGCTCGAAATCCTCTACGCAGCCGGCCTCCGAAACATCCAAATCGACGATCCGAACCTCGCCTACTTCTGTTCCGAGAAAATGCTCGCGGGATTCAGACAAGACGGCGAAGATTCAGACGCCCTCTTCGACTCATACATCCAGCTCTACAACGATTGTTTGCGCCATCGCCCCGCAGACATGCACGTGGGCATCCATCTCTGCCGCGGCAATTTCGTCAACGGGAGACATTTCTCCGAAGGCGGATATGACGTTATCGCGACCAAACTCTTCCAAGATCTCAACGTCGACACATACTATCTCGAATACGACACTGCGCGCGCAGGAGGGTTCGAGCCTCTCGCTTCGCTGCCCAGGAACAAAAACGTCGTGTTGGGATTGATCACGAGCAAGTTCCCCACGATGGAGAGGGTGGAGGTATTGAAAGAGCGGGTTTTCCAAGCGGCGGAGAAGATTGCAGAAGGGAATCGAGAGACCAGGGAAGAAGCGCTGGAGAGGATAGGCGTGAGTCCGCAGTGTGGATTTGCGAGTCATTCGGATGGGAATAATATGGAGAGGGGGGATATGGTGGAGAAGTTGAAGTTGGTGAGGCAATTGGCCGAGGAGATTTGGCCGGGGGAACCATGAGGTGGGTTGAAAGTTTTGGAGAAGTATGTGATGATGGGATGGGATGGGAGGATGGAATTGCATGTATATAGAATGAATGATAGGTGTATATATGATATGCGGTTTTGGCTCTTGGGATGAGAATCAATGTCTCCGAGTACCAATACATAGGTATTTACTACTTCAATGTTGTGCATGCAAACTTTTGGTTAAAACCAAACTACTGATTATATCATTTAACACTGCATCCATCACACATTATCTAACGGTGTTGTTGGCTGAAATAGGATTCGAGTTGTATTATTTTGTTTTTACTTCACATTTGCTCGTTTCTGTTTTAAAAAGCAAGAGCCAGAAGAGAATTCACTTCCCCTTTATCCCTTCCCCCACCGAAAAATTGCTTCAAAGTCTCCAGCCAGCGAGATTTTTATGACTTTGAATATACACACATACACAGCACAATAAATATTTCATACACAAGTCGCGAAAATTAAGTTGACCAGAAACAAAAACCCATCAATTCTCCATTGATAGGTACGACATGATGTCCAGAAACGCCTGCGCCATCTAGATGCAAGCTCTAAGTTGCCATACGATTGGCCTATGCCTATACGCTATTCCCAATATCCGGGTTACGTACCCAAAACAATCCTATAACCCAAATGGATCTACCCAATCCAAATGCAATGCAATCCTATCCTATATAAAGAAGCCAATCGTCTTGTAAACCACCGGTCCGCCCAAGGACGCCCATCTAATCATCGAATTTATCACTATCCGAATCGTTCTCACTCAGATCCACTTCTCTCTTCCTCCTATCCTCTTGCATTTCTCTAAATGTACTGTAACTCAGTAATAAGAATGCCACAATAATCAACAATCCTCCAACTATAGCGGCCGGACTCAGAGGTACCCCCGTAAATGCCCAATCCACAATTGCCACGAGGAAGATTGTTAATAGGGCAGCGACACTGCTCAAAACAGGACTTGTAAGACTAATTAAAACCAAGAAACTTCCAGAGAAAGTCGCGTTTGCGAGGACGGAAATGGCAAGCATCCAGGCTGCTTCGCCATGGGGAAGTTCAAAGGTTTCGAGTCCAGTGAGATGAAGAATTGGGAGAGGAATCCAGAGAACGAGAAGAGTGAATGTACCGATTAGGGAGCCGAATGTATTTGCGAATATCATGCCGCGACCGGGACTTGTTCCTTCTGGGGGGCAAGCCAATTTTTTATACAAAACTTCATAGAAACCATATAAAACACTGCCAACTCCAATAACGAGATTTCCCAAAACTCTATTTGATGCCTCGTCATCTTCATCACCAGGCTTTCCACCCACTGAACCTCCAGATTTTCCTCCATGTTTCGTGGGCGTAGAATCTCCATATGCCACGATCAAAACTCCAACAATCGCAACCATAACCGCAAAAGATTTATCCCATCTGAGAGGTTCTTTTAAAAGGGGAACGCTGAATGCATATGCGAAAAAAGCCGAACAATTGTATATCGCCGTGAGATCAGATGGCGATGTTAGATTCACTGCCACATACCATGATCCACCAGCAACTGTGAGAGCGCATGTAACGAATGCGGTCATTCTGAGCATATACGGAATTGGGGATCGTTGGCCTCGTGGGACGTCTAGTTGTCCTGATTCTACCATTTGTGCGGTTGTTCGAATGAGATATACGTGTCTTCTCCAGAATGTCTTCCACGGCATTTTCCATTTTTGTAATCGCAAGATTAAAAGTTGAGTAGGCCATAATAATGACCATGATCCGTGAGTAAAGTATCTAGAGTATTCATTTAGTTTTGTTTGGCATTGTGTAAAATAGGCGCCACGACTTACAACATGCAATATGCTTTATTCCACCCTAATTGATGTTGTATATACACAGCAGTTTCGGTTTGTATAACGAAACTTATCAAACTCAAGCCCAAAAAGAAGGCTGCATATGTGTATTTCTTTTTCGTGTCCAATTTTGCTTGAGTATCCGGACTACGACTTCGCATGGTAGACCGTCTCGAAAATGCAGGACGTTCGGGTGCATCTTGGGAAGCATTGTATCCTAACCTCCCCCTCTCGGGATCATCATTTTTGTGTAATAAAGGTTGATGTGAACGGCCGTCTGTAGGACGATGCAATGGAGGTCTTCTTCCTTCCATATCGTCGTCGGATTCTAAATCGGAATCTTCTTGTTCTTCGGACAATGGACTCACTGGCGACACTTCTCTATCTTGTGTTTTATGTGCGTGGTCGTTAGTGCGAACGGCAGGACTGCGAGAGGACACCCTTGAAGAATTTCCAGATATGGGATTCGAAGTCTTCCACGAGTTGTTTTGTAATGCGGTTACTGATTTTAATTCCTGTGTGTTGGAGGATGTCTGGTGATTCCTATCAGACATACATGCGATTCGGGTGGGTGAAGTGATAGGTTTAAGTAGAGAGGAGGGTGGTTGATATCGGAATAAACAATTAAGATATGAAATGGTCAATCTCGAATCAGGACTGACAGGTGGATTTCGTGCGTGGGTTAGCTTTTTCAGTTAAATTTTTTATTGGCGATTTTAACGATAGTTAGTTCCTGTCTCGTAGGTGAAGTAGATAACAAATTGGAATTGATGGCATAAAGTTGGTTGTAACTGCAACTGTAAAAGGAGAATTCTGAAGACCAATCAATACGAATTTGTTGTCGTCATTCTTTAAGGCGATGGATCTGGAGATGGGGATGGAGATGGGTATGGATTCTGAATAGAGTGTCCACTGTCCAGCTAGGTAGTAAGCAGCGTAGTGTTGTGTGGTATCCAGTCATAAGAGCGAAAGCCCCTTGCACGAAGTAATTGGCGTCGTGAGTAAAGGCAAGGCAAGGCAAGGCGTAAAGCGTCAAGCGTCAAAACCCGAGGAGAGCAGAGACCAGGTCAGGCATAGAAGTGGATAGATAATACTGAACCAGAGAGTGCGCGCGACCCTGGAGAAGACCCTGACCGAAGGCTGGCTGAATCGAGAAGAATGATCAGATACCTGATACCCTTTGACCCCACGGGCACGAATCAACAGACCTTGATTCGATTAATATGATCCGATCTGCTGGCTAATAATGTGGTGCAAGTTACCAACGAGATCTCAAATCTTGGATATATAGATAAGTAGGGGTGTGCTGGGTGGGTAGGATGGATGGATGGATGGATGGATGGATGGTCAAATGGCAGGCTGCTGGGTGGTACACAGAGAATGGCCAGAAGAAGAAGAGGTGTGGTTGCTCGAATTCAATTTGAACTGGTGAACGAATTAATACTTAGGTAGGCCTTGGGGATGTAAGTGCCGGGTAGGTATTCATGGGTGATGGTTGGATGAGTGTTGTAGGAATTTGGACTATTTTCATTTTCATTCTTATACTTTTCTTCTTCTTCTTCTTCTTCTTTTTTGATTGCTCCTACTACCTACTACCTCGATCCTACAACGACTGCCGCGACCTAATAACTACTTCTATCAAAGTTTCATTGATGGTTGATCTAGAACAATAAGCGTGCACGGGGAAGACTCTAACCTAGAATCCTTTCATCGTGATATTCAAGGAGAAAGGGGACAGGCGAGAGAGGACAGGCGAGAGGAGAAAGCATCACCGGCGACCTTGTCATCAAAGAACCTTTCCGAGCGCATCCAAATTCATTTAGATGACAACCGGTTATTGCATGCAACCAACTCTCCCACGAACATGAGATTATATCAACATTTTACCAACTCCCCTTTGTGAATCTACACCCCCACCAGATGTGTATCACTTAGTAGGCCCAGCAGTCGTGTTGGTGGTGAAGGTGGGGTGAGTGATGCGATGCGATGCGGGGTCAAACACCATGGCGTCACTCTACTCTGTATTGGAATGTGAATGTTCATCTTTACGCAGCATCAATACAGTCAGTCTTCATACCTCATGTCTAATCTGATATTCAAACTTCCCTTTGGCCCTTGAAGACCGAGAATACGATTACACTTGACAACCAAGAAGCATTATCCCTTATCAATCCACGTCCTCACGATGCCTCTCATAGCTACTAACCCCAAACCTCGAATAATTCTTGGTCTTATGAACTTTGGTCCAGATCCATCCACTGGCGCACGCATAACTTCATTGGATGAATACAATACCTTCCTCGATCATTTTCAAGGCGCCGGGTACAATGAAGTCGATACCGCACGCACATATGTTGGAGGGAAACAAGAAGCATTCACGCGCGAAGCAAAATGGCAAGAGAGGGGCTTAACACTGGCCACGAAAGTCTATCCAACAGAAGCGGGATTGCATACAGAAGCAGAAATAACAACTAGATTTGAGACGAGTTTAAAGGAGTTAGGGACAGACTGTGTGGATATATTCTATTTGCATGCTGCTGTTGGTTCACCTCATTCTTTCGAATTATGACCGAGTACTGATAGTGAATTGTAGGATCGTGCAACGCCTTTTACAGAGACATTAGCAGCTCTCGACAAACTCCATAAGCAGGGCAAATTCGTAAACCTAGGACTTTCAAACTTTACAGCCTTCGAAGTCTCAGAAATAGTTATGCATTGTAAATACAACAATTGGGTGCGGCCAACAGTATACCAAGGAATGTACAATGCCATTACCCGTTCTCTGGCTTCCGAGCTCATTCCATGCTGTAAACGCTACGGTATCTCTGTCGTCATTTACAACCCAATCGCAGGCGGTCTCTTCTCAGGTGCCTACAAGTCATCAGAGATTCCAACTAGTGGACGCTACAGCGATGCCGTGGGAAAGTTAGGCGAAATGTATAGAAAACGCTATTGGAAGGAATCGAACTTTGCCGCATTAAAATTGATCGAACCCGTTGTTCAAAAACATAATCTGACAATGGTGGAGACTGCATTGAGATGGTGTATACATCATAGTGCACTGAATGTTTTGGATGGGGATGATGGAATTATCATGGGAGCGAGTAGTATTGAGCAATTAGATTCGAACTTGAAGGACTGTGAGAAGGGTCCATTGCCCGAAGAGGTAGTAAAAGTTTTGGATGAAGCTTGGGAGGTTTGTAAAGCAGATACACCCAACTATTGGCACTTGGATTTGAAGTATGAGTATGATACTAGGAAGGCACTGTTTGGCCCATAGGCATAGATTAGATCTACTTTTAGACTCGCGTCGAGATATACAGTTGCTTTCGTAGATGACAAGACAAGAAGCCAAGAACCACATTCAAAGTCCATATCCATACCGCCATTCAGTACTGAGAAGCTATCAAAGATTGCAGTCTTGTGATCCATTTTATACAAGTCGATATTATAACTTAAGGTTAGTTGGGTAAATTGTAGAGAGTATTGAATCCTTCTAGAACATTCGAACCTTCGATAGACAAAAACCAAGCCTTACTAGTTATGCAAATTCCCTGTGCTATCTCCTCAAAATCAGTTTTGTCTCAACCCATCCATAGCTTGTATCAGATTCTTTGTGGTATTGAAGACTCGTTAAAACAGCGTCATCTATTCCTACATTCGGCTAGACATCAGTCCAGAATCAACGCGCTTCGCGTCATTCTGAACATCGTCGCGTCTTCCCACAATCAATTTCTCAGATTGCTCCAATTTCTCAACCTCATCCTGTGCATCCATATCAAAAATCGGGATCAATTGCCCTTAATATATCTAGCGCAAATCTTTGCAACATAATTGCGATCGCTCTCCACATTTACACATTTGCCTGGTGCGGGTATTCAACAATCTCAACATCCACCTGCTATTCGCACATTCGCAAACCCCTCCGTTTGACAGGGACCCATTTCAGGTGACAATATGGTCAATACTGGAGCCAAATCTGGACCAGGGATTTATTCTGCTACGTACAGTAATGTATGCATACCTACTTGGATACGCTAGATTTTGTCTACCTATTTCTTGTCGCTGACTTGGTTAGGTACCAGTGTATGAGTATTTGTTCGGAGAGGCTCTCAAGGAACATGGTAATTCAATTGCTGCTCTCAAACTTTAAACGTCATATCACCAACTAACTATTGCACAGTAATGCGAAGACGACAAGATGACTGGATTAATGCCACACATATATTAAAAGCTGCTGGATTCGATAAACCTGCTAGAACAAGAATTCTTGAGAGAGAGGTTCAGAAAGAAGAACATGAGAAAATTCAAGGTGGATATGGGAAATATCAAGGTTGGCATGCTTCAGAAACGTAGGGATTTGGCAAGACTAAAACCATATAGGTACCTGGGTTCCTCTTGATAAAGGTCAATCTTTGGCACAAAGAAACAATATCTATGAAAAACTTCGGGCGATCTTCGAATATACACCTGGCGAATTTAGTCCACCTCCAGCACCAAAACATGCTACAAATAAGCCAAAGGTCAAGAAACCAGCGGTGCCGAAGTGGGGAGCGAGTGAGTTTCCTGGTTTGAGTTTTGGTAAATTGGTCTAACAGCACAGAACCGGTACCTATTCAACAAGCTGCGGTCACCCGTCAAGTCGAAGAAAATTACGATAACATTAGCACTCAGTTAAATGACGATGAAAGTGTGCCAGATGATGTTACAGTCGCTTCCGCTTCATATATGGCAGAAGATGATCGATTCGACATATCTCAACCACCTACTGGACATCGAAAGCGCAAAAGAGGTGAAAGAGATGATTTTCATGAAGATGATCCAGTAGATGTTCGAGCACAAGCTCATCTTATGTGGGCTGATGAACTCCTGGATTATTTTATGGCACCTCCTACCGATGCGAACTCGATTGACAGAAGACCCGAACCACCAATAAATTTCGAGCCCAACTTCATTATCGACACAGACGGTCATACGGGCTTACATTGGGCCGCGTCAATAGGTGATGTGGATATATTAAAACAACTAAAGAGATTTGGTGCAAATACAACTTGTCGGAACAGTCGTCAAGAAACTCCACTCATTAGATCTGTACTTTTCACAAATTCTTATGACAAACAGAACTTTCCTCTGATTGTTAAAGAATTGATTGGTACTGCCAATGAAGTAGATTCATGTGGAGCCACAGTTCTTCATCATGCAGCGGCGACCACTAACATGAAGCAAAAGTTCAGATGCGCTCAATACTATCTGGATGTTCTTTTAGAAAAATTTATTGAAATCTATCATCCAGATGAGGTTCAGAGATTACTAGATGCTCGAGATATCAATGGAAACACAGCTATTCATATCGCGGCCAAAAATAAAGCCCGCAAATGTGTGCGAGCCTTGATGGGTCGTGGTGCGTCAACAGATATTCTCAATGATATGGGCGAAACGGCCGAAGAAATAATTCAAGACCTAAATGCCTCTCGTAGATCAGAAAGACATCAACAAGCCGCGTCTTCTTCGCCTTTTGCGCCAGACTCGGCACGCCATATTTCCCACTATGATGATCTTGAACAGGAAAATCCTCGAGGGGTTGCCCATATTTCAGAAGCAGCAATGACTCTTAAAAATAATGCAGAACCGATTTTACTGGAGAGGTTACATGCATTAGCTTGTAGCTTTGATGAGGAATTGGCAGAGAAAGAAAATGCAGAGGCAGATAGCAAGAGGATTCTAGAAGGGGTGAAAATGGAACTAGCGGGGGTTAGGGAGCAAGCTAGACAATTGGCGGAAGAAGAGGAGGGTGAAGAAAATTCTATCGCCGCAAAAGCACATCTAGTCGGTTTACAGGAAAGAGTTCAGAGTCTAGTAGAACGACAACAACAACTCCTCCTCCTTTCCCGCACGCAACATGAAGGGTCAAAGATAAATGGCCATGGAGGAGGCCAGGTTAATGGAAGTGCAGATTTGGAGGAAAGTGAAAATGAGAAGATCATGGTAGCTCAACATCTTCAAGAGGAAATTGAGAGGAGAAAGGCTTTGGTAGGGGAATATATTGGAGCGCTTGGCGTTGCAGGTGGTGGGGATGAGGGAGAACTTTATAAGAGGGTTATTGTTAGAGATTTGGGGGTGGATGAGGGAGAAGGTGGACTTAGTGACGAGGGTCTGGATGCGTTAATCGCCAATCTAGAGGAAGAAAGGGGCGGAGTTGGGTTGGAGAGAGAGATGGGGGATGAATTGTAGGGTTGAGTTTGGAGATAAATCTTCTATCCTTTCTATGGGAAAGCTTTTGGTTAATCATAGGCGCTTGGGCTGGGTGGCAGAGGGTTAAATGAAATGGAGTGCTTCGGGATCACTTCTGTTGAAATTTCCGGCATTGCGATGGTTAAATGAATTGCTAGCTGGTAAAAGGCGCTATATGGCGATTGTTGACTGCCCGCATCTTGGGGTAAATGTTTGGTGTCATAGATACAAAGGAGCATGTATAAATGAAAAAAGACAATACCATCATTAGATTTTTGTTTGAGATGATAAGGACTGAGATGACAACTATTACGATGTGATACTCATTAAGAAAGCTATACGAGGAGGCGCAAAGTAGAGAAATCATCGAGTTTAGAGGTCGTGTAATAGATGGGGTTGTAGCTGGAAACTTAATTCCTGGTTTAAGATGGGGACCGAAATAAGAGCAAAGAAAGTAGGTACACTTGAGATTAAAAAACTGGGTAATTTGTAGCTGCTGGACATTTTTGTTTTGCGACGTGCAACAATATATTTTTTGAGAGAACACAATGATGAGAGGACGAGTGGTGAATATGTCGTGGTGGAGAGCACGGAATGAATACTAGAGGAGAGAAAGGGGGGCGAAGGCTGGTGAATAAGCGAACGCCTTGGATGTCATCCCATGGGGTTGAATGAGGAATGAGGAATCAGAGATAGAAGATAGAGCCACTTTGGACCGAGCAGGTTGTATGTATATAATGAATCCACGCCAAGTTATCATCTCACACAGAACATATCTATTCGTAATCAACATTAACAGTATAGCGCATCACTACCTATGTAGATAGAAACTCTGTCGTGGGGGGGAATGGGATATTGGAGTTTATGGAATTTATGATTAATGCTACTTACTACTGGAGGTTGGAGTTGCGGGATTTGTTTGCTAGTGGTGAGGGGAATGGGAATGGGGTTGAAGTGATAGTAGGGATCTAGATTACTGATGAGGTTTTGTATTTACTGCTATTGCTAATGATGAATGTAGTTGTGCTCGAGCATGCTGGTCCTGTGTTGGTATTCTGAGGGTCGGGATCATTTGGGTACGGATTGATGGTGGTTTTGAGATGATTTGGAAATGCTTATTGGGTTTTCGTTTGGTGATTTTTTTTTAAAAAAAAAGATTTACGGGCAGATGACAGTGATGCTTCGCATGATGACGGCGAGTGGTGAGGTGAGGTGAGATGAGATGAGGCGACAGTGGTGCAATTTAGTGACAGTGATATCCTTCAAGAATAAGCCGAGCGCTTTTTTGTTTCATGACTTGGTAGTGAGCGAAGATACAGCATTCATGGACCATAAAGCCCTGTGGTAATTCTATTCTGTGCCACTTTCTCCGCAAAGCCAGCCAGGTTTTAGGGCCAAAGCTCTCTAGATATATACATACAATTGAAGAAAGAAAAACGAGGGAAAAAGATATGATATTTGTAAAGACAATGATACCTATGTATGTACACTAAATCTCTCACTTCGATCAGAGCTAAAAAGAATATCCTGCTGCAGTAGCGAATATCTTCTATCGACTAACTACAAGAGATTCAAGCCAGTCTCAGTCGTAACTCAACCAAAATGGCTTGACACTGAGTTCTCCATTATAAATTGGGAAAGACCAAGATCTTGTTTCCTATACATACGAAGGATAGGGCGAATTATAGAGATCTCTCCTCGCGTGTTTGTTTTGTGAGATCGGGGAAGGGAAATGTAGAAGGGTACACAGACAGGTTAGAGTCCAGATAGATGATGTGCGTAAGTTGTCGAAAGTGACAATATTACGCAATAGGAGACTACTGATAGTAAAAATTGATGTATTATTGTCGCTCAAGGAAAAGGACCATCCATTTGCATGACTTCAGAGAATGAAAGTTATAGAAGACGATTAAAGACGAGAGTCCTTACATACCGGAAACTCCCGTGTGCTAATAGTCTGGAGATAAATTGATCGGGAGCTGAAATTGATTAATTTAGTATCTCATTTTGCTAGCTGGTGTAACTGATAGGATATTCATTGGGCGATTTGAACTCTTGATCCACGATCGAGCTAACGAGTAAGGAGAGCCAATAACAACCGACATCTAAATACCTCGAGTCCTAGACCCATTTACCCATTTATATCTTTCCATCTCAATTATTCAATTCCATTTTCCAGCTTCCTCTTCCATACCCATCTTCTTACAAATAAGGCTTCTCTCCCAAACTACACACTCTATCACCTGCTCTCGCCTCGGCACTAAATCATCAAACGTTAGTTTGCATCTATTTATATCGATCTCTAATCGCACCGAACCAAGAAAGGAACAACTTACTAATCATAAGTGGCACAATGCCAATTACTCCTGTTATCCCAAATCGCGACATCGTTCTTACTCCACTTCCATCTGACTTGCGCATCGTGATTCAAGGGCACTAAACTCTTCAACCATGGAAGTAAAAGATCCGATTCATCTTTTGTGAGAGGATGGAGGCGTCGTGTGAAGCCTTGGTTAATGAAAAGAGATTTTTTGCCGGTTACAGCTGTTGTATGTTAGTTGTTGAACTATGTATGACGAATCAAGCTGATTGGAAAGGGAGAATGGAAGTAAGAGCAGTAAGGATATGGGCAACATACGATTTGTCCTAACAACTGGATGAACGGCACTTAATTCTTTTCCAATATTCAACGGGCTCCCTCTCATATCTTCTCTAATATCCTGTCCGAGTCTCCTTGCTTCATCATGGAAAAAGCTCGCATCATGAGTCGCCGTCAATCCTTCCAACATTTCCTTCATTTTTGGACTCAGCCTTTCATAAATCTCGTTTCCGGAAGCCCATAAAGTATCGCCACCTGTTTCAGGCAGGGTATGAATTTTCAACATGGCATAATCGGAAGGGACTCGTTCAAATGTGATGTCGGCATGCCATCCCGTACTGGCAAATCGAGATACGTCGGAGAGTTGATGAGTTAATCCACCGCCTTTGGCTTGCTTTGTGGAAGAGATTACGGAGACTTGGTCGCCCAGTTCGGAGGATTGTTCGGTGAGGGGGTGGATGTGGAGGGTAGAGGATTCAGGCTGGGGCAAAATGTTAGATGATTGGAAGACTGCATTTGATGCAGACAAGGAAGAAGACATATGTTTTCTAATGATTTGGAGGGGGAGAATAACTTACAGCTCCAGACGCTTTTGAGATACGTTCGATAACAGCTTTCATTTGCTCAGGATTAATGTCTTGATTTTTGAAGAACACTACACCGCGGTCGGAGACTATCCCATGTCATCAATACCATTTTCCCTACATCACGAATACATATTAAACCTACTTGTGAACGCCAAATCCTTAAACAATTCCTCAGAAGTATCTGGCGAAAGGAACTCTTTCAATTGAACCTTTTCGTCAAAGACTCTTCCAATTACCGGTGTCAAGTCTGAGTGACCAAATTGATCCAAGATACCATTGTTAACTAACGGCTTGGTACATCTTGTACGAGCAATTTCATCTTCGTTTTCCAGAACTGGTTTTGCGGTAACATTGATGAAGTCGGCGGAAGGCATGATAGCTACGTTATTGTTCACTCTGCGTGAACGTTTCGAAGATCTAAAAATAAAAATATGTACACAGAATTTCTAGAAAGCAGAATGAAAAAAAAGTAAAGAAAAGAACAAAATCCCAATCTCCTCATGTAATTATCATATTTATTATCTTCGTGTCAATAAAGTTCCCGAGGTACGGAATAATTCGAATGCCATCACATCACAGCATCTTGTTGGTCGGAACCCCGCAATATGTAAACACACCCTGGTCAAAATCCAATTGCGTGATATGTCACCATTCGAATTTAACCAGAAATGCAAAGGAACCGCGGATCTTGCATTTGCATCTGGGAATTCCTTCCGTTATGAAGTGAAATTTGCTGACAGAAAGTCCGCGGTGATAAAGTCCCAAGGATAAGAATGGGGCGTGGTCCATCAAGTGCCATGGGATGGACTTGTTTAAATACTTAAGGTAGGTACCGGATACTTCTCATTGGATTGTTTTCGGCTCAATTGATTTCTTTCTCCAAGCCAAAATCGACAATTGTAGCACTTGTAGCACTTGTAGCACTTGCTCTACTTGATTTGCTTTCAATCGACAATATGGAGAATAAAGACACATCGAGGAAAGTGGTTTCAGACACCGGATCACAAATATCTGTGACCAATGTTGGCCGTGAGGCATTGGCTGACGCACTTCCACCTCACGAATCATATGAAGGAGCTCATAGATATGATCCAGCTGCTACATGGACGGAAGCAGAGGAAAGAAAAGTGATCCGAAAGACTGATCTTTATCTTTTGGTGTGGATTTGTGTCATGGTAAGAATTCTCCTCTTTTGATTGTTACCCTGATTATTGACCTTCTATCCAGTTCTTCGGATTGCAACTTGATAGAGGAAATTTATCCAACGCTACAGCGGATGGTATTCTGAACGATTTGAAGCTTACTACCGATGACTACAACAATGTAAGTTCCCTTCGCTCCCCCATTTTCAATGTATTGGTATAATTAAATACTCACAACTTGGAAGGGAAATACGATTCAATTGATGTGTTTTATGACAGCTGAATTCCCGGTCCAGTTCTTGACCAAGCGTTATGGATTCAAACATATTCTTCCGATCATGATGATGCTTTGGGGTACCGTCTGTAAGTTAAACAAACCTGAAAATCTCATGAATCGAGAAGATGACATAACTGACACTACCACCTCAGCCTGGACTCAGTCTTGGATGCATGATCGTACATCTTTCTATATTACTCGTGCCCTCATTGGACTCTGTGAAGGTGGTTTCATTCCTGGTACAATTCTCTTCGCGACATATTTTTACACGTCAAAGGAACTATCCGTTCGTCTCGCTTGTTTTTGGTCCACACTCAACATCGCGAGAGTAATCTCGGCTTTACTTGCTGCTGGTATCCTCACAATGAGAGGAGTAGGTGGCAGACCAGGATGGTTCTATTTGTTTCTGATCGAAGGACTATTTACTTTTTTAATCGGTTTTATCGTAAGTCATGCTCTGCCCTGATCAGTCTCCTGTACCGAACTAACAAAAAACCAGAGTTTCTTTTACCTACCCCAATCGCCAACGCAGACCACCAGTGTTTTATGCCGCAATTCATGGTATACAGAGCGGGAAGAAGTAATTATGGTGAATGTAAGTTCTAAATTCCAGCAGATTACTTCGATGCTAACTAGATAGCGAATTCTTCGGGATGATCCAGCAAAAGGGCTTACAGCATTGAGAGAACCGGCCACATTCAAAGACATTCGTGAGGCATGGGGTGACTCTTCCATGTGGGGTCTTTACTTCATCGGCTTGGTAGCATATATTCCCGCAACACCCGTTCAATCTTATATTACACTCACATTGAAGCGCTTGGGATATTCCACCTTCAATTCGAACATGCTGACTATTCCATCTGCTGCCATACAAATAGTCACTATGCTTTCACTTGCATACAGTAGTGACTTTTTTGACGAACGAACGTTTCACTGTATTTTCGGAGAATTTTGGATATTGCCGTTACTCACGGCACTCTTGACGATCCCTGACGGTGGAAGAGAGTGGGGTAGATGGTCTTTGGTGACATTGATTTCTGGATGTAAGTGCTTGAATACGATTGCTATGTCCCCAGCAACTAACTTCGAATCAGACCCCTATTTCCATCCCATTGTCTCCGCTTGGATTTCAGAAAATACATTTGACGTCAAGAAGCGCGCTATTACAGCAGCGACTTACAACGTTATCGTACAGATTGGATCCTTGATCGGTTCTCAAATCTATCGCAAATATGATGCACCATATTACAAGCAAGGAAATAAGGTTCTTATTTCCATTTGTGCGTTGTCACTTGTGACATTTGCGGTGCAAAGACAATACCTGATTGTGTTGAATAAAAGAAAGGAAAAAGTTTGGGATCAAATGACCCTTGAAGAGAAGGCAGAATATCAAAATGATAGTGCGGCGAGAGAGAAAGATGGTAACAAGAGACTTGACTTTAGATTTAAGTATTGATATCGGGGTTGTTGAAGAGAACGGTTGGATTGGGGGAGAAAAATTGAAAGTGGTATAATGAAGTGGTAGTGTAATGAATTATGTCTCCATGCACCACGAATGGTGTGGAAACAAATTCAAATATACGAAAGTCATGAATTGAATGTGTGAATGGCGGAAACATATAGTTGAAATATATGATTCTGAAGAGGTTGAGTGGAAATGCTAGTCTGCATATGTGTGCAAAGGGCTGGAAGTGTTTTGATGAGAGTACATGATGACCTTTCTTGGAAATCACAAGAGTCACATCAAGGCGTTCTGGCTGAGCAGGAACACACGGCTATAGACTTGGCTTTAATTCGCAAGGTCCCCTGGAGCGGCTTGGCTTTCAACTTTGTACTAATAGAACGAGGCGTATTCTCCTTCTATCTTCCATCCAAGGCAGGATGGAACCCATGATAGATCAAGAAATCAGGGCCGTGCTTAGAAAGATTGAGATGATTCATAGTGCAGCAGGCTACTTCAGGATATAGATGATTATGCGTTGTTAGATTCCCAACAACAGGGCTGATGCATCGATCAATGCGGCGTCTGCAAAATGACGAAACTCAGGTCGCACATGGAGAGTTAGATCATGTCGCCGCGAAGCAGCTCACGATAAAAGCTCGTGCTAAGAACCCCAAACCACCAGCATTTCGTAGCTTGTACTTTCATGCGCTACTAGCGCATTAAATAGAAGTCCAAAATCGTCTAACCAACATGATGAAAGGTTTTTATAGTTGATTGTAATCTAGCTCCAAATGCACAATTAGAGTTGAGAGCGTCTTCGTCAAACAAGACAAGGAAAGTCGTAACGATCAGCCTAGAGATCATGAGACGCACGGAGTATGAAAAGCGCACACAAGCTACTAGATGACAAGTACAGCCGAATTTCGGGAGTTGAAACAATATCTGGGGTATCTCTGTGGATATTCTTAAAATGTCATATTCTTCAAACGTAAATGTGAAGCATGCGAGAGGATAAAAATAGCACCAAGCTATGACCGCTCATCCAAATGACATGACGGTGCGATATAGCTAGTGAGAAGACTGCCTAGGTAGGTAGGTGAAGTTGGGCAATTGTCGTCTAAAAAGATGCTACTTCTATTGCTTCTCCCGAGAAGATGTGAAGGCAGTTCGACCCGACCCGGAGTATCAAATCAGATTGAGGCCATTCGTTCCAGAGGATGAGACGTCAAACTGATTGTTCGGCTGGATACAAATGTGCTTCTTTTGCAGATCTTGAACTGGTATAGGAGAGAGAAGCGATTGCCCCTCTCTGTCGTCATTGCTGTTGTTGTCGTCATCGTCTTTGCAGTTTCATCTGCCCATACATGTAAATGCAATTGTAAACCATTCCAACTCTACCCAGTAGCAAGTAGGTAGTAGGCAGACGGTGCGATCTAGATGCAATGCTCAATTAGCCGTGTTGTGGTCCAAAGCCCATGCAAATCGTCCTCAAAACTCTATGTAAAAAGTTTACAGTTATGTGAACTCATTATAAGGTTAATCACGGCGATTTATTATATGGGGAGGCCGTGCATGGTGGGAAGAGTTCTGCCGAGACTAAAAATGAATGTGTGTTGCACAATCCTTTCATAACTATTTCATAAAGTGCTGATCTCCCATCTTATCTGATGGTCATGAAAAGCGGTGTGGGATTTTCATCCAATTTAATCCAGATCGAGTAACTCAGGTAGTTCGTGAGCCAATGAGCGATGCACAATTAGGCACGACCTCATCATGGCGCCTTGTTAAATGTGGCTTGGCGATTAGATCCCCTTGCACAATTATTTTGGCGGCAATCATTGATTAGCACCAGAGAACCAATTGTCTCGGCCCTGCCCCATGTTGTACTTGAACGCTACTCGTACTGTGTACATGATAATCCATGGCCATGATAACCATAATGCATATCCCGATGCGTGCCCGATTCTATTTGAGCGGCTAGAATGAGGGTTCAATAAAGCCCTGCCCATTCACCGTCGAAGATTCGCCTTCATTTGGTGGTATTTCTCCAATCGTCTTCATCTTCTCAACGTCTCACTTCGCCTTGAATTCGAGAGTTTTGGGCCGTTGCCAACAGCTAGGACAAGAACAATATCTTCCCTTACCTAGCTACACGTCGGGGCTTACCAAAAAATACCACAGGGGTTTTTTCGTCTATCGCGAGAAGGTATCAAGTCTCGTGGGCAGAAATCTTCCGATAAGGGTAACTGGAGATGGGAACATGAGACAGATAGCTGGCTTACACTCATTCGCAGATGGCAGCTCCTACTAATACCAACACTGTCAACGACAAGAATCTTGATGCAATGACTACTCCTTCTGCGGGGCTCTCTCCCACTCCTACAATTCCTACGTCTCCTATGCCAAACATTACACCTATCATGTCTTACGATAGCGTCGACACCGCATACAATGCCGATCCATACTCTCTCCTCGGTTCCAAGAAAGGCGACATAAGCATTGCTACACTTCGCACACAACATCCTGATCAAAAACGAACACGGAAAGTTAGAAAGATCAAGAATTTCTACGATAGACAAAATGCTCTGATCGATGCATACCTAGGGAGCAGTAATGAGGAAGCCGCGGAGGTTGAGGATGGAATTCAAAATGGTGGAAAGATTAAATTCGCTATCTATGCTAGTTCTACCGTCAACTTTTGTTTGTTCATCATCCAAGTCTTTGCCGCTGTCTCAACTGGAAGTCTAGCACTTTTCGCCACCGCTGCAGATGCTTTCGTAAGTTTCCAGGTTGATTATGTGCTATGGATGAAGACTAATGTCATATACAGATGGACTTGGTTAGTTCTATCGTGATGTTGGTTACTTCACGAATAGCCGCCAAACCTAACATCACAAAATTTCCTGTCGTGCGTAATTTGTTCTAATCGTTTAAAAGTTATTCTCATCTCACAATTCTCTTAGGGTCGTAAGCGAGTTGAAACTGTTGGAATTATTCTCTTTTGTGCACTTATGACTACCGTTTCCGTGGAATTGATCATCGAATCCTCTCGAAGTTTGGCAGATGGTCCAAGGGAAAATGAAACGCTCAAACCGATTCCTCTAGTGTGCGTCGGTGTCGCTATCTTTTCCAAGGCTGTTCTATTCGTATACTGTTTTACCTTACGCCGATATCCAACATGTGCAATCTTCATGTTAGATCACCGAAACGACATTGTGGTTAACGCTTTTGGCTTGATTATGTCCATCGTGGGTACCAAGTATGCAAAAGTTTGGTTCTTGGATCCTGCTGGTGCCATTGCTATTGCATGTTTGATCCTATTTTCATGGGCATCAACTGCTTTCGAACATATGTGGCTTCTGGTCGGAAAGAGTGCCCCACGAGAGTTTTTGAACAAGCTCGTATACGTTGCACTTACTCATGACCCCAGAATTCTAAAGATCGATACTGTAAGGGTTCAACTTTTCTCTTGCCCTTTGGCTATGGCTAACCTCTGATATAGGCGAGAGCGTATTCTGCCGGTGAAAAATACTATGTCGAAGTCGACATTATTATGAGACAGGAAGAAACACTGAAAGTCACACATGATGTTTCCCAAACTTTGCAAAGGAAGCTTGAGGGTATGTTTAATGTACTGTGTTAAATAACTTTCAGAAAATGCTAACAAGATAGGTTTGGCGGATGTCGAAAGAGCTTTCGTCCATGTTGATTACGATGATTTACACGATATCTTCGAGGAGCATAAACCACTTTATGAGATTCAAGAACCCAAAGTTCCCATTTACGAAAGGGTTAGAGAAAGATTCAAGAAGCAACAGCCCGGAAGAGAAGGAGGCGACGTAACGAGTCCGACGTCTTGAGTAGTAAATCTCACACTTAGCCGAAGAATGAATGATTATGGACTCGAAATGGGAACGAAGTTACAATATGGAGCTTGACTTTGGGATTTGACTTGGATTTGCAACGGCTGGAAAGCAGAACCTTCCCCACTTTTGTAAATCGCAGCACGTTGGAGTAAGGTACTGAAAACTTTTCTCGTCATCTATTGCCGAGCGAATCTTTAGTTTGAAATATGATTCATAACGAGCCTCTGACGCATAACATTGACGAAGAAGTCAACTACCAAACTTTTGATTCAGGTTATTTTCGATCGATCAATGTACCGAACCTCTGCCGGAAAATATCAACGAGATCGACATGAGAAAATATTGTGTTGTGGGCCTGATGCGTTTATTCTTGGCTACAAGGTGGATGATAGACTATCCGACAAAGTGTACATACGCAAACTAGGCATCGTCAAGTGCAATAGGTCCGCTTATACAACCTCTCGTTGGCGCACACGTATGGTCATTCGCAATTGAATGGATCGACTGCTGGGATGGATAAAGCAAACGGAAAGCTGGGGACTGAGAAATAAATGAGCATATGAAACTTGGCATGGAACAGCTTGAAAGTTGATGTTTCGATGGAGCATGATCTTGTCTTTCTTGGTGGGCTGTAGAAGTCGGTGGATAAAGGGAAGAAATGGAGTTTTTTGCGGTGTTGATAGATGGAAAGATACCCCGGGCCTTTTTACTGCATGGCGTTTATAAAATAAGAGCAATTAAGAAATTTGAGAAATGTCATGATCAACCCTGTTTATTCGCAAGTTTGATCTAAGTGTATGGAACTTAAGACGGGACATCTGTTAAGTGCAGACGATGGTGAAATACGATGGAGTCGATAATCTTTGTATTGACATAGGACTGGGAGAAGAGTTTAATTAGCATTGAGATCGTTTGATACTAGATGTTATATAACATGAGTATTCTCACATCGTTGGAGTTGGCTGATCTGGAAGATGATGATGAGAGAGCTGTAAGTGGTGATCAGTAAGAAACTTTGCGATTCTCAGCTTCACTGAGTCTCGTCCACCCTCTCATGCTTCTCAGTAGGAAGTGGTGTAGATACTCCAACGCCTTCTTCGAACTTGAAATTTGAATAGCTTATTGTTGGTGTCAACTTGGCTGATAAGTGTAGACTACTTTAGTCTATTGTGGTTGTAATCGTTCTTGATCATTCTTGATTATGGGAAGCCATGTACTTGTATAAGAAAGTGCTAGCGCTTCGCTAGCTAGTGCAGTGCCTTCTGATGACCACATAATCGATATTCCGATAGTTATAGTGCACTAGGTATGATCGGCTGGTGGAGGCTGCTGGACTGGTAATGGGAGCTTGGAAGCTTTTCGATGTTGAGGGAAGACAAGTTTTGCTATGTATTCGAATGTGTAAGAGGAATCTGCTTTGTGAGGAATGTCTGTGGGGTATAATCATTGTTATTGCTGTGTTTTTGTTGATGGGATATCACACTTTTGATTGTTGTTGATTGTTGATTGTTGGCGGGAGTCATGGAAGGGAAAATGGAGTGGAGACTGAGACGAGCTTTTAATTTTGTTCAGGATTTGAGTTCAAAATTCAAGAGTCGGATGGCTATTGTATAAGCTACTCGAAAATAGGAAGGCGAAAGACTGTTTATCAAATTGCACGATTATTTCATATGATTAATCCCCCTTCAGTTGGTTCAACTTTTGGTATCAGTTCACATCATTTAAACTAACCGTCAATTCAGACTTGTGACTCTACTAGTAAATCTTCTGTCACATCTAAGCATTTTTGCCACTTTGTGCAGTATATGTCTTAAACATACACTTAGCGAAGGGAAAGTTCTTCCACGGGGGGGTTGCTAGTTGTGCTCACGATAGATACTACATCTAGTATGAACCTTCTCCTCTTTTGATTGCAAGTTCCACAAATCATGCCCCTATAACTCTTGTATCTAAGACGAGGATCTTATATAGTGTCCACGAAAGCTTTACAAGCCCTTTTAATTGCAAATCATATACTTCGATCTTGTACCAAGTGCTTGCGTAGGGTTTCTATGGGACTGGTGAATACGGGTGGAACTTGATGGCTGTTTAAATAGATCGTTGAGGGGCTTCGTATTTTTTTTAGTGCTTAATGCTGCCATTCTTGCATTTTCACTATCGAATAAGGGTTTTAAACTGCCGATATTGACGCTAGGATACTCAGAGCTGCGGAAATAATTTGCTGTCAGTTTTTATTAGACAGTGAGAGGGAACGGTATCCGCAGGTCATGGAAGTCAGGGGTTGAAAGGAAACTTGTTTGCCACATACGGCACTTCTCCGTTCAGAGGGAAAAATCTCTGGGGTCCTATGGAGAGTAGTTCAGCAGTGAAAGAAAGTATCAGTTGAGATTCCTTTCATGTGTCTTGCAAATTACTATGCCTTTCTTGCTGTTCTGATGTCCTAGTTTTTTTCTCTTCCCATGTAGAACTAATCAAAACATCTTTTGTTTTCTACTTATGCTAGCAATATATAATACACAGTTCAGAGTGTGATTAATGTAGGATTATCATGATTTTCAAGTATAATAGTTGAATAAAAATTCTCAACCAACGCATGGAAGGTGAAATGGTGATCTCAAATTTCCAACTGCCTGTTCAAGATTTAGGGCGATTTATAGATGCTACTTATCACCGAAAATCTACAACCCACTTCTAGACGGTAAAATGGTGAGCCTGTTTGTAACTCCAACTGCCTGTTCAAGATTAGAGGCGGTTTATACATACTACTCATCAATGAGAATCCACAGTACAGATGACGAGTTCAAGACCTGAGATTTGGACCAAAGATAAAGATACCCACTGAGTTACGTTCTCTTTATATCCATTATTATACTGGTACCCGTACGATCAGAGTCTTTGCAACTCTGAAGCTAGATGCATGTAATGTAGATAAACTATAAGACGATTAACCCAACTTCATCAGCCGCGGATTCGCGTACTTTCTAGCCGCAGGTTCCGCGGGCCGTTGATTGAACTTACGGGGGAATGTACAGCTCAGGGAAATATCTTCGGAGACTTTGAGAAAAGATGAAATAGTGTTTCTTATCTCCGATGGTGGGAATATACATGTTGAATTCTTATCAATGGATTCGGACCAGCTTCAACTTAGGTTGACTCTTGACTCATAATTGTCTGGGTTTATTACTGTTTAAGCATGACATTATATGTAATGCTATCACTTTTGCCATTTTTGATAATATTAACAAGCTCGAAGACTATCCGAAAGATATACTGGTTCACCCAACATTTCTGTTGGAAAATTACAAAGTTCATTTGATACCTACTTGTTACTTTGGCGAGAAGAAAGAAGAGCACTAGATGTCAAAGTTTGGTGATCAATATTGACGAATATCAAATCGCCGTCGACTTTTTTTCTATTGGTTCTTTAGATTATCACGGCCATTAATATCTGCTGTTACACCATCCTCACGTATTGAATGCATCAAATGAACCTTCTAATTGAACGAAGCAGTCCAACATGCTAGACACAAAAAAGAAAGCCAAGTCAGTAATGTGAGCTCCAAGTAACGTAACAGACAACTGGGCAAGTTTTATCAACTGCTAAAAAACGTTATTAGAGTTAAAGATAAGGTTTCGTATTAGAAGAGGAGGATGAAGAAAAAGAGAGGAGTCTAATAATAAGGGTGCAGAAAGAGATGCAGGGCTTGTGAGACGGGCGACGGGTAGAAAATGTTCTAGAAATATGGAAAGATGCTCCAAAGGGCCTCAATTTTCCAAATCAAGAGGCTCAAATCATATGTTGAATTCGATCTTAATATATAATACCGTAATAAGGGGGCTTTAGCAATTGTGTATTTTGCTCCTCAGTAATAGAATTTCGAAGTACTAATGTGAATAGCCTCCTCTTGCCCTATGATTCGACTCTCTCCCGTCATGGCTCATTCTCTTCAACGTGTATGTTGCCCCAATATATTTCAAACGTGACGAATGAGGTCTAATTAAGGAATAGAGGCTGGATAACATAAGCCACACTCGATGCCAACAGAAATAGAATTAAAACACTGCATTAAGATGCTTTGAATGACTAATCATCTTCGAATTCAACTAAACTTGAATTCCACAATGATTTTAAGTTAAGTGTGAGTACAGTTACGTACCATAATGTCCCCACCGTCATCCCCACCGTCATCCCCACCGTCTACACTGAGCCAAGCCATATTATGGACGAGACAACGTACACATTAGGACTGTGTGCACGGCCAATTCATCTAAATCTTACTTCAGACCTTAACCTTAATACACCTTCAGGTTACCAAAGCATGACAATGTGATGTGTATGTTTGTAGTTTCTATACTTTCCAGACTTCAGCGAGATGGGATTAGACAATTCACACTGAATTTGAGTACCATTTCTTCGCTAATATTCCTCAGTTGCATAAGCATTGCGCATTTCTAAATATCTCAAAAGTCGTGCATTGGTAATAAATAATTCCACATGGTTCTTGGTTTCGCGGCTTTGTATCTTGGAACTCCCTTACATATCTGGGTATTTTCCCAATGTCGTGTCGACTCTTTGGCAGATCATCATCGACCCATAGATCACATAGTTGTCATTGGACTCTTTACCAGGTACGTCTCGGGACCGAACTCGTCAGTCCACAAAATAAGAGAGAATCCTGGGCTCTAAACTTTAATCTCGATTATTTAGCGTACACTAGTATTTTATCAGATTCATATGCGCAGTTGGTGATATATTAAATGCAGGGGCCAAGAGAGTGTTCCCGCAGTTAGTACTTTCTAGAGTTAAAGATCTCACGACCTCCTATTCAATCTAATAGCCGACGCAGCATAATCCCCGACAAGTCCAATCTAGATTGACAAGCATTGATAACCGCTTTTACTTTCTTTTCTCGACTTGAAACGGTTTTTAAGAGTTCTCTCAACAAGGGTTGATTATCCATTCATTGATAACAACCACGCATGTCAAGTATGTCTGTAAGGTTAATGTGAGGAAGACATCCTTGGATTGAGATTTGGCTAGAGACTTTGACTAGTCTTTTTGTCCTTTACCAAAGTTCTCAGTCTATCATCGTTCGAACTAGAAAAAGACTCTAACTTCATAGCCTCAGTAGACCTTGTGGTCAATTCAAGATTTACGTACTATGAATGTGGCAGGTCGTTAGTTCTTACGGACAAAAGAACACCCCGGCTACAGGAAGTCGATTCCACTCGCCTAGTTCGGTACTTGTACCGGCACTACCCATTTTTTCCCGGACAAGCTGAGCATGGAGTATGGATGATTCCATTATTAGGATTCATTGATTCATTTGTGCAGGCAGAGTGATTTTATTTGGTGGCATAACAAGAGCTGTGACACATACCTCATCAAGTATACCATAATTTATTAGCCTACTTCCAAACTCCTCGGAAATCTGACAAGAGTGACATGAATCATTCGCGCTACTCTCACTATCATTACCGCTATGAATCTAAGGATAGTAGCGATGTTCTCTCCTACCCTCTCAAAGTGCTTTCTCGTATCAGCATTGAAAGGTGGGTGCATTTGTTCTTGATTGTAGAACCATAAAAGAATGCATAAAAGATTCCTTGGGCTAACGAAGTCGCCAAGACTGCAAAATGGAGATCCATCGGAGCTCACGAATCCGATTACGTGTCTCAATAACTTGGATGCCGTTCGCTTGATCTTAGGAAGCGAGGTCGTGTATAAACTTTTGATGATGGGGTCCAGCATGTACAGATGATGAATATATAAGACTAGACTTGACCCTCGAACTAGAATCATTCATACTCACTCCAATTATCACCTTCATCCCTGCTAATCTAACAACTACATTCTTTTTCGAGTATCTCATCACATTCTTTTCGAGCACCATGCGTCAGTCAATCGCTTTGGCTGCAGCTGGCGCTGCCACTGTTCAGGCTCTATCTCTAGCCGAAATGTGCACAGTTGCAAACGTTCAAGCAGCACTTCCCGCGGATGGATCCATTCCAAATGTCACCATGATCGCGTCATCTGTTTCTGCATCCCCTGTCTACAACGCGAGTCTTAGCAGCGGATTTGCCAAGCGCGATACAACTACTTACAGCTACTGTAATGTTACTGCTACTTACACCCACGGCAGTGATTCCGTCATTGTTTGGTACGGGTTCCCAGATCCATCTATCTTCGAGAACCGTTTCTATGTCGTTGGTGGCGGTGGTTACAGTTTGTCAGTAGGTGTCACTGGAGGTCTTGAATATGGCGCTGTTACTGGATGCACTGATGCCGGTTACGATGCTTTCACCAACTCTTTAGACGCAGTTGTCCTCAACTCTGACGGTACTCTCAACGAACAAAACATTAAGATGTTCTCTTACGAGGCTCTTGGTGAGATGACTACCATCGGAAAGGCTATCACCAAGACTCTTTACAGCATTGATAAAATCTATACCTACTTCTCTGGCTGCTCTGACGGAGGACGTCAAGGTATGAGTCAAGTTCAACGTTACGGAGATTTGTACGACGGTATCGCCACCGGAGCCCCGGCTTTCAGACAAGCCCAGCAACAAGTTTTGCATCTCTTCTCCTCTGTCGCCGAAGTTGTTCAAAACTATTTCCCAACCAATTGTGCTCTCGATAAGATTGTAAACGCTACCATTGAGGCATGCGATCCATTGGACGGTCGTACTGATGGGGTTATCAGTCGTTCTGATCTCTGTAAGATTAACTTTAACTTGAGCTCTATCATCGGTCAATCATATGCATGCGCAGCTGAGACTAGCTCTTCTCTCGGTTTTGGTTTTAGCAAACGTCAAGCTGCAGGCTCTACCACCACCAGTTCCCCTGCTCAAAATGGTACCATTGACGAGCAGGATATCGCCATTGCCCAGACTATCTATGATGGTCTCTTCACTTCTAGTGGCAAGCGCGCGTATCTCTCATTCCAAATTGGTGCTGAGCTTGAAGATGCTGTTACTGAGTATGACAACACCACTGGCGCTTACACCTACGAGATTCCAAATACCGGTGGAGTTTTTGTCGCCAAGTTCCTTGAGCAAATTGATGAAGACAGTATTACTACACTCGAGAATGTAGATTACGATACTTTGTTCGAATGGATGGAAGAGGGGCTCGCAAAATTCTTAGACACTCTTCAAACTACCATGCCGGATATTTCCGCTTTCAGAGACAACGGCGCTAAGCTCCTCCATTATCACGGAGAATCTGACCCATCAGTTCCAGCTGCCTCTTCCGTTCACTACTATGACTCTGTTCGTACTGTACTTTACCCAAGCCTCGGATACAATGAATCTGTAGCCAAACTCGATGACTTCTACCGTTTCTTCACAATTCCAGGAGCTGCTCACTGCAACACCAACTCCCTCCAGCCGGGTCCATGGCCCAACGATGTTCTCGCTACTTTGATTAGCTGGGTCGAAGATAGCGATGTTCCAGACCGTCTAAACTCCACTGTTACTGCAGGATCAAACGAGGGTGAGGTTCAATTGTTGTGCAAGTGGCCAACTCGCCCACTCTGGACTTCTGAGACTGCATTCGACTGTGTCTACGATCAAGCCTCCATTGATTCTTGGACTTATGTCTTTGATGCTTTTAACCAAACGATATATTAGATGGTGCAAAAATGACCTGGATTGGCTGATGAAGGAAATTCGTGAGCTATCCTCAGTTGATGTAGAGGACACGATTGGGTAATTTGATGGAGTAAATTTCTGAGCTTTTATGTATATTTCATTCTTGTTTGGTTGTAAGAGAAAGAATAGCCTTTTAAAAAGTAACTTGCCATATTTTTCTGTACGATTATAACCTCTTTACTCTCCCCCAGAACAATTTGGACGTATGTATAAATTGTCAATCGTGAAGACTGCATCCAAACGCTTAAATTAAACTCAAGGTCCAGATTGAAATAATGAGATTGTAAACCTCTGCTAAATATAGATCAATATACACAAGCTGGAGAGGATTGAGTGCACTGGCATCCCATGATATGTGGATAAGACTTAATCGGTGTCGCGAGTCGTCGGTATGAATTAAATCAATCGCATCTTGGCAGCACAATACCAGCATATTTCTCTCTTGCGGTCGGTTTCGTCGTGGCTTTGACCATGAACACACTTGCTGTCACCGGCTTGAAATCGATACATGGGTATCGCTTAAAAGGAACAAAGATGGGAGTCATCTCTCTGGTTTGAGTTAGGATTTATGGTAGCCTTGATGATTAAGAGAGGGCATTGCTTCACCGGCCTACTTCGAAGCTACTCATGTGCTTGGCGAAACCAAAAAGAAGAGGAAAGTAGACGTATAAATAGAAAATCCGTAGTAACGCGTAATAATTTTGAGCGCTACCTCAGACTCAGGCACCGTAGAATGTTAATGTTTCATTATCCTCAACTTTTCCACATCTCTATTTCTCCTATGTAACCTCAATCTCTACAAGCACAATCCTCCTTCTCCCCATATCTCCTCCATCCCTTCCACAAATTAGGACATCTCCATGCAATATTTTGATTTGAACATCCTAGTAAGATCCCCCATAATCTCTCAACAGTATATCCCAAGTGCGGTTTCTCCAAACTATCTTTCTCGCCAGAAATCTTCGCATTCCTTCCATCCGGGCCCAATTTCAATCTATCGTGAGCCCAACCCCTACTTAATGATGGGTTTGAGAGCGCATCATCTAGAGTTTCCCAGATGTCTTTCCCAATTCCCCGAATGCGCGCCGCTGAAGCAATGAAATTATTTCCATGTGTTAATATCGCTTTCGTGCATCTGTAAGGTGTCTCATCCTTTTCAACAGGACGAGATGCAGACCACATACTCGGGATGAGTCTAAATGTATCATTCCAGCCACTTTTATCATAACACCCATAACAATCACATGATTCCAATTCTCCTAAATTGAGAAATCCAGTCAATATATCTGAGTTCTCCGCTGCTGGTGGTAGCTGCGCGGGGTTGTAATAATCGAATAATCGGCGACCGATGAGATCAAAATTGTTGATTGTGTGTTGAGATGTTGTGATGAAAAGTGTTTGTGTAGGTAAACTATCCCAGTTCTTCAATATATGATGAAGGAAAATTCCAGATACACCTCCAATATTGGGAAGAGGATATATGTCCCCAAAAACTACTTCGGCTCGAATTTTCTTAACAATATCTTCCGATGGATCTTTCGTATAGATCAAGACATCCGGCTTATGAGCAACAACAGCAGGCTGTGAGCTCAAGATTCCCGTTACTATTCCTTTGATTACAGGAATTGATTCACCAGCTGAATGAGCGATTACAATTTGCAGACGATTTTTGGTTGCCGCTCTGTAAATTGTATCCAGAGATGGAGACTTGGGGCCTGTCCAAAATTTCTGGTCATGATGGATGGAGATTGTATCCATCCAGTAAAGTATCCCAAACGAACTAAGGATGGTAAATAAAAAGGTAGTGGTCCAAAGTAATATAGGTTTGTGCCATATTGGATAAAGCTTCCGAGCTGGTATTCCAGATTTCCGTCGTATGGTGCAGACAAAATTTATGAATTTAGGAAAGTAAAGGCTGATTTCTTTCGGCCCAAGACTGATGATGTAAATAAGCATGAACATAAAGATTTGAAACCCATCCATTTTATTTTCTTCCTTGAGTGTACTTATGAGCATTAGCCCCAAAGAAAGGTGGACTGTCGCATCAATTGCATCGGGAACATTTTCTTCGGTGGCTTCATAAGGCGACTTCGAACCGATAGAAAGGGCCAATGTTGATCGTAAAGGTGTATTCCAAAGAACATGGGTCAATGCCCCGGGAGTCAGATTCTTCACGAAGGTCATAAATTCCCAAGTCCGAAGAACAGAGAATGCCCCCCCAAAGTCTTCATATCTGTACGCAGCGAAAATGGTGACGAGCAAACATGGAGGTAATCCACCCCAAAGCATAAAATAAAGTGAGGCTCCATAAGAAGGAATTCTGGGAGATGGTACTTGATATCCAATCGCCGCTATCGTCCTTGCCAAACTGACAAGAAACATTCCAATTATGGCAAACTGGAGTGCTTCAATATTGAGTCGATAATCATTGTAGACAATCACGGAGACAAGGCAAAGGATGCTGAGAGCCCAAACAACTATGGTTCTGTCAAGACCTTGGTCACGAGGAAGTAATCGTAAGTCATATGCTAGACTGAATAGTAAAGCATCGAACGCATATGTGAGTATCTATTGGTGTGTCAGGAAACGCGAACAGAACAATAGGGAGTTTACGTACCAATAAAGTAGCAAACACAGCCAAATTGTTGAAAAGCATGATCGCTTCCGCGTTGTATATCAAAGCAACCATGGAAATGCATACCGTGAGGCAGTATCTACTGAAAACGAAAAGACTTTGTAGAAATGACGGACCGCGACTAGGGTTTAAATCCGGGACGCTCGTAAAGTAGTCGACAAAACTTGTCAAGCCCGCGAAAATGCCCAAGCCAAGGTATGCGGCGATTTGCAATAAAACAAGAAAACATATTGCTAATCACGAGTAAGTCACCTGGTTCAGAAAGCTAGTTCTCATACATGAAAAGGGGGGTCTGATCCATGGGGGGAAAGACTCACGATATCCTAGAAAAGGGACTGTCAGCATGGTTCAAGCAAAAATAATTGAGTACACAGTCTTACGAAAATCCGCGATCAGAAGCCTCCTCGTCGTGAGTATAGACCATATACTAAATCCTATCCAAATCCTGTATTGATCAATTCAGCCCTATTCAAATAAAGCTCAAGATATATTCATACCAAGGATTTATAATTCGCCATTTTCGTCTCCATCTTCCATTCTGCGGGCGATGTGGAAATTTCTCTAATGCTTCTTCCTCATCCCCTCTCATAAGTCCGTGATCATTACTGCCATCTCTTTCATCAAGCTCCCTTTCTTCCATTGCTGCTTCTACCGCTCCCAATATTGGAGGATTTGATACACATCGCCTAGAGATTGTTTTTGTTTTGTTTTGTTTTGTTGTGATCGTTGATGTTGTTGTAAATAAACTTTGGTCCCACTATCTAGTGTGTATATATCCTAGTAAAAATCAGTGGACTCAGTAGCACTGCAGAAGCAATTCTAAGAAAGATTTGAACTTCCAATGAATGAGTTGGTGTGAGTTGATTATTCAAGGTTGGCAACAAAAATCATTCCGTGTAATCTTCCCAGAGGCGAAAGTGACCTATTGAAGAGCAACCAAGTTCCTATTGAGTGTTGAAGATTCACCCCTGAGAAGTTTGAGATAACACTTGAATGATGGGTCGAGACGGAATAGACTGTCATGATCACGTGAGCCAATATCTATTTTAGAAGGCGACCTGGCAAAAATTTCTCTTTCTCTATAGTTATCTATTCTATCAACAATAAACAAAAGTTTCAATTGCTTCCACAGAATTGAATCAATGTCAAGAGTAGCAAGACTGCAGAATCTACTTCCTCGAGCACCTCGAATCATTCGAGATGGAGATCCTTCCTCTCTTCTAACTTTCAGTCCAACCGGACCTAAGAAACGTCCTCGCAACAAACAAAGCTCTCGACTAGTTTTAACGCTTGATATGAGCAATGAAGCAACAGATTTTCGCAACCAACTCAAGGAAAAATATCTTCATTCATGGGGAGGTTTTCTGGATACTCGATTCGAACTCATAGATCCCTTACCTGACCGGGATTTTTACATAAAGATGTACAAAGATACAATCAATGGCTTTTGTGCAAAATCCCCGCCAGAATTTCCTGTCGGTCCAACAATGAATTTTTTTGTTTCTGAAAGTTCCAAAGTCTCTGGCCTCGTTGAGCATACATACCCAAAAGAATCAAATCAAGGGAAGCAGGTCGTATCCAAGGATCCATCTGGGCGTCATTTCTTGATTATGACGAGTTTCAGCAAAGGATCGGTGGTTCATAAGCTTCGTGATTATTTCATCAAGGAATTTAGCAAATTTCCAAATGAGGAAGTCCAAACAGTTATGAAGAACGTGGGAAAGGAAAAATTCAAAGCACATATGCCATTGGGATATTGTAAAGATATGGGAATGATGCATGCGGAAAAAACAAAGGACGATGTCGCGTATGAATTTATGGGAACTGAGGGTCTTCACTTGGGCACAGCTGTGAGTTTAAGTTTATGGCGTAAACATTACGACGTGGACCCGATAAGGAAATGGGGTGATCCAGTGATGGTAGATCAGAAATGCGTATATTCAAAAGCGCTTGAAGGAAATTCGAAACAACCTTCATCCTCGTTTGTTTCCATCGCTCCGGAGAAACAGTCTTCAAAGGAAATTCTAGAAAGCGGAGATGACACCTGAAGTCTGAGATTAAGTTCCAATATCCCGAATTGAAGCAAGGCTGAACCAACGAGAATTCGATTTAAGAGGGAAGTTCAAAAAGCACAAATTCATCTAAAGAATTTGGAGACGTTCGACAAGGGGAGAAGTGAAGGAACCACATTTGCGGTGGGAAGCACTGTCTCCTAGTATATTCATGGTTCACTAGAGTAGGGAAGCCTTATTGAAGGACCCGCTGTGAGAAACTACAAACCATCTCAAATTTGTTATACGGGCATGTCTCAAAGGAATGAATTACACGTTTCAAATTATGTGTGAAATCATGGGTCGGAGATGTAAATCATGAGGCCATCGCACAGAAAGAAGAATTTTCCTTCAAGTGATCGAATAATTTGATCAAGGGGACATACCTACCAAAGGCAGTGCAGGATTGAGTGGGGGACAAACTTTACATATTTGGTCGGAACATTACAATTTACCATTTCGGTCAAGAATAAGGCTGAGATGGTATTGAACATTGACATAGTTGCTCAAAGGAAACCATTTCCGAGGAATAAAGATCACTTCGAGAATTTAGTTGGCCAATATGTATCTCAGCACACCATAGATGAGCTCTAAGAATCTCGCCAGTTGAAGAGAGAATGGGGACACCACATGTTTGAAGTCTGAATCCAGTCGAATTGATATTCTCTAGAGCACACTGTTTTAGCACACTGTTTGTCTTAATTCCATCAAATTTACCCGTGATGTGGTATTGGAACATCTTAAAAATACCAGTCTGTCGTTCTTGCAAGTTTCACATAGTCTGCGAAAAACAGAAAAATGTGGTACATCATGAGTAATTCGGAATCTGGTATCGGATTTCGTGGCTACATCCCTATTTATATCTTGGTTGGACTTGATGGCAAGAAAATGGCTAGTTTGGAGCTGTAAAGTAATTTGACAAATGCCGTGTAAACAGACCAATCGATCAAAATAATGTATAAATAATGGGAAAGTATGTTCTAAGAACAGGAACCAAGTATAACGCCGACGAACTCGAAAAAAACAGTACAGGTATCTAATGGCTGACACTGAAAAGAAAGAGCGAGAAATTTCCCGGTGGGGCTATCGTTACTGTATCAGAAATCTTTTATATATCTAATCTATGTCTTATGACTCTTGTTTATCCTACATATCTACCTAGTAATACAAATATCGTTAATCGCTCAGCAAACTCCGTATGGTTGAGCTTCCTGAGTCCAATCAATGAACCCAGTCTCCTTACACTCTTTGTCGGCAGCCATTCTTGCACCCCAAGCCGCCATCTCTTTCATGAAAATCTCCACGTTCTTTTCAATGCTCAAATCAATAGGTTCCTGATCCTTTCCAACTTGACTCATCTGGGTACCGGCCGCAACGTTACTGATCATGAAATTGGTATCATCCACAGCCAACTTCTTAGCAGCAGTAACTCTTCCTTCCAAGATATCCTTTGGAAGTCTAAACTCTTGAGCTGCAGGTCGTCCTAGACCGACACCATCAACGGTATCCAATGCGGAAACCATAGCACCAACAGTCTTAAATCCACCGGTGACATATGTCTTGGTTTTAGTCAAAGGCTTGACGATCTCCTCTGCGAATTCAATGAAGAAATTCTCTCTCTTCTTGGTTGACTCGCGCTTGTGAACAAAAGCAGATTCCTCGTATGTTCCACCGGAAAGTTCAACGTAATCAAATCGTGCACCCTCGAGTGCTTGACAAGCAGCCTTAGCATCTTCAGGTGTGAAGCCGTCTTGTTGAAACTCAACACTGTTCATCTTGATACCAACAATGAAGTCTGGCTTGACTCTTTTATGGATCTCATCAGCAACTTCTTGAATGATCCGGAATCGGTTCTCGAGCGAGCCGCCATATTTATCAGTTCTCTTGTTTGTAGTCTTGGAAAGGAACTGTGCGAGGAGGTAACCATGGGCACCGTGGAGTTGAATGCCATCAAAGCCAGCTTTCTCAAGATATTCTGCTGCGTGGGCGAACTTGTCGACTATACTGTTGATATCCTCTTGGGTCGCTGGACGTGGCTTGTTGAAGGTCAATCCCATGGGGCTAGCTGTGTGATCATTCTTGTTAGTGTGAATTCGACTAATACGTGGATAACACGTGGGAAAAGTAAGTTAAACGAACATGTTAACTGAACATCACTGGCAGAAATTGGATTTGGTTGAATCCTGCTCTCGACCTGGCGTCCAGGATGGCTGACTTGTGCAACCATTAAACTTCCATGAGCTTTTCCTGCCTTTGCCATTGCTGCGAATCTTTCGAATCGTTCTCCTTCGAATGGAGCATCCAGTGGAATGATTGAGTTACCCATAGATTCCAAATGATCATATTCAATCATAACGTTTCCAGTCAAGATCTGTCCGTATTCTCCCTCACCCCATCTCTTGTAGACATTGACAAGGCTTGTGAATGGAATTCCCCTAGATTTGAAGTCCTTTGGATCCCATGATGATTGACGTTCACTCATGGCCCCCTTCAAAAATCTATTTCGTGCAACTTTGCCGGAAAATTCGTATTTGAGAGGCTTTCCGAGAGGAGAAGCGTCAGAGCTGGATGATTCGTATCTGATAGACATCTTGCTAATATTTTATATGCTGAGGGTATTGATGAGGTATGAAAAAATGTAGTGTGAACGAAAATAATTATCAAATCCTTTGGGGAGACTCTCTTATATCATTTCCCAGCATCGCTTTCAAACAATAGCGCCGGAGCTCAAGTGGATACAAAGTCGTGTACATTTCGAATCATGTATATTTCAAATCAGATCCGAATTTCTAATTGTATGGAGCATTTCCTCAATTCCATTTAGACGTTGTGAAAGTAATTAACCAATCAAGAAAGGTAATGCGAGGGCACTGATAGGAAATGCTTGTAAAATGCCGGTGAAAGGGCCACATGAAAGTTGGAGCGGAATTTGTTAATTCTCCGGCATTTGGTGATGGCATTTGGAACTAGCCTGTGGGTTTTCTCCACTATCACTAGTTGATGGAAGTTTCTCGAGGGTGTTTCGGTGACCAACTTTGCCTCGGAGAGATTTCTGTACCGAATAGCCATTGCTAGTAATCATTGTGTAGAATAAATTGACCGGAATCAAATGAAAAATGGAAATGGGGAACCAATGCAAAAGGGGTTTTTCGCTTGAAGTCAGCATAAAGTGTCATCCACAACATAGCAGTATATTAATTGGAATCGGTGAAGTTAAAATCCTTTCTATATTTGATCCAATGTCTTCATATCCAGTCGTTGGAAGAGGTAAATACATAAGTTGTGACAAAAATAAAATGATTCAAACTTTTCAGTGCATGATGCGTTCCATGTATGATGTATCCCAAGATGATTACTAATAAACGCCAATTTCCACCGCCGTGATATCGGCTCAATGCGTAGCCCAAAGCCCATTGCAAATCAGAATCTCGTGCTGCTCAAGATCTATGGTTTCCAAATTTCCTTGGAAGATGGTATTGATGTTTCAAGATTCATTTATCATGATGCTTCGTTCATTTGAAGCATGTGTCCCATCTTCTCAATCTACAAAGTACGCATGTTAGACCAAATCCCATTGCACATACGCTTCGGAGTTTCACATACCTTAGTTTTTAGATACCCACCTACCTCTTGACTGCGAATTCCACCGGTCTTTCCACTCCAAGCCAAAGGAACCATGGCGACTCTCTCCTTTACCACCACTTCTCTATTTGGCCCTTCCACTGCTCGTATCTTATCCGGATTGTTCGTCAAAAGTTTGATTTCCTCAACTCCTAAATCTTTCAACATAGCAGTTGCCAATCCATAACTTCTAGCATCTGCCGGATGTCTCAAAAGTAAATTTGCTTCCACAGTATCAGATCCCAAGTCCTGTAAATTGTACGCCTTCAGTTTCTCTCCCAAGCCAATACCTCTTCCCTCTTGTCGCAAATAGATTATAATCCCACCCGCGGCTCGCCCTGACGCATCTGGTAAAGACATTAATCTTGCAGCTTCATCCAATTGCTCACCGCAATCGCATCTTGCAGACCACACAGTCTCTCCCGTATAACATTCCGAATGAATTCTAACCAGTGGTGCCTCGGCCTTCTGTTCTTGCTTTTCTCGATCCGTCGCCGAAGGAGGCATGCTACTTGTAGTGCGACCTGGAAATAATCTTCCCGTGTATGCTCCACGTATCAGCCTATCCATTTCCGTTTCTCCTTCTCGCACAGCATCCAAACTTTGACTTCGTATTTTGTTTCCGAACACTATGGCTAAATGCTCTTTATTATCCTCGTCGTTTTGATATAGATGTAGAAACATTTCTGTTCCAGTAGTTGTAGGAATTCGTGCGCGAACTACACAATTAACTTCTGGTAGTTTCTCTAATAGTTTTGGCCTCTTCGAACCACATCCTCCAGCTGGTGTACTCGAGTCTACAGGCACTGATCTCGCAGGACGATGTGCAAGAGATGAAGGTGTGGATGTGCCGGGTGTGGAAGGGGGTGTGAAGGCTGGGGAGACGAGATCGGGTAACGATTCATTGTGATCGGAACGCTGCGAGAATGTGTCATCAGGATGATCTAGTTGAGAGCGATCAGGATGAGTGAGTGAGAGACTAGATACGTCGAGTTGATTCAAATCAAGTTCAGAGATTGCGCGCGAGACTGGTATTGGGCGAGGTGAATAGAAGGGTGGGAGCGAGGGGACTTCATCTGACGATTCATGAGGGGTATTGCTCCATTCTTGAGGACGAGTAGATGATGTCGCGTTGAGGTCCGGCATTTTGGATGTGAAATCTAATTTGAAAGACAGGTATTCTCGTCAAGAGTAGAGGAGTTATAAAATCAGGGTATTATTAATGCGGTAAATATGATTCTTGGTGTATAATGAAGTCTGAATAGTGATTAATTGTGTGATTAATGGACGAAGTGAGTGATAAGTTATAAAAAGTTCCGATACCCCGAGGTCGGGTCCTATAATCATTGACAAAATTATGGGGCACGGGCTATCGATTATACTAATTTCTAGAAGGCTGACTGAAGGCTGAGTGAGCAAGAAGCATAATTTGGCTGGGAATTGATAAATGATTACCAATTTGAACATCAAATGTTAAATAAGAATCAGACATATTATCTATTTACACCTCTGATTTGTTTTGATCTCGGATCTAAGGTATGATGAGATCAGTCTGCAAAGACATATAGGCTTCATCTGTCCGTCTTCTCACCATCCCTCCTTATTGATCCGGATTGAAACGACTATTTTCCGAAACATTTCCGAGATACCTGTGTCATTACTGCAGGAATTCGGATGTACCGCACATCGTACATGCAGTATATTACACCCGAGTTTTCTGTCTAGTTGCATCTTCTTTGGCTTACGTCTGGCATCTACTCGAGGCTCCATTGCAGCTTGTTGAAATGAGTTTTACTCATAAATATCCATCCATATATTACTAAGTTTTGCACCCCGTGCTATTCGTCCTATCGAGATCCATCTATCGTTCTTGTGGCCGCGAATTTTCATTCGCCCCCATTCAAGCTTCTAATCTGAGCTCTTCACGCCGCTATGCAAATCAATCTTACCATCGATTTCCGCTCTCTCCAAAGCACCAGGTTCCTCGGGATTTATACCCAAGCGTGCAGCAGCCTCAATCTCGACCATGGGTCCCACGAACCATTTCCTAGCCCAAAAAACCCACGCTCCGCAGGCCCCAATGGCAATGATCCCCACAGCTACCACGGTGTAGTTTACAGTTTGACTAGTTACCGGATTGGTAGTAGGGAGACAAAATATCACTGTAATAAATCCTATCCAGGTCACAGATATGAAAGCGACTGGTTTTGAGAAGATTCCTAGGTTGAATGGACCCTTCCTAGCATTGAACTCCTTTGAATAGATGAGACCGATGAGAATAGGGGTACCGTATGATATATACAGACCAATGGTTGCTATACTAGTCGCGGCAGCAAAAGCTACACTGGAGCCAAGAGATGGGAGTGCTAGACAGAAAGCAAGAGTTGCTGCAAGCCAAACTGTTCGAATAGGAGATTGAAAACGATCATCGACTCTGTGAAAAAATTCCGGCTAATTTGTTGTTAGCGTTGACTGGAAGTTAAATAAGAAACGAAAAGGAAAACTTACAATTCCACCGTCTCTAGCAAACGCAAACATCATTCTTGAGTTCGAAGTCATCGAAAATAGCCCACAATGCCAGACACAAATCATAATCAGACACATCAACACAACCGCTCCATCTGTTCCAAATATATCAACAAAGATTTGAATAACCGGTTGACCATAATCACTTGCGATTGTGTTATCAAAGTCTTGAATACTGAACAAGAAGCTCAATATAACGAAGAACCCGAAAAGGGCAGAGAACCCAACAGAAGAAATAACACCGATGGGTGCACTCCAAGACGCATTTCGGGTTTCTTCAGACAAGTGAGCTGATGCATCAAAACCGGTGAGCGTGTATTGAGCCATGAGAACACCACAACAAGCCACATATGCTGGCGATGCTCTAACACTCCATCCAGGACTTGGATCTACACCTGTTCCGTCGTAGAACTTTGCGAAAACGAACTTCGCGCTTTGATGTGTAGGGGCTTTTGCCAGAACAGCAATAGCTATTGCAGTTACGCCCAATGAGTGGAGTGCGATAGATGTGTTGTTTAGATATCTCAACACGTGAACACCAAAAGTATTGACGATACCATGGGAAATGAGGACAGCTGCATAGATACCAATTGTTCTTGGGGCGCTTGGAACATATGATGATTTAATGGTTGCAGTTGTTGAGATGAGACCTGCGAGGCCGAAACTAATTCCTGTAGTGACGGCAACTTGACCGAGGAAGTTGAACCAACCAGTAATCCAACTCGCAAAAGCCGAATGATTCCTCGGCGCAAGAAGGGCGGCCCAATAATATGGTCCACCAGCTGTAGGTATAGCAGAGACAATTTCTGCCATGCTCAAGGCAATCATGAAAGTAAATACGGATACAATTATCCACCCAACAGACATAACTAATTGTGTTAGACAAAGAATCTGCCAAAGAGAGTAAGAATATAAGGAACGCATACCTCCGGGTCCACCAGTGATCAAGCCATAAGAAAATAGTGTCGTTATCCCTGTGATGACGGACTAAAGGGATATTAGCAATATTCCCTATAGGATGACAAGGTCGTTTGTAGCATTTGTGATGCTTCACACAACAATGTTTGATATTGAATTTGTAAAGCCGTGTCAGGTTTCGCATTTTACTAGATCAGAGGTATAAGACGCATGTCAAGACAAATATGACTTACAATGATACTGAAAGAAATTCCAAAATTGTGCATAAGACCCCAGTCTCTCCTCAATTCCTGTTTGTATCCAAACTCTGCCAATTCCTGTTCGTCATGTTGGTCTACCCGGGAGACTCTGGAAGCCTGTCTCCCAATCGAAAGTTCTGGATCAACTTCCATTGCTCTTCAAAGACGCATAGATGTAAACCACAAGAGCAATTCTTTCCAAAAAGAGATAAATTCGATGCTTTGGTGAACAGATGTCTATTATACAAACTCTAGATGTAATTCTAGACGGCATCGCCGAGTTCTTATGCACCTGCCAGCATTACAAGTTGACTGATTGTGGCCCTGTCAGCCTCCCGATAAGAAGGTCTGGGGAATTCATTTGGGTAATCCCTTGATTGGTCAGTTTGAGGGAAGTATTGAATTAGCGATAGTGAACGATAGGAGGATGAAAGAATGAAGTTAAGCTTGTAAGCCCCGGTCGTAAAAGATGATCAAAGCTTATGATTATGAGTCTTGATAAACAGCATGAACTTGAAGAGTGGGATAAGGATTGTAGGTATAGATAAAAGGGAGAGATAAAGTCATACTTTTGAGATTGCGATGAAGATTAGAGATGTTGAGTTAGAAGTTTATGAGACCCCGAGGAAATCACTCAAAAGCCGTGCTATCGGTCGGATCAAATTTCCTGAAGGAGAATGGCTTTACGATGTCGATATATCGCAAAAAGACTTCCAAATATGCAAGGAGAAAAACTTTATTCATTCATGAAGTCGTTACTTGGATATATCCGTCCTCTCGATTATGCTTTAGAGCTTCTCCTTTCCATCCGCATCTTCTTTGCCTTGCAATTCACAAAATGCCTTGAATGTGGTAAATTCTTCATCCTCGGCCTCAAGAACTACCTCTGCTGTAGCTCCAACAAAGTAGACATACCCAGGTTTAACTTCCTCGACCTTAGGTCCGACGCTAATCTTACCATTTCCAGTCGTACAAATGAATATGCTAGGGCCGGCAATTTGTTCGAATGTTGCTTTTGCCCCCTTCTTATTAAGATCAGTCTTCACCACGCTGAACTCTGCAATAGGTGGATCATAGAGTGTCGCTGACGATCCAGAAGAATATGCAGTCGCATTGAGAGTGGCATATGGATAATCCACTGGTTCCATCTTTTGTTCGGAGATAGGCGCATATGAGTAAGTCAACATTGAAGTCAAAGTATCGACGTCCTTGAATTTTGGTGTGAAACCAGCTCGGACTACGTTATCGGATGCAGCCATACATTCAATAATATCGCCACTCAAGTATGCGTGGATATCATCTGCCTTCAAGAACATTGCTTCTCCGACTTCGAGTTTGACGTAGTTCAGGAAGAACTGTACGAATAGTCCAACATCCCCTGGAAATTGTTTATTCAATCTGATGACAAGATCTGCCAGTTCCTTCCCTTCATTTGATGGACCCCCTCCTCCAGCGAAATTGTCTCCTTCTTCTTCCGCGGAAGCAACTAATTCCTTACTAGCGTTCTCAACATCTTCTTTCTCCGCATTCATCAACGCAGTGAAAACTTTTTGCAGCGCTTTCTTGTTCTTTTTCTCGTCCTCTGATGCTTCCGATGTTTCTTGTCCCTTGATAGCGGACTGGAATTCTTCCACTTCGGACTCCCCAACTAATTTCCGTAATGATGGAATCGTTGAAAGGAAATGGGAGATTTCTGCAAGAGGTCTAAATCCGCAGAGCCCGTCAAACGGTGTAATAGCAATTGTCATTTCAGGTTTGTGATTATCGTCGGGGTAATTTTTGCTGTCCTTCTGATGTAACTGTTCCGCGAGTTTCTTATTTGGATGCGCTTGAATGCTGAGTGCCTTTCCTATCGAAAGGACTTTGAATAGAAAAGGCAATTTCTCGCCGAATTTATCACTGACATCTTTAGACAGGAGTGCTTGATTGTCTTGAACCAGATCGAGGAGTGTTCGTTTTGTGGTAAGGTCCTTGGAAGGATTTGAAGGATGTGTGCCCATCCACAACTATGGGGGATAAGTTGATAAATCAAGTACATGAACATGGAGAGTTACTCACTTCAGCATATGGCTTCTCTTCTTGAATCGAAAAATCATCGGCAGGTGTAGCAGCAGCAAATTTTGCAGCCGCTGAATCACTTCCTACCTTACCCCAATCGTAGCTATTGACTCCGCATTGAAGCCTAATTAATGGAACTTGCATTTTGGCTGTGGGGAGAGTGGTTAATGTTTGAATCGTTGTGTGAGATCTCTGCCCAGACAGCTCTTCGTTACTTGGTCGTCGCAGTTGACAGCGATACTGGTGAAATACTGAGTAGAAGTATTTCAGAATACGAGTGAGCACTCGAGTACGGAGTTCTGTTCAGCATAGCTTGCACGTCACCCACCTTCAGCCAACCCCGCGCTAACTCCACCGACCAATGATCGCAGGTTCATTGACAAGGCTGAGGGAAATGCTGATCTCGCGCATTCCCAGGCAGGCACCACTAATCAGAATGCCCTACCGACTGTCCTCTGCTCCATAGATACACAGATACATACATGCGTACATACCGACCCTACATGACCCTACGTGCGTACCTGAGTCGACATCTATGATCTCTGTATTTATATGTATATTTATGTTTATGTTTATGTTGATATATATATGTTTACGTGAGGTGTTAGCGTCTGCTATTGTTGTTAATCTTTCAAGCCATCCCGACCAATCGAAATAGAGAATTGACCCAATCTTCACCCCGTTCAGCATTCGTTTACTAGGGTCCTATCTTCTCCTACTCCGAACTTAAAGCCTCGTGCTACCTACCTAGTACCATTCACATTCACGACATTCAACGCCCATTCCCATTTCTACCTCTTCTGCCATACCGGCCCTCTACATGACTTCATCACACCACTCACCCCCTCTTTCCGCCCCTTGTTGATGCGTTTTCAATTGCCATATTTAACTTTCACTTCAATTTGGATTTGTAGCTTCCATTACACGATCAGACGCTCGACTTATTCCTCATTTGAAGTAGGTGCGGGTCAGAATACCCACAACCCAAGTAAGTCACCACGATCCTGGATGTCTGGCTTCGATTTTCTTCTTACGAAAATGTACAAAGTCGGGATGACATGTTGATATTTATTTACTCCTGATCATTATTTTCTTGGTTCATTGTTATTCACTCTGGGATTCTCTTGCTAAAATATGTCGAAGCAAGATAGAAAAAGTCGGACCCTGATCGATGAACTCAAGTTGACAGACGGGTACCACGAGAAGATAATGTCTGCCTCAACTGCTGGTCGACGTCAAGCGCGTGGTGGAGTTCGCTCAGGAACACATGAGAGGGGCGAAGAAATAGCCTTATGGACCGAGATCACTCAAGCTCTGGCCAAAATCAAAGCAGAAGAGAAAATCTTTGAAGCCAATATCCCGGAAGCCATCATCTCTAAAGAGACCGCCATAGCTGAACAAATCAAGATTGGTTTACGTGAGTATGGATTCTAATCCGCAACGATGCTTGGTGTTGATGAAATTTAAGCACCTACCATGGCCGCAATAGAAGAGCTCGACATACAAATTCGAGAAGGCGTGAAAGTCTCCGAGTCCACAGCAGTAGCCCTACGACAAACCATTGAAAAATTGTCGATCCTTCTAGCCTTGATCAAAGGCAACGAAGCAGAGCGAGGTTCCAATTCCCGCGAATCTCATGGAAGATCTAGCGTTACCGATGATGTAGGATCTACCGACTCGCCTGTTCCTTCTCCAGCAGAAAACAAACATGTTCGAAAGATGGGAAATGGCAGAACCAGCAGTTTACCTCCGAAGGGAAAAGACACTCCTAGAAAATCTGAGAATGAAGAGTCTAGTACTAGTACCAATACTGGTATCGCTGCTGGTGCCAATACTAGTAATACATCCACAACTTCTGGTACTAGTGGCACAAAGAAAATCGAATTCTCCAAGGGACAAGAAGTGGCATTTAAACCGAGACCTGGTTCTCCCTTTACTGAAATGGATTGGATTCAAGGAAAGGTCGCAAAAGTTATTGGTGACGGCAAGAGTCGCAGATACAGAGTTGAAGATGTGGCTCCTGATGAAGGGAATAAATCCTCAATTCTTACCTCCGCATCTTCTATGTGCCCAATTCCACCAGATGACGCCATCCTTGGACCCTACGAAGTTGGAAAGCGTGTCCTCGCTCTTTATCCCGAGACTACTACATTTTACCGAGCGGAAGTCAAAGCAATGCTTGATGATGGCAATAGAGTCAGGTTAATATTTGACGGAGATGAGGATTCTACAAAGGAAGTTGAACGGCGATTTGTCCTTGATCATTCAGGTTAGGAGTATAGGGATTGTTTTTCTTCAGAGGATGGACTATAGAGGCATTGGTGGGTTAATTGGCGTTACTTCTCCCCTTCTTCTCTGGAGCTTTCTTGGTACAGGAGTATTGGAATAAGGATACCCCCAACAGCATCTGACAGTTGATATCTTACATGGGATAGATGGAGTTTATGGTGGCTATATCATTACTCTCAACATATGTGGTGTACAGGACACAAGTATGTTGTAACTGGGCGTTTTGTTCTTTTAGATTACGGAGAGGACCAACCGGTGTTCGAAAGGTGTAACACAATGTTCTGTACTCTTCAGGACCAGAGCGGATGAAATTAGTTAAAGTACCAATTTCAAAAGGTTTAATCATTCATGTCTCAATTTGCGGAAAGCAGCGAAACTGTGCCCCTCATCCACATGTTTTAAATATCCGGTGCTCAATTTAGTGTATCATCTGAATAGCCTCATCAAACCGGAGGGATATCGATCTTGGGATGGCAATAAAGGACGAGGGAATACCACAAGGTGCTAGTTGTAGGTACTTGCAATAGAGATTTTTGTATGTAGGGTACCATATCCTTAGACAATTCCATCTCGTTTATATACTCATTACGGAGCGAACATGTGTTTCCTGGGTAGACTTCAGCACATTGTACCCCTTGAAAATATGTTCACCCCATGAAATATCCGACGATCCGGCATTTGAATTTCAAGTTCACTTTGAACAGTGTCCATCCGCTTATGAGGTTAGTGAAGGGAGGTGAAGAAACATGGCTAGAAAGCTTCACAAGTTCATTGACAATTTAACTTGTGATGGCTGGCATGGCGAGAGGGACGGAGAGTGAGAACCAGCTGGTGAACTGATGATTGATTACTCAGCACCTTGCACACCTGCACACCTGCACCTGGTGCACGCACCTATCTAATTACATTTCCCCTGAAAAGCAAAACAAAATGGGAATTGGGCGTGATGGCTGAAAATGGATGATGGCTGATGATGGATCAATGATGAAAGCATCGCATCGAGAGCAGGTAGAGCAGGGAGAGCAGGGAGAGCAGGTGGGGAGTAGTGTAATGAGAGTCTTTCTCTCCTTGAGTCATTTTCAGTCTTCAGTCTTCAGTCTCGAGTCCTGTCCTCAGCCCTCCGTCGTCACTCTTTATTCGATCCCTTGTGTAAATGCATATCATACATACCCAGCAGTCATTTCCCATATCCGTATCAACAGCTTCCCTCATTTGATCATCTCGTTTGTCAATCGAACCCATCACTCACTCACTCGCCCACTCACTCGCCCGCGCACGACTTTAATTAATCTCTGACATTGGTGATATTCGTTTCAGCCCCAAAATCCATACATCTCATCCCATACCCCCTTACGAGCCCTTTCGCCATCTACCGGAACCCTTCGCTGTGGACAAGCATTCCTTTTTTCATTGTTTGATTCTTCCGTTTCACAACTACCTGGCGGCAGAGCGATAAGGTTAATACCGGGAAAGGAAAATCATTTCAAAAATCAAAGACCTTAAACATTTTATACTTTGCATTCTCCTATTTCATCTTATCACCTTGTTTCTGTCCCTCCCTCGACAGAGGTACACCTCTCCAAGGTAATCTCTCTCCTTTCATTTAAAAGCCAAGATACTGGCACGACAAGTGCTTTCGCGATTAATTGTTAGCCGCTTCTTCTCATCATTACGCGACTTTCCTTGCTAACACTACCTGGTGCTCTCATCTCCAAAGGTTCTCTCCTCTACCTTTAATTAGAATCCACAGAAGAGAGCAAGCGACAATTCTTTGAGACTTGACTCCCTCTCCTCTTCTTCAGCAACTATCAACCATCCTTTCAGCCTCGCCTTGTAATAACCCCCCTCCAAAATTGGACCGTCTATTTTCAATTCATTTGGGCCGGTCTACCTTGGTCTGCTTCTCTTTGCATTGGAACTTTCCCATCCTCTTCCATCGATTCACCGTCACTCCTTTTCCAACATTATTTCACGCGCATATCATCTAGCAAGACCTCGCAGGTCCTTTTAATCACCTCTAACTCTGTGCCTATATTCGAATTGCGCATACTTCAATCAATATCGCACATATCATAAGCACACCTCAAATCTGTCAATATGGGAGGAGCTATTTCAAAAATGATGGGCAAGATCTTCGGATCCAAGGAAATGCGCCTGTTGATGTTAGGCCTCGATGCTGCCGGAAAGACAACCATTCTCTACAAATTGAAGTTGGGTCAAGATGTTACTACAATTCCTACTGTTGGTTTCAACGTTGAGACGGTGACATACAAGAATGTCAAATTTAATGTCTGGGACGTGGGTGGACAAGATAAGATCAGACCTCTTTGGAGACATTACTTCAGTGGTATGTACTCGATTGTCTACGAAGCATCTCTTGATCTGAGGAATACGAGTCGGAGCAAATTCTAACTGAAATTTGTCGAAATCTAGGTACTCAAGGACTTATCTTTGTGATCGATTCCAGTGACAGAGCACGCATAGCAGAAGCACAACAAGAGTTACATCGCATTATCAATGACAGAGAAATGCAAGATTCATTACTCCTAGTCTTTGCGAACAAGCAGGATATTGCAGGAGGTGGGTGATACAGTTTAATAGCCACAATCTTATTGCAAGTGAGAAGCTGACAACCGAGAAGCCATGAAGCCACCTGAGGTCACAGAGCAACTTAAGTTGAACGAATTGAGGAACAAGGTCTGGTTCGTAGTACCAAGTTGTGCTACTACCGGCGAGGGGTTAATGGAAGGACTGGTACGTTTTCTATTTCTTCATGCAATGCATTAATTTGCACGTCGCAGATGATTTTGTGACTATGCTGACATTAAGACTCAGGCTTGGCTTTCGAAAACAATTGAAGGAAGACCCGCTCCACAAACGAAATAATAGTGCTGTTGGCTATACAACTCAGAAAGCATAATATTATCTCTCAATAATCAGACTTTACCACCGCTCTATACCTCAGACTACACGATATATCCCCCTCCTACGAATATGTCCCTCCACGAAATATACATACCTAGGCAGAATAATTGGTTCCCAGTAGCATGTCATATCGGTTCATTTGAGTCACATCTACTTGTTCACGTTCACGATGTCCAACTCCATAACGGCTCCTTATTACTGTCATCTCGTCATTACATCCAACCTATCTTCGGTCACATCTCCTCGTACCATCCTCTAATATAAGGATTTCCTCATATCTCTCTTTGTTAATTTTTCACTTGCGCATGCATAAATGCGTACTTCTTGCGTTCTTTTTTTTATGGTGAGGTTGTTCATATGTACGTTACCTACGGGGATGGCGGCGATACCAAGAGTTTTCTTTATCCTTTAATTCACCATTGATTCTTTCTTGTTTCCATTCTTCCATCGGGTGGCGCGACGTGGAGAGGCAGGTTTGAGGTTTCTACTTAAGAGAGGGGGAACTAGAACGATTGGAGGAAAGGAAAACAAGAAAGTTGTAATATTAAGCGAGTAACGAAGTGGTCTAGGACATGGGAATGGCAAGGCAGAGCGGAGCTGAACCTTGAGGGAAGTAGAAAAAATTACCATCATACCTACAAAAAAGAAAACCTTGTAATTCTACCTCTTGCACAATTGCTGAAATTCGAATTTTACAGTGACTTTCGATCGGGCTTGTGGTAAAAATATCAGCGTGGCCACAATTTCAAGTGCTCTTGTTGCAGATGCAATTTTCTTCTATATTCTATGCTGTCGATATCTGTATTTCACAAAAGCCAATCACTTAAACTCCATTCACCTCCAATAGCCGCCACCCACCCCCCTCAAACCCTTCAACACCTCATTTCCCAATCCAGACCTGCACCCATTCTATATACAGTCAACGAGAGACCATTCAAAACCCACAAGACAGTCCACAAGGACCCTTACATCTGAAAATTGGCATTCTCACTCCACTGCCATCTGCCAGAATCGTCCCCCCAAATCTCTCACCTCCAAACGACCAAGATTTTGCCCAACCTAAACCGCTGTTTCGTTTGCGGGCCCTTTCTTGTTCCTTGGCTTTCTCTTTCTCCTCTTTTGCTTCTGCTCTCTTAGTCGATCCTCGTTCTTGCCAGGATTTACTTGGCTTCTTGTTGTCAGAATCTTTGGTTGATGTAGGGGTTTTCTGCTTCTGTCTCTGCTTCTGCTTCTGCCTCTCCTTCTCTTTCTGCTTTTCCTTCTTATTCTCTTCCTTTAAGTTGTCTCCAGGGTCGAGAAACGGATCGGTTCTATTTTCTCCATCATTGAACGAATTGGACCGGTAATCATAGTCATCATCAACTTCGATGCCATCGCCTTTGTTGTTTGTTCCGAAGAAAGGGAGAGAAGGGAATGAGAACCGCTTTCTTCGGTCACTCGTAGGTTTTGTAGACTTCTCGGCTGCATCGTAGATGTTATCTGTGCTGTTTGTTGGTGAATAAGTATTGTAATTTGTTGCAAAGAAAGTACCGGATGTACGAGGTGGTGGGGAACTAGATTGTCGTGGTTGTGGTTTTACAGTTTCGTATCCTGTAGGTTGACTTGATGCGAAGAATGGAAACGACCATCGTGATTTCCCGGTGGCTTCGGCTTTCTTGGCTTCTGTTTCTTCGTAAATTGGATTGTAGCGAGCATGAGAAGATGACGTGCGAGTGAAAGAGTAGGGTCGACGCATCTTGATAGCTTGAGATGCGAATTGGAAGATATAATATAGATTGGAATTTTATGATGAACCCGATTCTTTCAAAAAGTTACGGACATTGAGAATGGTCGTCTGGAGGAATTTGAATGTCATCAAATTGGGAACTCTCGCAATTGACAGTCCTTTTTGGACTGGTTCAATTCGAATCCGAGATCCAATGGCGAAATGATAATACTACCAAGTTCTGGAATCTGATGAGAAGAATATGACTTATAAGTCATTTCTGCTGCATTTATTCATTCAACATAGATGCCCAGATTATGCCCCTCGTCATCGTCATCATATGATGATCATCAAAAAAATAACCCGAAGCGTTTCCCATCATTATGCTGAGTTTTCGAAACTTAGTTTTGATGAGTTATTATATCAATTCATGCCAATGGAGTGCTCGCTTGGGGATCCCTCCAAAAATTGCCAGCAAAATCAACAAAATCGCATTGTGGCTGTGCAATTTTTTCATGATTTTCCAACCCCTCCAGGTTTTACGAGTATGCTTTTGAAATTCGAACCCTGCCGATCTAGGGATCCGAAGGTACCATCGTTACGTACCATTGTAACAATAGTACCTTCCCCAATGCTGAGATCCTCAAAGAACATTCAATTGATAAGATTGATACCCTGCATAGATCCAATGATCTTCCAAGACTTATTCCTTTAATCTTTTCGCTGGTCTTGAATCGTCCGGCAACCCACTTCTCTTTGTGCCAGGTAGACTTCCCGTTCGAATATCATTATCATCCTGACTAACCCTCCTGTGCGGATATTCTGTTTTGACCCCCTCAAAGACGTTTGCACTAACTTTGTCCCCTGTGCTGAAAAATGGATGTGTTAATGCTGCTTGCGCTGTTAATCGTTTTTCAGGGTCATATTCAAGTAAGCTGCTCAATAGCTTGTACCCCTCACCACCCAAACTTGAATTCGATACTGGGACCGAGGTAGGAGATGAATTGATGGTTTGATAATACCACTTCTCCAAACTTGAGTATCCAGCTTTTGCATGTCCACTGGCTGAGAGTGTGGAGAGTTGTGAGTATTCCGGCATATGTACTAGATGTGCCCATTTTTCCTTGGTTGGTAATCCCATTATATCGACAATCTTTTGCATTTGATTCCTTTGGAATGGTACCGTTTTCTTACTATCCATTTTCGCTTCTTCGCCTTTAAAGATTGGTCTGAGAGAGAGAAGTTCAGCAAAAATGCACCCAATAGCCCACATATCAATAGCCGGTGTGTAATGCTTTGAACCCAGTAGGAGTTCCGGGGCTCGATACCATATCGTAACTACAACTTTGTCACCAGAGAATAGCGAATGTAATGGTTTGTTGAAAAGTCGAGCAAGTCCCAAATCGCCAATTTTCACTTCTCCTGCGGAAGATACCATGATATTGGCGGGCTTGAGATCACGATGAAGTACCCAATTTGCATGAAGGTACTGGCAGCCATTGAGAAGTTGGAACATTATGGATTTAACTGTTGGAGCAGGAATGGGATGGCGGGTAGGTTGGGTATGATGGTGGATAATTTGGAGAAGGTCATGTTCGGCATACTCAAACACCATGAAGATACACTTGTCTTCGAGGATAATCTCAATGAGGCGGATGACGTTCATGTGACTCAATTCTGAACACAATGCCATCTCTCGAACTGCTGATTGTGAGATACCCGTATATTGGATCTGTTCCCCTTCCTTGTCTGAGACACATTAGCATATACATAACAGTGCTGATGTGAATTTATCTCTATTCACCTGGTTTGAATTTTTTGATGGCAAATTCCCCAGGTCGTCCATCTCGCCCAACTGCTTTGTAAACTCGTCCATATGTACCAGAACTAATGAAGCCGATGACTTTGTATCGATCAATAACTCGAACTTTGCTTTGATACCCCAAATTAGGATTGGCTGATCTTTCAGCTGTACCTGGGATTTGTCAGTTAGTTTGGTGAAGCCTAATTTAAGTAGGATAACAACGAACTACTAGGGGTGTAGAATGGAGGAGGTCTTCTTGTAGGATACATATTGAATCTTTATAAATGCATTTAAAATAAAAAATCAATCGATAGATGCAATGATTTGATGATTGATGAAGCAAGAGATCAGAGTTTTCAAACCATATTGGAAAGAGTTATCAAGGTGCCGATCAGAGATGAAAATTTTGATAAAATATGCCTCTGTTGATGAGGAAAGTAGCAAACACAAAGAAAAATAATAATTTTAATGAACAATTTTGTTTGAGAGACAAAAAAAAAAGGTTATATATCTACATTACCTTCAAAAACAGCTTGAACAGATCTTTTTATTTGAGTTCTAGATGCGGAGATCGAGGATGGGCCGCCGGATGACGGTGGATTAGATGTCAGGCTCATTATTGTTATTGTGGATAACGCGTGTGCACACGGCGGGGGCGGCGTACTTCGGCTTGGTTTTGCTTGATTAGTATGCAGATTCAGTGGGCATCAAAATCTGTAAATCTCCCAACCAAGACAATCTTAGACAAGCTCGTATATGGGCAAAACAAGGGGAATAGCAATGGGTAGATTTCAAATGCGCGTGTGAGTATGGGTGTGAATATCAGGTAGCGTAATACTGCTTTGCAGTAGTGCAGGGTCGGTAAAATGCAGTCGAGCGTAATTTAGATGCAGGTTGTAATAAGTACAGTCGGTTGCATCAAGCGTGTCAAAGAATCCCTTCCAAATTAGCTTCGTATCGGGGAAGATGACCAAATTTGCCGCGAAAAAGGCTACCTGGTCGTACAATATGTATGTAAGTTGAGATGAGGTATAGTACGAGACGCGCTTGATATCAAAGTTCCAGGAAAGGAAAGTTGTGAGTTAGAGTCTTAGTAACAGCATGGAAGGACAAGACATATGTCGGCCGATCAAATTCACAAATCTCGAATGATAAGACGAGACAACTTCAGATGACCTAGACGAAAAGATATGCAATTGGAATGTAGCTAATGCCATGTGATGTGTTGTGATATGGGAAAGCCCCGGGCTGAGAACTGAATGATGAGTGAATGATGATTGTCACTTTCTGCGGTGATCCGATACAGCGATGATAGGGTCACACGGGATGGTTGTGCACCTGCGTCTTTGAACGGTTCATGTGTAACGCCCAAGTAATGTTCAAAGATGGGTGAGGAACTGTAGGGCGAGATTCGGAGATAGCGGTCAGATGAGATGGCCTAAAGAGGGGAAGCCTTTCGAATCAACGGGTAAAGCCAAGCTAGATCTATGGGAGATGAAGGAAGATTTCGACAGTTTGACGTTTCGGAGGCGGTGGATTGTCACTTGTAAGGTGCAGATACCTTGTCTTGTTATCGACAATTCCTTCCACGTTCTCACATGTATCCGGAGTGTCCGTATATCCAACCGAAGGAATTGGGTTGTGCTTGTTTCGCAGGTCCTTATTCTCGTAGAGTGACTTGTATCGTTCTGAGCGGGGTGCAGTAGTATGAACCAACAAGTTGGGATGATAAGAATGCAGAAATGGGGGGGAGGTGGGACGGCGTAGGGTGTCAGGCTTTTGAAAGAGCCGTAGACTGATGGAGTAGGAAGTAGATATTGATTGGTGATGGACAGGAGTTTTTCCAGGATCAAACTCAAATGACCAAACACAAATGGCAGGATAACAAGTAGCTCCAGTGAGAAAGGGGAGAAGAATACGTACAACTGTATACCGATTGATAATTATGTAGAAGGTACTTGCAAGCTAGCACTCCGTCGGTAGCCTTCATATTAGACTGAAACATTAGTCCTTATCGATAATACATGCTTAGCGAGCCTAGACAGCCGCGACCAATACCCAGCCTTATCTGCATAATTACACAATTACACAAATAACTTTCATAAATCCCGAGGTTCTCATGACGTTTCCGTCTCTCTACCGCACATTACTACAGCAAACCACAATGTAACACAAAGCTCCTGTTTCACAAAGTATCGGGCCAACGCAGACTACTACCAGCATTCCAGACCTGAGAAGAGTAAATTCATTAGGTTATGTTGTATATATTTTCAACAAACCTCTCGAGCCTCACCATTTATTTGCAACGCATGAATTATCCTCATCAATCTATACATTTTAGACTGAGCTCAATATGGCCTCAGGAGGCATGAGACAATGTATTCAGGATATCACTCCCTATCTACTCTTCCTCATATTTATCTCAACCCTTGGACCTTTACAATTTGGCTTTCATTTGGTATGTAATATCATTACTTTCATGTTGATGACAGAGACTAGCGCATAGCACATAGCATACATCCACACATGCCGTCTTATACTATCTATCACTTCTTCGAATAATAGCTAACTTGACTTCTCCTACAAGTCTGAATTGAATGCTCCCCAAGATGTTATTACATGCAAGAAACAAAGTCGTGTCGAATCAACTGTTCGTACCGGACTTCCACAATGTATCCCTATGACCGAAGCCGAATTCGCCGCTCTTTCGTCTCTTTTTGTTCTAGGTGGATTATTGGGAGCATTGGGATGTGGCGCTGTGTCGACAAGTTATGGGAGATTGTTCGCCATGAGAATCACAAGCGTCTGTTTTATACTGGGATCGATCTTGGAAATCTTAGCTGGAACAGTTCCAATGATGTCTGTTGGCCGGTTCTTCTCAGGTATTGGTGCTGGAGCATCGACTGTCGTTGTGCCAATCTACATTTCAGAAGTTGCACCGCCTAAAGAAAGGGGATTATTTGGATCGATGACACAAATTTCCACGAATGTAGGAATTCTACTTACTCAGGTTCTGGGTTATTATTTAAGTAAAGGGTCAAAGTGGAGAATCATACTCGCGGCTGGAGCTGGACTTGGACTTTTACAAGGGGTTGGGCTGTTGTTCATTCCAGAAAGCCCAACATGGCTTGCCGCACATAAAGACACTCAAAATGCCACGAGAACCCTCCAGCGAATTAGAGGGCATGGCTATTCCATCGAGGAAGAGATTCAACATTGGGATATTAAGCCATCCGAAGAGGAAGAGGAACGCCTTTTACTTGACCCGGAACTGACCAGAAGAGATTCTGTTGCTAGCAAGTCATCATCACAAAAATCCATTCCTAATGTTGGATTCTTTCAAGTCATCAAAGATCCTTTCTACCAGCCTGCAGTCATTGCCGTCATTGGTATTATGTTTTCTCAACAACTTTGTGGCATCAACAGTATTATCATGTATTCCGTATCACTCCTATCTGGTCTTCTTCCCGTCTCTTCGTCCATCATTACAATTCTTATTTCGGTGGTAAATCTTGTCGCAACTGTCGCATGTGCTCCATTAGCCGATAAAATTGGTCGAAAGGCATGCCTCCTCCTTTCTATAACTGGTATGGGTACCATGTCTCTGTTATTGGCATTATCCCTTCGTTGGGAAATCAAGATTCTCTCTGCGATCTCAGTCACCCTATTCGTGACGTTTTTCGCCACAGGTCTTGGTCCTGTTCCTTTCATGATGGCATCAGAGTTTGTGGGTCCAGAGGCTGTGGGTGCAACGCAAAGTGTAGGTTTGGCAGCCAATTATCTTGCTACTTTTCTAGTAGCCCAATTCTTCCCCATTATCAACTCGAACTTGAACAAAGCTCTAGGAGGTGTGGGATGGGCGTACTTTATATTTGCAGCTTTGGCAGTATTCTGCGGAATATTTGTTAGTTGGAAAGTTCCTGAGACTAGAGGCAGAAAGGATGCCGATGAAGTTTGGGGAAGGCTGAGAAGAGTTGATTGAATTAGAGAATGACAAGATCTTACTGTGGGATTCATATCACGATATTAAATTTAGCTCGGCGTTAGGTGTTGATCTTTTCTACCATATATTCACAATTCATTATCAAATAGAAGCTTCATTGCATAGTCTGTGACAGACTTGTAATCATTCATCATTTATTATTCTCTGGCTTGTATTTCCCTATCAATATCTTTAATCCTAAACCTACTGTCCATGCTACAGAATTTCTTCATTTGACCTTGAGCCAAATTTCCGCATCGGTTTACAGACCTTGATTATATGTAAAATCAAGCCATACCAACTTCAATGCGATATCAGATTCTCTTGGTTCTTTATTTGTATGTCTTCAATGTTCAAAGCGGAAAACCAGTGTATTCCAAGTCTCGAATAATGTTTGCAAGCATTACTCCTTACAGCCTACAAGAATTCTCTATCCACTCCGGCTGAATGGCAACGAAACCACTCATCTTACCTTCTAGCAAACTTGACACTGAAAATCTGTTCTGAGTCTGTCTATTGCAATTGTGATGCAATCCTGTCCCAAAACTGCCAAGAAACAAACGAAATATATATATATATATAATCTTTGGAGCAAAGATTCTCGCCTCAGCTCATCAGAAGTATCTAGCTCCTTGGGTTTCCATTACAAGACAATGATCAAAAGCTACCTTCCTGCTACTTCTCGGTCAAAACCACCACCTTCACAGCTCTAGCACAAGCAATGCTCGTGAGATCTACTACTGTGCCATCTGTCTTGAATCCCAGTCTCTTAACCTCGAACATCGGAAGGTCACATTGCGAAACTCGGCACTTTCTTTAGTCCAGAAATGGATAGATTGCTATCATTAAATATAACGAAGATACTAAAGTCCAACGCTGCATTTAGATTTTATCCAGACTGCACGAAAGCAGTTCCAAGACCATTGAAATTTGTCTCATGAGTGAAGCTCAGTGAGTTTCTAGTAGTTTACACCCACAGAGTTCCCTAAAGAGCCCAAGCCCAGAGTACACTGAGTTAATCCACAATTTAGGTTTGTCAGCAACTAGTCTCATAGTGTCACAGGCAGTGTAGGTATTGGGATGACTTGCCTGTAACCCGTGATGATATTAAGCGCGAGGGTAGCATGGCCATTAAAACTCATCAATCCAGGCATTCTTGTAGATTCTTGGAGGTTAAATGTCACGGAAATTTGGAACTTGAAAGATTATTAAGTGTTGAAGCAGGAGTAGATAGAATTCAAAGGGTGGACATTTGACAGTAGAGAATGTCACTTTCGATCAATGTAGACATAGATGCATTATGAAAGCTAAACCGTAGACCTAGAATAGGGAGCTAGATCTAGAGTTTGAACACGAATAGAGATCCCACCTTTAGTTGTTCCCAATATATGGCAGCTGAATGCCTATTTTGATCTAACATCATACTAATTCTCCTCGGATCTTTAACTTTTCGGGCTACAAATGAAATGCCCCCTGATCTTCGTATATGATCCAAAATTCAAGTAATTTATACTATGAAAAGCATTTGAGATACACAAAGTACGAAAGAATGAAACGCTAGAATGGGCAAAGAATCCGTAAGAATCAGGAACCTCAACTTAAAGCCAGAGGGATGAGAAGGAAGTGTTGCACACGAAAGTAGTGAGAAATATAGTCCCGAAGATTTAAAGATCAATAGCACATGCCTGTGCAGCCAACTTGTCAGGATTAATTCAGTAGTCCTTTCAATTGAGGATTGATACTTAGGTAATGTTGGAAAGCAGGTCGTGAAGAAAGCACTTGTCGATTAGTGGGGACTATCATCCGAAAGCCATCAAAACGCTGCTCCACGTCGAAGGCAAATGGTCCTCATATAGATGATGGATGATCCTCTTATTCTGAAGTGGCCAAATTACGTCAAAACGAGATAGTATGTCTGTTTCACTAATGTATCCAGACACAAAAAGCAATTTTGATTCCATACAATAGAAGAAAGGCTAGCCCACGCAATGCATTCATATTCATCAATGACTCAATCCACCATAACTCCTCTCATCTACTCCTATCTAGGTCCCAACTTTTCCAATACTCTCGTGCCTTGCTCTTCCCATTCTTGCTTTGTGATCCACATATTCTCTTTATCAGCCATAATGTTTGCCAACACTGCTCCCCCCAAGAAAACCATATGCCTCCTCCTAGGAGGATCTTCAATTCGGACCTTGAACTTATTTAAGCGTTCGGGATCTCCACCAAGAACTCTCGTTAACCATAATTGTTTCAATTCTTTCTCGAGTCGCGATGGCAGACCGGGATACATAGATGAACCACCGGACAAAACGATAGCTTTGAAGAGAGAGGATCGCACATCAACATCGGCAGCTTGAATGGTGTTGAAGAGGAATTCGGCGATACCGGGTTGTTCAACATCGACGAGATGAGGTTGGAAGAGGCACTCGGGAGCTTCGAAACGTTCACTTCCAACGCGGATCACACGCCCATCAGGTAGAGTGTAGCTTTCAACCAATACAGTTGTGTCTTCACTCAAGCGTTGATCCAACTCAAGATCGTAAGAAACATAGCAAAGCTTCTCCTTAATCTGTCTAACAGTTTCGAAATCCGCTGTTCTGTTCAAAGCATATCCGCGACGTAATAAGAGAGCAATTAAGTTTCGTGTGACATCTCGACCGGCAACATCAAGACGACGAGTAAGATGGTTGAGAACAACTGATTCGTAGACTGGTACAATGTGCGTAACTCCGTCTCCAGAATCGACCACAACACCAGAACTGAGACCTATTGACAATCAGTACACACACGTCCTGCACACCGCTTGCCGCGCAATTGAGAGAATAAAAGTACCTTGGGCATACAGAGCTAAAACAGCTTGAATAGCCACGTAAACTCCTCCAAACTGATACCTCTCAAACATAACTTCGCACATTTGTTCTCTGTTCTTTAAGGGGTTCATTGGTGGTTCTGTCAAGAGAATCTTCCGGCCTGTAGGATCAACCTTCATTTTCTCGTAAAATGTATAATCCCAAAGGTGTTGCATATCATCCCATTTCTTGACAATACCGTTTTCCATAGGATATGAGACTTGAAGCATTGTCCTCGCTGCGGCGGCTTCATCACCACACATGATGTCCTTGATGACCATGCCATCATCACCCTTTTCTTCAGATCGCAGAATTGGTCGACCGACGATAGAGGGATATTGAAACTCTGGGAAATTCTAAAATTACAAAAAGTCAACTCTGAAGCATTTAGATAGCTTCAATGATTAACAGTCCAAAATGCCACATACCTGAGCTGCATATCCGACTTTCAGGAAACCAGTTCCTCCATCGAGGACTATGCGATTGTTGTCAGTATGAATAGACAAAAGATGAAAATGATTTCCAAGTACCTATTGGTGGTTCTGCCATAATTCCAGACTGTGGCAGATCAAATTGTAGAATCTATGTATGAAATGGTTGGAGTTGTGGTGTAGCTGGTTGGTGATTCTGACGACGCTGCGGTTGAGGTCGAAATGCATGGCCGTAACGAGGCTTAAGCTTCCCCGCCGAACCCGCTTCACTTCACAAAGCTGGTGATTGGAGATAGTCCACTTTCGATATGTGAATAAAACATTGTAAGTAGTCATTTTTGACTCTCGTTCTAATTTATACATCTACTCTTGAGCTCGCCACAAAGGTACATGAGGCTAGAGACACCTCACCCAAATTCTACCTGCAGGCTATATCATCCATAATTATTTGTACAAATAAAGCTCGAGGGATAACCTACTCTTACCACAAACATGACTACCGATATCAAACCCAAGAGACTTATAGACAGAAAGCTTCTTATCATAAATCCAAACTCTTCAAAGTCTATGACTGAGGGCCTGCAAACTTTACTTTCTACAATAAGTGATTCGTCTCAGGTTCAAATCTCATTTTACACAGCTCAACTTCCAAGTCCTCCGTCCATCAACAACGAAGAGGATGCAATGCTCTCTACCGAAGTTGTTCTTTCGGACCTTACATCGACTCTTGATCAATATGATGCATTTCTTGTAGCCTGTTACAGCGTTCATCCATTGGTTACGGAACTCAAGAAGAGAGTGAGACCGAATGTACACGTGACTGGAATATTTGAGGCCAGTGTGATGATGTCTTTGGGATTGTTGACACAGGGCTATGGAAAGAGATTGGGTGGTAACGAAGGTGATAAGGAAGGATTTGGAATAGTGAGTACGGGAAAATACTGGGAAGAAGTGTTGGGGGCAGGTGTGAGAGATTTCTTGGGGATTAAAAAGGGAGAAAATTGTGAAAGATTCAAAGGAGTAGAGACTACAGGCCTCACCGCTGGCGAGCTTCATAGTGTCGATAGCGAGACTGTCAGCACAAGAATGAAGGAAGCAGTGAAAAGATTGGTTGGAAAAAGAGATTGTTCTATTATTTGCCTAGGGTGTGCAGGAATGGCAGGAATGGACGACATGGTCCGAGAAGCACTCGTGGAAGAATTGGGATCAGAGGATGCCAATAAAGTATGTATTGTCGACGGTGTCAAAGCTGGTGTTGTATACCTTGAGGCAAATTTGAAGGCGTTGCCTAGTGGAAGTGGCTAATGGACATGGACTCCCCGAAACAGATAGCTTCGATATCGCATTCTCGTGTATGATTTAACCTGAAAGCAAATCAATTATTCCCACAAGATTGATGTTTCGATCTGTGCCATATTTTGAGTGCTTTATTGGAAAGAAACTTGAATGTATGAAGTACCAAGACTACTTGTTGTGACTGAAAGTCAATGGGTCTGTACAATCTTGTGGTTAGTGTTCAGAACCAAAGTATCACATATACATATGAACATCATGAAACACATCAATATGTACACACAAACGTATATCTTGACACAATTGCATTCATACGCACCCATGAATACTACAGGTCCATGTGACCCCGACCTCCATGTAATGATGCAGTCGAATCCTAGATAGCTAGTTTGAAGCTCATGGTGGGATTTCCATGATTTGTAAGTAGAACCTCGTGCCGATGGCAAGCATTAATACTCTTCAACTCAAAGTACAGAGTTGCAACAAGGTCGTAAGAAAAGCGTAACCACCTGAATGGCAAATTGAAGAACCCATGAAATACCCAGGAAGAATCCGCCTAGGCGTCGATGTGAAAGTGCTTGATTTGCAAGCCAAACCATCAGGTATATCGGAAATTCCAAAAGACACACTGATAGCAATGCAACGCATTTCTCCAGAGTCTGTGAAGCAAATAGAATCCCTTTTTACAACGCTTGGTCCATACCGATATCATGCAAACTTGTATTCCATTCCATGCCATATGTACACATCCATTGATTCATGATCGCCCCTCCCATATCAATTGCTTCTTGCACCATCCTTGGCCTCTCTCAATTCGTCCATCTTTGCAACTCTCTTTTTAAACTCATCGTATTGGCATTTTTCGTAGGAATGTCTCTCTTGCTGTTTCATAAAATTCCGAATGTCAGCCTTGTACTTGACACTCCAAAACTTTTGGAATGACCCGCAAACCCACCTCACACTTCCATGGAAGATAATATTCCTCCTGCCGACAACGATTGAGGGGAATCAATAGACCGGCACATCCATCACGATATGCGATAGGTAATCGGGCTTCGCTCATTTGTTCTCGGGTTGCGCCTGAGCCGGGTGTTAGCTTCCGTCTTTGATAAAGTAGAATCTAGAGACGCAAGGAAGCATACTTGTAGATGGAGCACCAGAGAGTCCAATGGCGGACTTTACAGCTTCGGTTACTGTCATGATTGCGTTTGGATATGTAGTGCTGAGGACTTTGGATGCTTGGGTATTGAGGGGGTTTGGAAGTAAGGTCAACATAAATGACGCTAATAATTTCAGCTTAGTAAGCCAGTCATCCACTTTGATTTTGTTTCCCTTTATTAGTTTATTCAAGTCACCGGTGAGTATATCTTCCAGATCATCCAGGTTTCGTTAAGCATATATTACTGATTCATTCTGTTTTTTTTCAATCCATATTCCTGAGAAGTCTTGGGAATCGACTTTCAAATGTTAAGGATGATGAGGAATTGCGTCACACAAACTTTATCTCCGCATGTAATTCACATCTGGCTCACAGATTCCCAGATTGACCTCAATTTTCAAGCCCTTGTGTTAAGTTTCTTCAGATGCGAAATTGCAAGAGTGATTTGTCCTTCAAATTGGAACATTATCATGGTAGAATGAAGTCATCCGTGTTTAAGAATGTGCGATACCCTAAATCCTCATCAAGTGTCAGGGTAATCCTTCATCGAAATTTGCCCAACTGCTGGGTAATTCCAATTTCAACAGTTCGCATTCTTCATTAAGAGAACTGATTGATCAAGTGTACCAAGTTGGTTCGGGAATCTCTCCCAATAATGCCCACCTTCCAAGTTCCCTCTTCTTATAAGCAACAGGGTCATGAAGACTATGCGTCCTAATATCACGCCAAAAACGATCCAATCCAACATTCTTACTTGTCGCTCTTGCTCCAGTCATTTCAAATACTCCACTTGTCACATTTAAGCCAACATCAGTGGCAACAACCTTGACAGCTGCAACCGCTTCTGCCAATTCGCCACGTTCTCGTGCAGACACTGAACGCTCACCTTGATGTTTCGCATATATGTCTGTCAACTTCTTACCCGTAGAATCCGCTAAAGCTACAACTGCCGATAGATGTGCATGGAATGTGCCATATCGCTCAAGAATATACCACTCCTCTGTTGCACTATCCTTGTTATCCCCGCCGAAAGGCCACGCACGCGTATAAGTCGTCGTATATTTGGCTGCTGATTCGATGGCTCCAAGAGAGATTCCGATATAAAAGTTTGCGAAAACCAATTGAATCGTAGGAAGTAGTAGGGTTGCGAAAGGGACAGTAAGGATTTGAGGTAGTGGTTCCTTGGTTTGGGCATTCCAACCTAATGCATCTTCCCAGGAAACCCTGACATTTTCGATCTTGACACTACCGGACTCGGTGAGTCTTAAACCAATGTTGTTCCAATTGTGCTATTAAGGTAGTAATTTCAGCTATGAAAACAAACTTCCATCTACCTTCTCACTTACGGCAAATTGAATTCCAGGTTGTCTAGTTGGCACCGCAGCAAAGATATGCTTCCCAGTTCCCTCCAGTACACCTTCAAGAATTGTCATGTCAGATACAACTCCACCAGTGTTGAAGTGCTTTTGTCCGTTGAACACAATATTATCACCGTCTGATTTGATGCTCAAATCTGAATCCCTTGGATTAACAGCACCTGTTTGATAGCGTTAGTTTGTTAAGCCTTGATTTCTTTTTATATCATTTCACTTACCTCCCATGAAATAATTATTTTCAATTATCTCCTTTTGTAATCGATCTATCTGCTCATCTGTTCCCACAACATTTGCTGTTGTCGACCAAAGCAAGTGATATCCAAGTAGCATACCCAAAGATCCATCACCTTTAGCTACTTCTCTGATCACTTTGTATCCGATATCCCATGATTGACCACCTCCACCATATTTCTTTGGGCCTAATATTTTTAGCAATCCCGATGATTTCAATAATGATACTTCATCGTGAGGGGTTTTGTTGTCGATGTCTCTCTTTGCAGCGTCTTTTGAGAAGATTTGGGAAATTTCTGATGCTCTTGAAAGCCATTCTTCTTCACTTTGAGGTACGGCAGATTGAAATTTTTGATGATATTCTGAATATGGATTATTCTCAGAAATTGATGTGCTTTGGGCGGCCATTTTTTCAGAAAACATGTATATAAGGAATGAAAAATTCACAAAAGGATACAGCGGAAGAAGTGATTGAGGGGGGGTGCGGGGTATTTCAATCACCACATTTTCAGCTCTCGATTTCATTTTAGTTTAGCCTTTTCGAATTTTGTGTATGTAATTACGCATACATATCTCGGATGTCGTGATTAACTTGCATCATGCAGATCACTGGATAATCTGCATCTCGCGTTATTTTTGGACGTGGTGAGATTGATGGGGTTGATTTACCTCAGGCACTCAAGCAATTTTCTCCACACTTAGAATGGTCACGCCATGAAGCCATTGAGATGTCGTGATAATTATGCGATATTCTTAATTAAGTAGTCAAGAAATATGAGCAACTAAGTTTGCAAAGTCCAGCTTATAATCTTCATGTCCGTACCATAATAGTTCATGCCATCTTTATATGTCTTACGGTAGCTTATGTGCTCATTTTAAGGGTCTCATTGCCATATCTGTCAAGTTCTACTAGTCATGCTAGTTCAGAAGCTCAATTGTAGTACGTTCAAAATTCTACCCAAAATTGTAAAAGCACTATCCTGTAACATTTACAGCTATTCCGATGGAGATGGTCACTTGTCTCGTCTGATTCAGCACGTCAATGGGGTGTGGATAACCAAAATACTCGCTGCAGTCGTACTTATGCTTGATACCCAGTTTATATCGTATCTTTACTGCGAAATCAAATCAGTATCCAAGTTAAGGACGACTGAAATTTCTTACAATTTCATTCTTGACTTGGTCTTGATATGGTAAAGTTGCAGACATCAGTGATAGGCACTCATACTCTATAAGCACATAGCAGCGCAATTACTCGTCAAATTACCCAGGTGTATCCGGGTCAGCTCGCCCGATGCCCAAGCCTGGTAGATATATATCCATCAGTTTGCTGAGCAGGGCTATACAAGATTGTAGAGTATCGGCTGTCGCGTGGTGAGAAGTACAATTTGTCGCAGCACAATGGATTTCTGGTCATGAAAAATACCTTTTCTCTGAAGTTGCGAAGTTGCAAGCGGTGAATTTTATTCTCAAATATAAGAATTAGGCATTTTGAAGCAGGACTTGATTGGATATTTCACACATCACGCAGGAAATGGTGCGAGTTTGCTCTATGAGTGTGGATGGGTGTGAATAAGTGTTTTAACAGCTTGCTATTTTGACAGGCTACGCACCCCAGCCAAGCCCAAGTGGTCAACAGGCCTTTATAGAAGCTTAAGGTACTTGAGAACATGAGTCACCTAAATTTACGTTGACCTGCGTCATTGCAGGAGTGCTTTTAGTTTCATTTTTCGATGGATCATCAGAACTCATTCTTCCTGGAGTATTTGATAGGCGCCTCATTCTCTTGCTATGTCGCACACTCTCAGATACAGTAACTTACAAACTTGTTGCAATTTCATAATTGTATAGTTCAAGGTTGATACGAATTGGTAGAATATGATGAAATTTTCAGTATCATCACAGGAACCGATTTCATTCCCATTCCCATTCCCTCCCCAATGATTCCTTGTTAAATGGAAATACTATAATATCCATAGGAAATAGACTTGAGCGACAAGGGCCTCGAGTCTTGAGAGACCTATGCTTTTGATATTGAACGGCCTGAGCTTCTTTGACCTTGTCAACAACAGCTCTGTTCACTAACTACCTGTCCATGGGTCATCCCAGAGTTGCATTGCTCCCAATCTTCCTGAAGAAACCTCACATCTTGAACACAATACGTTTATATCTACTGGAAACTGTTTTTGATTAAAGATTTATACAAATTCCCTACTTGATGTTCAGGAAATCTCTGTCTGATTTTCTTTTTAATCTTCTAAATCTTTTTCTTTTGTTCCGTTATGATCGCATTATATTTAATATATTTTGCAAGGGTATTTAGTTATGTTTTGCACCGGGGCTTGTGTTGTCAACTTCACAACAAAATTGCACTGGTCTAACTTAAGTTTTAGACCACCACTCTTAACATTGATTGTGATACATGACTGTCGTGTTGATCTGTTGACCTACGCTGTGTGGCTCGTTAATGTATCCCATGCATACATGTTCGCATCACAGATTTAATTGAACAGCCTTCGCGACTCAATCCGTACTTACAAAGTGTGGTGGGTAAGAAGGGTCAGCAATTGTTCTTAAGAAAACTTCTTATCTGCCACTGTCGGAACAGGATTGGAGCTCCGTTCTTCTCGGCTTATAGTAAAAGCACGGTATTATTAGGGAAGGGAATGTGGAAGAAGCCAAATTGGAGGCTGTACTAAGAGACGATAGAGGTTATATTCCGGGTAGTATAGAAGGACTCGACAGCATTAGAGAAATAATAACTTCTTTAGTTGAAAGGAGAACTATGTATCATACTTAGAACCTCGTCTTATTCTATAAAAGTCTTTAGATTTGTTTAAGCCACTCAATTTTATTGAAGTCATATCTGACATCAAATCTGCCCATAGCAAGAGTACTAAGACTAAAGCCATAGGCGTAAATCCTATCCTCTTCCCAACTGCACACTCTAATATATTGTCCGGCCTTATAATTCAAAAGAAATGGAGTATTATTATATATGGTAAGTGGATTTTTGGCAATGAATATTTCGACCTTCTCATCAGGTTGTGGATAAACCATCTTCGCAGTATCAACAGGAAATCTACCTCCTAAATTTGTTCGCGTATTGAAACCGACGGCAATCACCTCACTGATATATGCGTAAGCGATAATGGTGTCTCCAGGCATTGACAAGAGATGTGTCAGATTCGGACCAGCATATCCAGACTTTGCCTGCATCGTCTTGGGCCTTGAGAGGAGCTTTGGGAAAACTGTGGTTCCCGCAGGCTCTGGTGTGCGAGTTGTCGAAATAGAGTCGCCTTTGTTGCAAAGAACTATGAGATCAGTCATCATTCGTTCGATTTCTTCTGTCATTCCACCTGTTTCCTGAAGGAAAGTAATTTTCTGTGAAAGAGATAGTTAGTTATGAAGGTTAGGATTAGCAAGGCTCTGTTTGCCTACCGCGTGGAGAGTACGAATCTGCATCTTGACATCGATCATAACCAGCTTAATATCTGGGGTCTTAGGACCAGGCTTGGAATTTGTCTCCATCTTGCAAAGATTTTGTTAGAAAAATGCCCTTATCAGATTATAGGGACATTTTAATACCTTGATTCATTAAATTGTATCCAATAGTTGGTTATAACCTCAATTCAACGACTGTTGTGATGTGAAATTTGGAACGAGCTGGTTATGCTGCTGGAGGTACGATGGTTGATTAAAATTAGGGGATACTGCTGACTATATACTTGCGAATTTATCAATCATTTTGGGCTGTGCCTTCCCTGGTATCTTTATAAATGTTTACAGAGTATTAATGCTCAAAATTCCCGATTTGTTATCTTGCATAGGCATTCTTCACGAGTATGAGTGTGGTCGCTCTCCCAAGGAGACGTGCGTGTTCATGATTGAGTGGATAAATAAATCCCCGCAGAAGTGCCTAGCCTTGTCTTTCGCAAGTGTTTCCTATTTGCGTTTAGATTTTACATCAGGGAATACTGCATTATCAATGGGGGTTGTCACATAACCTGAAATATGAGCCTGCACTTCTTTCTTTTCATTCTTCCTCTGCTTCTGCGACCATTAAACCCGAAAAAGACAGCAAAAATGCCCTCAGAACTCACAAATGCTTCATGTGGATATGTGGGAAACTCAGATATATATGGATTAGGAATTCATGTCGGTATATATCTTCAATGGGTTGCTAGTATACTTTCTAAGACGTTTCTAGAGGAAAAATATATACATGATATTTTCAATGAATCTTCCATTTTTCTTGTCGCCCTTTTTGTTGCTATTATTCTTTTAATTACGAATTTCATTGAGGATGCTCACAATGTAGATACTTTGATATGCTACATATATTTTTCAGCACTACATAAATCGTTTTCTATGACTTAAGGGTTTTGTTGAGAATAAAGTTTGTATCCAGTGGCGTCCATGTTCTTACCGTTACATGTGTTGTAAGGGCTAGTATCTTTCATATTCGCTTAGGGCTACATTGTAGTAGCCATTAAATTGAAATCATTCACTACGTTCACACTATGATACTTGTAATGATATATCCACGCGATTTGGATGTATATCACGAGCTTCCACCAAAGATATTCTCGATTTTGTGGTAGTCGGATTAAGTTTAGAAGCTACGGATCCTTAGGACAAACTCTTCGCACTGCCTAGTATTATATTACCTGAGCACCACCACTTTGATATCCTTCAACTGAACTGTGAGAAAGATTTAGTGATCGTATAATCCTAACCCTGGATTGCTTTCCATTACCTACTTCACATACTTTCTGTAATTCATTGCTCAAAAGGCAGAATGTGACAAAAACTATCTATATACGTTTAACTTTCGTGACTCCAGATGTATAAGTTGGAGTTTGTGATAAGATGGATTGAGTCCACAAGTTGAAGCTACTTTAGGCCTTTCACAATCTTAGAAGGACCCGGACCATCGGGAAACATCAGAATAGATATGTTGTTGTTGCAAAGTGATGATAATTCTATATTGAAAGGCATTGTGCTCGGCATTATCCATGATATCGAATCCTCTTCACATGAAATAGCCACATTATATAACTGTTCGTATGAGAAGGATAGGGAAGACATAGCACTCACGATTGCCTAGGTTCTAATCGTCTAATTCTATTCTACTTAAAGAACTAGCCATGTATGGGTGATGGTAGACCTTATAATTACGAAAAGTTATAAAATATTTCAGAGAATTCATATAAGATTTGATCGAAGATTAATTTAATTAAAGTATTAAGTCTATACTTAAACCTAGCAATCTGCATTAAAACGTAGAGTATTGTTATCATTTGCCTCAAAAAGACTTATATCATACGTAAGCTGAGCTTTCCATTGATAAAGATGAATTACTTACGTGATACTCCGAGACCTGGAAAGCCGCTATCATTTACTCATGCGCGAACGACCATGCACATTTGCCTTGATTCATCTTGTTCAATATCCGAATTTCACAAATTACATTGTGAAAATATTGAAGTGTTTTTCTATTTCCACGAACCAAAAAGTACAGTATTCAGCAATCATGGCTACAACAACCGACGTCTCCCCTCTTTGCGACTCTTTCAATACACAAGCCTCAACCTATGAGCGCCGACTTGGGGGTAGTACTCGTAGAGCCATTGATCACGCAATTTCTCTTTCATCTGACTTACCTGAGAGCCCAAATATACTCGACAGTGCTTGTGGTTCAGGTATGGTGACGGAGGCCATTTTGAAGGCATATTCTGAGGCTCAAGTTCACGCCGCAGACGTTGCGTCAGGCATGATAGCTTTGATTGAGCATCTCATCAATTCGAATGGCTGGCAGGGTCGAGTTAAGACGGGTGTTATGGATGGCGTGAGTTTAAGCTACGCCTACGAGATTTTTGATATTTCTATAAAAAATTTCAGAATTTTCTCCTACTCTGATCCTGTTATTGGTGCAAAAGAGTTGTGTCGAACTTTAAAATCCGGTGGAAAGGCGGTCGTAACATGCTGGAAGGAAGTGCCATTTTATCCAATTCTCCACGCAGTGCAGGCGGTGATTAGACCCGGTACCAAGCCTATCGCTATGTCTACACTCGATCACTGGACTCAAAGAGAAATGATGGAATTGACGCTGAAGGGTTGGGAATTCCACGATGTGGAAATCTATGAGAAGGAGGCTATGTGGCGGAATGAAGGTGTTCACGAGGCAGCCAAAGGATTTACGGATAATTTCGTGAACGTGGTAGGAGAATAAATGGCAAGAGGAAGAAAAGAAACAGCTTCTTGGAGCTACAAGACTTCTTCTAGAAGATAATAAGAACGGCTTTGTAGTGGGGTCTAGCGAAAAAATCGACTTCAATATGGTTCCCTAGATAACCATTGCAACCAAAACTATACTGTAAGATGATTCGAACACATGTCTTTCAGCCACCTTTCCTGATTTATATCCTGACTTCATATATACATGTGCAAATTTTAATCAATCAAAAGAAAGATTCATGCACATTGATGACTAGTTTAGTCTCTACTCTTGACGCGCTACTATCAATTGCCACATAAGCCGGTGCATACACAATTGTATATTATTTTTCTATTACAATGAATCTCCATGCTACTTTGGCAACGTGAAGTCTAGATACCGAAAAGAGATACTCTCTATGATGATTTCGTTCGGAAAGAACATACCATCCATGGAATCTTCCATATTGTTCTCCTACTTTACCATAAAATACAACAGCTCTGATCTCAACAATCTCTCGGGGTCTTGCGTTGGCAAAATCGTGATATTCAAAAGAAGCATGGGGAAAAATTATCCAAGATGTTTGTTAGCACAATTTCTTATAAAAAAAAATTACAGAACAGATACTAATATCGAGATACTGAGTCATGCGAATCAAAGATTTTGAAAAGTAACATTTAGTCCGTCTTTTGCCTATCCAAAAAGTATTATTTATGCTCTATATTTTGAAAGACTCGTAAAGTCTCTGACAATGTTTCGGGAAATATGCTGTTTGATGGGATAAGATTTACTTCAAGGTCGACGGAGCGACTGTTGCCTTTGAATATAACGACGGAGATTTGACAAATCTTGTCCATTGCTCTCACTATAGCCAAAGGTGCAGCAATAAAAAGATTGCTTTCAAGTTCAATTCCTCGACCTACAAAAATATCTGTATTCACCCTTTGAATATCCTTTAGTCGATGTACATGTAGGAATACATTTCCAATAATTTTTTAATCATCCATCGATCATATATTCGATTAATCCTTAGAGCAAACTAGTTATTTCGCTTAGTTGCCTTATCGTATTCTACATTGTCGGATCCCCTGTAGTAGCAAAGTTAATAATTTCGATAAAAAGAAATTCAATATAAATCCTTATACAAATTTTTATATGTATATTATATTTATAATATATTCAATTCATTAATAACGATACAGCTAATTTATTAATAACGAATAGAATTAGTATAAAATGAAATCCATTTAATATTGACTTTTGATAAAAAAAAAGAAAATAATAGTTTTAAAAGGCTTTAGAGATTTCAGAATCGATAAATATTAGAATTTTAAAAAAAATAAACGAAAGGAGAGTGAATGTAAGAATTAGAAGGAGAAGGGGAACGAATGTAAAAGTTAGGAGAAGGGGAAGAATTAGAAGAAGAGGGGGAGGTATTAGTCGAAAGCTTAAAGAGGATTATTTATTTCATTTTCAATTTATTCTTTAATTAAAAGCTTTATTATTATACTATACTATATAGAATATACTATTTATATATATTATCTATCTAGTTTTAATCTATATATTCATATTCAATCCAATTACTAATCGAATTCAATATAAATAAAATATTAATCATCTTAAACTAAAATTCAAATTAAAATTCAAGAATTTCATTAAATCTTTTTGAAATAAAAATTTTTAATTATTTATAAAAGAAAAAGTTCTCTAATCAATACTTTAAAAACGCTTTTTTCAATACAATATAAAAATATTGAATATTTTCTGGAGCTGATAAAGCGGCTACTTTGTTAATTGCGGATTCTGCCACCATAGAGATCATTCTGGATATACTTTACGAAAATGCTTATCCGACCACACCAAGGCTTTTCCGGTATTATTAATAGTATCACATTCATTGAAAATTTTCATCCCGATACTATTATCAAGCGGACAAGTATATAGTATCCCCTTCCCCCCATCAAATCCAAATAACAATCCTACTTTCTTTCATTCATTCCACTGTAAGTTGCGCACAGTTGTCATTCTGTCTTGGCATTTCGACCTTCTTCTTCTCTTGTAGTGTAGGATCTTTACACCTCTTTTTCCTACTAGGGATTAGAGCTTCGAAGTAAGCGAAGCCTAGTCTCTTATCACGCAATGTTCCACAATTAACTCTTCTGCTACTACACAATCTCTCACAAAAATTAACTAACACAGTAAAGTCACCCCATAAATCTATTCTTGATACAAATTTTACAATGTCTGGGTTCTCGAGAGAGGATACTATCAACGACACAGCTTTCGTTAACATATCCGGCCCAAACATCCATATATCCTCTTCATTTCCGGATTTGCTATGTCAAAATGTCTACTTGACTCCAGAACAAGATAAGTCTATAGGATATACATCCATCGACTCCAGACCTAGAACATTGTGCAGCGACGAAGCAAGAGATTTGCTGTACAGATACTTTCCCGAAGGCATATTATCCAATCTAGATGTTGTGAATGAATGAAAGGCATGCCAACTCCATCTCCTAATACTATAACTAATCAGTGTAGGATATTCGAGAAGAATTACTCCTCAAAGGCTACGCCTCCGAAAACGAACAATTTTCTACCGATACCTACCTCGATAGGAACGATGCTAAAATTATACCTGGTGTTGATTTGATGGTTAAGAGAATAACTCGTGTTGCAACTACAATAATAGAATCATGTTTTGATGAAAATGCCAAGCAAAGATTCCACAATAGAGCGATTGCAAAAGCTTCGTTATGTGTTGGGGACGATCGAAATAAATACACTAGCACCATCCGAATTCATCTCATCGATCCTAATTCTTCCCCAACCCTTATTAGAGTCCTTGAAGATGATCCAGCTCTATATACAGTTCGAAGTGAGTCCCCAAGTACGCAGATTGCTTGGAGAATTCTTAACATATCTAGTACACCTCGGCATCGCTCAAGATGGACAATTTCCCGGTCGAATATGCCTACCAACCTTCCAAGAATATTGCAACATGGAACCATTTACCGCACTGGTGTTCAAAAGAACAATGCCATTCTTTGAGATACAACAATCCACACCAACGTCTGACCACATTTCTTCCAGAAACACTGCCAGCCCCAGAATTGGCAGAGGAATCGTCATCGAGATATCCCCAAATCAAAGATTAATGAATAATTCACACTCGCTGGGCTACCCTCGAAGCATGCCACGACCCATTACCGTCTTTGGCACATTCAAAAACTACAGCGAATGGCTATTCCGCTTAGCTATTATTGAAAGCATAGGTCGTGAATCTAGAGGTGCCTTCATCCCAGCTGATATTAACTTGGATAGCATCGCTAAATTATATGGTTACCAAATTGATACCACTACATTTCTCCCACGACTATCACTTGCGAATACAATTCTCCAGTATCCGGATCACGACTTGGAAGATTGGAACTCTTTTGTCAATCGTATAATGGTTAGAAATCACAAATCCCTTCTCGTCACTATTCTTAATTTTATGCAGGAACTTCATAACAAGACTGGTTATCCACCCCATCATCTTGAAACCCATCCATCATTGAAAATCATTTCACAACCAATCTCATGGATTCCTCAAACCCCTCCTTCGAACACTTCCCGGAGAACACACTCCAACGTCATATCATCGACGGCTGATCAATCAACCCGCCTTCAAAATACAGCCAATCCGACTTCGGCTCAAACCAGACCTACCAATAGAAATACCAACCCAATATCCCTTTCGAATCAAAGCATTACATTGGGTGAAGTAACTCGGCATCATTGTCGTCCTAGTGGATCAACACCAGAAATTGAAGTTGGTCTTTCCCAGTCCTCAGTTCGTAGGAGTAAACATGGGCATGAAGCTGGTCGAAATCAAGCCAGTCCCTTGTTTCAGCCTACTTCAACTAATATGGCCAGTGGTTTGTTGACAAGAGAAAGTCTCCCAAAGCCTCAACCATTAGTTCGAGTTGATCTCGTTGAAACTAGGGATCCCTGTGGTGGCAGAATCCGCGATTGACGAAGTGGCCGCTTTGTCAGCCCCAGAAAATATTCAATATTTTTATAATATATTAAAAAAAGCGTTTTTAAAATATTGATTAAAAGACTTTTTTTTTATAAATGATTAGAAATTTTTATTCCAAAGGGATTTAATGAAATTCTTAAATTCTAATTTGAATTCTAATTTCAAATAATCAATATTTTATTTATATTGAATTCAATTAATAATTGAAATGGATATAAATATATGGATTAAAACTAAATGGATAATATATATAAACAATATATTCTGTATAATATAATATAATGATAAAACCTTTAATTGAAGAATAAATTGAAAATAATATAAATGATTTATCTTTTATTCCCTTTCCCTTTAAGCTTTCGATTAATACCTTTCATTCACATTCTAGTTCTTATATTCATTCCTCTCCTCCTTCTAGTTTTTACACTCGCTTCCCTTCTATCCACTTTCTAGAATTCTAATATTCATCAATCCTGAAATCTCTAAGACCTTTCAAAATCCCTATTTTCTTTTTTTTTATTAAAAATCAATACTAAATGAATCTCAATCTATACCGATTCTATTTATTATTAATGAATTGACTATATTATTATTAATGAATTGAATATATTATAAATGTAATATACAAATAAAAAATTTGTATAAGGATTTATATTGAATTTCTTTTCGTTGAAATTATTAACTTTGCTACTATAGGGGATAATACAATCACGCTTTCACAAAACAGCCCTGCTCGCGGTACCACTCAAGGAATTGTTCAAGAGTCACAAACATCAACCACAGTCCTCTCAGGTGATGAGATCAATGCAACACACTCGACAAGTAAAGATATCATAAATGATCCATCACCTATACCCCTCGTACCCCATCCTTACGACGGATACAATTGTCAGCCACCAGAATGGGATCCCTTAAATGGATTGACCGCTGTTATGAATAAACAAATTTTAAATCTCTTTGATCTTGAAAAATTGAGAGAAGCAACTAGGGCTACCTATCATGACCCTATTCAACCCATTACAAAAATATCAGATTTACAGGGACAACTCAACCTTCACATACAAGCCTTGGAGCAGAATCATTCTACCTTTAATGATTATTTTCATTTAGTGAGTCGCTCAGCTATTTGCTCCATTATTCAACAGGCTCCAAATTTGAAAAAAACAGGTCTACAGTCAAATTGTAAAGTCTGATGAGAGACAACGCCTTCGATTTGGTTTAGCCACAAAGTCAATGGAAGCAGATATATTTTGGAAAGACTTCTTTGATAGAAACGCATTAGTTTGCCAGATGTCACTCCATATTGGTACACCTATTCTCCTTGCCCCGGGATTCTATGCTCTCGTTTTGACTGCCGGGGGTAACAGTCCGGGCAGTAATTCTCTTGTCCGCTCACCACTTCAGCCTGCAATGCGGAATAGAATTGTTGAAGCTTGTTTATGGTATTCAAGAAGTCACTCAATCTACATGGATGAATTGAAATCCTTTTGGGAATCATCATTTGCTCAATTCGACTCATATTCAAACGATTCAAAGATAATAAAGTTGTCTCAAAACATTCCAAGTATCATTCCATCTATTGGGTCTTGTTTTCCTAAACATTTTACCGTTCTTCATCAAATAATCACCCATACAGTCAACTCCTTGCAGTCTGAAAACAAGGGAGAAGACATAATTTGGGATCGACCATACGAAACTGACCGTTTGGGTTGTATAAGGGAAGCCGGAGATTCTCTTCGATCTCTTTCTAAAGCCAAGTTGAATAAGAGGATCTGTAAATCATCGGAAGCTTCAATAGTGTTCAAGAATATATTATCAATCAGGACCCTATTTTTCGGTAATCTCAAGAAGCTTCAAAGATGGAAAAAGTTTACTAGCTTAGAAGAAGTAGAGGATCTCGTCATCAGTTCCTCGCCATTCGAAGAATGGTATGGTCAATCTAGGGTTTCCAATCAATTCCAATTTCCTTTGACATATCAAGAATTTTCAACACGTTTGAAAAGTTGTTGGAGAGTTAATTCTACGCATTGGAAAAATTGCAGCATACAACTCGTTCGACAAGTAAGGGAGTATCATGCTTTTTACAAACATTCCCTCTGACAACATGGATAGTTTTCCTATTGTGATAATGAGATCACTGTAAAAGAGTAGAAGGTGGTAATGGTCACACAAGAAAAGCCTTCGCATATATCAAGCATAAATTAAAGCAAGTGGCTATATATAGTAAAATGGGGTAAATCACTATATTACAATAGCGAAATAAGAGAGACGGTAAGATTTGGTCATTCAATTCTTCAGGAGTCAATTTGGAAGGTAGAAAATTCAATGATATTTTTAGGTCTACAGAAATGAAGCTATAAATACTAGATGTTGGTAGCACGTGACCTATAAATCACGTGTTTTCACTCTCACATCACCAAATCGTTTTTTATGCTTGATGACTTTGGGACTTTTGGTCATTTTCTTGGATTCTCTTTTTGGCGCTGAACGATGTATATCAATGTACGATTGAGTGTCGATATTCCAATAATGGCACGCCCGAACCTCAAGTTCAACGTCATTGATCCCTAATAGCGGTCTTGTCATCTCGTTACGCTTCCCGTTCCACTTGGTAGCCTTTCCCCTTATGCCCCCATCTCTTGCAGCTGCTAAGTGAATTTACTCCTGCGATAACATACCATGTTCTGCCGCCGTCGATGTTTTCTTTTCCGAAATCGCTTCTAATGGAGAAGCAATCACAATTCCACAGCTGCGACTTTTCGATGCAATAGTTTCAGATTCACCATCTTCCACCTTTTTAGTAGTGAGACCTTCTGGCACGTATTCTTCCGCTGCAAGCAGATTGTCAAAAATTTCGAGTGTTTGCGCCGAACAAAGTGTTGTAAATCCATTCTTGTTTCGTACTTTTCCAGATTCGCTATTGTTATCCCAAATCTCTTCCAATGATAGCAACTCGTTCTTCCCTAGTTCCTTCTCAGATAACAAGGTGCTCTTATTACATAGATCCCCGCGTGTTACCACACCCGAGTATTGGACCTCTTGACCAGATTTTTCTGCAGACCCCATCTTCTCATCGCTTTTCCTTGTATTCTCAGAGAGAATCTTCTTTGTGATTCCCTTAAATTTGAACAGACACACCCTTGAGGACACCAAGGGCGCCTCTGATTTTGTTACTTCTGTCATTGTTGATGTTGATACCTTAATTGCAACAAGATACTATTTCTATAACCTCAACTTTGAATCTAAATGATAGTGGTCTGGAAACCGAGAATTGTAAAGTTGACCACAGATTCGATAAAGTGAAAACAAAATGTCTTCACCCTCCGCACCGCAAGCTTCACCATCAAAGATTATTTCCGCACAAATCCATATTCGAAAAAAAATATCTTCAAATTATCATTGGATCGTTTAAATTTCGAGCTGATAACTGATCTCTTTCTCGGCCTGATATAATGACGCCAACTGCTCAATTTACTTTCTCATTATTGTAAACCAAAACACCAACAAACATCATAATCAATTTTATTTACATGCCATTTACTATTCCTCTCTTCTTCTCTGGCAGAGCAGTAACTCTGTCAGTTTCCGATATTAATCCAAAGCAACCGCAAATAATCTCAATACTTTCTTCTCGATAACCTTACTCTTCCTCTCATCTTCTGTGGCAGAGAGGTATTTCTGCCAGATACATCCTCCCCTTCTCGTCCCACTAATATCGACACCACCAAACATTGCATCATTTGTAGCGGTTCATAGCTACTAATCCTTTTCAAAATGCAATATTGGTTTCGTAAACAAAATGTAAGTTGGATCGCATTCCTCATCCTCTTGGATCACCTCTAACCACTTTGTTGCTATCTATAGGCCCCCAGCAATCTGGCCCGAAACTTGAAACACAATTCGCAACTTCTGGTATGCAAATTCCCCTCATTATCATCAAATTCATACTTACTTTGTTTATGGAGCGGCAAGACCGAGTTTCAGAAAAAGGTGAAAGATCATGTTGACATTCAACCAAATGCAAGCGCATCTGCCAAACTTGATAACTATCTTCATCCTGACAAACAATCTTCGAGAGAGAAGTTGTCGACCTTTACTGAACCAAATGTGGTTCCAACTTATGTCCCACTCAAAGACGCTCTCGCTGTCTTAGACATTGTCCCGCAAAGTTTTGGGGATGAAGCTCGAGAGTACGTTTATTCTTCATCTCCAATTGGAGGTAAGGAGAATGTTGAATCGGCCCTCTTCAATAAAATTCCGAAAACGTTATTCTTTTACTTGGGGAAGGACATGGAAAAAGATCACATGCGAGAACACCTACCAATGACACGTCGACACGGTGCCCACAATAAATGGTTGAAAAATTCTGCGAGCTCTATGCCCTTGTCCATGGCCATATACAGCAAGTCAATTGGGATAGTCTAACACCCTATAATAGGTCATTTTCATATTTACAGATTCATAAAACCCCTTCTGATTAGTCATAAGTAATATGCCGATATTATAATAAAGTTGTTCCAATCGATAAGGAAGCTAAATCATTATAAAACTTCAATCTAATATATAATCTTTTGAAAATATATAAATTAATTACTAAAGATATATTCTAATAGAGTTTACTATATGCTTTTTAAGCATATTATTTTTATTACTTTTTAAGATTTAATTGTAAAGTTATATATTAATATAGATATTTTACTATAAATTTAAATCGAAATCTCAACATCCTTGAATAATAAGCTGTCAGATTATGTAAGCGAGAATTAGAAAGAGAATTAGAAAGAGAATTAGGATAAGAATTAGGATGAGATTAATGAGATTTATAAGGTTTTGAGGTTTTGAGGTTCTAAGGTTTTAAAGCTTAATTGTATCTGCGGCGCTCTTATACGAGCTAGAAGCGAGAGGTTAGTGAAGTTTATAATATTATTATTATTTATAATTAAATCTCGAGCGTAGCGAGGATCGGGGGTTTGGGGGCTGGCCCTCATAAAGATTAAAGAAATAAAATTAAAAATTTATATATCTCAAAAATAAGAAAAAAAGAAAAAAAGCTACTATGAATCCATAGTCTGAAAATTTCTTTTTCCTCAGCAGCTAGTAATTAAAACTTAAAAAATAATAAAAATAATATATTTGAAAAATATATAACAAACTCTAATAGAATATATCTTTAATAATTAATTTATATATTTTCAAAAAGTTATATACTGAATTGAAATTATTCTATAATAATTTAACCTTTTTATCAATCAAAACAATCATATCCTAATATCAATACATTACTTATAATCAATCAAAAAGGGTTTCATAAATCTATAAATATGAAAATAACCTATTATAGAGATATAATATGATTATATAATATATAGAGTATATTTCCACTTCGTTTGCTTCTACGAATCCATTAAATTGGTTTATAAAAAGAAAAGATTATATTATATTAATAATGATAATAAAAATTATATAAAGGAATGATGATTTTTGGTGTGAAAACGTGTTTTGGCTGATAGCAGTTGGCACGTAATGTAGTTTGAGTCGTCATTTTAAGGTTTAGACAATCGTTGATTTTCCGCTAATTAAAGCGGGTAAACTCATGCACTAAACCAGCTAATGTACTTTCCGATACATTGCGCGACCTTTCCACAAACCTTTAGATGTAAATTACATTCATGAATTCAAAACCAGGACACGCTGTTATTCTTATCTTTCTTTCCATTAACGCCTTAAATTTTGAAATTATAACACAACTTTCCTGATATCAACATCATTGTAATCCCGCAATGATCTCCCGACGCATCTCCTCCACAGTTTTAATTTTCTTCTTACTTCTCTCTATGATTCCATTTAGAGCTCTCTTGACGGCCATGTATGCCTTCCATGGCCTTCTCCTCCATTCTTTATTGGAGAATATTCTCAATACCTCCATTTCTCTTCTATCTCCCGGCTGAAACCAATATCCTCCGGCCCTCCTCGTCGCCATCATCCAATTCTTTATGCTGAGTCTGCCCTCGAATTCTCGACCATCGATGCCGCCCAAGTTTTCACCATAAGATAAACAGTTATCCATCTTATACCGTCCTTCCCCAATAAACTTCCCTTTCTTAACTTGATCTGTTAATCCTGTTATCTCAATAATAATCAGCCGTTGATGCTCCTGTTGAAAGATGTTAGTATAATATAATATCATTGTATAAAGACGCAGAACCTACTATTCTCTCATATAGATCTATGTCTTGTGATGAGTATATAGACTCATAAAACTCTTCCCCCTTTAGACTATAGAGTGGACCTCTATCTTCCATTAATTGTTCCAAATTTGCCTCCGCTTTCCTCTTTAAGAACAATATCTTCTGTCCGGTATTCATTCCCGTAAAATTATCGTGTAGATAGGAATGCCAAATGCGAATATGCTTTGCTAATAAGTCTGGCTCTAGAGTATGTGACTTCGCTTTTGTGCTTTTCTTATTGTTTGTTTGTTCGATGTATGGGCCTTCATCGTCTTTGCTAAGTGTTTGTTCTGTTTGCTCCGTGTCAGGCATCTTTGCTTCTGTTGCGGCACATTGTAAGTCTCCATACTGCCAAGGAAGCCGTGAATTCTCGTGAATGCATATTCGTTCGTGAGATAATTTACTTACTCGAAATAATAGAATGGGACGAGTGGTGACTCGTCCCAATCATACTTGACTGAATCTTCGCTGGAGTTGTTGTTGGAGTAAACAGATGTGAATTTGAGACTTTTCCTACATTTCTGAGTTGTAAGCTCCCACTCTACTAATAGAGTAATGAATTCGTGCAAATGCGCATATAATCAAGGAATCGCTTGCCTTTTAATATAATAGATTGGAACGAGTTACTACTCGTTCCAATTCGTGTTTAGATATATTGTTGTTATGTGCGAATTTGTATTTCAGATGTTTCTTAAAATTGGGAATTGTGCGCGCGAAAAGTCTCATCCAGAGTTGAATGTATGATAAGATATTTACAACGCAGTCCAATTTACTAGGGCTAAGATAAATCAATTTGAAGATCACATTGACTTATTACTTCTATCCCACAAGGTACTATGCAACAGAAGACAAGAATAACAAACTTGTTTACACAATGGTGAGATGCTGGTTGCTCCATTTATAACTGACTCCACTTGCATTTAATTCTTATGTTGATTTTTGGCAAAATATCCAACAACAATAGAGCACTATCCAACTACAACCACCATCTTATCGCCATTCAAATTGAAGTTATGTTTGCTCTATTTGCAGACCATGTTTGCTCTAATTGCAGCAACTGGCCTCTTCTACACTTAAGCCGGGACCATCTCGCTTATGTATATAAAGACCTCTTCTCTTCCTCAATTTCCCTTCCCTTCTTCTCATCAATAATCTCAACAACAAACTTTCCACACATACTTTTTTCAAGTAAGCTTTCCCAATCCTTTCATTTCACACTTCCACCGATCTATCAACATCCACCACCGCTCAACATCCATCACTTCCATCGATCTATCACCATCCATCACTTCCACCGATCTATCACTTCCATCGATCTATCACCATCCATCGATCTATCACCATCCATCACCGCTCACCATCCATCATCGCTCACCATCCATCATCGCTCACCATCCATCATCGCTCACCATCCATCACCGCTCACCATCCGTTAACTACATTCTTGTCTCTCATCCAATCATTTTGAAACTCACTAACTTATTTTTTATCTTTAGATAAACCCCTGAAGATTTTCCAGACACATCCTGAGTAAGTTGACCATTCCTGCGAACATTTTGAACAATCTTGTCTGCATGATGGCTTACTTTTAGAACAGGTCAAAAATTCACCTTTGTGGTGCATGATCCCATCCCCTGAAATCCTGGTGAGACTGAGTACAGTTTCATCTCCGATCTCCCAATATGTCTTTCGACCCCAAGAAAGCCAGAAATGCACGTTCTGAAAAAGCTGCCTCTAACGCTCTACTCGCCAAACGACTCGAACATGTTCTTTCTGCTACCGACTACACTCCAGTCAATACGTCTTCAGACCCAAACTGTACTGATTACGATACTGCATACCCTTCCAATTACGAGATGCAATCCCATAGACCCGATGTCGAGAGAACTTATGGTCTTTTTCGTTCTCTAGACAACCACGAAAACAAATACATTGGTACCATTGGAAGAAAGGCTGATTTGGGTAATGCGACTCGTATCAATATCCTCAGGTGCAACCCGCTACGTGATCCTCCATACCAAGGCATCCGCTTTTTCTTACCACGCCGCGTCGACAATGGCTACACTTATCTTGATACCATCCCTCACGAGCAATATATCGAGTTCCATTTCCATGCAGATGATTTCGACCTATCTTACATTGTGCTCGACGAAAAAGCAAGAAAAACAGTCCAATCTTTGACTGCTTCGAAACTACCAGACGGACCACTCATTTCAATCAAATTCGTTCTCAAAGCTCGAGGCTTTTCCGTTCATGGATTCAATAATGGCGCATTCATTTCAGAAATGGACAGTTCCAAGCTTCTGCACGACCACATCGCATTGTGGAAGGACCAAGGTGAATTCGAATATGTTACTAGTTTCTATCCATTCTGGGTACAATACTTCGATGTAACTGCTCAAATGTTCGCGAAATTCGGATCTCCCCCCGGCTTCAAACAGTACTCAAAGAATGGTTCGCCGGATGGTATGCCCAAGGTACAATGGAATGTAACTCAACTGTTGAAGAAACAAAACGATCAACCAGCTATGTTTCCATACCCAGATGTTTTTCCAGCAGTCAACCACTTCCCTTCTTGGAGCAATTTTGCGGTACGTTATTTTTTCGGAACTGTACAAGAACATTTATGGATCAATCAGTACTGTGAAGAGCTTCGAGATACCCCTATTCCCGCTAGGTGGTATAAGAAACCAGGCTGCACGAAAACCTTTGCGATCTCCTTAACATTGCCACAGCTTTCCATCGATCGTGGAACTTTGTTAGCAGCCGAATCCGAGTTGTATGTCCATTTCCGACCAAGATCCGCAGAAGAACGCCAACCTAAGGGTGATACGCACGGCTGGGAGGCATTTGTCGAGCCAAACAACTTGATTCATCATGATGGGAATGTTCTCTTAACATGCTCACGTACCATGCATCAAAATGATGATGATACCAAGTTCATTCTCGCAGATGAGGCCCCAAATGGTACATTGTCTCCAACAAAACCCTTCATTTTAGTTTATCTTCGAGTTGCTGAAGCAGAAACTGCTGTCAAGGCTAGAGTTCGCGCTTTGATTGAATGGGATCCAGATCATCCCAATTCCTCGCCTTCCCCACCTTCCCCACCTCCCCCACCTTCCCCGCATGAATTTTTCCAGGGTAGTAGCCCGGGATGTTCTATACCTCTTGAAGATGATTTTGACATTGATATGTCTGATACCTTTACTAAGGTTGTGGTGGAAGATACAGATCCAGATGTTGGTTTGTATGGTGATGAAGCTGAACATGTGGTCGGTCCCGATGCGGCAGACAATGATGATGATGAGCCTTCATTTGGGCAGGTTGTCATGGAATCCCTTGGCTATGGCCACAAACCTTCAACCAGGATCGGTAATCGAACAGCTATTCGTCAAGTGCTTTTGGGCAATGGTGTATACGATTCAAATCAATTCTTCCATAAGAATATGACCTTTGATTTATCCAACAACAATCTCAATTTTGTATTTGGAGGTGCAACAGATAAACAGACCATCAAATTGAAAAGCATCGTGGGTAATGTCCCTATGGGAATTCTACCAGTCATTGGACCACCTGGAACTGGGAAAACTAGTATGACTATTTCATTCATTCACTGCGCCATTCTTGCTAAGAAGAAGACACTTATTCTGAGCACCACGAACGCGGCAACAACTAATATCTTCAAGCGTATGATGGAGAAATTAGAGGATCCCGAAGTCTTGCATGTACGACTTCACACATCAAATATGGAATTATTGAAATTTCGCACATACGATGTAACAAAGCCATTCACCCATCCCAACAACTTAGGTACACCTTCCAAGGTTTACAACTTTGAGGGCTCACTAGCATATAGAATGCTCCAAGTCATTGGTGTTATTTCTTGCCATGGTAATTGTGTGTTGGAGAATCTCAAGTATAGGCATACTCAACTCCTCGATGTAGTAACATTTCTTTCAGAAAATCACAACAAGCCTGAAGTGAAGAGTACTTCAGAGCTTTCTGAGGCCCAAGAGAAATTCAATGCACTGTCAAAGGCCTGCGCAGTCGATGTCTTGACGCATTGCTCTACTGTATCTGCAACTACTATTGCGGCTGTAACACCGTGGTTAGCATGGTATCGCGCGGTTTTCGAGCTTCTAGTCATTGATGAAGCTGGCTGTGTCCCTCTACTAGAAGCTTTACTCCACATCAATCCTTTTGTTCGTATACTTGTAGTTGGCGATACCAAGCAAATCTCTCCTTATATTGGATCAAGTGCTGTTCGATACGTCGAACCACCCAAAAGACGTGTTAACTCGTTTTCGGATCAGCTCGGCCAGACAATTTTACACAATCTTCAGCATAATGGCTGGCCCTGTTTGTTCCTCGATGAACAATTGCGAACGGAACCAGGTCTGAGCAAGATTACCTCGTCACTGATCTATGATGGCCTCATTTCAGATTATCAGAAACTAGTCTTGACGCAATGGGGTATCGGCTTCGAAAAATACGCTCTACAGTATCTTCGCGGTGATATGCTACCCTTCGAGCTTACACCAAGTCCGAAAGGGCTTCTATACCCTGTTTTTGTTGATATGCGAAACACATTCAGTCATAAGCAAACCTTTGGTACTAGTCGTGGTAATACATATACCGCAAACTATGCTATCAAAATTTGTGTTGATATGTCGACCAGTATTACAGGGCTCACCGATGAGGATCTTCTCATCATTACACCGTACAAGTATCAGGTCGCTCTGTTAATGAAGTCGATTGCCAAATTGGGCCGAAAGTTTCAAGTATCAACCGCAGATTCTTACCAAGGGATGGAGGCCAAAATGGTAATATTCGACACAGTCTGTGCTGCATCACAGCGTCAAATGCCAAAGTTTGGTGATGACGTTAGCAGCCATCTCCACATCTTTGATTTTATCGCAGATCCGCGGAGGTTTAATATGGGCTTGAGTCGAATGAAATCTGGTTTAATCATCCTGGCAGACTCTTTGATTTTTAGTGACATTATTGTTACTGACTTATGGAAGGACACATATTCTATGCTGAAGAAAGATGGCAGGGTCATTGTGGTTGATGGTTTGAAAGTTCACGGCTGGAAATCTACATTTGTTCCCACAGTTAGTCGAGAGATCTATTCCGATATGAAGAAGAGGCAAATGCAAGCTTCATCGAGGCGAAAGGAGCAAGTCCAGAGACAATTTGGTCAGAGGTTTTCATAGAAGCATTAAATAAGTAAATAGTTTCATTAGTTTCTACATTAGTTCGTTTTTTTTATAAAATAAAGATTTTTTCCTCATTAATGATTAGTTTGATTTTACTACAAGGTACTCTTATGTGCTCTAGATGTGATTTAATTACTCTCATACTTTCAAATCTACATCTGTTTTACTCTTCAAACTTTATAAAGAAAAAAAAAAATTTTATAAGAAAAGAATTTTTTGTAAGAAAAAAACTTTTTGTAAAAAAAATTTGTAGGAAAAAAATATTATATATGAAAAGAATTCTATAGAAGGAAAAAACCAAAATTGTTTTCATAAGGGAAGCACTATGTATCAGGTGTTTTAAGTTTTGCGGTAATTTAGTACAGACAACTCGGAGTGCATTGGGAGAGGTAGTATGCTTTAAAATAGTCATATCACTCTGCTCAAAAAATAATACAAACACGTCCTGCATGATATGTTGTATTAATTGTCTATTTACTACCATCGCTACACTCATTCAATTGGGCCGGCGTGATTCTCTTAGCCTAAGTCAAGCTCAAATAAATGTGATTCAATCAAGATGAAAAATGGCATGCAAAGTGCACACAAGTAAAATCCCAGACTTATCTACCAAGCGATGCCAGCATTTAATAGTGACTTTGCACAGAAAATTTATCCACTAGATGACTGAAGTAAGAAAACAATGTACATCAACCAATTTGACCCCTCTTCGATTCGTGAAATACTAGTAGAACCCAAATTCAATCATTTGAAGCCGCACCACAGCCCAATTCTTGAAAAAAACATTCGACACAATTAAGCCGCGTCCAGCAGTCTTTTAGTTTCTTACAATATAGACAATACCCAACCACCCACTGAAAACATGGAAACAAATTCAAATGCGCGACCTGTCAATTCTCCGTCTCAAAGGGAAAATGAACTTGTGGATACCAACAATTATCGGTCTCATTCAAATGCCAATACACCAGCGGGTACTACCCGTTTGCCAAAATCTCCCTCATCAGACGATCTTGACAAGAACCAAGCAAACATGGAATTGAATAATGAGTACTTGTTCAGTATCTTTTGAAATTGTTGTAATCCAATAACACAGGTACACTTTATAAGAGAAACAGTCAATGTTTCATCAAAGGCTCTCCGGAAAAATGAATGTAAAAATCTTTTGAGGAAGGTAGAGTCTGATTGTGCTTACAAATATGTCAATTGCGAACCTAATAGAAACTGTTGTCGCTACCAAGATTTTCGCTTAAATTTTCCCCTTACGAGGCGGATGATAAAGCGTACACGGATTTGATAAAATAACATGTGAAGTCTCAAATACTTCAGCTATTAGACGATGAATTAACAAACTATTGCATAGTAATCCTATTCATGTACGGAACACAAGTCTTTGAACATAGAAGAGAGATTACATTCGTGTCCCTAATGGTATACCACAAGAACTGAGCATTGGATTGCGTTGGAACCTAAGTTTACCTCAAGAATCATCAACGCATTGATTGTGCTCCAAACAACTCAGATCACGGTACCATATCTTCCGTTTCTTCCGTACACAGAAGAACTGTATCTGTATGAACGAAGTGAATGACTTTAATTGTATCCTGTCTAAGGGGCTAGCTAAGTATTGAAAGTATTAAGTCTCATTATATTGACTTATTGAAAAAGCTAATCTCTTTCGCATTAGCTTATGGCTTTATTACATTAGCTATATCACAGTGGTAATTGAATTGAACGTATAGGACCTACGCAATTCCTGGGTGCTACGTCTTCCGTATCCTTCTGGTACCAACAGTATCAGTGACTTTGTGAACTTACCTCCTTATTGTTTTCCATACCTTCAATCCAGTGGTTTACTCCATGCCTAAGCGAAGGGACATTGTATTTCTTGTAACTTTCAGCTAAAGTCAAACCTGAATCATGTTACCTCATATGTGTAGTGACTAATTGCGGATACATCGATAAATAATTAGGTGGCTTCTCCTACACGCTGTTCAAGTGTTGCAAGGCACCATTCATTGCTATATCATGCCCCTCTCCATTCATGTTAAATCATCTGTGGTGGGATCCTCTACATCGCACGGGGAGTGAGTGGAAGTAAGCTCATTGAGAAGCAAGTCTCGCATCAACCATATATCTCTCTTGTTTAGGCATTACCCACTGTAACATGATTGTTACGATTTTTCTCCAAGGGGGCTTCGGCTTAGCTCAACTTGGCATTAGGAATTCGAGACCGACTTGAAATGTATTTAAATAATCTCAGACTCTACGCAACGTTACAATAAGGTCTGGAAGCACTGACATTACAAACGCACCATGATTATTTAGATAAATCCATATATGTTCTATTATCTTCAATATAATGACCCAACTCTCCAGGCCCTGCGCTCTCAACTTCGACAACGGAACACCATCTATTATGGGGCCCTTTCTCCTACTACCAAAATGAGCTCATGCGGCTGTGAGCTTTCCTTTTATCTGATATGAGATCCAAACCAATGGAATTTTAACTGTGCCATGCTGAATGTCATTCTCAAGCTGAAGATCTTTGAAAATATATCCCGAACGTCGTCACTGTGACGAGGTGTGCAATTCATTGTCCAGGTTGCGAAACGAAATAACGGGGACAAAATAACCTATCGTACATACAAGTACCCCTCAGTACGCCAAATACCACATTTATACCCAAGAAACCATAGCTGAAGAGCCCCTCCCCAATCGGCCAACGACATCGATTAACATATTGAAAGCTGCTTCATCTCCCAATTTGTAAATAATATCCGTAGATACCAGCGCACTTGTGTCTTGCGATATCGAATTGTATGAAAGTCAGTCTAGCAAGAAAATTCTGTTAGCATATATAGTTTGCAGTATAGTAAGCAATTCATTGTAATTTACTTTACTTGTTGACCTCGAAGCTAACATCAAGAAAGCCGAACCAAATTCTCGTCTTCTGTGCTTGTCTCACCCGCGGTTCTTCTTGGCAAAAAACCACCACCCAAATCTACCATGTTACACGACCTGTATTATGCTTCGCTCTCTTCCGTAAGCGTTATCTGCAGATATGGGCAAGACATCCGCCCTTCTCCTGGATGTTCCACAGCCCCCTGGCCATCGATATGTCTCCTTGCACATTCAAAGTGTGACATTTTCAATCTTGTTGTCGGAAACTTTGAAGTATGTATTTTCATTTGAAGCGATTCTAACCGAAATATCAATTAACTATGCAATGTAAGCCTGTACTAGGGGGTACCAATTTTCCGCTCCTGAGAAGATGATGTAAGTTGGAGCTTCCCACAGCAATACGCTCCTGATTTATCTTCTCTGGTTGACTCTGAATGACTGCGATGATGGATGGCAAGGTAATCAGATATTGAGCTTGATGAGTGGGATTGTATATGTTTTTGACCTTTCTTTGTCGTGACGTGACTCTTGATGGTAATGTTATATCAATGAAGCAGTTACCTCTCAAAGGCGCACCTCATATCAGTCTGGGAATATTGAGTCATTTGCTTATAGCCTATTCCTGGCGAAAATATCATTGGCTCGTAAGATAATATTGTATTGTATAGAATCATCTTGAGCTCGGTTCCGTCGTAGGGTTGACTGTCTGCAAACGCCCGGAACACTGCCTCCAGAGAGAATACGGCAATTGTAAAGACGAAACCCCTTTTTTGTTTGCAACCATTATTTGTAGCCGAAAGTAATAGTCAATATCTAGATGTATCGTAGAGTTGTTCATCATCGAAGTATTTTCGAAATTCATTCAACCCCCTCCTTTAAGCCGGCTGCCAGAGAGTTTGCGTCGGTCTTCGTTCGCTCCCCTTGAACAAACCCTTCGTGTTCCTCGTAATTCTTCTATTGATTATCGGAATCATACCGTCATCGTGTTGCTAGAATTTTGGCTGGTAGTCCAAGTGTTGCTAATTTTGCCCGTTTCTATACTCAATGCATCGAGAAGGTTGCATTGTCATTCCACCTCAATAGCATAAATTCCGTTTCCCCAATACAATCCCACATTTATCCAAGTTCAAAATGCAATTCGTTTGATGCAAAAGAGAAGGGAGAAACAACGTCATGGCCCCAATTTTCCTATAGTCATAGGTCAGCCAAGAATCATGTATTAACTGTGTCCAGGCCTGCTTATAGGCTTTGAAACTCATTTACCTCGTGCTTTTAACTCTGCTGTAATATTATCCCCATGGTATCGCTCTTCATTTCCTAAAACCCAGTCTCAGAATTCCAGAACTGCTTCCTCACGCTATATCATTATGGTAGCGCATGTGCGGCCCATCCGTCTCAAACTAATGTATAGATAATCAAGCCAGAGTAGAGTATCTGATAGCTTTCTGATGAGAAGTATCCACAATGATGAGTATGGTGATGTGTTGCTGAGTCTTGAAGCCAAATTCAAGCTAGCTTGTATATCGTAATGAATTGGAATTACTTCATGTACTTGGAAGTGCGGAAGTGTGAGTATATCTGTACTCGCAATGAGTGGGGTTAAATCATAATATTCAAAGCGACACCCTACACAAGATACAGGATTGGGTACTTATTTTGGCCAATAGATACTTATTGAATATAAAGAACAGATAAAATCATGCTCGTGTGGTGGGATAAAGATCCTTGTTACTTAATATACAGACAGCGCGCCTCTTCTATTTTAAGTTAGCCTTTGTGGCTGTATGATGCGCCTACTTTTTCTATAGGTCACCGTTATAGTATATACCCTCTTGGTTGTGTGGGGCTCTTCTCAAAATGTACAGCTTCGATGCTGATCATGATGAAGTATCGATTATTCGGGGATGAACCAAGTAAATATAAAACAAAATCTCATCAAGCATCTCCTTTGTCAAAGTTTCTGTCTGATCCGTCAAATCTCCAGACTGGCCTGGCATGGCTTATATATATCAGTCGTCGCCTTCTTCAGTGAGATAAACCCAGTAATTGTCATTAGGTCAGACTGATCTATCGGCTGTATAAGCGTGGCAGATGGACTCACGTGGATTAATACACGGACTCTTACAATGCGGAACGAATTATCTTTATGGACAAGGCCTCACATAACATTCAACAATCATTCAAAATCAGGATGGCGCAAATTGCTCCCGCTCAATACTCATGCCCGCAGAAAGCTTACGAGTCGAAATTATCTACACCAATACGTAGGACAGGTTACGAGAATTTTAACGATTGAAGGACTCGTTTATATTGAAACTATCTGCCGGCTCAAAATGTGCGAACCTTGACCGCTCTGATTCAGATGCGGTCGGGAGCTTTTTACATCGCAGGAATTCGTTTCAAGAATCTCGGAAACCATTCAGATTAAGTGTGATTCTTCGGTTCAATGGATACAGGATGTGCCACTTGACAGTCAACACAAACTATGAGTGCCTGCGAGACCGACGCACAAGGACTATCCAAGTTCAATATGTAAATGGTAAAATGGACTTGTGCAAGTTCCATAGGTTTTATACTAATATTCTGCAGGTCAACTTCGGACGCGGACATATGGATGGGTCACTAGAAGGATGTGTTATGATAGATTCCTTCACACACTATACGATTGAATTTGGCACAAGCTGATGCGTGTGGTGCTTCAAATATAATACAGAGGAAACCGCAGTGTGGACAGACGATAGCGTGAAGGCATCACCGTTTAGGCAAAATACAAGCGATAAACATTATAAACGAGTTAAAGATTGAAACAATAATTTGGATAGAGGTAGAGGAGGAATGAAGAGGTGGCAGTCATGGGTTGTGGCACAAAATTTATGTTGTGTAACATAAGCTACACTGGAAGGAGAGTCAAAGAGCATGAGTTAAATGACAGAATCGAAGCGGAGCGTAGGCTCGAATTTTAACATGGACACTTGTCATGGGAGTCAAGGTACGTTTTGAAGAGAAACAAATAGTATGCTAAGGGCCCGTTCGGATCGATTTTTTAGGCGATGTAGAGCTATATTTGTTGGCAATATAAATCCAAATTAGCATTTACCGAATGCAAATGTTGCTCAACAATCTATATTGATAACAAAATTGAAAAAAAGTGATTTGTCGAATACTTATATTGAACTACAAAAAGCTATAAAATGTAAATTTACAAATTTTGAAAATTTGTATGATAGCCTTGCTAAACCTTGTTAAATCTGTAATACAATTTTTACCAACATTTAACAACATTTGTTAACATTTGTTACTCTATATTTTATAGATCTACAAAATTTAGGTTAAATTATTAGTCAACAAATTATTTTGTTAACAAATTAAAAAAACGATTCGAACGGGCTCTAAATTCGGATTGGCAATCAGAAATCTAAGGATGTAGTGAGGGATCTAGGTACACTGCGATCAGGGATTAGTGTTAGGTGGAAGATTGAACTTTGACATCGGAAGGGATGGAAGATACATTGGGACTACAGCAAAATAAGAAGAAGAAGAAGGTGCGCTTCAAGGAGAGACAGGTGTGAGGTGCAAAATTCGGATTAGCAGTCACAATTAAATAAATCAGATAGGCAAACGAGGCGCGCTTGAAGGAGGGATAGGTGTGAGGTAAAATATTTGGAACAAAAGTCACAAGTGAATAGGTTGGATGAGCGATCACAGTAGGACAGGTGTGAGGTACAATATTCGGATTGGACGCCGGAAGGGATGAAGAATACATTGGGACACCAAGTGAATAGGAGATTGTCAAGGTGCACTCTGCAGAATGAGAGATCCAAATTGAATGGCGTGGACTAAGAAAGAGGGACGGCAGAAGTGTTGTGCAGAACTGCATATGAACAAGGTATGAAAACAGGCGTAATTGGAATGTTTCGAAGCCCGCAGGATAATCGTCGTGTCGTGGACTTTGTGGAAACCATTCTATGATGCGAGGAAGATAAGAGAAAGGAGAGATGGATGGTGATGGTGATGGTAATGGGGATGTGAGTGGGTTTGAAGAGAGAGGATTTGAGGTTGGATGGTAAAGAAAAATGGAGGTGAAGGAGAGTAGGAGAGGAGAAAATAAATAAATATATGAGCATATAAGAAATGTGGTTTGAAATTCAAATTGAAGATGGAATAAGAAATGAAGTGAGATGAGATAGAATGGAATGAGATAATAAGAAATAATAGAATAAATTGAAAAGGGAAAGAGAGAGAGAGATAGAAAAGGGAGTAGAATAATGAAAATTATAAAAGGTTTTCATTTTACCCTCCCATCCCCAAAAAAAGGTCTTCATTATCAAATTTTAAGTGTTGCTAAAGGAGGTCAAGTGGAATCAGACTCATTGATCATTTATTGGAAGCGCAGGATTTAATGAATATTTAATTAGCTGGAAAGGCGGATTCGGTTATCAGTGAATTTATGAAAGTCTATTGATACAAAACAAATTCGTCTATATCTAATCATTTGATGAAAAGAATTTAATTGTTTGTGGTCGTTTTTCGGGGGTATGAAGTTTATGATCGAGGTGGGCTAATGACTATTTATTGTTTGTTATATTCCTATTCATATTGATAAGTCCGGTTTTCTTGAATTTCTTACATGAAAAGTAATAATTATACTTTCTTATTTTAGAAGATCTTTAATTAATTATTAAAAGTTATTTTCATAAAGAAGAATTATTTTTATAAGAAAAAAATATTTTATAAAAGAAATATTTTACAAAAAAAATATTTTTATTTGAAAAATTATTTGAAAAATTATTTTATAAGAGAGAAATACTCTTATAAGAGATATTAGTTTATTTAAAAAATTATTTTATAAGAAAAGATTATTTTATAGAAAAATGATATTTTTATTCAAAAAAATATTTTATGAAAGAAAATCATTTTGAAAGAAAAAAACATTTTTATTTAAAAAGTTATCTTATAAAAAAAGAATATTTATATTTAAAAAAATATTTTATAAAAGAAAACTATTTTATAAGAAAAGAATATTTATATTTGAAAAAATATTTTTATAAGAAAAGATTATTTTGTTTAAAAAAATATTATCGGAATGTATAATCACATGTTTAAGCGAATCATATTGTAAGGGTGAAAACATATAACTTTAAGGTTATATATTATTAGTATTTAGTATCTATAACTTCACTTTTATAGATCTAAAAATATTATCGAATTTTGTATCTTTCAAAGTTATCTCTTAAAGAATTGAATATTTAATTCTTATTACCTCTTTCATTTCATTATTGCAATATAACGATTCATTTCATTTTATTATATATAACTATTTACTTTATACTCAATATATACGAAGGCTTTTCATATATGATTATTTCAATTTATATTATTCATTTTGTATAAACTTCTTATAATACTTTATTTGATAATTCGGATTCGATTTTCCTTTTAAATAAAATCAAGTATTAATTAGGATTTATCTTTTGAAGATATTTATAAATTAAATCTCTTTTTGAGGATTTGTATAAAGATATTTGTATAAAAATGAAGATGGTGATTTAGATTATTTAATAAGATATTTTTTAAAAAGACGAATAAGATTATATTAGATTAAACTTATATATAATTTATATAAAGGATCGATATATTATATTCTTTATATTATTTTTTCGATTTATATGTTAAGAAGAGATTTCTCATTACAGTTGATTTCTTTAGAATAGTTTGATTCTGAATTGATTTTATTTGTATTTATTATCTTTTATTTAAAAGTTTAGTATACTTTTCGAATTCGAAACTCTTCTCTTTTATATAAAAAGAATTACTTTATTACTTTATTATTTCTTTTTTTTTAGGAATCTTTTATTAGATCTTTCATTTTTTATTTTATAATATAAAATGCCCTCTTTTACATAATTATTAAATCAAAAAAGACCTATCTATTATTTTCAATAAATCTAATTTATTTGATTTAAAAGAATAAAGAAAAAAGATTATAAAATTAAAGAACCTGTTATTATAATACGATTTAGCTATTTAATAGAATAACTTCAAAATTCTATATAAATTCGATCTTCATTGATATTTTTAAGATAATATACTAAGTTGAAGTCTTACAAATTTCAAACTACTATTTTATTATTAAAAAATAATCTTTTATATTTAAAATTTTATAAAGAAATTAAAAGATTAACTGACTTTTATTCATCTTTATATAATAATTAATTCCCTACTTTTTAATTCATTCTTTTAAATTCGAATTGAATATGAATACTCTATTCAATTAAATCGATTTAATGTGTTACGGAGGTACCCGCACCGCAACATGGATTATAAGATAAACCTAAGGCCTTGGTGTTGGAACCTACGAAAACAGCACTGTAGGGACAGTTGAATTAAAGGGTAACTAAAGATAGCAGTAACCGAATCAATAAGCAATGATTAAAAGATAGGTACCTATCTTTTGTTGGCACCTACCCTACAGTAGGCACAGGAGGGATAGCGGTTATAGGTTATCTAGTAAGCACAGGTTAGATAAGCAGTAGTATCATGTAGGTCACGGGGCAAGTGTCACGTGATGGATAGACAGGATAGGCAGGCTATCCAGGCTATCCGTGGATAGACAGGATAGACAGTCTACCCAAGCTATCCAGACGAGAACGAAGGTCTATATAAGGGAATGGGTTTCATTACAATGTAGAGCTTCGTGCTCAAGAACAATCATTAGTTTCATTACTATAGTTACGAGAATTGCAACCAGTTACAACCTTATTGAATTCCTACTTGAAGTCTAGTCTAAACCACCTCGAGAGATCTCTAGACACTTCCACGTGACCCTAGAGGCAGCTCCCGTAACACTTTGAGCACCATTTCTGCTTCAAGTACCGATTCGATAACCAACCGCTAATATGGCATCCAGAGCCACCGCCACAGGTCAGTCTACCGGAGATACCAACGACATCGAGATGACCGATGCCCCAAAGGAGATCACTATCAACGAAACACTTAAGATCGCCTTACCAGACAAGTACCAAGGTAGTCGACAAGAGCTCGATACTTTCCTCTTACAACTTGAGATCTACTTCCGATTCAATGAAGACAAGTTCACTACCAAGGAATCCAAGAGCATATGGGCTGCATCATACCTCCGAGGTGAAGCAACCAAATGGATTCAACCATATTTGCGCGACTATTTCGAGCATGACGATAAGGATCGCATGCAACCCACCCGAACAATCTTCAATAGTTTTGAAGGATTTAAGACAGAGATTCGTAGAATCTTCGGAAATTCCAACGAGTTAGAGGTAGCGGAAGATAAGATCTTCAACCTCAAGCAGACAGGATCAGCATTGAAATATGCTACGGAATTTCGAAGATATGCTGGAACAACCAAGTGGGACGAAATCGCTATCATGAGTCACTACCGTAAGGGACTCAAACCAGAAGTCAGACTAGAGTTAGAAAGATCTGCCGAGAGTACAGATCTGAACGATCTAATTCAGGACTCCATCGAATCAGATGATCGTCTCTATAGATATCGACAAAGCCAAAGATCATACAAACCCCAAGGAAACCAAAAGCAAGGGCGTTACCGCAAGAATGAGGGTAGACCACGTTACAATCCACAGAGATACGGAGACCCCATGGAACTAGACGCCACGCACTACACAAACGGGAACGATGACTCAGAAAAGAGACGAAGACGAGAAAACAACTTATGCTTTGAATGTGGAAAAGCAGGGCACCGAGCAGTAGACTGCCGAAGCAAGAAGACAGGAGGAAAAAGGGGCAACTTCAAACCTAAGTTCGGCAAGGGCCAACTTAACGCCACCTTTGCCATCTCAGAAAACTCAACTAAAACCGAAAATACTGAGACTTTCACCGTTGAGGAATTTCAGCAATTACTAAAGGAATTACCACGAAATAAAGAGGGCATGAATGCAATAGACTTATGGGAACAAGAGTATTACAGAACCCCAACACCCTCTGTGACAGAAGAAAGTCACCAGGACGAGGCAGAAGCGGACCACGCCACGATGAGCTGGACAGCTTGCTATGATGAATTCTGCGGAATCCATCGATCAGATAAAGAAGCAACCGGATGGTTCCCCAAGAAAAGGAAGACGAAGAACCATCAGAATAATGTAACATGCGAGGATTTAACTCCCAATATAACTTCGCAAGAAGTTCGCAAAGTTACCCAGCAGTTGAATGCTACGGGACAGGCAGGACAAGTGTACTGCAAGGTCCAGATAAATGGACACATACAATCAGCCATGATAGATTCAGGGGCTACAGGAAATTTTATTGCACCAGAAGCTGCAAAGTACTTGGAAATACCACTTCAAACGAAACAACATCCCTACCGATTGCAGTTAGTTGACGGACAGCTAGCAGGGTCTGACGGAAAGATTTCGCAGGAGACAATCCCAGTACGAATGGGCATAACCCAACATACAGAGGTTATACAGCTTGACGTTGTGCCATTGGGCCAACAACAGATCATCTTAGGAATGCCATGGTTGAAGGCACATAATCCGAAAATAGATTGGGCACAAGGAATTGTGACATTTGATCAGTGCAAAAGCGGTCACAGGGACACGCTAGAGGCGTCCGCGAGACGTAACACGCGCCAAGGGGAGTTGAACGCGAACAACACCGGCGACGTAGGACACCCAGTCCAGGGTCCTCCATTAAGAGCGAAGGCCAGTACACCTCCTCTACAAATGCAGAAGCCAACGACACGGCACGAAATCGCAATCGAGGCAAAAGAAAGGCCTACGATACCAGAACAGTACAAGAAATATGAACATGTTTTCAAAGAACCAGGGATCCATGAGGCTTTACCGGAACACAAGCCATGGGATCATGAGATAATATTGGAGGAAGGCAAGATGCCTGTGCACACCCCAATTTATTCAATGTCAGCCGATGAGTTAAAAAGGCTCAGAGAATACATCGACGACAATTTAGCCAAGGGATGGATCAGGGAATCCGCGTCCCAAGTGGCCAGTCCAACTATGTGGGTACCCAAGAAGGATGGACCCGATAGACTAGTTGTAGACTATAGAAAGCTTAACGCACTCACTAAGAAGGATCGATATCCACTTCCATTAGCTACGGAATTAAGAGATCGATTAGGCGGAGCTACGATATTCACCAAGATGGACCTACGTAATGGTTACCACTTGATCAGAATGAAGGAAGGCGAAGAATGGAAAACCGCTTTCAAAACAAGATACGGGCTATACGAGTACCAAGTTATGCCATTCGGGCTAACCAACGCACCAGCTACTTTCATGAGGCTTATGAACAATGTGTTGTCACAATATTTGGATACTTGCTGTATATGCTACTTGGACGACATCCTAGTATATTCAAACAACAAGGTTCAACACATTAAGGACGTTAGCAACATCCTCGAAAGTCTATCCAAAGCAGACTTGCTGTGCAAACCAAGCAAATGCGAATTCCATGTCACAGAAACAGAATTCTTGGGATTCACCGTATCAAGCCAAGGGCTCAAGATGAGCAAAGACAAGGTTAAGGCAGTGCTCGAATGGAAGCAGCCGACCACAATCAAGGAAGTACAATCCTTTCTAGGATTTGTCAACTTCTATAGAAGATTTATCAAGGGTTATTCAGGGATTACTACACCCTTGACCACGTTAACCAGAAAAGATCAAGGAAGCTTCGAATGGACTGCCAAAGCACAGGAGTCATTCGATACACTCAAACAAGCAGTGGCAGAAGAACCAATACTGTTGACTTTTGACCCAGAGAAAGAAATCATAGTGGAAACGGATTCCTCAGATTTCGCTATAGGAGCAGTTCTGAGCCAACCGGGCCAGAATGGAAAATACCAGCCAATCGCATTCTACTCCCGAAAACTATCACCAGCTGAGTTAAATTACGAGATATATGACAAAGAATTACTGGCAATAGTCGATGCATTTAGAGAATGGCGAGTATATTTGGAAGGATCGAAATACACAGTACAGGTGTATACAGATCATAAGAACTTGGTTTACTTCACCACAACGAAGCAGTTAAACAGACGACAGGTCAGATGGTCGGAGACCATGGCCAACTACAATTTCAGAATTTCATATGTCAAAGGATCAGAAAACGCTAGAGCCGACGCTCTTAGCCGAAAACCAGAATATCAAGAAAACAAAACGTACGAGTCATACGCTATATTCAAGAAAGACGGCGAATCACTGGTCTACAATGCACCACAGCTTGCAGCAACACACCTGTTGGAAGACAACCACCTCAGGAAACAGATCCAATCACACTACAACAAGGATGCTACTGCCACACGCATACGCAAGACAATAGAACCAGGATTCACTATAGAAGATGATACCATATACTTTCATGGAAAAGTATACATTCCGAGTCAAATGACCAAGGAATTTGTGACGGAACAACATGGGTTGCCGGCACACGGACATCAAGGGATTGCAAGAACATTTGCAAGAATCCGGGAAATCAGTTACTTCCCACGAATGAGAACGATAGTTGAAGAAGTTGTTGGAAATTGTGACACCTGCATACGAAACAAGTCATCACGACATGCGCCGTATGGTCAGCTCCAGACCCCAGACATGCCTTCTCAGCCATGGAAGTCCATCACATGGGACTTTGTGGTCAAACTACCACTCTCAAAGGATCCTACTACAGGAATTGAGTACGACGCGATACTCAATATAGTAGACAGGCTAACGAAATTTGCATATATGATACCATTCAAGGAAACATGGGATGCTGAGCAACTAGCATATGTGTTCCTAAGGGTCATAGTAAGCATACACGGAGTACCAGATGAGATAATCTCGGATCGAGACAAGCTCTTTACCTCGAAATTCTGGACTACCTTATTAGCACTTATGGGTATCAAGAGAAAGCTATCGACATCTTTCCACCCACAAACAGATGGTCAAACAGAGAGGACCAATCAGACAATGGAAGCATATCTTAGATGCTATGTAAATTATCGACAAGACAATTGGGTAGAGCTATTACCCATGGCACAGTTCGCATACAATACATCGGAAACGGAAACCACGAAAATCACCCCAGCACGAGCTAATTTTGGGTTTAATCCACAAGCGTATAAAATCCCGATACCACAAGAAGTTAATGCCGAATCAGCAATAGTACAAGTCGAACAGCTGAAAGATCTCCAAGAGCAACTGGCTCTTGATCTAAGATTCATATCTTCCAGAACAGCAGCGTACTACAATACGAAACGTAGTATGGAACCTACGCTTAAAGAGGGGGATAAAGTTTATTTGCTACAACGAAACATCGAAACCAAGAGACCAAGCAATAAACTCGACCACAGGAAAATAGGACCATTCAAGATTGATAAGGTAATAGGAACGGTTAATTATCGATTGAAATTACCAGACACAATGAATATCCACCCAGTATTCCACATATCCTTGCTCGAACCAGCACCACCAGGAGCGCCAAATGCGCCATTTACAGAAATCGAACCAGTCAACCCAAACGCCATATACGACGTTGAAACAATACTAGATTGTAAATATGTCAGGGGCAAAATCAAGTATTTGATCAAATGGTTAGACTACCCACATTCGGAAAACACATGGGAACTCAAGAAGGATCTCAGCTGCCCTGAGAAACTACAGGCATTCCACCTGAAGTACCCACATCTGCCAGCAAAGCCTCAAGCTCGGCATCAGACAACGGAGGTAACGAAGAACCGAAGAAGTCGAAGGAGGGGGAACCACTAGGAACGGGCGCAGCGACATCTGCGGTTTCTTTGTCCACACGCTCTTTTTCCAGCTTTTCCTTTTCTTCCAGAGCATCGAGCTCATCCATAGAACTGAGACCAGCAGCTATCATTTTCTTTTCCCGTTCATCCAGAAATCGTTGTTGTTTGCGCAAACGAAGAATTTTAGCCATGGCCTCTTCCTCTTCGTCGCGAAGGCGCTGGCGCTGACGATCAATGGACTCCCAGTCGGATACGGAAGGCATTTGATTTCGCTCTCTCACATCGCAGGTTTTGCCCTGCCTACAGCACTCAGCACAGCGGCCAACATTAGGACCAATTTTCATTCCAACACAACGTTTGTTGGATTTTTCACAACGAGAGCATGCAACCATTTCGATTCCTAACCTCTCAATCCGCTGACCAAGGGATATTTGTTCTGTTCGTTTTTTGGTACGCTCAACTGGCATATTGAAAGAAAGAAGCAGTTAGTCAATCAGTGAGAAATCGATATGGGGGAACCCCGCTATATAGACGCTTGGGGCAAGCGCTAGTCTAGGAAGGGGATAGTGTTACGGAGGTACCCGCACCGCAACATGGATTATAAGATAAACCTAAGGCCTTGGTGTTGGAACCTACGAAAACAGCACTGTAGGGACAGTTGAATTAAAGGGTAACTAAAGATAGCAGTAACCGAATCAATAAGCAATGATTAAAAGATAGGTACCTATCTTTTGTTGGCACCTACCCTACAGTAGGCACAGGAGGGATAGCGGTTATAGGTTATCTAGTAAGCACAGGTTAGATAAGCAGTAGTATCATGTAGGTCACGGGGCAAGTGTCACGTGATGGATAGACAGGATAGGCAGGCTATCCAGGCTATCCGTGGATAGACAGGATAGACAGTCTACCCAAGCTATCCAGACGAGAACGAAGGTCTATATAAGGGAATGGGTTTCATTACAATGTAGAGCTTCGTGCTCAAGAACAATCATTAGTTTCATTACTATAGTTACGAGAATTGCAACCAGTTACAACCTTATTGAATTCCTACTTGAAGTCTAGTCTAAACCACCTCGAGAGATCTCTAGACACTTCCACGTGACCCTAGAGGCAGCTCCCGTAACATAATGCCCTCTTTTTAATTACTCTATTAGTAAATAAAGCTTTTCTCTACTTATATATAACTTCAATTCGATTCATTCTTTCCCCTTCTCTTTTTAGCTTAATTGGAGAATAAAGAAAATAAAAAGATAAAAAAAAGGACGAGTATCTTTAATTGATTTTAGATTTTAAGGAATATAGCTAATATATAATTATCTATATTAAATATTTCAAATTTTCATTAAAAATATAAATTCTACTTGTATCGGAATATATAATTATATACTTAAACGAACTATATAATTCTTTTATTCTTTATAAAAAAGAGAAGAATTATATCTTATTTTAGATTATCCCAATTTATATCATTCATTTTGTATAGACTTTTTATAGTACTTTATTTAATGATTCGAATCCGATCTACTCTTTAAATGATAAGAAACAATTATTTTTATAAGAAAAAATTATTTTGTTTGAAAATTTATTTTATTTAAAAAATACTTTATAAAAGAAAATTATTTTGAAAGAAAAAAATGTTTTTATTTGAAAAATTATTTTTGTAAGATAAAAACATTTTATTAGAAAAAATATTTTATAGGAAAAAATTATTTTTATAAGATAAAAACATTTTATTAGAAAAAATATTTTATAGGAAAAAATTATTTTGTTTGAAAATTTATTTTATTTAAAAAATATTTTATAAAAGAAAATTATTTTGAAAGAAAAAAATATTTTTATTTGAAAAACTATTTTAATAGAAAAAAATTATTTTTGTAAGATAAAAATATTTTATTAAAAAAAATATTTTATAGAAAAAAATTATTTTTATAAAAAAAGAATATTTGATTAAGAAAAAATTATTTTAATAAGAAAAAAATATTTTTATTTGAAGAACTATTTTAATAAGAAAAAATCATTTTTGTAAGATAAAAATATTTTATTAGAAAAAATATTTCATAGGAAAAAATTATTTTTATTAGAAAAAATTATTTTTATAGAAAAACATTTTATTAGAAAAAATATTTTATAGGAAAAAATTATTTTTATAAAAAAAAATATTTTATTAAGAAAAAATTATTTTATTAAAAAAGTTTTTTTTTATGAAAATTTTATAGTGGAATCAAGATTCGAATTAAAAAGCCTTAATACTCTTTTTTCACTTAAAATATTGAATATGAAATGAATCGAATGTATTCATATTTTTTAACCTTATCAAAAATAAATATTCTATAATTCAAACTTACCAAATAATTATATTCTTCAAAATCTTTAAAATCTAAAAATTGTATATTTCACATTTCCAGCCTACGAAATACTTCTATTATTAAAAAAATCGAAAATCTTAAAATTATATATTTCATATTATTAGAAATCACATATATAAGCATGTATATAGTATATATTTGATATATATACATTATTATAAAGATTCTTTTTCTAAGTTTTCCCTTTAGAAATAGATATAATATATACAATATATACTTTACTAACTATTATTCCTAGGATTTTTTTAATGATCACCACCGGTGCTAATCAATTTCGACAAGGGGGTGGTGACCTAGCGAAAATCTTTTTAACTTCAATTTAAAGCTTTTTAAAGATTTGAAAAAAGAAATCAGTAAAAAATCAATTGAATTATGTTTATTTGAAATCAGAATTAAATGATTTCTAAAATTAAAGTTTTTATATTGAATTGAAATAATTTTAATTCTAATAAAATTGAAAAAAAGTTATAATAACTTATAAAAAATATGAGAATAATAATCTACAAAAAAGTATTAAAATAATTTAATTAGTTATTATCTTTTTTAATTTTGATTTAAAGTTTTTTAAATTTTTAATAAAAAATTAATAGAGATTCGATTGAATTATATTTATCAAAAATTAAAATTAAAATATTTTTAGTATTGAAGTTTTTATTTTAAATTGAAATAGATTAAATTTTAAAAGATTTAAAAGATTAAAGAACAGTTTTAATAATTTTTAAAGATAAAAAAGAATAATGATTAAATAAAAAGAAATAGAATAATTGGATAATTGAATCACCTAATTAAATTTCTTAAAATTATAATTGAAAAAAAAAGAATAATAACAAAAATATTAAAAGTAATAATAATAAAAATAAAAAAAGATTTATTTCAGGATTTTTATAATGATTTTGAATTTGAATAATATGAATTTTCAAAATAAGGATTATATATATATATATTATAATAGAATTACTTCAATATTTAAATAAGATAATATAAAATTATTATATTAATACTTGAGTAATTAATCAATACAATAATATAAGTAGGGTTGTTTTATATATAGTATAATATAACAGATTATATTATTAGATTATAATTTAGGGTTGTTCTATTGATGCAATTTAATATTAATTAATAATAATGTTTTATATAATATTATTTTCAATAAAAATTTTACAATTGGATTTAAGGGTATAAATTGATTATTCGACGTATTAATTTTTTATAATTTCTTTTAATAAGCTAATTGAATTAATATTTTTTTTGGAAATTTTTTATAACCCATATCGTTGTTTCACACCCGGAGGGTAACCCTAAGCAATATTATAATAATATGAACTATAGTACTATGTTGACTTTACCATCCTCATAGTGATATCAACAGGTCTATTCAAAGGCTTTTCTTGTGTGACCATTACCATCTTCTACTCTTTTATAATGTGTATTGATGGTCAAGACGCCTTTTGTATAAGGGGTAGGATTATATAAAGTCGAATAGTAATCGAAAGGAAAACACATTTCATATTGTATATTTCATACTGGAAAGCAAAACGCATACAGGGTTTTAAAGTTATTTTCCACACAAAGAACGTCCGACAGCGTAAAGCGCTCTGTGCATAAGGAAGGGGTATATAGAAGTTAGGATAAAGCATATCTACTAGATATTCTTACCAATTCCAGGTTTCGTTATATCTTGCTAAAAATATATCAGGCTGGCCGTCCCTCCTGCCCTCGACAATTTCGACAATCCCAGCAGCACTAGTCTCTGAGCTTTCCGCTCCCTGGTCTATCATGTTCTGTCTTTGCTTCTCGCCGGCCAAGTTTGTGACAACATACCCCGGACAGAAAGCCCAAACCTTCGCCCCCCAGCTCTTGTAATTCACAGACATGCACGCAGTCGCCATGTTCAGAGCCGCCTTAGACATGCGATATACCTCTTGCGTCGCTCCATAATACTGAAAATCTGGGTTTAGCCTCTCAAAAATGGAGCCCAAACATGAGCTAACGTTAATAATCCGAGGGTCCTTTGATTTCTGAAGAAGCGGTACCATAGCTTCAGTCAAGAGAAGGGGACTGATAGAATTGGTGTTAAGAGTCGTGATATAAGCGGCACGGCGATCGATATCATCTTGAGGGGTAACCCCAGCGTTGTTGACGAGTACATCGAGCACACCGAAATCGGTGGTGATCTTTGCCACAGCAGCCGCGATAGATTCGTCCTTTGTGATGTCGAGCTCGATCAGGCTGATCGTCCCCGCCGGTTTCCGAGCTTCAATCTCGGCGAGGGCTTTGCTACCTTTCTCAGCGCTACGGGCGGCGAGGATGATGTGGTTGTTAGGACTTGCGTTGGAGAGGGCGTAGGTGGTGTCAAAACCAATGCCCGCGTTTGCTCCTACTTTAGGGTCAGCGCATATCCAGACTCAAGATATTATTCTGGTCTTTCGTCAGGTAGATTTATTATACTCCTACAGGCATATAGATCTCACTGACCGGTAACAAGAATTATTCTTTTCGATTCCATAGCGTATTGGCGATAAGTGATAAACTTTGACTCTATGTGGAGTTGGGATGAGGCCAGTGATGAAGTTGAAGTACTTCGAATTCGATGCCAGTGCAAGTAATAGAACCGACAAAGCGGGTGCGAAAAGTACGGCTATATAAGCAAAAGAAAAGTACCCCTGGTATATAATTAATCATCCGTAATGTCATGCATTTCCACAATTTCAATTAGTTTGCATATCAAAGCAGGTGGTGTTCTAAGCTGTCACTCTGTTTTCGAAGCGAGGGCAACTCCGACATTAGTCTCAAAGTAGCAAGGCTGGTGCTGGATTCTCAATAATCACAAGTGTCCGGTACGCTAAGTGGAAGTCAGATTTCGCTCGATAATAAAGACCGAGCCCTCCGAGCAATGCACTTTGCTAAGAAACTACTGCCCATCATAAACAAATCGGATGTTATATCTAATGTCCGTTCCGATTATATAGTAATAGAAAGCTAAAACTGTGATAATGCCTACTTTATTATTAATCAACTGTAGAAGAGCAGTAGCGGGTGCACAGACTCATGCGACACTAAAGAAGAAAGTACAATTTCACACTGAAAAGAGCAGTTTTGATAATATAATTAAAATTTAAACTATTATTCAACTCATGGATTCGTCTTACCTCAGTTCTTATAGAGCTTTCATACGAGCCATCGAGGAAAAAAAATTTCAAGCTACAAATCCATAAGAGCTTCTTTCTTCTTTTTAACTACTATGATAATTTTGAAGTCCTATAAATTCATAAACTTCAAATCCTTTTGCCCCAACAACTATTACTATTATAATATAAAATCTAATTGTAATTTAGTATAATATTCTTAGGGGCCAGCCCCTAAGCCCCCGACCCTCGCTACGCTCAAGTTTATATTCTTATTATTAATATAAAGAACTTGATTTGCTTCTATAAATTAATAAAAAGTTTAATAAAACATGTTAATAGACTTTATTACTTACTTATCTAAAAATATTAAAATTTTAATATTATTATAATAATTGATTAATTGAACTAAAATATCTTTTGTTTTATTATAATATTCAAAATTCTATAAGAGTACCTAGGAACTTTATAACTTATTTTTAATAATTATATTCAATCAGAAAATAGAATTTACTATTAAATTCTAAGAATATATTTATGAGAATTTGAATATCATTATTTAACTTTTAATTGTCTATCATTCTAAAATTAATAATCAAATTGAAAAGATTAATACAATATTATATAAATTTTATTCAATAAACTCTTTATTAATAATATATAATTAAAAAATACACGAATTACTTTATTCTCTTTTTAATTATATATTTCACTATTATTTAAGCGTCAAGTTTATATTTAAGATGATCTATTAGTGACTCAATTATATTAATAAATCGGCTATTATTTTTATATACAAGTTTCGTCTATACGTAATCATACACTTTCTTCATTTAATAATATAATTTTATAAAAGCTGAGAGTAAGAAATTTAATTATATAGTTATTATAAAAATCTAATTGTTTATTAGAAACTCGAATTATTATAATAGTTATTAAAGGAATAGTTTTTTTTGTAACGAAAATTGTAACAATTTCGATTTCTCTTAGAATATAATAGAACTATTTAAATAAAATTAGAATTTTTGAATCTTGAATATTTTATCATTATTTAATATTCTATTTATTTTAGAAAATAACGATTGATTATTTAAATGTAAATATTAAAAAAAGATTAATTTTAATATATTTTGAAATAACCAATCTATTGATATAATCAAGCCACTGATAAACAATGTTATCTAGAATAATTGCTTTATTTTATTAAGTAAAAACAATTTCTTTATATTTATAATTAAATTAATTAGTACTAAAATCTAAAGTTTAAAGAATACTAATTCTTATCATTATTTATAATTAAATCTCGAGCGTAGCGAGGATCGGGGGCTTGAGGGACTGGCCCTCATAAAGATTAAGAAAATAAAAATAAAATTCTATATATCTTAAAAAAAAATAAAAATAAAAAAAAAGCTTCTATGAATCCACAGTCTGAAATTTTTTTTTCCCCGACGACTAGTATTTATAAGGATTTCTTTTATTTTTTATATTGATTTATTATTCTCAGAAAGTAATCATTTGATTAAGTATATATAGTAGACTTATTATTTCGAAAGCATTTGAAATACTTTATACTTTTATAAATTAATAATAATATAAATCGTTTTTAATATTGTATTTTGAATACAAGGGTGTTCTAATTTGAAATTCTTATTCTTTTGAATTTTAATAAGAATAATTTTATTTTGAATTTAATTATAACAATTGTAATTCTAATATTTTATATTTATAGAATTTTTATGTTTATAAGATTATTAGTTTCTTTTTGATATATATTAGATGAGTCTGTATAAGATAGAAGTGAGTATTAGAAAGTGATTATTTGATCATGTATAGATAGTAGATCTAGTATTTTAAAAGTATTCGAAACACTTTATACTTTTATAAGTTAGTAGTAAAGTAGATTATTGCTAATAACTATATTCTATATATAATAAATATATTTTTAAATGATATAATTTGCTATTGCTATTTATTAAAATTTCAGATCTCTATTAGAAAAGTATTATTTACTAAATAAACTAACTATAAAACACTATCGAAGAACCTATAAGCACTCAAGCAATATATAAAATTAATTTGCAATTTATATTATAGAGTTTTAAAACATTTGTTTTCTTTCTATTTATTAATTTATGGTTTATTTAAATTTAATTTAAAAAAGAGTTATGTTATTATGAAAATACTTAAAAATTAATGACTTTTTTATTAGAATAGAAAATGTTATTAAATTAAAATAAATTTACTTTAAAAACTTAGTAGTAAATATTGAGTCATGAGATATAACCATTACTCAGTTTGATAAAAGTATTCAAAAACCCTTACAGAATTATGAGATGTTTTTAGTACTTAAGCAACTATCTTTTTCCAATCTCAGAAAAGTAAGGGAAAAGGAGGGGGTGGTGTAGGGCAATATAAAGTAGTTCAAGGTAACAATAAGAAACCGATTGGTATTTCTACCGACGTCAAACCTAAATTGACGTGTCCTTGTATGCGATCCAACGCGAAAAGACCTCACAAATGGGCCAGCAAGGAATGTCGTCGCCTAGAGTATGCACTCACAGGAAAAAGCTCCGACCCTATAATCGGTACTTTTGTTCAGCGGGATATCTCCGAGACATATGACAGGGTGTGGAACAAGAAATTCAAAGATGATTGTGCAGAACGAAGAGCAAAGGGATGGTTGGTGGGATATATCCGGGAAGGGTCTGACAAGCAATGCTCAGATGCAATCGATCTCGATGCAATCTTAGCCATCATTGACCCTGATCTTCTCGGAAGGGATATTTTAATAGGCGTATACTCAATACTTGATATAATTAGTTTATTTATTATATAATTCTATATTGATAAATTCTAATGGGAATTTATTATTGTAAGTAGGGTTCATATTGATTTATCTTTTCTTTTTATTTAAGATTATAATATTATAATACTAAAGTAATCAAAAGGATATTTGAATAGTAATAATAGAACTAAAATTAGAAATTTAATATTTAATAAGATAATTAGAATCTTAGAATATAATATTAAGCTTATTCTAGAAATAGCTTTGAAATAAATATATATTAAATATCCTTGCGGTCAAAAAGTATTAAAACATTTTATTTATTTGATAAGAAATATAAAAATCATAGTAATATCTCAAATCAAGTAAACGACTAATCCTAACTCCTATACACCTGATATTAACGTTTTATCTGGTATTAACTCAAATTCAAGAGTTTTAGAATCTTTTATATATATATAATTATATTTTTATAATTCTAAAAAGAATTCTAATTTAATAATGATTTTTTTATTTTGCTAATATTCTTTCTAACTCCTATATATCTGGTATTAATGTTTTATCTGGTATTATTATAGCGGAATCAGGGTTAGGATTAAAAAGCCTTAACACCCTTTTCTCGCTTAAATTACCGAATATGGAATGGATCGAGCGCATTGACATTTATTGACCCCATCAAAAAAAAAATTTCACAGCTCGGGCTTGCGAAATAATTGCGCCCTTCAAAACCTTCAAAATCTCACAATTCTATATTTCTCGTCTCCGGCCTGCGAAATGCGTTCACTATTGAAAAAATCGAAAATCTCAAAATTATGTATTTCACGTCTCCGGCCTGTGAAATGCCTCTACCACATTAATGATTGTCACATTTTGAAAATTCTAAAAATTATGTATTTCACGTCTCCGACCTGTGAAATGCCTCTACCACATTAATAATTGTCACATTTTGAAAATTCTCAAAATTATGTATTTCTCGTTCCTGGCCTGCGAAATGCCCTCTGCCTTTCAAATTTTGAAAATTTGAATAATCTTATTTCACGATCCGGGCTCGAAAAATAAATTGCACGCTTTCAAAATTGATTAAAGTTATCACAATATAATTATTTATTTCCTTTTGCTTTTCGCTTTTCTTTTATTTAGTTTAGTTTCTAATTTCCAATCTGAAAAGAAAACTCATTGAACTTATTACAATCACAATGCGACGCATCAATATTGATGGAAATGGTCAGCGAGATGTTGCTACAAATCAAGATTTGGCAGACATGTTCAATGCAATATGCTGGTCAATTAATCAAAAGGCGCCTGGTCTACTTATATTGTCGGAGCGAATCAACTTTGAAGAGCTCGCTGCATTTGTTAGCCACGCTGGCTCGTTGATTGTTGGGATCTCGTCAAATCGCATTTACCACTTTCGAATCACTGCATTTCAATCCGATGAGGCCGCAGATCGCAATCGAGTAAATAATGCAGAGAGAGCTTTACACGCTTTGAAAAACGCATTTTAATTTGCAATATTATAGCGGAATCAGGGTTAGGATTAAAAAGCCTTAACACCCTTTTCTCGCTTAAATTACCGAATATGGAATGGATCGAGCGCATTGACATTTATTGACCCCATCAAAAAAAAATATTTCACAGCTCGGGCTTGCGAAATAATTGCACCCTTCAAAATCTTCAAACTCTCAAAATTCTATATTTCTCGTCTTTGGCCTGTGAAATGCATCTACTATTGGAAAAATAGAAAATCTCAAAATTATGTATTTCACGTCTCCGGCCTGTGAAATGCATCTACTATTGGAAAAATCGAAAATCTCAAAATTCTCGAAAATCTCAAAATTATGTATTTCACGTCTCCGGCCTGTGAAATGCGTCTACTATTGAAAAAATCGAAAATCTCAAAATTATGTATTTCACGTCTCCGGCCTGTGAAATGCGTCTACTATTGGAAAAATCGAAAATCTCAAAATTCTCAAAATTATGAAAGTTATGTATTTCTCGTCTCCGGCCTGTGAAATGCCTCTACCATATTAATAATCGTCACATTTTGAAAATTCTCAAAATTATGTATTTCACGTCTCCGGCCTGTGAAATGCATCTACTATTGAAAAAATCGAAAATCTCAAAATTCTACATTTCACATCCCCGGCCTGTGAAATACGTCTACTATTGGAAAAATCGAAAATCTCAAAATTCTACATTTCACGTCCCCGGCCTGTGAAATGCATCTACTATTGGAAAAATCGAAAATCTCAAAATTCTCGAAAATCTCAAAATTATGTATTTCACGTCTCCGGCCTGTGAAATGCGTCTACTATTGAAAAAATCGAAAATCTCAAAATTATGTATTTCACGTCTCCGGCCTGTGAAATGCGTCTACTATTGGAAAAATCGAAAATCTCAAAATTATGTATTTCACGTCTCCGGCCTGTGAAATGCGTCTACTATTGGAAAAATCGAAAATCTCAAAATTATGTATTTCACGTCTCCGGCCTGTGAAATGCGTCTACTATTGGAAAAATCGAAAATCTCAAAATTCTCAAAATTATGAAAGTTATGTATTTCACGTCTCCGGCCTGTGAAATGCCTCTACCATATTAATAATTGTCACATTTTGAAAATTCTCAAAATTCTCAAAATTATGTATTTCTCGTCTCCGGCCTGTGAAATGCCTCTACCATATTAATAATTGTCACATTTTGAAAATTCTAAAAATTATGTACTTCACATCTCCGGCCTGCGAAATGCCTCCTGCCTTTCAAATTTCGAAAACTTGAATGATCTTATTTCACGATCCGGGCTCGAAAAATAAATTGCACGCTTTCGAAATTGATTAAAGTTATCACAATATAATTATTTATTTCCTTTTGCCTTTCGCTTTTCTTTTATTTAGTTTAGTTTCCAATTTCCAATCTGAAAAGAAAACTCATTGAACTTATTACAATCACAATGCGACGCATCAATATTGATCGAAATGGTTAGCGAGATGTTGCTACAAATCAAGATTTGGCAGACATGTTCAATGCAATGTGCTGGTCAATTAATCAAAAAGCGCCTGGTCTACTTGTATTGTCGGAGCGAATCAACTTTGAAGAGCTCGCTGCATTTGTTAGCTCTGCTGGCTCATTGATTGTTGGGATCTCGTCAAATCGCATTTACCACTTTCGAATCACTGCATTTCAATCCGATGAGGCAGCAGATCGCAATCGAGTAAATAATGCAGAGAGAGCTTTGCACGCTTTGAAAAACGCATTTCAATTTGCAACCACGATTACCATTCACAATCAGAGCGTTTATCAATATTTCCCATATGTTGATAATAAAGAAGGGCGTGGCATCGATAGCAGCCGGTTCGCTTTGAACTTTAGCGATAGGATCGTTCAGGAGATTCGATGCGCTTTTATGAATGGGGATTTGCATTGCTCTGCGTTTGATAATAATGATCATGAGGTGGAAGGTGTTATTAATTTAATTAGAGGGAGTCTTGTATCTGATATCATAGATTATTTTGATGGGACGAATGTCATGGAGCGGTTGGCACAATATAATGGATGTCCAGGCTGCAGTTATTTATTTTCTTTTTGATTTTTTTCTGGTGCGATCAGGAGAGCATCGCTTGATTTGTCACAGAGGAAAAGGGGAGGAGTGTGCGTGATAGATATTGCAAGAGAATGAGAATTATTGAGCTTCGTTTAGGAACAATATTTTAAAACACCAGAATATAAAGATCTTTAATTTTCTTTCGAATTTATTTCAAAACCTCAAAGTTCAATTCAGCACATCCTCTAGATTCAAGATTGCCTTCAACGCTTCAAAATTTACTACTACTTTCACCTTTTCTTTATACTATTTTATTGATAGTTCCTGCTTTTGAGAATGGAAAATTTCCTTACAAAAGCTTTAAGTCCAACAGGAGCACGTCGACTTTACTGGCTTGCAATATCGCCATGCACTAAACAAGAGTTCTGGTTAGTTATATCACGATTCAATTATTTTTACTTTTATTTAAAACGCGGGTCGAAAAAGCTAATATAGGAAAGGGATCATATAAATGGAATTAAGCTCTGGTCGCCTGAAGAACCGAATAGTGAAAATCTGTTTTATGATATTTTTTCGATCGAGATGTATTTGAAAGCTGTGAAGCCAGGTATGTACAAATTGGTATTGTAGCTCTTTATTTACTAATGAAGCATTCAATAGAAAGTAAATGGGTTGAGCTGCCACCCGAGGATTTTTATATTGGAATTGCTCATTTATTTGGTAAGGAATCTTAGATGCTTCAAGTTTACATTTGATCTTCAAATTGCGCCCTCTTTCAAGTGCACATTTGCTAATATTGAGCTGCCTAGGGGAGGATGAGCTTTTTGAGGAGGATGAGCTTTTTGAGGAGGATGAGCCTTTTGAGGAGAATGAGCTTTTTGATTTTTAATAAATTGGTTTGAGTGGGTAGTGTAGGTGTGAATTATTCGACTATTGGAAGGGCGATATTCTTAATGCGATGGGGCTTTTTGGAAATGTTAAGCCCGGCTTGAAATTTAATTTTGGTTGTGAGATTAACTTAATCGTTTGAATGGCATTCAAATTGCTTTGTGCAAAGGGAGTTAATTGCTTCGGTTTCCTTCAGCTCATCCAACATGAGGGTGTGTCAAATAAAAAGTTTTTGATATTCTATCTTGCAGTGTTAATTCAATTATTGAATGATTAAATTTCGGTTGAAGTTTGATTCGGCTTTGATCTATTGAGCTCGGTTCGATAATAGGTAATGTATGCGATTGCATCACCGATAGCACTTACGCTCGCTCTCTACTTAGCAAGCAATATAAATTCCTTACTATCAATATTTTTATTCAGTTTGATTGATTATATGATTTTAATCACTATTTATTTGCTCGTCAAAATAATATTTATTTTATTTCAATTAGTAAAATGAGCTAATGGAGTCGCAATGGGTTCTAAATTTGATAAATCAAAAAGGTCAAAAAAGGTCAAGGAAGAAGAAAAAAAGTGGGCTGAGCGTGTATTCTATAAAGGTGGGTGCACTCAATTGAAAGAGCGTGCAAGCTTGATTCAATTTTTTCAGTTTCGATCAAGCTCTCAATCTAAATGCAAAAGCTCAACCTCTCTCCTTCCACAATGTAGGTTGAACCCTCTATTTTATTTTAATCAATACATTTTCAAGCATCTTACTTTAAGCTTCCAAGCTATATTGCGATTTTGCGCTTTCCCTCGAGGTGAATCAAAACTGTCACTAAATAAGCATGTCTGAAGAGTCTAAAACGCAATCGCCCCCGTCTAACTTATTAAAGAATATATTATCAGCTTGTTATAAGTTTTGGAAAAGAAGTGAGGTCTTTTTATTACTTGCTAGTGAATCAATGCCTTTACTAACATCTTCAAGATAAGCAGCCTCACTTCAATCACCCAAAACAAATCATTCACTACCCGACTAAAGGATTGGCTTCGGAATACTGGGTTTGGTACATTGAACGTTGGATCTCAGAACGACAACCAAAAGTCAAGCGCTCCATTCGTTATACAAACCCTTTCAGTAGCAGCGATCCAAAGGCTCACGAATCGCCAATCCAATATTCCTTACTTTCCCAAATCGATGCTTTAGCCAATGCAATTCAGATTTCCTCGACCGCTTATAAATCTCTCTATCACACTCCAACTCAATTCTCAAATTCATCCCTTCAAGAAAGTTGCACTAGGGTTGATGCCTCAAGCACACTATCGAAGCAAGTTCCCTCTATAAATCCAAAGCCAGCTGGCTTCATTGATTTGATTATTAACTCACAAGCAAAAAACAACTCCTCAACTGTATTTGAAGTTCATAAATCAAAAAAGGAAATTTTAAAAGATAAGGAAAAGACGCAAATTGATAAAATAAAAAGCGAGCAAAAAACTACATTCAAAATCCAAAAACATTGCAAAATCGATCAAAAAAGAAAAAAGCAACAAATTCAATCTCGAAAATTTATCTCCTCAAGAAAAAAAGGGCCAATTGCAAAAGGCGGCGAGAAACAAATACGGGAAATTGTTAATCGAAATATTCCATCAAAAGCTCTCACTCGAACTCGCGATTGTTTAATTGATAAAAAAAAAAGAGTTCTTGAAAGCAAAGCAGCATTTCGGTTAAGAAAGCTCGAGCTTGAAAAAGAGGAGAGGGAGAGCAAGTGGGTAGCAAGCATTTGGCGCGAGGAACAAAAGCAATTGCATGCAGAATCGTTCTTGAATTAACGCAATTCGAAACGCTTTAGAGATTGCACTTTAATCTTTATCAATTGGAAAATGCCTTTGAGCGCTCTAGCTCCAAATGACGAGCTTCCATATCCAATGGAAAAAAGCTCTGAAAAACGACCCTTGACCCCAAGCGCAACTCAACAATCGCGAAAGAGACATTCAATTCCAAACTCAACATCAATTGCAATTTCAAAGGAAGGAGCAGATAATTGTTTTTTAAATTCTTTAAATGATCATGAGAGCGATCTCCACTCTAATAAAGTCAATAATCCACAACCTCAAGCTTTGAAAATTCAAAGCAGTCGAGATGAATTTGCTAGATTGGATTCGCTGCCTCAAAATGTGAGAGGTGCAATTTTCGAAAGAGGGCAGCGGAATCAACAATACTCAAGCGAAAAGAGTAGCGCGAATCAATCAATCCTTGAAGAAGATCACAATAAGTTGATGGATGATGCAGCTAATGAATATAGTAGCAATTGCGATTGGGATAGTAGCAGCAATGTCGAAGAAGGTCGCTCACAAATTGGAAAAGCTTTTAACCCCTTTCAAACCCCACCACTCACTCTCGCAAATCTTAATTCCTTTCAATTTTCCTCAATCCAAGATCGAAATCCCTACTCACAAAAGAGTTCCATCAGAGTAGGTGAAGAAGATTTTTCCCTTTATTCATTTGAGCGCTGCTCGCTCAGGTTTTTTGATATTTCTCGAGCCGGGCTCGAAAAATACATTTTTATCAATTGCAAGCGATTATCGTTTCAAAGTTTAAATTGAAGCTAATGTTTGTTATATATTTTAAGCGGAATTATCAATCCCCATTGCATCAAGCGGAATTGCTTCAGGCTCAATTACTTCAATCGCAATTGAACCCCGCTTCAAGGCTCACTCCTGAAGCTTTAAATTTCGAAGGGATTCCTGATGCAGCAGATATTGAAGGGAGCTTTGAAATTGATACAAGCAATCAGAATGGCTCCCCTTATTTCGAGCGCTATTCTGAGAGCAGCAATCCATTGCCAACTATTGAGATTCGAAAGGCATTGTCTGATGCGGATTTTGCTTTTGACGAAGAGTACTACTCCACTGATGATGATGAAATAGAAGTTAGCAATGAGGAGGCAAGGGAGGCAGCGCAAGAGTTAATTGATCTTGGAAATCAAATTGAAGTGGGAAGTGAAGTGGATAGCGATCCTTTTGGTGAAATATCTGATCCTTACTCTTTCAATGCGTTCGATCACTTCTGTGCTCACTTTAGAAATGGATTTTTTTGTGAGGAAGTTGAACATGAAAAGATATTTCAAAAGCATCATGAGGAAATGTTTAGGAGCGGCCAATCTCACTCCAATCATTGCATCAACCTTCGTCAATTTGCAATTGAAAGAAATCCATATCGGGAGCAAAACGAGATTCCAAATTATCTCGGCAAAAGGCACCTTCAACGTGGAAAGGAGATATTCACAACATCAAATTTGCCACGTCAAACTTCAAGCAATCATTCCCTGATGGTGGATCACTTAAGTGAAAGGCAACTTCGCACTATCTATGAAGGCACCTATCATCTTTCGCGTATACAAAGCAATCAAGGTTTTGGAGTTACTGATCGCTCTTTTGAACGAGCCGAATCAGTTGCAGAGCCCCTCAGCGATGACGAATATTGCATTGATTCAACTCGCACCAAGCCCCCTACATTGTGCATGTTGAATCATGAGCTTGAGGTTTCAGCAGAGCAAACCCCTACAATTACTGTAGATATTGATAGTATGTGTGGGGAATTCAAAAGTTTAGCTGCGATTAAAACTGGGTGGATTTACTACCCTTATACGAATGCTCCATTAACAGGTCGCACCCATGGCGTTTACATCAAAATTCCCTACAATTTGCCCTTTGATTCAGATGATCACTATTTAGCAATTGCTGATTTGAACCCCTTTCGATTCGATGCAGAGCACGCTTTGTTGCTCTCCCCGGAAAAGATTCCTCATATTTTTTTCGGCAAACTTCACGATTGGAGCTCCATCAATATCTACCTGCTTTTCCCCAACATCTTCTTTCACCGAAGGAAGGGCCTGAAGAAATCTCAGGAAAAGCACATTTCTATTTACCTTAGTGACGATCAACGCAAAATCCTACACGAGGAGGTGATCCACCCTGCAATGAGCTTCGCCTTTGATCATCACACGTCGGAATCTATACCCTCTCACTGGGAAACCATGAAAGCTCACGCAAATGCGCACGGCACAGAGCAAAATCGCCTTCGCGGGTCTCAATCTCGCTTTCAATCACTTGGCTATCGAATTAATCCAAATCAAAGCGATCAATTTGATACCTTTACTCGCGAGTGCTATCGCTTAATTGAAGCATTGGAATTAGTTGATTTTTACGGCTTGCGATTATATTTCAATGGAAAGGGCTTTAAAGATTCGGAACGTCAACCTTCATTCTCTCAATTGCACGAAACCTGGGGCGCGCGATGGAGCAAGCAGTTCAATAATGCCTTTATTCCAATGGATCGCTGCTGGTTGGACCTTGGGCGGCAGTTCACACCGGTGAAGAATAGCAATTTTGATGAGCTCACTATGCTTTGGAAGCCATGCTGCATCAAGAAATATTACGATGAGCGAGCCACAAAATGTAAAACCCGCTCCACGCTTCCTTTGGAAATATTCAACCTCGGTGGCTGCCGGGATATTATTTCTGCTACCATGACTGCACGGAAAGGGTCCAAGCAAGCTGTTGGTGGAGCTTGCTACAGTCAATTTTACACCAGATCAAAAATGCACTTTGTCACTTCCACTGTCGAAGTCTTTCAAAGTAGGGATATTGATGCTTTAGCATATGGATCAGCGCAATTGAAAGCTGTTGGCAGCGCTGGAAAAAGTAAAATGCCCACATTTCAAAATGCTGCTGATGCTTACATCAATGGAGTCAACCGCACAGATCTTGGAATTGATGAAATTGAGAAAACCTCCTGCGAACCTCGAGAGGAGCATCGAATTCGCGCTGATATTTGCTTTTCCTTATTGCGAGAATTGGCTGATCAAGAGAAAAGTGAATGGGGTAGTGAAAATTCACAAGGGAGCGTTAGCGGGATGGGGGGTGAGAATTTCGCAAATGATCTTACATTCAATAGTGAAAGTCTTGCGAGAAGTGCAAATTCAAGTGAAGGGGGCGGTTCGCAGAATGGCATTAGGGATTGGGAAATCAATTTTCTTGCACCTAGCGATGCTCGCTACTCTAGCTCAATTCCACTCCGCGCAAAGGAAACTATGTACGAAGCTAAATTGCGAAGCGAATATTTCAGAGTGCAACGAGGGAATTTCCCCAATCAACATTCTATCGCTCGCCACCTCCCTTTTTGGATTGTTCAATCTCCCATCTTTGCCTCATTTCTGCGCTCAAATGTTAATAAAGCCTTGATGGGATTCGAGCATGTTTTATCAACCTTGAATCACGAAGTTGTGAAACAATCAGCGACAGCTACTGCATTGATGTTCTTGGAACTGATTCGAAATAGCGTTTTGTGTAAAAATATTAAGGGCGCTCCACATCTTTATCAGAATCATTGGAATCGCAGGGAGTCCAATCAAATCATTAATCGCAGAGAGGGGCTTGCTTTAAATCAACAATTTTATGGAATGGGAATGGAGCGGCAAATGATGAAGTTTGGGTACGCATACTTTTGCCCCAAAGTGGATTTCAGAGCATTTCGCATCCTAGATTCATTCAGCAAAGGGTTTTTTCCCGAGCGGCCAGATTTTGTCAAGGCTCTTGCGAAAAAGAGATTGCATGCATTTAAGGTCTGGGAGGTTGATTCGATAATTGATCAAATTCAAGAGTGGTTTGAATCCATTTCCCCTAGCGATTCTCTCGCTTGGCGCCAGCATCAAGCCATCTTGGAATTTTGCACAGGGCTGATGATGATCGCCTATCGATGCGATGTTTGGGCGCAGCTGGATAGCAATAAAACTTTAAAACACCACTCCCATTCCATTTTGGAAAAGCTCATCTCGGGGCAAGTGTCCATAACATTTGATAATATTACTCAGTATGTTAGGGACCTTCCCGAGTGCCCTTCCAGCCCAGATTTGCATACTAGCAATGCTATATTTCACAAGGGAAATTTTTTGCACGTTCTCGATTATCTCTTTGGCATTAATGATGATTGGGTTGAGCCGAGTGGAAAGGTTCGAAAGCGCGATCATTGGAAGAATAAGCCCTTTCGCATAGCGTATCGAAGGGTTTTTAGATTGATTGGAGAGAGGCTAGGTCGCGAAGCGCAAAGCGATTGGCAATATCAATTCTATTGTGTAGTTCACGCTACCAATCCATTACTACCAAACCCTGATACTACTCAATTGCTTTCTCGAAAAAAGAATAATAAAGGGTACTCTTGGTTGGCTTGGAATTGGGTTGAAGATTTTCCACCTGCCGCGTGCAAATCTGGCCCAATCTCAGTTCAAGTTTTGATGCAACAGACTTCGTATCATCGCGGGCCCAAGGTCACTCACTGCAATCCTACAAAGAGCAATTCCAATTCCCATTTCAGAGGGGTCCCTCCCAAGCTCACTTTTGAAACGGAGTTTCTCCCCTACCCTTTGACGGATATGGATCGCATTATGAAAGCAAAGTGGGTTGCAAAATTGGACAGCCCTTAATAAAATTTTCAATAGGATTTCGGGACAGATTTTGAAAAAAAAAATTGTAAAAGGTACTCTTAGATAAAGTTGCGATTGCTTTAGCATAAATTGAATTAGTATAAAGGAGCAATGTGTTTTTCCTTTCTATAAAAAGAATTCCGCGAGCTTTGCACAAGGGAAGCTTCACCTGCAGCCCCCCACCATTTTTGCATTTCTCAAGCCGGGCTCGAAAAATGATTTGCCTCACTATAGCTGCAGGCCCCGCACAGAAAATCAACTAGCACATATACAATTCATATCGTTATAAAGATAAATAAAAACAAATTAGAAAATATATATAATTACTATTTCATTAATTCCAAACCCTTCCTCCCTTCTATATTGCTCACACAAAAATTAAGCTGCCGGCTCCTACCTCATCACTCACCCCTCGATTCGTTTGGAGCGCCATCAGCCCTTTCTTCATCATTGCTACAATTCCATTCTTTATGGACCTCATCAATCGCTCCTTCAGAATCCAAAAAATCAAAATTGAATCCCCCACTACCAATGTATTGTGATATTGATTCAGTTTCGCCCCAATCAATTGATACATTAGATTCATTTATGGGCTGGAGTGCATTGTTATGTGATAGGGGTGCACTATCAAAGCCCAATGTTGCATTTGAAGGGTTTGGATTTGGTTCGAAGTTATTGAAAAGACCAAATGGAGTGAGATCTGATATCGAGTCGATTATTGGAGGCTGCAATTGATCTGAGGATTGCAATTGATCAAAGAGTTGCAATTGATCAGAGGGCTGCTGTTGATTAACAGAGTGCTGATCGAAGGGCCGTTGCTGATTTAAGTCGGGGGCTGCGCTCATTAATATTTCTGAAAGTTCAGCATTGGACAGCTGATTCCAGGCTGGCGATAAATTAAAGTCAGGTGTGAGGTCTCGAAAATCTCTCCCTGATAAATCAGCAACTCTTAAGCCGCTATTGCTTAAATGCTGACTTTCCGATATCGCACAGGAGGCACTCCCTTTCCCTTTCCATCTAGAATTTTCCCCCTCTTGCAACAAATTCCCTTGCAACAAATCACTATGAAAAAAATTCCCTTCATATCCCATACCATCCAGCCAATCGCCTCCTAGTATAGCATCTATCCTCTATAAACCTCCCCTCCTTCCCCTGCATCGTTAACCCCTTCAAAACCCCTCAATTCATTGCCCCCTACATCAATTTTCTTTGCATCCTTCACACTGATAGCTTTAGGATATATTGCGCCATCGCCATCAAGTTGATTCGTGACATCGGGTGCTCTTATACGCGTCAGAGCACTGTTGACGAAATCATCGCAACTTTTTTTCGAGTTATTGACGTTGGTGCGACGATATTGCAAATCATCCTTTTCTCTATCAGCATACAAGTGATGCTTTAGCCATGATTGATGAGCGCCCGATTTTTTCATAGATTTCAATTGAATTCCGATCGGGCCCATTGATTTAAAATCGCTTCCTCAATTCGAAAACCAGAATGACCGCAGAGTAAACGCCCTGCATGATATATTGGTTTTCCGTCGGGGCCATTGAACGGCTCCCCAACGTGAGGAAGCACCTTGCGCAATTTCATATTTTTCGTAAAGGGCCATTGCAATAAGGAGCCCTCCCACTTTTTAATAATTCCAATGCTCTCCGCCAAAAAGAAAATCCCCAAGACGTAATCGGAAACTATCTCCTTGGCGTATTGACCATCCTTCAATCG